>NW_024356727.1:1739-601739 GCF_014805655.1 Passer montanus | reverse complement strand
TCTAAAGTCTTGCAGCTCCTCTGGCCCCACAAGTCTCCCTGCTCCAGGGCTGGCTCTTATCCCTGTCTTTAGTTCCTTACTCCCTTTATGATTTACATCAGCAAATAAGAGGCCTTGACAATCTCACATCTCTGGAGCCTGGCTGGTGAATTCCATCCTGGTCTGAGTTTGAGGTGTATTTACATGACTGGGCAACACAAGCCAAAATGCATTCTGAGACAGAAATTAAAGTTGTGCAGTGTGTCTTTGTGGATGTTTGGAGTTATACTCTTGTCTTGGTTTAAGACAATTTAGGGGCAGACACTCAAAAATTAGTTGTATTTTTAACCCTTGTATTTTTAACCCCTTTCCTTTCACCCATAAGGAAAGATGAATGTGAGAAGACATAAGTGAAAAAATAGCAGTTTACTAAAACACAAAAGAGCAACAACCAAGATACCAATAATAAGCACCCAACAGCAAGATGCTGAATGCCATGGACTCCCCGGAAACAAAGGAAACCACAGGGCAGAGAAAGTCCCTCTCAGCTCAACCTTCCCCCTGGAAGAGAAAAACAGGAAGAGGAGAGTGTACAGAGAACTTCTGGCAGCAAATGCAGGGAACTGACTCCATCCAGAGTAATTCCAAACCTACAGGGCCAATTTATGTGAGAAAAGTTAGATTAGCTGGTGACTGTCACCTATGGTGGTAGCTCATAAGATATGCATGCTGTTAATTTGTCCCTAAAGTTTGTCTCTCCTGTCTCCTGGCTTCACTAATGATCTCTGTCTCTTTAAGCCTCTGTTTAATTACATCATTCCCTGTTCATATCATATTGGTCATTAATGCCCTTATAGTTTAATGCAGCACCACAAATGAACACAGAGCATTTCACAGAGCTGCAACTACAGTAATGCTTCATTTGGTATTCCTATCAAATGGAAATAGAACCAGCAGGCAGAAATGTGCTAGAAATGCAAACAGGTGTAAGGAAAACGTTTGGTGTTTATAAGTAGCACGCTGCTTCAAATGTTCCACATTTCTGTACACATCTGAGTTTTGATAGCAGTTTAGGTTACAAGTAAATAATTCCACCAAAAAAAAAATCTTTTCTGATTGCTTACTTACAGGACAACCCCTTTTACCCATCCAGGCTGAGATGATGTAGGGGTCGAAAGCAAATATACTGAGAAGGACTTGAGGGGACTGGTGGATGAAAAGCTAGACACGATCCATCAGTGTGCATCCACAACCCAGAAAAACCACTGCACCTGGGCTGCACAAAAGGAGGCATGGCATGGCAGGGCGAGGGAGGTGGTTCCACCTCTCTGCTTTGGTCTGCTGAAACCCTACTGTGTTCAGTTCTGGGGCCAGTCCAGAAGAGAGACACAGAAATGATCAAGGGGATGGAACACCTCTCCTTGGAAGAAAGGCTGAGAGAGTTGGGGTTGTTCACCCTGGAGACAAGAAGGCTTTATGAGCACCATATTGAGACCTTTCAGTATTTAACGAGGTCTTACAAGATGGTGACAGACATTTTAATAGAACCTACAGCAACAGGACAAGGGGTTTTAAACTAAAATAGGGTAGATTCAGAATAGACATAAAGAAGAAATATTTCATTAACAGGGTGGTCAAACACTGGAACAGGTTGCCCAGAGAGGCTGTAGATGCCCCATGCTTCCATTCGAGGGGAGGTTGGGTGGGACTCTGAACAACCTCATCTACTTGAAGGTACCTCTGCCCATTGCAAGGGGTTTGGACTAGAAGGCCTTTAATGATCCCATTCAAACGAAACCATTCCATGATCTTTGGTTTTCACTTCCCCTTCTGCCTTGAACCCACAAATTCATTAATGCTCTCACTTTCATCTTTCCAGTGCTGCTAAAATCCCTCCTTTCCCTGTGCTAACAAGCTCAGGAATACATTGGAATGTTCCTTGCCTTCAATCCCACACTATCCCGTTATCCATAACTCTGTCTCATACACCCCTCTGCTATGTTTCCAAAATACTACTCCAGAATCAGCTTCCCAGAGCATCAACCCTCACATGTGTTCTTCCCTAACAAAAATTAATCTCCAAAAAAAGGAGATATAAAACCCATGAAGGTACTTTGTTCTGTCTTTCACTGTCTAAGAATAATCTTCATTATGCCATGAGCAACTTGTTAGACAACTGCGTGACAGAATCATTGAAAGATTATATTTAAAAATTAGTTGAAAGTGTTATGAATAAAATATAATTTGGACAAATTTCAGAATTATAGAAGATTTGTTTTGGCAGTGCTTAATATAACCACTATGCAACTGCATACTGGATGAATGCAAGTTCTAATACAGAATTAAGTTTTTTTAAAGATATTAGTTTAAAAATCACAGTATGATGCACAAGAACAACACTGACATCTTTGTATAATCTTTGAAGCACTGTAGGACAGTCTAGCTCAAAAATAGTCACATACAGACCTTTCAAATAAACTAGCATTGAGCTTTAGAGACATTCTTATTGCAAATAACATATCAGCCAGGACCCACCCCACTACTTTGTCTTAAGAGCTCAATGAAAACACACAGAGAAAATAAAAGCAACTTTGTTTAAGTAACAGCTAAAAACCCCTTTCCACATATAAAACGCCCTGAAAATGAATGGGACTACTAGAAAAATTTGAGATTTGTGCAGTTTTGCCTAAGTAACAAATATTAAGCATGAAGAAAAATGTCACAAGCAGGTTAGTTTCTGACAAGAAAAGATTTTTTAAGCTTTTTTTAATACGATTCTTATTTAGCTATGAATAATAGCCAGTTTGTATGGTTCATGGTCTTCTCTTAGCACTTTTTCAATCATCTAAGAACATAGATCCCCATAGGCTTTCTAAACAGGTTAATCCACCCTCACATGTCAGGAGGTGTTTGACACATTCATGGTTAAAGAAATAAGCAAAAAAAAAAAACTCACTGAAAAAGAATTTCCAAATTAATAAGATCTGCTATTTGTCTGGGTAAACCAGCACTTACAGCTGGCCTACAGTGCAACACCAAGCAAAAGATGCAGAATAATGCACTCTGAAACCTCATCTCCAAGAAATACCTGTTCAAATCCTTCCACAAGTACTGGCCATTAATTAGAGCACCTATGGATATCCAATATAAATATTTTATCATTTCATAAATATTATGTTCATGACATCAATAGCTTCCTGTGCCTAAGAGTTCTACAGTTAAATCAAAAGTTGCACTGAAAAATATTTTATCAGTTCCACATTTTCCTTTTCAATATAATCATATTTATTTCCACCTGCTAATTTCAATTTGCTTCTTCAACTGAAGTTAAACATATATAAAAGGATAGACATAATAAAAGAATTAGGTATAAAACTATTTCATGGCAGTCCCTCCAATTTTCTGTATTGCCCTTTCCTTGGATGTAGATCTTAAGTCCCTTAGGCTCAGGCATTCTTTTTCCTAGTGGAATGCAAAAAGGAGCCACCAGTTACCACCACATGGGCACTTTGCTGTATTTTTTGTATTGTTCATAAAGTAATCCTTTAGGGATACATCCTTGTACTCCTGCAGGTGCTCTTTAGTGTTTTAGATTAATTTACAGGGAGGAATTATTTTCCTTCCTTCCTGCAGTTTAATAAGGATTAGCCAGTGCAGTTACTACACAAATAAGCCAAACAAAAATATTTCCAAAAGTTTAGTTTTGTTTAGTACCAAACTGTTTTGACAACATGCATGCTCAGCTCTGGAGCTGATGAGTCTTCTCACAGCTGCTGAACCCATGAACTTTGATTTTCTCTCCCTAGAGGTTATTATAGATTTCCATGGGTTTGTGCACTGAGGAAATCAAGACTGTATTTTCTATCGATCTCAGCCCTGCAGAAGTCAATAATCCTAAAAAAGGGCATTTAAAAAAGATCCTGTGTGGGCTTTTTTATAGCTGTTCACCTATTTTTATCCATTAATTATAAAATACTGTGCAATTCAGGGGGATAAAAAGTAAGTTTAAAGGCACTGTTGGAAGGGAAACTAAGCCTTCTGCAGTCAAAGAGCTGGAAAACATGGAAGTCCCCCAGGACAGCTCACGATATCTGAGAGCCTCGGCACTACTTCACTGCAGGAAAACCTACCTCAGTCCCCACAGTCCCCATCACCTCCCAGAGTTCTAGCATGTCCTCACTCTTCAAATTACGTCCTGACTTCCAATATTTCGCTGGAATCCAACAGAAGTTTCCCTAAGAAGAAGGAAGAAGTCAGCATTTCAGTCAGATTAGAGTGCAGGACCTGAGGCTTTCAGTGAGAGAACAAAGCACGCAACGGATGCTTCTTAAGCACCTACCTCAGTCCCCACAGTCCTCATGACCTCCCAGAGTTCTAGCATGTCCTCACTCTTGAAATTACATCCTGACTTCCTGTATTTCTCTGGAGCCCAACAGAATTTTCCCTAAGAAGGAGGAAGTCAGTATTTCAGTCAGATTACAGTGCAGGATGTGAGGCTTTCAGTGAGAGAACAAAGCACACAATGGATGCTTCATTCATTTCTGTGCTGTGAAAGGATCATATCATAACAGACAGTCCAGAAAATCCATAAACAATGATTTTTTTGCTGCTCTTCACTGTATCTCATTCTGCTTTCCCACTAAGACCTGCCTGTCAGTATCATGTATGCCCACCACCCAGGTGCATTTGAAATTTTTTTGGTTTACTGTTACTGAAGGAAAGGTTTCAAAAAATTATTTGTTTTACTTTTCTCCTGGCAGGAAAATCCCTACTCTGGTGAGCTCTAACTCCAAATACAGCATGGACATCTATGAAGTGTAAAATAACCTGCAAGGGAAATTTAACCTAATTTAATCTAATTTGATAGTTTACCAGAAGTTTTACTTCTACCATTGAACTTCTTAAGTAGTTCAGATTTATTCAGAGAATCAAGACTCATATCAGACACAGGAATAAAAGCTAAATTGGTGTCTTGAGGTCTGGGGGTCATTTTAAATAGATCTTTGAATTCTCTCCCAACATTTTGTCAAGCACGCAAAACCAAAATGCAGTTGCTCAGCACTACTTCATAACCATGCCCTACCAGTGCTCAACCTAAAAGATCCCCACATAGGATCTTTTTCTCTGTACCAAGAAAAATTAACAGACTATTGCCATGGGGATGTATAAGAAATAGCTCAAAATTCAGTGGAAAGTAATTATGCAGGAAACATTCACAAAAGCACACCACAGATAACAAATAGCAAGGAGACTGTGGTTAAAGGAATAAGAGGAATACTTTCAAAATATTTTCAAATACTTTCAACAGATGTGGGAGAGGATCAGAACAGAAGTTGCCACAAGAGCCAAGATAGAAGAAAGTCAATATGGCCTTTTGTTTGCAGATTACTGGAAAAAAAAAAGATCAGAAGCTCTACAAAATCAGGCCAGGGTTCTTCAGATGCAGTTTTAACTTATACACATATTAAAATATTACTTGTGGTGATTCAGCTATCAGAAATTACTTGAGTAATTTGTCCCACTTGCAAAATTATCCTAAAATTATTTTAGTAGAATTGAATGTATAAAAATTGATGTGTATGTAATGCTTAGGAGATTCTTTTCTTCCAAATCACAGAGAAATATCAAGTGATACTTCCAGATTTTGTTCCTACTGGTATAAAAATATCAGCTTTTATATTTATGACACACATAGGATTACTTAATATATCTTCATTTAAAAATAGGAGCTGCTAATAATATTTCACAAAATCCTATTGTATGTGGAAATGCTTTCATGTTTTTCTCCAGTTTCTTGCAAGTTCACCAAGAACTTCATGCTGCAAATGCATGAAGTCATGTAATTGTAATAATTGTAATCATGCCCTAAAAATGTGGTTCTCACAGATTTGGTTAAAAAAAAAAACAAACACAAAACAAACAAAAAACAAAAACCAAAAAACACCCCACCACCTGTTGTCATCATAATTTGGAAGTTTTACTGTAGAAGCTTCTTGTGTTCCACAAAGATATTTAAATCCTCCTGATATTTTATCAGGAGGCTCAACAATTTCAGGGCAACTCTTTGAATGGTTTTAATTCATTACTTTCAAAGTAGCTGAGTAGACCACACTTGTACAACCTCTCAAAGATGCATGGAAAATTTAGATGTTCAACAAGTTCCAAAACAGATCAGTGCCGCTGAGGTGCTTCATTTTTTCAACAGTAAGAGAGGGTTACAAAAATAATTAAAATATTAAAAATATTAAGATAAAAATATTTAAAATAGTGGACATATATTAATATTTAAAATACATTATTAAAATATTGAAAAAGAATATGGAAATGGACTGTGGGAAGAACAACTGGGTCAACAGGGAAAAAATGTGGGGGGTGCTGGTGGGACAGAAAGCCAACACCACTATGAAGAATTGAATGTGGGATTAAAAAAAAGCAGTTTCATTCAGACTGCAAGAAAAAACTCATTGATAAGGACTAAGCAGTCTTCCATCAAGCCCTCATTGACAGAAACACTGAAAATCTCAAGGCCATTTAGAGTGTTTTATCCATCAAATAGAGCTTATCTTGCTCCCCCACTAATGTTTTTTAAATGCATTCTAAATAAATCTGTTGTCAACCCAACAGGTTTTAACTGTAGATTCAATTTAACTTGTTCCCTATCACACAATTAAAACAAAATAACAGTAGCAGCACAGACAGGAGCCCAGAAAAAAAGACCTTTTTGTTCGCTGTCTGCAGGGAAGGAAAGCATGAAATGTTGATGTTCTGCTGCCAGGTGCTATAAACCAGGTAACCTGATATATGAGACCATTGTCATGGTCAAGGAAGACGCTGGAGGAAGGAAACCTCATAAATCACAAACTTCCATTTCTTTCTTTTGTTAGGCAATATCTCCTCTGTTCAGTACAGAAAATATAGTACAGACTCTACCCCAGTAACTGCACTCAAGGATTAAGGTCAGTAGATTGATGCTGTAAGTTTAAATATCTGGTGGATTCCAGATGAAGTCTCCAGCTCCAGCCCCATGGAGACAACAAGTTCTTGTGGAGAGACACTGACTGTTCCTGGTGTGCTCAGTTCCCACAGCTTCCAGCCCCTGACCATTTAGCTCTGAGCTCAGCTCTTTATCTTGATCTCTCCCCAGATGGCATTTTACAACAGTAAAATTCCAAGAAACAAGGAGGGGAGAAATTGCTTATCTCTACCCTCCTTTATTCCCCACTCACACTGATGAAAACAGATTAAAAAGGGGGAATATTTTTCTACAGAGATCTTTCATTGAAATGAAGCACAAAGGGTGGAGCTATATTTTTCTATTGAAGGATTCACAAATGTTTTGAGGGATAATATGTAAAATTGAAAAATAATAGATAAAATGATAAATGTAAAATTGAAAAATAATATGTAAAATAATATGCATTGATTTCCCCTTCAAATTTCAAATACATCACATTTCTTTCAGTAGAAACTGAGATAAACTGTGGATTTATTCAGAGGACAAATTCTCCAGACCTTTCCATAGTAATTTTGCAGCAACTCCAGTTACATCTATCACACAACATAAAATGCTATTAAGAAGGTGTTAGAAAAATCCCAGCAGTGGTACAATAATGTGTGTGAACTTGTAACTCGTACACTAAAAATATTTGTATTTTTACAACTAAGAAACTGAAAAAAAAATCCCAGAATAGTATCAAACTATCAGTACAGCCAATAAAATAACATTTTACAAGGCATGCTAACTGCCTTTCCAAAACTGGGCTATTTGTCACATATATGCAAACTAATAAAATTGTTCTGCATGCTTCTCTCCTCAGATTCATGGAATATTATCATCCAGATACAAACATGACAGCCACATTCTCTCTTCTCTGAGAAATGAGAGCTGAGTCATTCCATATTGTGCATTTATCTCGGAATACTGCATTTTCCTCTGCAGTATCAGGAAAAGAATAGACTTAAACAGTACAAAGAAAACTCTACATCCATCTTATCCAAGCCTTTCTCCCTAGCTTAATGAAGATAGCCCTCCTCATTAAAAAAATTCACTAAGAAACACATTTCACGTCCCAATTTTTTCTCTAGGACTCAGGTAAATAATGTAAATATTCTCCAGTGCTTTCAAAGGAATTGGATAGGTAACACCTTTTAAAATAGGTACTCCTTTTTCAAAAAAAAAAAAAAAAAAGCAAACTCTAAAACCAAATGAGAGAGACACTGCAACAAATTATCCTTTAAGCAACTAAAGCAGAACCTTACAAACCTGCAAGGCTGCGTTTGTAACATGGATTCCATGGTAATTTATCCTAAGCAAGTACCTGAATGTGAATTTTTTAGGCTTTATAGACTGGGTCATTGATTCTTATCAGTGAACCATCATGTATTATTCAATTAGTGCTACTTTTCTTGACACCTATAACAAGGACTTATTAACATTTAATTTGTCCAGAAGTAGCTATTCATTGATGCTATTCAATGGGAATATTAGCAAGTCTCAATAGACAAGTTATATACAAAAGGAAGAGGGGAAGTATATCTCTTTCTATGTAACTATATCACTATATATATATATATATATATCACTATATCACTATTACTACCATCCTCAACAGAAGCTGGGCTGATCTTTTTGACCAATTCAGTCATTCAGCAGCATCAATAAAAATGTACAAATAGTCTGCTTATTAAATTTAGCTATATAGAAAGTGAAAAGTGTGAATTTTTTTGTGTAAAATATGTCCTTTTTCACATGTGAATTTACAAATATTTGGCTGCAATTTTTTATGTGTCATCAAAAAGTTCTTAATGACAGTGAAAAAGAACCAGAAAGGCAAGGACTAGCAAGAAGGAAGCTCCTTCTACCTTGTGTTTCTCAGGGACATAAGGCAAGTGGGACAAAGAACCCCTATCTAATTTTATATTCATCCAGGATGTAATTACAAAACTAAAGACAATGGAAGACAGTGAAATAACCCTCAAACATTGTTTTAATTAGGCCCTCTTTTTGTAAGAATAAAATATTAATGAACACTCAGAATGTCCTCATAGGACTCAGATTTACTTCTCATCTTCCAGACAGATCCATTCCAAATGTATGCACAATGCTCCTTGAAAGATGGAAAAATTAAAACTTTTTTTTTCTCTAGGAATGCCTCATTTGAAACTCTTGCCTCCCAGATCTGCTGGATTACCGTGAACATACTGAAACTTGCAAAGGAAAAGGTTCAAGAGGTTTCTTCCAGTCACTTGTGTCTTCACTGAGGCATGGACCTGTCCCAAACCTAAAACATAAAGTACCAGTTCAAGCAAGACAGAGTTGAGTAAGAATTATCTGTAACACAAATACTCTGAGAGTGCTGTGCTGGGGTTGACACTGGTCCGGAAATTGAAAAGAAAAGCAGAAATATTCTGATTTTTAAAGATGCCAGGGAAAGCCCTGGTTTCTGAGCAGAGTTAGAAAACCCACACAACATGGCACAGCAGTGCACAGATAAATCACTTCAGCTGGCACCAGCACTGCAAATAGGAACTCCTCCTCCTTCTCCTCTTGAATGGAAACTTGGGCTTTAAATAAAATAATTCCATCGCATAAAAAGCAGGCATATGTGAACAACTAATTTTGGCAATTAAGAACACCCAGGTGGCTCATGTTTGTTGGTTTGAAAAACACCTTCTCATTTAGTGGTATAAATCAAGAGTAATTGCATTAAAAATTAAGAAATCAAACCAGTAGTGAAGCAAGTGAAGCAGATCCACTTAGAGTTACGTAGAAAACAGAATTTCAGTCCCAGGGGAATCTCTGACACTTCAACACTAAATCCAATGTCAAAAAAGGAGGCAAGCCAATATATGACACCTTGTGGAAAGCTTGCTTTGTTTTGCAGTGCTGAATAAATGAAACTGTCTCCATTTGAAATGTTCTGCATTTTTAAGGCTGAAGAGTTGGGGGCAGATTTCAGGGCTGGAATTAAATGACCCACTCTATGATTACATGAGGTGCCTGTTTTGAACTTTCCTATTGAAAAATAGAGGTCCACTAACAAATCATAATTTACTGAGAAAAACATGTAACTATCAGGAGCTCATATCTTCCTCAGGAGGTCCCTTTGTATAAGCTTTAAGACCATGGAGCACAGATATAAATCTATCCTGTTGCTGCCCCATGGGAAAAAATGGGTAGAATAAAACTCAGCCTAATATTTCATTATGTATTTTTTGTATTTTTATCCCATGTTCTTAATTTTGTGCTCTGTAACTTCCCAGAGAAAGCCTAAACCAGACAATAATACAAAATATGTCATCTTGAACCACACAGGAGTCCTGAGCATCACTCCCCTTGTCTTGTGATTTGTGTCTGCAAGGTTCTTGGCCACCTTCTGCTGATGGAGAAAGTTCTTGCAAGGTCAGAAAAGCTTCAGAAAACTCAAATACTTGGAGACTGTCTTCAAGGCTGCTCTGCTATGACATTGTACATCCTAGGATTAGACTGCCAGGAGATGTCCTATTAGAAAGCCTTCCCTGCATGCAGAGTTGTCACCCTTGCTCCCATCTTGACTTCTTTTGCAGAACAGCTCCATCCTTTTCTCCCTGACTCTTGGTCTCTGACTTCTCAGGAAGCTTCTGCCCTGCTTTATCCTCCCTACTTAACTTGGGACACCTGACAATGACCTAACACACTCTACATCCAAGACAGGCTATCTCTGACAGAGTAGATATTTTGCATTTGAGCTGCTTAACTACCCATCAAGAAGAAAAATGTAACTGTGATCAGAATTAAACCAAGGAAAAAGGACTCACGCTTCAGCAGTTCATAAAGAACTGCAGCTTGTGGGAAGTACTCACACTGGAGAAATTTATGGAGGACTGTCTCCTGTGGTAGGGACACATACTGGAGCAGGGAAATGAGACCTCTCCTTGAGGAGAAAGCAGCAGCAGAAACAACATGCTATAAAGTAATTTTAACTCCCATTCCCTATCACTGTACCAGTGAGGGGGAGGAGGTAGAGCCCAGGAAGGAGGGAGGGATGTGGGGGAAAGTGTTTTTAGGATTTGTTTCAATTCTTATTATACTGCTCTGATTGAGATTGGTAAAAAACTCAACTATCTTCCACAAATCCAATCTGTTTTGCCCATGAGTCCAGCTGGCGAGGGATCTTTCCTTGCCCTATCCAGCCTCTCAGCCCTTCATTGTATTTTCCCTCCCCTGCTCAGATGATGAGGAGAGGAATAGAGCAGTTTTGGTAGCCAACCTATCCCAGGTGTGCAATTCATGGGTGTGAGAAAGAGTTTGCCTAGCTGACTCCTACGTGCCAGTATTATGCACATCTTGCAAGCTGCTGATTATTTTCTAGGTCTGGTGGAAATACCAGTTAGGAAAATCAAGCAAAAGCAATCTCCTAATTACACAGGTTAATCTCTTTCTCCTATTTACATAAAGAAAGAAGATGGCAATCAAGATGCAGTCCTACTGCTGAAGGAAGACAATGCTGGGGTTTCTGAGTAAAATCTGGGGTTGACAATTCTTGTGTAAAACAGAAAACCTTTGGTTTTTAACTCAGCATGTGGACCTGAAGAGTAATTTTCCTTGCAACATCTGCTGGGTTTTCATCTGCTATTTGTGCATGCAGCCTTCTTGCTCACATTATGGTCTGTAAATAATGTATATCTTTTTATTTATTTTCACTTAGCCCACTGAAATGTGTTTTCTTGAATAACCAGCATCCATTTAGGAAATGCTGCAATAAAATTTTACACATCTTCCTGATAGCATTCTGCATCTAAATAAAGTTGTGTAGAATGGAGCTTTATTCCAGGTAAATCAAGAGTCACTCAGGTTGGAAATGATCTCTAAGATCATTGAGTCCAACTGTTAACCCAGAACTGCCAAGTCCACCATTGAATCATGTCCCTGAGTGCCACATCTACATGTGCTTGAAATGCCACCAGGGATGGTGACTCAACTGCTTCCCTGGGCAGCCTGTTACAATGCTTGACAACACTCTCAGTGAAGAAATATTTCCTACTATCCAATCAAAACTTCCCCCAGCACAATCTGATGCCATTTTGCTCATTACTTGGAAGAAGAGACAGGTGCCTTGCTACAAAACTCCTTTCAGGTAGTTGCAAGGAGTAATAAGGTCCCCCAGAACCTTTCAGGTCACTAGAGAGTGATAATGTCCCCTCTGAGCCTCTTTTTTCTAGGTTAAAGAACCTCCAGTACCCTCAGCTACTTCTCATAAGACTTGTGCTCTGAACAACTTCAAACAAAAATAAAATAGATAAAAGGAAGGCAGGGGGTAGGGGGGAGCCTTTAAATTGAAAAAATTTTAGGCTATAACTGGCTAAATTGTCAGTGAAAGTGGTCAAAGATTTCACTTTAAAAAAAAAAAATTTCTTACTAACTAGCTCATCTACCTGCATTTAAATATGTAAAAGCCTCAGCATTCAAATACTGGGTGCAAACAGCTGACAGTCTACTAGACTAAAACACAGCAAGACTGCCTTATCATATCTGGTCTTAGAGATCTTCTCTGGGCTAGTGAAATTCACTGCAACAAAATACATCTCTCATAGACTAACTAAATGCGTCTGTCATGCATTTACAGAAGAGAAAAACTTCTCAAATTTTCAAGGGAAATGATCCTGATTCATTTTTACATAGATTTCTCGAGTCTGTGGAAAAAGGCGGGAGGTAAAATCAGAGGACACTGAGCAGTTATATTCACATCCTAACAGAAGCTGTAACAGTTCAGGATTTACAGGGTAAAATGCAGCTGCTGCTCCCTGGATGGAATGCTGCTGGCATGCTCCAAGCCTGCTCCAGGATGGTTCCCCACAGACACAACCTGCAGCCACAGCCCTGCTGAGGGGATGGAACAGAGGCTGGAGCGGAGTGGAAACACTGCAGCCAAGTTCCCTGGGAGTCCTGGCAGGGAGGGATCTCCATGGTGCTCTGCAGCTGATAAACTGCACAGGGCCTGTCAGCCATGGAGATAGGAGGTGTCTTGTGGCTGAGCCAGGAACCAGGGTGAAATCACCCTCCTTGGATGAGCTCAGTTCACCATAACAGAATTGTATTAACACACACACACATCCCCTTCCCAAAATCCCCATCTTGGATGAGCTCAGTTCACCACAACACAATTGTATTAACACTCATCCCCTTCCCCAAATCACCCTCCTTGGATGAGCTCAGTTCACTACAATACAATTGTATTAACATACATCCCCTTCCCAAAATCCCCCCACCCCAGAGTGTGACCACCCCTCACGTGCTCTGTGCTTTATTGACCACACCTCTGAGCAAGGTGAGAGGATTTTACACCAATCAGTAACAAAGGCAGTTATGACTAAGAGTCCCTTGAGCTCCACCTAAACATAAAGAAATAGTATGAAAGTAAGCTGAGAATAGAAGTTAGGGAAGACTCCATTGTAACTACTGGGATCAGTCACCAGGCTGAACCCATCTTCTTCCTCTGTGGGTAAGAAACACACTCTGCACACTGGATACTTTTACTGGGAATTAGAGCTTCTCTGAATTGCTTTGAATATGTTTTTGCAGTCACATACTTTCACTGGCAGTCCCTGAACCTTAACCTGTCATAATTTTATGTTTATAAGGAATGTTATTCCACGAACTGTCAGTGCAAGTCCTTCCCAGGCACTGGTAGCAGAGAACACAACTGAATAAAGTGGGTGACCTGCTGAGGGGTCAGAAAGTAGGAACAGACATTGAGGGGTCTCCCTTATGCTGCTGGTGTGTGTCCCTGAACAAGTCAGCTGAACCACCTCTGATCCAGCAGGACTGTTCAGTGAAGGCTCCCTGTAATGGGACACTGGCAGAATGGTTGGGCACAAGGGTCCCAATTTTCCTGGGGTGCTGACAAAAAAAAAAATCAAACACTAAGGCTTGAGGAAATCTCCCCTTTTCACATGAACCAGAGCTTTGAGCTCCTCCCCACAAGCATATCATTCTGTCTCAGAAGTATGATACAGCTAGAATGAATTAAACTCTGTTTAAAAATGCATTTCTGAGCAGTTTTACTCTAGAATATATTTTACAACAAAGCACTCCAGCAGGTGTTTGAATTCAATGCTTAAAATAATCAAGAGTGGCATTCATATGCTAAAAGACAACCCCACAGTCAAGTGTCTTGCTGAATGAGAATCTTGGTGAAATTGGTAATTTCAAATTGGTTTAAAGTACTTGAAATTTATTCTACACAGTTCTGACAATCTCACATGCTCTTATTATAATTACAGTGCATAAAAACAGTAAAACAGTCCCTGACCAAAGGTCTGGCAGCCTAATTAAACAAAAACAGCAGAAAAAAACCTGACAGGAAACAGATACAGAGTGGAAAGTTAAATAGAATAAAAACCAAGATTTGTGATCTTTAGGTTATGAATAAAACCATATTGCCTCCTCAGGCAAATTTTGCTGGTTATTCTGACAGTTCCTGGGTAGGTACAACATACAGACAGTGCTAATTTAGATTTCTCACAATCTCCTAAAGAAGTCCTTGAAATCAGTTGGGTCCCAATGTTCCTCTGAGAAATGTAAGCCTTTGAAATAATTCTATGTCATCTCTACTTAAAAACAAACAAGGAATTAGTACAGCTCTACTTTGTACTCCAGGCAAGAGTTTTGCAATTTTTTTGAAAGAATTTTCAGCTAAAGGAGACAGATGAACCAAAAAGAAACCACATTAACCTGTAAGTTAAATACTTATGCTAAATGCAGGATTCAGAATCTTGATTAAATATTTGAAAATCATGATTTCACACTGAAAATAAAAATATAATAATAGGATATTTATAGAAATTGTGGAATAATTTTGATAAATACACTATATTATCACGTACAAAGATTCTGTCATGAAACACAAAGTATGACCACTTGGAATATGCTGAAAAAGAAAATAATAACCCACAAACTCCCTTTTGGTAGTTATCAGAAACATCTTGCAATGCCCAACATGTTTTTGGCAACAAAGAAAGAGGCTGCTCAGTTATAAAGTCAAGAAGAATTCTCTTTATAGGCTTCTTGTTCCTCTAACCATATCTTTTGCAGAGGAAAATAAATTTGCCAGAGAGAAGTACTTCCTAGCTCCTGACAGTGTCAGTCATTTCACTGCTCCCAGAAAAAGTGAATCCTGCCAAGTCATTCCAAGATCAACCACATTCATTTTTACCTGGCAGTAAAAGATGGCTCTTCATTACTCACCGGGTTTAATGAGCACTGCAATGTTAGCTCCCATCTCCTGGCCAAATTCCAGTACAGGTAATTGCCTCCTGCCTCCCCAAATTCCCTTTGTGATTCCCTTAGGTCAGACACTCTTCAGTCTGCTCTAAGCTGCCCATGCAGTGTTAAACACCAGAAGGGGCCACTTTTAATGAATTAATTACAGAGAGAGCTAAAATCTCCCACTTTCTCAGGCTAGAATTCACAAAATGCATCACCTGCATCTATGAATCATTTTTCTAAATGTCACCGGGTCACTCAGCATGTTTTAATTAACGGATTTTTTAGACAGATTTGTTTTAATTATTTTAACAGATTCTCTAATGTGTGCACAGGTGTTTTGTTGGTTTGCAGACTGAGGCCAGCCAGGATCCTGGTCACAATGAAATGTGTTACACTTAAGTGTATTTCACCGAGATATCCATGAGATGTCTCATGAGCCCCAAAGCATGTACTTACTTCAGGTCTTCAAAAAAACCCATGACCAAATTGTGCATTTTTTTGTTCAGAGGCGAGGGGACAGGGGGTTAGGACCTGCCAAAATGTTCTGTTGTAAAGCATCAAATTCTTGCCATTTCTGGCTGGGTACTTTCATTTTACTATGTATTTTCATGACCTCAGAGTTTTGCATGCAAAGCACTCAAGGTCAGTGTCAAAATTCCATTGGAACTCTCTTGAAATTAAAAAGTTCTGCAAAACATTCAACTCCACGTCACCTACTCTGCCTGTTGGGTGAATTCCACCCATACTTGCTCTCACATACAAGGATGTAAGGGAGATTCATACCTGGCAAAACAGATTCTGTCCTTTACACTACACTACCTTTACATTGCAACCACAAATTAACTTTCCTTTTTGCATTGCTTATTGTCATTGCATATTTTTTATTAATCTGAGCATTTTGATAACAAAATATTGATAACAACTTTAAAATAATTTCAAGTGCTGTGCTGACAACAGAATAAGTTTATGCTACCAGTAAAACAGATGGAGGAAAAAATTCTACTGTTGATAGCAGAATATTCTAAGCTCCAATTTCACATTTGGTTTCATCCTGAAGACATGCACTTAATCCACAATGCACCATCATGAATTTTTAATTATTTCATTTCAGAGTTATCAATATGCAAGTCCTTTTCCTTTTAGGGTAAGGACTTATTTTGTCACACTTTTATTAGTTTTTGAGTCCCTTTAAAAGCTCCAGTGTTCAAGTTCTGTGCATACACTATCTCTGAGGGTGACAAGCAGGTTTCTGGAGAGTTGCAGAGGGGAATCCCAAAGAACATATGGCCACGAGAAAATACCATTTCCTTTTGATAATGAACAGGCATCTGTGACAGTCCCTCACTGAGTGGGACTGGCAAGCAGCTTGATTTCCCACAGAACTGGTGGAGAATCAAAGCCAAAGCATATCCAGGTGGACAAGATAATCCAATCACCTCATCATTACATCAACTGTGTGACACACTCCAAAGGCAGCTCCAGAAGCCACCACAGCAATTACCTCATCTTTCCAGTCTCTGTGAAGAAATAAATTCCTGCCACTGATAAATATCTTTCATTGTCTGGTATCTGCCACCACAGCAATTACCTCATCTTTCCACAGTCTCTGTGAAGAAATAAAATCCTGCCACTGGTAAATATCTTTCATTGTTTGGTATCTGGGTGCTTTGATTTCTGTTCAAAAACAGAGGAGCAGGACAGGTGAAATAATTTCTGAACAAAATTGTTTAAATATGTCAAATGTAGCTGCAGAAAACCAGCTATAGGCCCCCAGAAAAGTGAGGAATAAAAGCAAGCACATCTCTCTAGAACCTCAAATGCATGTCAGGCCAGGAGCTCAGTTCTTCAGCACTTTATGCAAAACTGCTTGGATAATGAGTTCTTTTTATACTGTCATTCTGTTATGACACAAATCACATTTATTTCCTTCAGTAACAAAGATTTCTTCAGTTCAAGACCAGATCTGAAGCTGCTCTGGAAGTGCCAGAGTTCCTCAAGTTCAGGACTCCTCCTAAAACCAGGAAGATGTTCACCAGGTATTTTTCAAATAGCAGGAGGAAACAATAAAACTCCTTTCAAACTGAGCCCATCTGAAATCATACTATAAATAATTTTGAAACAAAAATAAACAACAACAAAACAAACAACAGCAACAAAACCTTTCCATTAGAGAGGAAGATGGGCTTTGCATCCAAGGCAGGGACATTCAGCTGGAGGCATCTAGACACAGTTCCCAGCACCAATTCTTTCCCGGCACTATTACAGTGACATCTGGGAAAATCACAACCACCCTCTGCTATCACAAACAAGGATATCCAAAATCTTCTTTGCTATCATGATACTTTAGAATACAAACTCTTCATGTCCAGAAACACGTGCACACCTAACCTATTTTTTGAATAGCGAGATGAAAAATCATTCTGCAAATGTGTTGGATAAAAATACTCAGCATGTATTTGAGAAGATTTCAAGGCTTTTCTGTACCACACGTAACAAGCCTTTTAATCATTAATACTTTTACCTATTATAAGCACAGATAAATAGCAAAAAACCTACCACAGATATTGAATGATAAACCCAGACACAACTTTAAAAATATTGATTTTCTCCAGATGCACTGCTGGTATGGGGTTGTCTCTCATGGATTTCAGCAGGGATAAAATGCAGAAATTATCCCTAAAGGAAAACATTTAATCTCCACTGTAAAAATAAGATTTGTTTTAAATAGACCTGCAGCTGAGCACTTAAGATTTACAGTGGTGAAGAAATAGAATGTGTATTTTAAAAGGTGTAACTCCATAACAGAACAACAGAATAAAGTGGAAGGAGTATTTGAAGGTTAAAAAGCTACCCAGACACCACGGCCTACATCTTCCCCACCTACTTATTTCTTCTTCCTTCTTCTTTTTCTGAGTTTCATTGTAAAGAAATTAACTATTCAGTTAAAGGGTCAATCAACCCTGTGCAATCTTCTTCAAAATATATGTCCTGGCACAAAATTCAGTACTGCTGTCCATGTTGCTAAAAAAGGATGTTTTTGATAAAAACAAACATTAAAAAATTAAGTTAAATATTATTTTGTTAAACTATGCTCAGTAATTATGCCATTATACATTAAGCCTCAGCCTTTACCTTATCATGTAAATAAAAAAATATATTCTATTATTTATTGTGTTCCAGAGTACAAAATCATGTCGTACAAAAAAAAAAAAATCAGTTCCCAGGCAAACCAGTCTTTGATCATTTTTATTGATGTCATTTGAAGTGACTGGTGCCCAAGATCTCTGGGAAAAAGAAAAGCCCTACCAACCTCATGGACCTGTCACTGAAATCAGCTGCAAATTAATGATGCATGACCTACAGCTTCAAGTTCCAGTGGCATTTTTGTACTCACAACTCCTTGGAAGGCAAGAAGAGATCAACTCGTAAAATACTAAAAGATGCAAATCATTCTTTAAAACCGGAGGTTGTACACAAACCACAATTATAAGACTTTGATTTTTGTCCTGCATTACCAAGAAGGACACCTGATTTATCTTAGCTATTCCCTGGACACCTTGTTAGTCTCTTCTCTGGAGTCCCTCTACCTGGCCTCTTTTCTCAACATGATCTCTTCACTTTCTGTTTATGCAGAGTTTCCATAATCCAGCCAGTGTATGTTCTCCTTCTAGTGAAACATTTTGACTCACAATTTATTACTCTGGCACGAAGAGGGATGAACACCACATTCAAAGTCTGCTCTACGTTAAACTGTGTTATAATTCTCCACAGTGAAGAAAATGGGATACTCTCCAAGCAGGTTGCTCCAAGTGCTTGAAACCACACCAAGCATTATGGTTTTTATGGATTTCTCTTTCATCTCAAAGGTCAGGCCAGATTTTGGACATAAAAAATTCTCAACACAGAAGGCAAGAGCCAAGCCTGAGACTGGTCTTGGAGCAGAGCTGATTTTACTCGTTAGAAAAAATGGGATACTTGGGGCAGAAACCAATGCATGGGAACTGCTGAATGGGCAGTTTCACTCTCTCCAAGAACCTCTGGGTTTAGTTTATGAAAATAGTTAAAACTTACAGTACTCACACAAAGAACTGAATCAGCAAGATGCAGGATACCCACAGCCACTTGAAGGAAATAAAAAACTACTTTGAGATAATATCTCCTATAAGTACTATTCCTATTGATTATGGCAGCACGCAGTGAGAGCTTTATGAAGTGGAATTGAATTTGCCTTACAATATATACTGATTATATTGTGTAAATGCTGCTGCACTGCTCCATTTCCTATGGGATGCAGACAAACTCTTTTACACTCCCAGGGGGTAATAAACATGATGAGGCTGAATGCTTTGTATCTCTCCCTCTTTGCACACTCACACTTTTGGTTGCCAGCCAATTAACTTGGTCCTTGGGAGAGAAGCTCTCACTTCACTCTGCAAAAATGGACATACAAAGTCTCTAGTCTCTAATATACTGCAATGTGAAAAATACTTTAAGGCTACTGTTAGCTTTGTTTATTAACTGTTTTTATGACTTTAATGCTATTTCCCATCTGACCACATTGCTACAGTGGCTGCACATTATGGAGTGCTCTTGTCAGCGAGGGTTGATGTGCACTCCAAGGGCAAGGCTTTATTTAAATTCAGTGCACTGAACTTTATATTCAAGGCACCTTCCTGAGGAGGTGCTCCTCAGAGTTACACAAGCTCATCAGTGAGCACATGGGAAAAAACAGAGTATATGTACCTTGGCCCAAGTGCCTGAGGCTCTAGAATACTCAGCTCTGAATTAGGAAATGAAGTCAGACAAGAAACACACAATTCAAACACACACCAACTGCAGGATGCACAAACCTTTATGACAACCAGCTACGTGGGCTGGGTTTGCTTGTTTAATTACATTCACTTCATATGCAGGCTGAGATCATTAAGAAAGAGAAAACAACACTTCCCCAAGAACTGTCAGGAATCATATTATGCATAAGAACTTAGTCTGGGAAAAGATTTGTAAGCAAGTTATTGTTTTTCTAAAACTACCTTGTTCTAGAGGTCAAAAAACCACTAAAAAAAAAAAAACACCAAAAAAAATTAAAAAGGAGAAATGGTAGTAAACATACAAAAATATCCTCATTATATTCTAAAAACCTCTGTTCTGACCAAAGAGGCTACTTGAAAATTTGCCACAAAGGCCTGTTACAGTTTTTTGGGGAGTGGATTAAGCCAATTACAAAGGATTGGTTGGGTTTGGGGAGCTTGCAGCGGCCATAGTGATTCCCTTCCTCTGAGACACCGCAGTGAGAAATGCAGAGGTAACAGCAAGAGGGAAGGACTGAGCTGCCCTTCATGAGGAGGGTGATTGGGCAAATGAAGGCAATTTATCACTCACTCCCTGAGCACACACCTAGGACCTGAGCCATCCTTCACCTCCCCTTGGCTCCTGCTGCCTCCCGTTCCTCACGTGGCTGCTGGGCACTTCCCAGGAAGCTCCACACCCACAGCAACTCCTTTCTGAGTTCTTCATCTCATATCTCATCCTGCCTCTTCTGCTCCTAGCATCTTCTGTTTCCCCTCTCTGCTGTTTCTTAGATCATTAACCCCACTGACTCCTGCCTACACTCCATCCCTCTCCATCATCAGCTCCTCCCTATGCTCCACAGCCCTTCATTAGGGTATATTGCCTCAAAAGCAAACAAACACTTAATAATTTTTGCTTCTCCCTAAGGTTTCATTGTCTCTTTTTGTATCTGGTTTTCATAACAGATACGCCTTTTTCTCCACATCTGTGCTGACTTGCTCTCATTTTTTTCCCTCTCCCACCTTTAAAATTTCTTTTCCAGTACATTCAACCAGCAAAGTGGTACTTTTCTGTAGCCTCCTTCACACCAAACCAGATATTTTAAACAGAGGGGAGCTGCAAAGTACCTCCTGACCAGTAGTCACAGATTCTAAAGTAATAATTATATTCTCTGCCTTTCAAAATGACCTCTTATGATCCCATTTTATCCCAAAAACTCCAATAATTTTGGAGCCAACATCAATCTAGAAATATATGCCACTGAAATTAATGCATTCCCAGATAACAGGAAGCTCTAATATATCTCAAATTTAAAGAAAGAGTCCCCTAGAGTAATAAAACTCCAGCAACCACCCACAGCTAATTTATTTCAGATGTATGTATAAGGTTCCAATTTTATTATGTCCCAGCAGAACAAGGCAACCTTAACCTCCACTGGATTATTATAATTTCCAAATTGTTTGCCCATCCTGCTTTATGTCTTAGGGGGGCTTGTATCAAACACATTGTTAGAACAGCCAAACCTCTGGAGTGGGATTTGCTTTGGTGGAAATGATTAAAAATGAGGAGGGCATTACAGCTCCAGTAATATATGTTTAAATTATACAACTGACAGCTGCAATCTCAACTAAGGAACTGATTGAAACACTTGAGCAGATGCCTAAACTTCTCCTTGCATGGTTTCTCCTCCCTCTGTGTGAAGGTGCACTGTTGTGGGTGCCTTCAGCAGTATGAGGATGTATTATTCTGTAAAGTATGTGGTGCTACTGACTTTATGGTATTTATATTTTATATTGTCCATATTCAAATCTGTCTGCAGCTAATTAAATGTTCTCAATCCATTTTAAAAAAACAACAAACTAACAAAAAAACAACTTTGTATGATATTTTTCTCCACATTTACAACTGCACACTACTAGTCTTGCGAGTCTGCTTCCCTCTCTCTATCTCCAGGATCCTCTGCTGACACTCAGGATGTCAACTACATGCCTGAAGTCAGCAGCAGCAGTATTTTAGAGCAAATATCTGAATTTCTGTCACTCTCATAGCTGTTGTGGAATGTAGCAACAGTCATGCAGCTACATTTCTTTGCACCTCTGTAAATATATACACAAAAATTCTTTTTCATAAGTCTTCAGGGCTTGCAGGGTTCAGGAAATTTGATAAATTCATGCATCTGCCTTTCTGTTAAAGACTTCTGAAAGGGTGGCTCCTTTGGAGGACTGGGAATTGCTTTTAATTAAACAAACCAATTTCATGGTTACTTATTCATATGAGCAGATGCAAAAAAGTGTTATTACATAAGGGTTCCCAACCCACTGGGCAATATTCTGGTGCCCATCTGTTCTCATCAGGACAATGCCCTATGCTGAAACACAGCTCTGGACTGGCATTGCAATTTCCCTAGGGACAAAGTCAAATGTCAGCTTCACATGGAATTCTGTGTTTGCTCCCAGGAAAAGCAGCACAACATACCTGGGCAAGGAGGCAGAGCCTGCAGATCCTACTGTGAACATGAAGGGAACTTCAGCAGGCACATATTCACCAGCTGAGAGCCTACTCCCATGCTTGTAGTTCAAATCTATTAAAGGCCATCTACACTGTAATTTGCCTCTGTTGAATTTTAAACTCCATAAGCTAAATTGCTGCAAATAAGTATGTGGAACCTCTTATTTCCATTAAAGCCTGATTTTCAGCATAGCTCAATTCAATTAGGAGCAGCCTTTCTTAACTAAGTCTGTCCACAGCAATTTAAATTTCTTTCCTTTAACCAGCGTAGTGAACAAGTTTGAATTTCCATGCAGACAATTCCCACCTTAACTTTCTCATTATCACTGTTCAGAAAACAGCAACATATTTCTAAATTAATACTTCATGTAGTCTCTTCTCAATTATACTTTCCCAATTATTGCCTTTTCCCCATTCAGAACCTGGTTTTATTATATAACTTCACTGAAATTTGAAAGATGCCTGTTCAGTAATTCTTACACACTCTGAAGGCAGGCAGATAAACTTTTTACATGACCTAAACTGAAAAGACCAACTAATAAAAAACTCTTTACCTTCACTTTTCCTGGTCACTTATGTCAGTCACCAGCAGTTAGCAACATTTTACGTAAGTATAATGTAGGTTTACATATAACATTTATATATAAATATATAAAGCACAATAATATACAGTCATGATGAGATGGTTTGGTTAGCCTAAGGAGCTGAGAGATACAGAGGAAGGTGGAAAGATTCTGCTTTCACCAGTATTTTATCCACTGTCCAAAAACTGTGAAAAGAATCTAAAGAAAAAGAAATCAATACACTCCTCTCATGAAAGATGTGAGATCAGATGCTCGTTTTTCCTTTCTTAAGAAGCTCAGAAAAGAACAAAGGTGTTAACAAAACACAGTGCTGAAGCCATTAGCCTCATCAGATAGCAGTGCTATCTCCCTGCAGCTACAGATTGCTGCCTGCTTTATTTAACAAATTCCATTCTCACAGGTGCATATTTATGTGCAGATACTCCTGTGATTAAATCCTTCCATGAATATAAATCCCCACTTAGGAGTTATCAAGCATTATCAACCTTCATTCACAGATATACACACACAGTCATTCTGAACATAATTGTGACAGTGACACAAAGAGATTCTCATCAATTTTATACAAGAAAAAGCAGATTTTAAAGCTCTTTAAAATACTTCAATGTTCATACATTATCTGACGAGAAGAGAGGGGTCAAAGGTAAGAATCCTAAATTACTAAAATGTTTACAGCATTTCTTGTTAAAGCTGTAAATATTATCATTAGGAGGCATTGGTTTTCACAAAACACTTGGTCAAATAAGCTGGCAACCAAGGAACTGAAAACAAACTGAACTTGCATGCAGCAAATATCAGTGATGTTTTGGCTGAACATAGTGTAGACAACTACATGGGGGAAGGAGAAGGAGGGATAGCAGAGCATAAGCTTTCTGTACAAGGCATGACACATCTCCTTCAGATAAAAAATTTACATCTACAGGGCATCAAACAGCTTATAAAGAAGCCTGGTGTGGTAAAAGAGCGGAAGGAAGTCAAGGCTGGAAACATGATCCACCTGAGAAACAACACAACCAGGTTTTCCCTACAGTCATGTGTGAAACCTAATTAAATCTCCATGCTGTAGACACAGAGTTAATTTGACATATCATGGAAATTTTGATAGCACAGTCACACCCTCAGGAGACAGAGTGGGACACTCTGATTGCTTTGTAGTGCCCTGGTAAGCAAAAATAGCTCTGCAGCCACACTGCAAGGGTTACCTTACCCACTGCTTTCACAAAGCAAGGGTGAGAGAAACATTTGCCTTCACACAGCAGGTCTGACTGATGAGAGATGTGGGGCCTCAGCTGGTGTGCAAAAACATCTTTGCTCTAATTAATCTGAACTAGGTATTTTTTAAGAGAAACAACCACTGTTGATGACAATTTCTGGCACTGGAGAACACACCAGGGATGAGTTGCTCATGCATTTTGCTGCTGCATGACCAGCACCATGACTTTCTCCACTTCAGTCTTGCATTCATCTGCTCTTAAATCCAACTGTTATATCAGCCTTCAAAGCTCTTTTCAGCTCTTGTTACATTTTTCCACAAGACAGAGATTCCCATGCTTTAAGTGTGTTCAGTGTTCCTTGCCACCAGCCTGGTTTTACATGTGGCCATACTGAATATTTTCTCCTTGTGCATGCCTCACCAAGGAGTTCAGCATTGCTCAGAGCTTTCAGTTTGCTCTCTCTGCAAGTGACACACTTCTCCCAAACTGGAGTTGTCTGCATATCTAAGTTTGTGATGATTTCACTTTCAAAGTAAAGGAAAGATGTAAAATGACTTAGGGTTAAAAAGCAGGCCCTTTAGGGACCACATGAGAAACACAGGTGTGTAAAAATTGTCTGCTAACAAATATATTCTGAGATGTATTTACCTGCTTTATTCCATTTAGCAGGGCCCATGGAAATACTATTTTTTTAACAAAAAAGCCACAATCTATTAAATGCAAACCTCCACAGATATCTGTGACTGACTAAACCCCTAAGGGTGGAACAGAGTCTCTGAATGAACTCCTCAAAATGAAGACCACTCAAAGCTGGGCAAGGGTGAAGTGCCCAGGATGCTCAGAGCACAGCATACAGCAGCTGGCTTTGTGGGACCCCAACAGTGATCAGACCAGAAAGGCAAAAGCAATGATGTGCCTCACCCAAAACTAACAAAATTCTTTCAAACAGAGCAACAGGTCTGAGCTGGCTTCAGCCCAAATATTCCTTCCTGGCAACTGAGGATGCCAAGAATGTTAAGACAGGTAAAAGTGAATCACATTGGTATTGTGATTGATTCCTTTATTTGATTTAAATGGGCAGATTTATTGCAATTTTTACATTTTTCTGAGTGTAATTTACATTTGCATTGTATTTTTCCTATATTTTGTACCACTCTGATAAACCAAAAATTGCATGGAACATTAAATACCTTTTAATAAATAATTTTGACATTAAATATTACACTCTTCATTCGTGGATTATTTAAAAGAATCTGGTCTGAGGATATCAGACTCAGACAACATTTATGGCAGACTTTAAATCAATGCCTTTATCAATGAAATATAGAGTCTCAAAACAGGGATGTCTAAATTGTTAAGGTCTATTTCCCACAAATCCATGTGCATTAGCATTCATTGTAACCCACTCATTAAATTCTTTATTATTCAAGTCTCCCAATAACCATTCCCTTGGATTACAGATTTACTGATGGGAATTCCACTTATCCTGTGACAAAACTTTGTCTCTAGGATTCCCTAAATGTTATAAGGTTATTCTAAATAAAGGCAGGAATGTCAGAGACACAGTTTAATGTAAATTTTTCCAAAGTTGAACTGACTCTCTTTTAGAGTTAAGCAACTTTAATGAATCATTTCCTTAAGCCACATAGACATTTGTGCTGGCAAAATGTGTTCCACAAGACACCTACAGTGCCAGGAGAGGACAGTTTCCCATATATCAGGGACACATCTAAGATAGATGCTTTCCTTAACAACTGTCTGGTGATTTGCTGCCAGCACCATCTACTACTACTCTACGTTTCTCTAGTTGGGATTCAATTCTTCTTCTTCTTGGGATTCACTGATTTCCAGGATTATTTACTTACTAATTTATGACACAAAGCAACAGTTTGACTGGTTGCCTTCCCAGTGCTGCCTATGCCATGGATTTCAGCACTGCAGATGTACACCTCTCTTCAGGCTCCCATTATAACAGGACTATGATATAAAATTCCTTTAGTCATCATTTTAGGCAAAATGTTTCACTCAATGTTATAAAAACATTGCAAAGCAATTTTCTTGGGTTTTTTTTGTTGTCTCACTTATTTCAATAAAGCCTGCCTGACATACAAAGGGTATTTTCATATAATAGAAAAAGCCCCAAAAATTACTTTCTCCTCTCATTATGAAGCACAAAGCAAAACACTTCAGTATTTTTGCACACCAGCTGAGGGCCCTCAAAATGAATCATCTATTATGAAAGAACACCCAGACAATGTAAAAATCCACCTTTCCAAGGGAATACCTGCTGTCTTCCATGGAAAGAGTCAACACCCATGGGAATGGGGTAGAAAGAGCAACTGTGTTCCAGCTGTTTGTTTATAAGCAGCCCATTTTGTTTATAACCAACTAGTGTGAATCAATAGATCAAAATCAAGCAATTAAATTTTCCTTAACACATTTATGAGCTACTCAAAGCACATGAGTTGAATGTTTCACATCACCTAAAACAGTTCATATCAGCACCTTGCAAGCATTCATTTGTATGTTTAAGATGCATAATTTTAATAGCAATAACCCAAAGAAAAAAAAAAAAACCCTAGAATCCAAGAGTAGGCCCACATTGTTATCCATGCTTACATTCAGACTCCATGGATTCCCATGGCATTTAGGCATCCAGATGCAAATTTCAGGAGCAGGGCCTGATTTATAAAGGTGCTTAAAGCCTAGGAATAGAACTCATAATCATTTTGAAAATCCCAGCAGGTCCTTAATCTTCATAATTAGTCACTTAACTGCCTCATTACTGTTGGCCCAATTCTCAGCTGCAAGCAAGGGCTATGCTGAGGCACACCATGTTCCTAAAAGTTCTTCAGCTCAATCTCAGCTGGCTCAGCCACGTTTCAGGGCTTTATCCCTGGTTTCAGTCATCACAGAGTAGGATAGGATAGAAAAAATGTACACAAGGCAGCAATAACTCATTATGAAACAAGGGTAGACAGGACATAGAAAATCATCACTGTCCAAAAGCCTGTCCTGCAGTCTGTAAGTTTAAGATGGCTGTTTTCTGTCAGAACTGTTCAATGGGCTTTGCTCTATGTCTTCTCCTAAACTGTTAGACCAGTTGGCTGATCTGTCACAGGTCTGTCTAGGTCTTGGCAAGCTGGCGGGAAACAGCCCAAGAAGTTCCCCCAGAAGTGAAGAAACTTCACTGCTGTTTGTCAGGTTTAGTGAAATGCAGGTAAATGAGAATTTATAGCAGTCTTTAACCCTCCAGACCCTGTATCCTCTGATGTGCTTCTAACTTTTTAAATCAGCCATCTCATACTTGTGGTCAGGCAAGCACTGGGCCTGCAGTAGCTTAATCCTATTTTCCTTTCATTCCCTTAATAAGTCCATTTATTAGTCAATGAGTGGGACAACCTATTACAAGTCAAACTTCTCCTTTTCCAGTCTCAACACATGAGAGAAGCTGGAGCCTTTTGCATGGATCTTCTCACTATCATAAAAAAAAATCCACACAAAAAGCCATCCATCCCTCCTCAAAAACTCCATAAGCTATAAAAAAATATATAGGACTACCCACCCATAAACCTTTGAGAACTCCAGTGGCTGCTGATCACGGACCTTACATGAAATCCCACTGCTCTCAGAACAGTAATATCATCCCAGATATTACAATACGTTCATCCAACACTCACACCCTTGCCACATGCTGCATTTATTCTAATGTGATTCTGGGCAACCTGAGCAAACATTAAGAAAAAGCAGGACTTCTACAATTACAAGACAGAAAAGTAATTGAGACTTGTCACCCTCCTACAAGTTGTTCTCATAATAAAACTGCTAGAAAATAAATCCTCAAAACTTGAATTTGCTGCTTAGGCGCTTCCAACATATTCTGACCAAATCAGGTAAATTGGCAATGAAAACAATTTATGTGCACCAGCTCCACATCTATTCATTGCTTATTGTGGGTTCAGTGGTCAAAGCTACTCATATTTTGGTGGAGGAAAATGTTATTGAGGAGGAGAATGTCCAACCCATCCCTGGAAACAGGCCTGGCAAAAGCCCAGCTTCAACAGGAAGTGAGCAAAGGAGCCCTGCTAGCACCAAGAAGCTGTCAGCAACTGTGGCACAAATTTCTGTAATAAATACTCTTTAACTCCATTCATAGTTTAATTAAATCCCCAGTTTAATTATTACAGGGGGAAAAAAAAACCCTGATCAGGGCCACAACTCCACATGAAGTAGCTAGAATTCTGTTTCCATTTTTAAATTAAGTGCCTGGAAAATACTCAAAAGAAAATTAAACCTTTCCATAACAAGACTCTGAAACTTATCACAGATACATTTAAAACAACCATAGCTTTAATTGGGTAAGAAAGCAGGATAAAATTTTAAAGTTGCTTGGTAATGTTTGAAATATAGCTTGGTTATATTTTCTGACAAGTAGGAAGTTATTTGAAATGCAAAAGTATTTTAAAGTAATTTCTGGGCTTTGGGGTTTGACTTAGAGCTTTTCATATAAGTTCTTATTAAAGAAGCCTTCATTCATATAAATAATGTGAAAGATGACATAAATAATCTGTTACTACAGGGCTTTAAAGAAGACTCAATCCCCACATCATTGCAATTAAGAGCAAAAGTTAAAAAAAAATCCTAGCTTTTATGGGGAACTGATAGCAATCAGAGTTCGTTGATTTGACTATTGCTGACTGACAAATTGATGTGAAAACATTTATAGTACACCATAAATAGAGCTTAGAGGCAGTCAAAATATACAAGGCAGAATGAGCATCCTTAATAAGGGAACATCTCTAGATATAAGCATCACTGATGCTCTGACAGGCCTGATAAAATCTTAGCCAAATTTATGGAGATTTGGTCTTGAGCAGTTTTGGGCAGCACATGGCCACAGGAAGTTCAATTAAAGTCAGCAGTGTGTTTCTCACTTAGAACTTTGTTTTCCCTGAGGTCTCAGGTTCCCAATATCAGATATTTTTCAGACAAGTTTACTCTTCCCTCATCTCATAAAATTCAGAGGGTGCAAATGAAAATTTCTGTGGAGGAGCACAGGAGCCCTATCAAGGAGTCACTGCTACCCTCTGTTTACTAAAATGAGACTCTTTCAAGCCAATTACTTAATGACAATTTATATCCCAGTTACACACCTGATATGAAGGTCTTGAAGATGCTTATTGTATTCCTGAAAACTTTCAACTTTGTCCTGGCTTGTCTGGTATTCATGAGATTAATTTTTGTCAAGTCAACTTGCACCAGCAAAAGGTCTTATCTTAGACCCTTTCTCAGGAAGTGTTTTAGACTCTGTCACTATTTCTGTAATTTGAAAAAAAAATAATACTTTTTATTTAGTGGTTTCAAAAAGTTATTTCATACTGTGTTACAATTTGTGGCTTCAGTTACTAAGAAAAAAAAACAGGCAAATCTCCCAACCAGATGCTGATAGATAGAAAAGTCTAAATGTGTCAAATTGTAGTCTTTAATAAGACTTCAGCAAAAATAGCTGTCATTCAAAAAGTTACCTGCATTTCACTTATTTCAATTTTTCTAATGTTTACAGCTACCTCTTCAGTGACTTTGGGTTTGTTTACGTCAAAGAAACAACTTCCATTTTAAAGGTCAAGCATAAAACATTAATTGGGGGCAAAGAGAGAAATCTCCCAGCTGACTTAATACTCTACAAATGGACTTCAAGGGCTGTTCACAAATTTCAATAGACCTGTTGTTCTCTAAAGTAAGGATGCAAACAAAATAGTAACCATTTCTTTTAAGCATTTACAGAACCCTAGAAAATTCAGTAACAATCGAAGTTCTCACTGTTATACAGAGCAGAACTCTTTTTGCCTGAATCATGAAACAAGATGTGATTACTGCTCCTGGTATCACATTTACCTTCCAAGTTTAACATGATGTTCATACACTTCCACGGAGGTCTAACTCCAAATAACAAGATATATTGACATATGTAAAATATATATAAACAGTCACAGTGGCATGCCAAGCTTAACAGTGCTGATGATTTAGTACTTAAATGGAAATTAAATCATTTTACATAGTTATTAACTAAAGATATCTGTTTGATTTGCTTTTCTAATTTTCATATCTGCAGAAAATGTTGCACACATTTGTAACACCTGAAGATCCATTGTGAAGTTTAGCCAGGGTGTTGGAAATAATATAACTTTCCTAACTAATTAGTATGAAAAGTGAGAAATCAATAACCAGTAGAGAATAGAATACTAATTAATGAAATGAATTACGTAACTTAGAGCCAATGAGAATTAATTTCTTTGATTGTTAAAAATGTATAAATAAGTGAAGAAGTTTTATATCAGCATCTGTGTGGAGGCCATAATTTTGTGGGCCACACACACCTCCTGGACAAGAATAAAACAATGCCTTACTCGCCAACATTAAAACACAGTGTTAGAGGGTCTTATTTATCCCAACAACTTCAGAGAATTTTGGTAACAAGGGAAGTGTTTAACTGATTACTGCATAATAAACAATTTCATAAGCACTCTCCAGAATCCATTACCAAATATGCTGTACAAGCACTGCAATCAGGTACTATTGAAATTATAAGCAAGTAAAGATAATCCAGTCATTTTCTGATAAGCGGCAGAAAATACACCCAAAATTAAAAAGCTTTCCATAAGAGCAGTCATTGGTTTCCATTCCCTGTGCACAATTATTCCTTCCCTGCAGATTGGCTGAGATCTGCTCCAGACCCCACATTCCAATGCCTCAGCCACCCTGGCACCATTTGGCCCAGAACGAACTTGGGAGTTTGTTTACTTGACAGACACCAGATTCAAAACTTGTTCCATGCTCTCAAAGTCAGCCAGAGACGTTCAGGAAAGGAAGAGTTTCAGCTCCTTGTGCAACTTAACACCTCTCCTTGATCTGTGCATGATACCAACTCAATTTTCCTTTCCTGCTCCTGCAACTCTTGGTTTCTTTGAACCCCCACCCCAACCACGTTCTCCCAAGCTGCAGCCTTGGTTTGTTGCCTCTTTACCTCTACAGAAAGGTGAGGAGGGACCTGGTTTGGATGTTTGTGCTGGTCTCAGCTGTGTGGCCAATACTGGGACCACCAGAAGTGAGTCAGATTGTGTGAGGAAGTAGTTTCAGGCTCCTCTGGACTAAAAGGTGTTTAATTCAAGAGCAAACCAAAAAAAGCACTCTCAGAGGTGCTCTAAGTCCTTTACTCCAGATGGGGTCCATCTGGCACTGCCATCTCTTACTTATTATGTTCTTATTTCCACATGAATTGTTAGATGCAATAGCAGTAATGTCAGTGGCACTGAACACTGGGACTGGCTTATGGTTTCCCACTTTGCCTGGATGCTTATTTTCTATAATTTCCCACCTATAAATTAGCATTTATCTTGCTGATAGGGACTATTATCAAGTTAAAATCCATATTCTACTGAAATGAATCACTTAATTAAGACCACAGTGCTATTCTTACTGTGTAGAAAAGTATTTTCCCAGTCATTTTCAGTACACTGAGTACCGCTATAGCTACAGGAGCAATGCAGTGTAATAATATACTCTGGAATAATAATTTGCACTTGTACAGGGTAAAGGTGGTTAATATTTTTTGAAGAACACCACAGGATACACCATCACACTTGAACTTGTTTCATTCAAATTCTGCACATATGGTTTGACACATAAATGTGTTTTCAAATAATATTCCCACTAATTGCATCAGCTCTTTTCTGGCTAAAAATTCAAAGAATCTTTGAAGGAAATGTTCAGACCGAGAACTCTAAAACCATTCAAACAAAGTAATTACTGTTTTCACTACCCTTAAAATTGCACTTTTTAATAAGTGGGTTGCAGGCATTCAAAATTAGCAGTTATACCTGTTATTGAACGTCCAGTAGCAGCTGATTTTCTTCCTGGGACACCAACATGGCAAATTCCCACTGATCTTGAACAAAATATGAATGATCTCATGGAGAAATAGAATTTTTTTTCCTTACAGATTGTCCCGAACCTACAGCTGCTAAGTGCAAATATTACTTTTAACACTGCAATTTCATAAAAACTACAGAAATCACTGAGGTGATATGGGATTTCCAATGGGGGAAATATTGATCTTTATGATAAAAGGAAGAGGAGTGATGGAAAATAATACACTTGCAGTAGTAAAATTAACTGTTTACACAGTAAACATCAGAGACACACTTTGAAACTTGGAAAAAGATGGAATTAAAACCCTCTGTTGGATCAGTTTTACTCACAGCCTCACCCTGAATCATAAACAAGTGCAATTCCCCCTTTCCTAGGTATGCCCAAGAGTTCTGTTTTAGCATCTTTAGTCAATAGTGACTAAAAAAATCCATATATAGTAATTCCATAGGACTACAGCCACTACCAATACATAAAATATGTGCAATGCATTTTTTAGTATATTTTCTAAAATCTCAGGTTCATCCTTTTAGCTTAAAATGTGAGGGACTTCAGGTCTAAAATACAGCCTGTTTCTCCAGTGGAACTATTAATGAAAAACCTTTCAGATATTCAAAAGAAGCATTCAGTAGCTTTTAACAATAACTGCTACTGTTATAGGTTGAGTCTTGGATGATGGAAGAGGAGTATAATGCAGAACCTTAAAGAGCTGATGCTTCAACTTCTTTTAAATTAAAAGCAAATCTCTTTATGAAGAGTCTTTGTGTGATTAAAATCTACCATTACCAAGGAACTCATTTTGTTTAAACAACAAGACTTATCAAATACCAAGGTGATCACAAAATTCAGTGAGAGCTTTTGCTTATTTGATGTTAATAAACAGACTTTTTCAATTACTTTATATATTAAAGTCAATTGATTTATTTATATAAACTAACAGAGAAAAAAGCAGAGAATAGCAGTAGCATTGTTCAACTACAAGGCTATTATAGCTACTACTACAATAAATCTGGTGAAAACCTTATTCACAAACTTCCAAACAGAAAATATATGACATTACTGCTTAAACTTTTTTCAGAATATTTCCTGTGGATTCAGTGATAAGATGTGTCTTGAGAGAACACACAAGAAGTCAAAGGCACTTCTAGGCTGTGTTAAAAAAAACAACAAATTCTGCCTGTTTGGGTTACTGTCATAACAAAAAGTCTTGACTGCTGGGGGAATAAAGAATGGTTTTGCCTCATGTGTGGCTGAAGTGCTGAAAATGTGGTGCTATTTAACAAGAACAACGGGACAGTGAATTTCCAGCCTGTCTTGTACATTCTGCCATGTGAAATCTTCAACGCATCCCTTCCTCACCAGAGTTCTGCCTCATGCTAATAATGTCATCCAGGCTAGTCCAAGGTCACATTACTGAGGACAATGCATCCAATTTGAAACCACAAGTTCACTCTGGGGTAAGCCAAGGCCACCCTGAAGGAGGACAGAATCAGAGGACAAAGTGACATGGAACATTGATCCTTCCTTGAGGTCCCTACACACTGGGACATGAGTAATGAAGAATGTAAAAAACTGCAGAGGGGTAAAAATTATTTTTCCAATGTTTCTCCCACCCTGTTAATCTGCTTTTTTGCAAGGATGCCTCATGCTCAGATGAGGTGCAGAGGTGAGCTCTTGTTTATCCATGCACATCAAAGTTAACTATATTGGTAAACATTTTTTTGTTTCTTATTTTGCCAGTAGTGGTTATACTTATGAGAGAGGAACTGAAGATATAAATCCATAGTTTCCTTTTCTTCCACCAGTTTCCTCAGTAACTTTATTTTCCCTTCCATCCATTGCTGTCCCTTGGCTCCAGCAGAAGGTATCATGAAATTATCTTCTCCCTGTGTTGTTATCTCCAGAATCAAAATTCGTTTAGGGTTTAACAGGGATTGCACTTGTTCCCACTTTAATAAGGACCAGTGGTTTGCCATGAGTTTACAGATACCAGATCTTAATAATATTTCCCAAACACTGTGTTGCAGTGCCATAGACACTTCCTGCAGAGTCCAAGTGAGAATTGTTGGTTACCTCCTTGTTCTGTTTGGGCTGTGCTGCAATGTCTGAGTTAGAAGCCTTGATGAAAATCCTTTACATCCAAACAATCCTTTTTGACTGAAATGAAATAACCTAAGTCAAGAATCTGATGTTTACTGTGCTGATGGCCAGACAAGAGAATCCAAACTTCTTTTTCTGAAGTTGGACACAACTGCAAAGCTCGGTACTTGTAAGTTACATCTGGAAGAGATTTACAGCTAATTCAGAATGAGTTAACTAATGTCACCTAAAATTAGGTAGGACAATCTCAGACTATATTAAGCAGATGAGAAAAAAAATTAGAAAAAAAAAAGGAGAGAAATTTTAAAAATAAAAAGGAGTAATATTCCTCTACTTCTTACCAGAGGCAAAATTCTGAGCCACTGTGAAGTCTTTATACTCTAATTCATTGGGTCAGCCCTCCAGACAGAAGAATCACTCCTTTTTAATGACTCGTGTGGCAATTTTTACACTTCTGCTACTGCAAACCGAACAGATTTTCATTTCTCTGTGGGTTTTTATTCTCCAAACAATTTAACTAAACATTCACATGAAGGCACGGTATATATGGTTTGGGTTTTTTCCTCTAACCTTTGAAAAAATGAATAATAATTCTGGGATTAAAAAGTTTAAAAGCTTTGCATTTAATTGCACCCACTATCTGACTTCAATGTGCTCTTAGGCCACTCCATATACCAAGAGGTGTTTAAAATCCAGTATTTATAGAATTTTTTTAATAGGAAAAAAAAACAGTATTGTTTAAACCTCCTAAATAAAGATATTTATGTATTTGGCAATATAGTGGCCAGTAGATATACTTTTTAAAAAACCTTATGAGCTATTGAAAACCTATTAACTTTAGGCAAAATCTTGCCCACTTAAAAGAAATTAGTATTACAAGTTTTTCTATAATTTTGTAAGTCTCTCTAGTCTTGCACCTGAGCTTAAAGGCTTCCCAAAGAACCTGGGCTGGCAGGCTTAAAAACCAATCTTGTTTTTTTAATAGCACCACACAGAAGAATTGGTTTTGATGATTTTTAGGCATACCTTTGCTAAATACGTTCATGGAGAAATGATCCCACTGAAGTTGACAATCTGATTACCTAGTTTCAAAACAACATAAATTGAAATGGCTGCACTAACACACAAAGCCTCTATTACAGAGATTTATAAAGGAAAAGCTGAGTGAACTTTAATTACAGCAGCATTTCCCATGCCACTGTGTTACTGACAGGTCTAGTGCCTCTTGCACCAAGCTAGGATTATAGTTTTACTCAAGGGCTTTCTGTTTCAGAACCTGTGGCATAAGCTTTCTATGACAAAGTGCCTAGAATTGCACTGCCTAAATCAGCATAAGCCAGTGTTTTTAAAAAGGAAAATCTTGCACCCTGAAGAAGCCCTGATCTCTTCTAGAGCAAGCCAAGTCCAGCAATGGCAAAAGGATATGAGATACTGGGAGCCATAAAACAGCTGGATGAGATTGGTAGCATTGAAAAAACATCAAAGCAACATCAGCTGAGAAACCAAGCACTCAAATCTCAGGACATCCAAGTGTTATGATTTCTTCTTCACCTTGCACATAGCTCACTTCCAAAGGCATGAATGAGTAAATTAAGATAAAGGTCTGGCCTAAGTAAATACCCTGAGTCCCATTTCTGGCTGCTGCCAAACACCCTTTCTCCATTAGAGGCACGGCAGCTTTGCTGATTCAGACCAGCTGTGGGCCTGGGGTAATAGTCAATACGTTAATATAGTCATTAAGGGGGTGAGGTAGAAGGTGCAGAACAGGCCACAGGTTCCAAAAGCCTGATTCTGTCTTTCTCTCACTCATCTCAAAGGTAGTTTCAAGGGGAAGCAAATCAAATTTGTGAATGTTTCAAAAGGTAAAAGAAAACTTTAAGAGCATCTAGTGCCTAATACTGCTAAGGATGTAACAACAAGCTTTCTGTTCTTGTGCTTTTACTGATAATCACCATAGAGTCATTAAAGGCTATGATTTTCAAGGTAAAGCTGACACAAATTGGTCACTTGGAATGCTTAAAGTGAAGTTAAACCTTTATAGTTAAACCTTCATCTGTGCACAAGGAACTCACAACTCACACTGTGCTTTCACGGATTTCCTCAGACTCAGCTACAGCCCTTGTGAGACCACAGCTTGGTGGGGGCTGCATGACAGAGGAAAGCAAATCAGGAAATCATTTCACCTTCCTGACTCAATTCCACCTGCAGCCTGTGCACACATAAATTCTGCTGTCAGACAGCTTTAACTCCAGCCATTCCCTGGAGGTCATGAAGGATTTTCATAACTTCAGGACAGCCATACTGGCAACACAATGTTACCTGTCTTTGCACATCTTTCTGCCAGGGAGGCTCTGCCAAAGAAAGAAATTTTCCAGCAGAGGTGATCCTCCTCCAGGCTCCAGGATGGAGCTGCAAAATCAACTCCTTGTCTTCAGCCATGCATTATACAGATTTCTTCCTCAACACACCTAGAAAAAGCTACAAAAAGCAAGCTCTGTATGCAGAAACTGAAGTAATGCTGAAAGTATCTGTGCAAGTACACATTCTAGGTCCAACTGAACTATTATAAATCCCAATGATATTTTTTGTGATATATTAACAATTAGATGCAAGCAGTCCATAGCCAGGTGTAACATACAATATGTGATTTCTTCTGTCACTGACTTATAAGAGTGTTTATTTAGCTGTTACTTGTCCTTTCAGTGATCTAAACGTCCAGAAGGTAAAAATACATGCTGGCCTGAGAAACTGAAAATATTCTCATTCACCACCCAGATGTTTTTACCTGACACCCCAGGAGCACATCTGCAACAAAGGCTGTATTAAAGTAACACAACTTTAATTCACTGGGTCTCATTTTTTGGAGTTGCTATAACAAGCTTGTCTGGGCCAACTTATTTACTGTCAAGTTATCACATTTGCACCAAAGTTCTTCACTTTAAACCTTCAAACAAGTGGCTTCTCCTTGGAATTCACATGAGCAATAAAGTCTCCTTCAAAAACATCACTTTGAGGTCCAGCAAATGAAAAAATTCTTAGCTGAAAACTCCATCAAAGGCCACAGCTTTTCTTTGGACCAGAGCTCTCTCACTTCTGTATTAACACCAGGATAGAGTGGATAAAAATCAGTCTATTATAGAAATTTATAAAGGAAAATTGGAGGGCTCTGACTGAATATTGACTCAAGCCTTGTAATAATCACATTCTGAGACTCCTGAGGAGTTATGTGTAGGTTCAGAAGCCCAGGGAGAGCAGATACTTAAATAATTTTTCTGCTTTTTCTTATCTATCCAGTCCAAGAAGAGTATTTCCCTTTCTACCAATGCTTGTTGCAATCTGAAATCAATAAAATTAAAAGAAAACAATGTTTTGGAGGAGTAGCATACTCATGACCATAGAAGCTGTACTTCTGCAAATATGATAAATCACCAGAACTAAGCCATCCAAGTAAGACAGAGAACTTCCCAGTTTTTCTCCTGATCTCTGTTCTCACCATAAACAGAAATGTCTTTCATGGACCATGCTAACTTTCCTCACATACCGAAAGGAAACCCCTCCTTGGCAGCAGATCTGATCTGAATACAGCACTGATGTGTTCTGGATAGCTGGAGTCTGGGGCAAGATGGGATGAGAGCTGACAAGGCTGCTGCCAGCCCACACAAGTGTCACCCTGATGCCTTTGCAAAAGAGCAAAGGTCATGAAGAATAACGTTGTAAAGAAATCAGTTGAGAGGTTTAGAAAGGTCTGGATGTAAAAAGCCTTGCTGTCCAGGCCTGAATTTTAAAAAGTACTGGTCAAAGCCACATTTAGTGTTTCCGGTATCTGGATATTTTCCTTTGTCCTCTTCATCAGCATTTCCTGACATCCATTTCCTGCTCCTCCTCCTTCCTTCTCCACCTCCACAGCCTATTACTTCTGTTACAGCCTGTAACTCCTCTGTTGCTTCCTGCTCTATCCTTGTCTGCTCTTTACTTTTGCCTCACATGCTATGAATTCTTACCTTATTTAGGGAAACTCAAAGCCTACAAAACACTGCCAGGTTTATTCTGCTTCCAGCATTCGTATGCAATGCGCCAGGAAAATCCTCAGCATAAGCCAATCAAATAAATATTCATTTCAGGACAGCCCGAACATGATGTTTAGAAAACTCTTAAGGATTGTAGTGGGGGGTTTGAAGTTCTCTATCGGTGGAGCCCAAGGCTTTGCTATGTAGAGTAGAGCTGTTCATTCTCTGCTGCAGCATCGCTGTTTCTCAGGGCCAGCTCCTAACGCTGCAGCTCTCTCACATCACACAGGGATGCCCACCACCCTTCCATCACCATCCTGCTTTCTGCCGCTGCCCATCCCACCTGTGCTGCCCCCAGGCCTCGGGGGTTTGGCCGGGATGGAGCTGAACCCCAGAGCCCTGCACACAGCCGGGATAAGTCCCAGAGCCCTGCACACAGCCGGGATGGAGCCGAGCCCCAGAGCCCTGCACACAGCCGGGATGAGCCCCAGGGCCCTGCACACAGCTGGGATGAGTCCCAGGGCCCTGCACACAGCCGGGATGGAGCCGAGCCCCAGGGCCCTGCACACAGCCGGGATGGAGCCGAGCCCCAGGGCCCTGCACACAGCCGGGATAAGTCCCAGAGCCCTGCACACAGCCGGGATAGAGCCGAGCCCCAGGGCCCTGCACACAGCCGGGTGGAGCTGAGCCCCAGGGCCCTGCACACAGCCGGGATGGAGCTGAGTCCCAGAGCCCTGCACACAGCCGGAATCGGCCCGTCTGGAGCTCGGTCCCACCACTGCCAAGGCGTTCAGAGCAGCTGTGTGTCTGTCTGTCTGTCTGTCAGTGTGTGCCACAGCAAGGCTAGCAGCGGCTCACGCTGGGGCGGCTGTGACTCGAGGGCCCACAGTGACATCTGCTGGAACCGCTCCTTCCGAAGGGCCGCTGGAAGGATTGGTCAAGCCCACACGAGCTCCGTTCCAAAGGCAAAGGAATCGGTAACATCAATTTGTCACGAATTGTAATCATCGATGCTATTGACAGCGGAGCGCCTGAGGGCAGGCAGGCTGCAGAGCCTGAGCAAGGCTCCCGGGAAAGAAGGAACACAAAGCCTCTGGCACCCCAAACCCTCTCCTCTCTCTCCTCTGGCACCCCAAACCCTCTCCTCTCTCTCCTCTGGCACCCCAAACCCTCTCCTACCCACTGGGCTTCTTCACACAGAGGCCTGAAAACAGAGCCCGCCCTTGCAGAGATAATGTCTACACAAGCTGGCATCTCCTTTTGATCATCTCATTGAGAGCACAGCTCCTGAGCAGTGTGAGAGTCGCCAGGTTTCTAACAGAGTGCTAAATCCTTCCAAGTTTTCCCAACCACGGATTTTTTCCCCCTCCTTCTTCCAAGCAGAGTGTTAAAATCCTCCAAATCCTAACTGACCAACTTGAGCATCCTCCTAGAGAATATCAAACACATTTGATAGCTTGGAACTGCTTTTCAGTTACAAGATTTTAATAATACTAATTCCACTTAGCAGTTCCACCTCCATAGCCTTTCATATTTTTTCCTTTTTTTTTTTTCCCCTGCTGCTGCTGTTAACTGAAATATCTTTCTGTAGAGCTGAAGTTCATCACAGGATTGACAAGCACCTACTTTGGCATTGTGGGTCAAGCCTTTCCAGGTGACCTTTCCATACACTGAGGGTAAGAGCACACACAGGGGAGATGCCTTGATTATCCTGGGGATGAGGACACACAGTTCATTTCAGGATATGTGGGAGTGTTCTGCCCCAGTGTGGAGACTCTAAGAGGAGGACTGCTAAGCCAGGATTTTTTTTTTTAACAGCAGCACAGAAGAGGAAAGAGAAACTGGCAGCAAACAACAAAATTCAGAGGGAGAACAGAGAAGTCCACAGCTCATTTTGCAAAACTCAGAGGTTGGGCATCCTGAAGCTTCCAGGAGCGGCAGCAGGACAGAGAGAAGGAAAGAAAGTGCAGGAGAAACAGGCATCACAGAAACTCGAAAGGGAAGAAAGTTTTTTTACAATTCCTTGTAAGAAATGCAGTAACAGGTGTTCCATGCTTTTCTGTATCCAAAACTTGCAGAACCGCAACAACCTCCCTCCCTTAAAATTGAATGGAAAATAGGAAAGTCAGGAGGAGCTGACTCATGAACTATTGAAATCCAAGTTACTTACTTAATTTTAAAATTTTAGTTACCCAGTTACAAAGTCTTGACTTTTCTAATGCTGCAATCATATTTATAAAGTGCTTTATCCTATTTTGGAAGCCTGGAGACTACAAATAAATCATGACCTAACCAGAAAAAGCCTCTCTGGAGGAAGTTGTCACCAGTGTGTAGAATATTTTACATGGGCAGGGGGACAATTCAGAATGGGAATTACCAAAGGTGACCTCCGATTTTTTTTGCCCCCCAAAGAGCCAAAAAGTGAGTTAAATGGCTTAAACTGTAGATTCAAAGAAGGCTTGAAAATGCAACAACTTGGTTATCACGTTCCTGAGTACAGACACATGGCACAGCTATTCAGTTCAAAGACAAGCAGGGAAGAAAACAAAACAATCCAAACCCAGATAGGGCAGCTGTCTAGATATCTCCATAAACAGGCCAGGTTTTCTGCTTTCATTTCAATAAAGCAATGTCTCACTCATGAAGGATCTGGCCAAAGTTTTCAGACTGTGTGAAATACTAACAAACTCCTATTCATGTGAATATGGAAAGTAAGAGGGTTTTATTAAATTGTAAATCTGCTGCTAATTCATCAGTCTAGTCTGCAAATGCCAATTAAAAAACCCCACATGTTTTGAGGATAAAAATTAAATGTTTTGACTTTGATGAGACTATTCATGTGTCTGAACATGTGTTTATGGTCTTTTCTGGCTGGAGGCCTTACTGCAAATCCTTTATTCTTTAGTGCTACTGGAATAGGAAATAAGCAATAAGAACAGTTTTCACTTGTCTCCAATAAATTTTAATATTTGGCTTTTAGCAGATATTTCCCTGAGTTTCTCAGGAAACATTAAAATCTAGTGAGTCCACAAACTTTTTGGGGCTTTTTTTACTGTACTTAAAATCTGATCCATGGTAATACAGATAAAAACAATGGGATTTATGTTTGACAGAATTGGTCAGAGTGGATGTTTTTATGTTTACCCTAGATCTGGGGAGAAGCTTTGTATATTTGGGGGAAAAAAAACCTGAAATATATCTGCCATAGTATATATATTGCCACTACACAGGGAGATTTAATGTTGGAGTGATCCAGCACAAACCCTTCTGAATTAATGAAGCAAACTGAGCTATTTCTATTCAGGTGATCTAACACAAAGTTAAATATTTGTTTTGCTGTTCATCATAGAAAACATTTGTGGGCTGGTTTGTTTTGGAGGGTTTTGCCCAAAATTAAGAAAAAAATATAAATTATAAAAATAAATTCACCACAGTTATTTTTTGAAAACTCGGTTATGCAGGGAATTTGCCAACCACCTCTGACCAGCCATCATCAACATATTTATATAGGTTTCACTGCTAAATGCACCTCAGCTGCTGGCACTCCTACCAGATGAAAACATTTTAAAGACTTGATAATATTTCTATTTTATCCCTGTGTAAGTTCATGTAGATGCCACTGAAGGGCATTCCCATTCTGTTCAAATATTGGATCCTTGGTTCAAACCTTGAATCCGTAGTTCAAAGTTCCTTATTATATCAAAATTCTAAATTCCTAATAAATACTGACAGTCAGAATGTGTTCCATTTTCTATTTTTTTTCTTGAAAGTTTTAAGTATTGAGTTTATTTTTCAGAACATACATGATCTGATTGTGAACATCCCTTTGAATTATTTTAAAAAGATTCTACGTGAATAAGAATGAATACTGTTCACTAAAAAATGAGGTGTGCCTTATTGTCTTTAATTTTTGAAAACTGGAGATTTTGGACCCCTTTTTGAGTCATTGTTTGATCAATATTTTCAACATATTGAAAATAATGGTCTTACATTCAATAACACTTTTTAATTCTCTCTATAGCATACAGAATTAATTTTTAAAACTGTGAACAATGGTTGAAACATGAGAGCTTTTGTTTTCAAGCCAGAACAACCAGAATACAAATATTTCTATGAAACAATCCACTGATCTCACTGATAACGTCTACTAACACTCTAAGAAAAATAATTTTTAAATAGCAAATCCTCAGCATTTAACTCAGAGGATATCACCAAAACAAAACCAAAAAAAAAAGAAAACTCAAAAATAGCACAGAATATGAGCAAACTATTACAGAAACTCAAATTGCTTGTCATTAAGAAGAGGGAGGAAAGCCATCACTATGATGAAGCACTACTCTGTAAAAGTATTAACCAGTCATTTAGTCCAGCTGACAGCTCTAATGCTTCAAGAGCTTCAAAGATTTCTCAACTAGAAATGTAGTAGTGCCAAAAATACATCAAATGGGCCTTTAAAAAGTCATTCTATGCCTTCTATTATGCTAACACTGCAACTTTTGATCACTGGCTTTAGCTCCAAGAGTTTATGAAATGAGTGAATTCTTTTTGACCCTTTCCATAATCCCTACAGCATAAACTCATCCTATTGTCCACCCAGTAAAGCAGACAAGATAGAAGGGACATTTTATGGTTAGCCTGCAACATTATTAACTCATCTGGAAACCACTTGGCAGGAAATCACACAGAAGAAGGTAATTATTTCTCGTTTTAAATTATCTCTGGCTAGTTGAGTGCTGTTGCCATTCCTTCATGCTTCAGACCAAGTTTAGCACTCTCCTAGGAACCCCCTGACCCTGCCCTCTTGTGAGAAATAGCACAAGTAACACAGAGAGATATCTCCTCACTGCCTAATACATTCACAGGCTCCAATACCCACTCTAATTTGGAACTATCTTGTAATCAGACCCCTCTACAGAATCAGTGCCTCAAGACCTAGCAGCCATTAATATGATGCCAGACTGGTGGTGATTCCCTTCCTGATGTCATGCAACAAAGCACCTTCTTCCAAACCAGTGTATGCCATCAAACTTTGGAGATTCAGTAATTATCTTTCATCTCTGCTCATGCTCACCTGCAAGCAGATGCTGGTTTTCCTGGCCAGGGTACATGGAGCAATAGAGAACACTCTATCAGATCCACGGAGTTATCCCTGGGGCTGTCCTATGCAAGGCCAGGAGCTGGGCTTTAATTATCCTTGTGGGTCCCTTCCAACTCAGGATATTTTATGATTTTACACAGACAGCATGCAGAAAAGTGGAGCTTGGCCATGGATCCCTCTGTGTTCTGATAAATATTCATGATCTCACAAAATTTCACACTTTTCTCACATGAATATATGATTATGGTTTGCTGCCAGAAAGTCAAGGCAGGGCATCAACACCAACAAATGCCTTCTGCTTCTACTACTGGTGTAATGTCATATATCCCTCTACCTCCAAACACCCAAATAAGAGAATAAAGGGCATCTCCCAGGATCTCTTTGATGTAACAGTGATGCTTTCAAAACTGATAATTTAAACAGCCCCTACAAAACCTTAGGTAAAGTTGTTCTGCTGCAAAAGCTGACAAAGGTGCAAAAGCAAGTGATGATAATCCATGGCCAAACACACCTGACTTGCAAAAAAGTAAACCAAAATCAAACCCAGCATTATCTATGAACACCTCTTTTTGGCTAAACCACAACTTAGGAGCATTGTAGGGCTAAGCCTCACTGTTTAATGTCACCATGCCCGAATATGAACCAGTCCATCACCTGTTGAATTAGCAGTAGAACAGGCATACCAAATGAAATGCCAGAAAGTAACCACCCCCAACAGCTCAAGGCCTAGTTGTTCACTTTGTGCCACATTGATACTCTTAATCCAGAAATTCCTTCTTTCATTTATAAATTGTTCTCTCTATTACTTATTTTGGCAAAGTGTAGAGGAATCAACAAATCATGGTGAGCAGAGTGGGAGGCAATCCTGCTCCTGAAGCTAGATATTTCATCATCCCAATTCTTTCCTGAGCTCTGCTGATTTTAATCTGTATTTTACAGGGAAACAGGCTGTTCTTCCATCTCTGCCAGGGGAGTAGGGAGGCAGGTTTGAGGTGGATTTATGAAGAAACAATAATTCTCAAATCACTTGCAATTCCACCACCCTTCAGCGAGCAAATTCTCCTTCTATTTAGCTTGTGTTTGAAGGGCCCTGGTGGGATGGAAGTGGTGGAGGCACAGACAACTGCTGCCACGTACACAGAGTGGTAACTTCAGCTTGTAAATTATGACACAGAAAGTACCTGTAACAGCACAAGGCATTTCTGAATCATGCAGGGAGCTGTTCTGAAGCCTCCCTCTGCTTAGTTATTTCTCTTCCCTTCCTCTCAGAAGGCTCTCATTCCCTGTAGACTCGAAACAATTTTTTCCCACAGATTTATGTCTTCTTGCTATAGACAGACATTGTTGAAGCCTGCAGAAGGAACTAAACACACTCCAGCAATGCTATTCCAGAAGATGTTAAATTTCAACTACTTATAAAGGAGTTTATAAAATCAAGTTAAGCTCAACAGTAAATATTACCATCAACATCCTTCCATTTTTTCCCCTCAGACACATCAACTCTGTCTCCTGAAGTGGTCTCTGATTCAAATAGGATCTCCAGATCATGATCCTGCTAACATACTACATTCCAAACACATTTAAAGCTTCACAATGATCAAAGATGACAATGTCAACACTCACAAAAGATGTTCTTTAAAGCACTCAGTTTCTGCCACTAAAATACTTTACACCAACAGCCTTTATTTCCAGCATAATTTGTAAGAAGAACATTTTAATGAATGTCATATTTGTAGCATGGTTTATATTTTCTTCTCTGTGTTGTATTTTACTTCCTCTGAGTTTTTCTCTAGTGCACTTTCTGGCTTTGCTTCCACAATTCAGCCTTACAGAGAAAACATCAATATGGAGAATATTCTCCAAAACTGCAGCAAATTAATGCTGCAGTTCTGTCTTTTGGAGGAAAAAAACAAGCCTCTTCAGCATTCTTAGGAATTAAATATACCAGAAAAATTTACAAGGCTCCCCAGGAAATCACCTGTGAAGGTCAAAAATTTTAAACCTCTGGCATGCCATAAAGAACATTTCCCGTCAAAACAGCACATTTACATAATATTTACATGTATATTATGACCAATTTATAAGGCATAGTGCCAGTTACCCTGAGACTGACAGGAACTTTCATGGCCTAATGAGAGCAAGCTTTTCCTTCTAGATTTTAGAGGTAGGAGTGCCCAATTATAATGGTCTGGTTGAGCTGCTGTGCACCAACAGCCACAGAAAGTCATCCAGTAGTTTCCATGTTGAGTCAAAATAATTCACAGATGTATCAGCACATATGCCTGTCAAAAAGCATCCAGTTCCATTTAAAGATTTTACCCAGGGAGAAACAAATAAATTTTTTTGCTTTTTGTTTCTCTTACCTAGTTGATACTTTTATCTTGTTTCTTTATCTAAAGCTGATACTTTATCTTAAAGGAATTTTCAAGTTCAGGTATCTTTCCTCACAATGGAGATTTTAGGCATCAGTAGCTACTTTTTAACTTTCTCTTCAGCATATAAATATTTATACAGCATATTTATATTTTAAAGAATAAAAATCTCAAAAATGTGCTGCTTAGTCATGGGGGATGAATAGCATGACTCACAAAGACTGAGATGGTAAAAAGTTAATACAAATCATGCACTGTACCAAATGTTCCCTAACAGGATCTAATAATGCCCAAAATTTTGCTTTCTAAGAGGAATGGAATGGCCCATCGTGTCTCTTCAGAAAGTTGTTTTAGTCAGAGTGGTTTGGTTCATTAGGATTGTATATACAGTGCTCACTGATGAACAAAGCCACCTTTTCATACATTTTCCAAGTATTTCCAAGTATTTTCTGATGTGACTCAGTGAGGCTCCTCACAGCTCAGTGGTGATGTACAGAGGTTCCCACACAGCTATCATTATGCCAGGAAAAGGTTTGGTTTCACTTATCATACATTTTGAATACATGGTTTCTGCATTTTCAAACCTTTCAAAACACTTAACTAAAGTGCTAGCATTATAAAACCATCCTTTTGGCAACCATTATTTATCCCTGTACAGCTCATTAACCTTACTCCCTTGTGGTTTAATTTAGACAAAAAACAGGTCCAATTCTTCTTTCTAATCAGATGACACTTTAATGGGACCTTGGAACCCCTTTCAGTGTCTGAGGAGAGAGAACTGTGAAAGGAAAACCCCTGTGCTGCTTGCAGGGTCCTCCTTATACTCAAAGGGAAAAGTAGGGAAGAAAAGTGTTTGGATGGAGGTGAAGAAAAAGGGTCTGACTGAGGGAGGGTTTGATTGGTTGTGGTTTGGAGGAGAGGGAACAGGGGTCACACAACATTTCAAAATCTGACCTGGCTTCTTCCAGTTTAAAAGATAAAATAGAAGATTAATTACATATCCAGATATGAGCTGCTGCAAGCTTTTCATCTAAAGTCTGAAAACACAAATATAATTAATTTTGGTCATCGCTTTAAAACAGCCATACTTAGGGAATTATCATAAGGTAATTTTTGCAGTTTCCCTCCCCTGTCACTTTATTTCTTGCTCCCATCTTCAGCACTGTGATAAAAATTTAAAAATAAAATAAAATAAAAAAGTAACAAACCAGAGCAAACAACTTAACATAAATGTGTAATTTAGGCATCCAACTGCCAGAGACTTCTACTTCACACCACTAATTCAATGCCTTGCATTAATTTTAAGAAGAATCCAGACAGAAAGGTTTGTTTTCTTTCGTGTGCCACAGCTTTTAAATTCCATCTGCTCTCCCTGTTCCTGCTGGTTGCAGAGCCTTTGCACATCTTCCATCTACGTTGTATTTTTCCTGATGTCCACAGCTACAACTCAAGTTCCCTAGTTTATCATATCCCTCCATAATTCAAGTCAGAAATATCACTAGTGCATAAAACTTAATCTTGGTGGTTATCTACAATGAATGCCAAGTGAAATGAAAAAGTCACATCCATAACTCATTCCCAGAAGCCTCCATCCAGTCTTTCATGCCTGTTTTTAACCATGTCATTTGGTGGGGAAAACTAACACTTAGCTCCAAACAAATACTGAAGTAGTTCAACTAGAGATGAAACAGCCTTCTAATATCACATAGTTAGCAAAAAAAAAGTGAAACAGACTGAAAAGGCCGATGTCAAAATTACTTTCCACATAGATTAACACAGAAAGATTAGAAGGCAAAGCAGTTTTCTAAAATCAGCAATTTAAAAGAGAGGATTGTGATGAAAATCTTCATATCTTGCATGTGGATGAGAATGAAAATCAATAGCAGACAATTAAATAGATGGTTCTGGTATCCTTGGAAAAGGGAGACACTTCAAAATTGCTGCCCAGCTGCAATCTTTGTACTATTCTTTTCTCCTCTTATGTAAAGTTCAAGGATGAGGAGGCAAAAATCTGTATTACAAAAATTACAAACAAAAAACCTTATAGAAATGGAGGACTCTCAAAACAGACACACAACAAAAACCATGAAGAATGGGGAGACCATTGACTAACATAAAACACGTTATTCATGCTCATAAACACCAATCAGATAGTGAATGGTGAACTGGTAGTCATATATATGATTTTAAATGGTTTTGTCCTTCAATTATTTTATAAGGAGTTGAGAGGAGAAATTTCCTAGGAAATTTCAGTGCTGAAAATACTGCTGAATCCCAGGACATCTGTTCGGGAAGATACATTTGGAGATTCAAGACACTTCAAGCCAACATGAACATCAACTGAATTCAATTACCACCAAGAAGAGAAATCCACTGATGACCCAGGTCCTGAACTTTGCTATCAGCTGCACATTTGTCAATTGCAGAAATGAAACAAAGGTTCTTGACCAACAAAAGCTCCTCAGGAGTGGTTTCGTCCTATGCTTTTATTAGTGTTGACCACAAAACTTGGATTTGTTAGCCAGCATGCACCAAGCCAACGATTACACAAGATAGGCACAGATTATTTATTACAGAGTTGTACAAGCCTGAGTGCTTGGTGGTATTCCACAGATCAAGCATGTCAGCTATCAAAACTTTTTACTAATTATGCATCTTATCATACAAAGGATTTGGAATTCATTGGCTACAAGTGGCATATTATTGTCCTAGGCCACCTAAAAAAAATGTGTATTCAACACATATTTATCAATTGTTTTGTATCTCAGCATTTTATCAAAAATTTTAACATGTTAAGTTTTTGAAGAGGGAGGAGAAGGAAGAGATAGGTGAAGAATGGAAATATGATATGACTTTGTACTTAAAGCCTGGCCCTGCTGAATAGGGCAATTTTGTTATTAAGCCCAACCAGTGCAGGATTTCACGTTAATTTTATGTGAAATAATCTTATTCAAATTTCGCTTGCATCCATTTAGAGGTGTAACTGAAAAATCTGTTTTGTGTGGACATTGGATGAAAATCTGAACAGCATCTTGTTTTAAAGATGCTAAAGTATATATTCTTTTAAACTAAAAGAATATATACTTTAGCATTTTTAAAACAAGAAAACTAAACCAAAAAAAATCACCAGGGGCCAGTGGAAGTAGTAGAGTAGAAATCCTACCAGGCTTCTGCATACTGTCTGCAGAGTATCCACCAGGAAACACATCATCCCATCATCAGAAGTGGAACATTATACTCATGCCTGTGCCTGAATCCTTTAGTTTTAAAGATTAAATCTGTATTCTGCATGGTAAAGAGCAATTCAAAATGGAAATGGAGGGGAAAAAATGTTGCTCCTTAGATCTGCAACACTGTCCTTGGGAAACTAAGGACAGAGCATTTCCAAAGAGATAAAAATCAGTATTTTTCTTTAAAAAAAATTTTATGTTATACTTCACTAAAGCACTAAATGCAAATATAAACCTCACTGCAAAATGTTTATAAACTAAATTATAATAGATTGCTTTAGCCACTTTTTTTTTTCTCCCATTGACCATTATCCAATAAACTTTTTATGCAAGCTGGCAGAGGTAAATAGCTGTAACTAAACATCTGCTCATCTGATCCAGGAACAACCTGATTTGACCAGGCAGATTCAGGCATCACAGGAACATCAAAGAGCACACATAGACTGACCCTTTGTTTATGAACTTCAGCTTTTCTGAATACCTGAATAAGACCCATAATTTTCATTCCCTTCACATCTACCAGTCTTCCCTGATGACTTTTTCATTAAAATGAAAGAAAATTATCAGCCCAGTTTTTTGAATTGCAAAGAAGTCTAAGGAAAAAAAAACTTAGTAGTATGCAACTACTGCTCAGAGGGGCACAAAACATGAGCAGAGAACAAAATCCATACAGTAAAATATTCCTGAAAATCCATGTTATCCTCTGAATTATACTCATATATTTTCTGGTTTTTATTTTACATGGACTCCAACCAGGAAATCTATTTCTACAGAAAAATTTTCACCCTGCCTGCAATTTTCATGCCACCAGTTTTGCTGCTGAATTTGAAATGGGAAGTACAGGAAGACTGACATCTGTGGAGGGCAGATCAGGCTGTGTTGGGCAGTCCACAAAAGACACGTTTATCAGAATCTCTGAAGCCATGAAAATATGGTAATTTTTTCCTGGAACTGTGCATATTGAAAATACCAACAGTGCTGGTACCACCTCAGAGGGAAACAAAGATTTTGAAGTTAGATCATAAAATCCTACTCTCCTAAAAGTACAAGCAAACCCATTAATTTTTGAAATAATTTATAATACCGTAGGAGGCAGTATTGTTTTATTGTCATTCATAAAATATAAAGAACCCTCAATAAAATAGGAAGAGGAAAACAAAGAGAAGAAAAAAATTGTGTCTCTCTTCCAAGCTTGTCACAGCTAAGCCTGCTATGTTTTATACCTGAGCAGTAGGAATGAGGCTGGTTTTTTTAATATATATGTATTTTTTTAAATTAATATAAGACTACTTGATAGTGGGACAGGATTTGTGCCAGCTTTACTACTAATTGATTGATTCATTTCTCATTGACACAAATGGCCTGAGAAAGCAAAGGGTGCTTTTCATTTCCTGCTGACAAGGAGGTTTTGAACCGAAAATTTTATTGAGTCCTGGCCCTGCAGCCAGGAGTCCCACCTTAGCTTGTTTTGTAACAATTTTCAAAGTAAACCTGATCGAATGTACTATGCATCCTAAATTTAAGACAAAAAAATTGAAATAACACTGTAAAAGAATCTGCCTATTTCTGAATGTTAAAACGTGTGCAACAGGGAGTTGAGATGATTATTTGTGCCTTACATGTGAGGGGAGAGCAGGCCAGAGAAGACACGACCAAAGACAGCTGAAATGATACTGCCTAAATGTAATACACAGCAATTCCCTAGCTGGACAGGAAAATAATGAGAAAAAGGAATGAGAAGATAAAGTGAAAAACTGGCAGTGAGGAACATGCTCAATCCCCCAGTGCCAGTGAGGAGCAGAACTGTAAATAGGATGCCCAAGCACCTTAATTTGCACACCAACCCCCAGTACTGCCAGCTTGGCAAAGGTGCAGGAAGGTTCTAACTCACCAACATTGCTGCTTACTGAATACATTTTAACCCAGAGCAAGGCATGTAGCTACACATTATTCCTGCATTTAGAAAGCCAATCTACCAAGAGATAAACAGGACCCTTGGACAAACTGTCCCCAGTGAATTTTGCAGCATGTTAAATATCCTGTGTTAGAAAAGCAGTCCATAACACATAAACCACACAAGTGAGCATATGTGAACATAACACATAAACCACACAAGCCATGGCACTTTCATGTGAAATAAAGGCAAGAGGATACCAAAAATAAAGCACTCAGGACAGGTGTAATGACATGTACAGATCATGACAGGGCAGGTGTCCTTCCTCCAGAAACTGGGAAACAAGGGGGTAAAAAAGACTCCAGTCATGGAAGGTTACCAAACAGATAATAAATTACTAGGTGGGGTTTGCTGCTCTTGCAGCACTGGGTTCAAAGCAAGCCTGTTCTGGCCTTGCATCTCTGATGTAATTTTATGTAGGTAACACTTTAGTTTCAAGCTCCATTGAGCACTATGTACATTTTGGGTACTGAATGTTTATAATTAAGTGTATTTATATGCGACTACATTTAAAGAGAGGTGACATAAAGATTAGAGAACTGAAATAATTTGATTCACACAATTTAGCCTGGATTTTGTATCTCAGGTCTCAAATACTCAAAACAGTACTAGTGTTTCACAGCCAACACAGACAGAAAATGTGTTTGAGTAAAATATATTTTACTGGATTTATCCAAATTAACAGCTGCAGTAAAATTATACTATAACTGACAAAACATCCATAAATGTGATTAGAATTGAGCTTTTTATACCAGAGCAAAAGACAGTAAAAGCCGGTTAATAAATAGCTAATTATTACATTTAGTCCAGCGATTAATTCAGGCGATTTATCTTTCTGTCTTGATATTGTCCATCTATACAACACTATAGATTTTCAGATATTTTGTCATTAAATTTGCTAACCAAACAGCTTTTACTGGGCACCTTGTCAAAGGCAATCCCAGTGTTTGATGCAATGACCCACAATTTTTTATAATCTAATTACAGCAGCCTGAAATTGAATATAAATTTTAAAATTCACTTTGTGATTAAGAGTCCATAGCCACATTCTCAAATTTAATGACTAATTTAGTGACTAACACATACACTATAATAAACACCTAATCACAGTTAGAAGGCTATAGATAATTCTGGTCACTTTTTAAATTTTCTTGGAAGCAAAGAAAGGAAAGCTACAGTATTTTCATCTTCATTTTTTAAGCAAGAATCAGTTTCAGTGTTGACAGTGGAGATAAAGTTACTTCTAAAACTCTTCAAAGGAAATTATTTTTGTGAAATTTATAAAGTCACAATATATGATCCACCAATATGGTTCCCTCTTTTTATTTTTGTGTCCTGGTTTCATTTCCAGTCAGAATGCACACTTTTTGTCCCATGAGCTGCATTAAAAAAAACTTTCATCCTTTCTCTTAAATCAGACTATAAAAACTGTGTGTCTTGAAAAGTTCTTCCTATAAAGTACCCATTATCTCACAGAAAAAAAACTCCAAAATAAAGCTTAAATGAATTTTATAGAATGAGCTGTGAAAATTTACCCAAGATGTAATAGAACCTTATAATCCATGATTTTTCCATAATTCAGATTTTGATTTATATTATCAACAGATAAGTCATAAAAACCAACACGAGTTTTTACTCAAACACAAACCTAATGTATGACTGTGGACTTCCAAGAAAACATAAGTAGTTTTCTAGAAAGAACTCAGTCAAAATCTACCAATTTACCTCAGCCAAATATCACACACGAGAAGGGGCATATCACACATGCCATTCATTTTTGCTGAGGTTGGACAGAAATATTTTTAAGCTATTTGACAGCATGATGCTCTTCAGGTATGTGTCATTTAAATATTTATAACATGATTACTTAAAGTTTCCATCATTTCTATAAGCAATTTCTGGAGGAATGAAACTTGGAAAAACATGTAAATAACTAAAGCACTACGTGGCCACGCTTGCAGAAATAGCAAATTTAATGTGCAGCATAAATAATTTCTAGCCCTACTCAAAGCTTGAAATAGAAGGAAGTTGTCGAGGAATTTTAATCAAAACAAATTTTTGAGGATGCAGGAAGCCATTCCATAAACCAACAAATAAGCAGTCTGAATGGACAATGCACACCCACCTCGGGGGAGACTGCAGGAAAGCATGTAAAGAACTAGAACATGAAAATCAACAATTTCAACCAGTCAGCTTTACAGGGGCTGATTCTGACTTGATTTATACCAGCTTAAATCAGAATCTCATTATATCTACATAACAATCCATCTCCCTGACGAGAGGCCGGGTGCTTTTTGCAGGCTCAGGCTGCTCAGCAGTCGCTGCAATCCTACAAAGAAATGTTCACTGAGCTCTGCTGACTCATTGCAGCTTTTGATTTACTCCAGCTGGCAAGAAGAGGAGACAGAGTGTGGCTGGGAGGGATGGAATTGGGCTGGGTGGCTGTCAGGTGAGAAATACCTCGAGTTTGTGGTCACCTCATTATTAATGAAAACTCTGAAAATATTCTCCCCCTCGTCAGAGCCTTTGCACGGATGCACAGGCCTTGGAACTGTAATCCAGCCTAAGAGAAGGAGTGCATGGAGATTTGGACAAGCAAATTAATTCTGCACACACCTTCTAAACCAAGGCACTGTTTACATTCACAGGTTAATTATTGCTTATATTTGCCTCTAATCTGCAAATGTGTCTTAAACAATCCACCCAAAGCGAGCTCTTACAATTAAGAGTAACCTGCAATTACTTCCAACCAGGGTGTAGTCTTGCCTGCCAATTAATTACAGAGTTTGTGGGAAGTGTTTACAAACTAGGCAACTGAAAGGCTAAATACAGCAAAGCAGTCGTCTTATGAGGCAGGAAATAAAAATGTCCTTGAATATTTCGTGACTCTGTTCTGGTGTCCACAACCAAAGGCTGATGAGAACACATCAAAACTCCACTGGCAATTTTCCAGGGTGCCAAAATGATGTTTCCTACATTTAGCTTGCAGGATTTATAGTGCATTCCAAAATGTGAGACTCTTAATGGCAACAGCAGATCAGTCCTTCTTTGAAAAGTTACAAATGCTTTTAAGAGCCTTTTTCCTAACAGTACCTTAAATTTATAACTGCTGTAATTAATGTTGACAGGAGCTGTGTTCCCTAATTTTTCACGGTTTGTACGAAGATGTACCATCTCTAGTTTAAAAGTTAGAGGGAAAAGGAACTTATTGTAGGAAAACACCTGGGTGATTAAGTTCAGTCATCTGAAAACTTACTTTATAATTGATCTGACAATTCTCATGCTCCTTCTCAGGCTGCCCCTAAACGTCTGACTGGAACTACTGGGACTCTTCTTCTAGTTTTTAGCCTTAAATATATTCATACTACTCTATAACCACTTGCATTTGTGCTGATGTTTTATCCTTTTATCTCAGAAAAGACGTAATTATATTATGAGATTCAATGCCACAAGATGTTGGAATTATAAAGGGATAAATGAGAAGTGGAACTGAAAATATATTACCTCAAAACCCAATCAGGAAGTCCATCAAGGGCTATTAAAATTTATATATAACTTTCTGAACTTCAGATTGAGAATGTAAAGTAGAAAAAATATAACTCTGCACTTATTATATTATATTATTGCCATAAGTATCCAATACTGGCTACTAGCAAAGAAAAGGCACTGGAACAGAGATACCTCCTGGGCTGTCCATAAACAATACTTTCCATGTAAATATAAATCAAGCTAATACTCTTAGACTAGTCACAGATTATTTTCCACTTAATTATTTTTCACTTTATCTAAATTGCCAAAAGAAACGCTGTCATTCTAAATATTGAATTAGGCTGAAGATCTCCAGTGCCGTCCCTGCTAGATTCTGTGATAGAATGTCATTTTATTAAAAAAAAATAAGGCTAGAAGTGATTTAACCAATTTTTTTTGTTTGTTTTTTCTTTCAAGGAATTCTTGAAAAGGCCTCTAGACATTAAATACAAGCAGTCAAAGCCATGCCCATGATGAAACTGTTCATAAATGAGGCCATAAACAGTAACCTTTTCATTAGCCTTGTCCACATGAAAGAAATTTCCCTTTGAACTAATTAATTTTTTCAATAACTGTACAGAACAGGAAACGTGGCTTGACAGCACTGGATGTGACATCAACAATAAGACAGATTTTGCTTCTGCACCATGCACTGTAAGGGCATTGCCATGGGAACATTTATCCCTTTACCCCTTCTGTGCTGAGGTTCATTGCTTTGAAGGTGCCCAGGCCCACGAGGCTGTTGGCCTGAATATTTTAATAGTTGATGAGTGAGGAGCTGAGGGGCCATAGGAGGAGAGACAAGATGCTTGTGCAGCCTGGAGCAATACATTTATAAAAATCCCCTCATGGTGAGCTGTCTCCTCCTGACTGAATCAGGCTTTCAGTGCTGCCCCTAAACTATGACCAACCATGGATTTTGAACCCAAAGCACATTTCCATATGGAGTTAGCAGGCAGGCAGGAAGTCCTGCCAGGAAATTATATCTCTTGGCAGATACACCACAGCAACATCTTCCCTCTCATTCAATGGGAATTTATTCAGGCAACAGGTGCAAAAAGAGCCTCTGAAAAGCTGATGCCAGCTCACATCTCCAAAAATCAGGACATGCTTCTCCAGAGACCAAGGCAAGATTAAGGGCTAAAGGCTGATTTGTCCTCTCAATGAATTTGTTCTACTGCCTTTAAATAACAGGATTTGGGTTGCTGGGTTTTCACAGAAAACCAAAAACCAATCATAGAGCCAGGGTTTGGGCTGGAAGGGAACTTATAGATCCTCTAATTCCACCCTGCCCCACAGGGACCCAATATTAAATGGTATACCCTTTGCATTAAAGAAATCATACTTGCTTACTACGATAGAAATTACTTATTTCCTTATAAACTATTGCTGTACTGATTTAGATTTCTTTCTAAGGGAAAAAAAATCTTTGTTTGCATTAAGCGACCATTTCTGGACATTCATCCCTACATAGTATTTTTGCCTTGCAAAGGTTTTTGTAGTATTTATTATCTTGAAAACCTGAGGTCATTGGTTCAATTCAGAGAGAGGCACAATTGCTCCTAAATCACTACAAATATCCTTGTGTCAGCAAAGTGCTGTGTGGAGTAACATGTCTGAGAAGGCTCCAGAAGAAAGAAGATAGTGCAGAAACATAAATAAAATTCCTCACTTTTGTTGATTATTCTTGAAAACTCTTCTCTCTCAAAGTCATGAATGAAGTATTCTTACAGAGAGAGGTTTTCAGAAGTTTGGCAGGTTATTGTTAAAAAGCTTAAAAGACAATTTAAAGATGCAAAACTCTGGAGAAATGTATCCACTTTCACTTCTAACAAGAAGGAAAATTAAGTGAAAATTTACCAAAAAAGGAGCAGATGTTACGCTATGAAGCAACAGCAGAGCAAGTGAAATTATGACCTGAGAGGAGCTTTTCTCAGAGCCATAATTTTAGAGACTCCACACCTACAATTAGGGTCAGACTGAAAATGAGCTACCTGATGTGTGAAAGCCTCAGGCATCCCACTGGATGTTTTCCTAGCTAAAACCCAGCTTTCAAAATGAAAAAAAGAAACATATGCTTCTGATCTGGGGTGCTGAGCAGCCATTTGTCAGAGACTTTTCAAAATAATTTTTTTTTTAATATCATGATATGGAGATAAACGAACACTCAGTATCCTGCAAAAATAGGACTTTGGTCTGCAAAATATCCCCCAACGGTCTGTTTTAATATTTAAATGTTTCATTTCAATACTGTTTTATATTTTAAACATTTTTTGTATTGTCTTATCATTGGTATTGTAAAACAAGTTCAAAATAAACTTAAACAAAAATTATTATAAAAGCTTCACTGTCATTAAAAACAGACAAAAAGAAGACCTCCTTTTGTTTCAAGGTATTTTTAAAAAGTATATTTTCAATCAGATTCAGAAAGAAATAACATTCTAATTCATAGCTCCCATTCCTCATACAGCTCATGGAGCACTTTTGCTGGCATTTCTGCCTATAGAAAGACAATGTCACCAAAAATGCACATGTTCACATGAAGCTGAGAGTCAATAAATATTTTACTGCTAAAAAAGAATTGTCCTTGGATCCTGAAAGTGCTACTGTAATTAAGTGAAAAATATGTGATTATTTCAAGGGCCAATTCTTGCCTACTTTTGCAGAATCTGTCCCAGCAATTATGGTGATGTGTCATCAGTTGCAAGTTACTTTAATATCTTGTTTGTTAAATATGACTCCTACATACAAAAGTGCTTTAGTTCCTTAATTTGCAAAATACTTTAGCACATAAGCATCAAAACTCTTTTAAGAGCTATAGAAGCGTCATCCACTATAGAAGGCAACAGCAAATTAAATTGGGAGTGGGAAAGAGGAGGGGAAAATTATAATAGGTGTACAGAATATCAGAGTATTGAGTCAGGAAGGTACATTTAGACTAATTAAGGGTTCCTTTCAACTAAATGCACTAACCAGCATTACCTCACTGTTAGATTTTGACTTAGCACCTGGGAATTGTTTGTTTATGGGAATTGCAGTTTGTTCTCAGGTCAGGGAAACCCCATGCCTGTCACCATATGTTCCCCCAACTCAAACCCATCAGACATCAGGAGGTGAGCACATTTTTGCAGCAGCAGGTCTAAAAATATCATAGTGAGGGGAAATATCTCTCATCAGAGAGACTCAGCACAGAAAAATCCCTCTCCCTGAGGTTTTGGGGAAGCACAACAGCAGGGAGGTATAGCAGACTCCTGGTGAGTGAGATCAGACTCAATACAGAGCGTGCTCCATTTCAGCAGTGGATATTATCACCTCTGGAAGGAATAAAAGAGCTGCATAACCCCCAATCTTTATATTTCTGAGAGCTTCAAATCAGTGACAGGCAGAACAAGGTGAACTGCCTGAAGAAAAGACACTGTTCCTCCAGAAAAGCACGAAGACAAAACTCCAAACTGGCAAGAGAGCAAAGAAAGAATTGATGCTCCCACACTATTCTCAACTCCAAGGATTTTTTTTCTCTATATACTAATTTTTCATATGAAGAGATTTTTTTTCTCATTCTGCCTTATGTAACTGATCTTCTCCGTGGGGAATTATCAAAAGTGAGAATGATCAGTGCTGGAATTTAATAAATTTGGGTACTAATTATTTTTAGTAGCTCCTACATTTATTTTTTTTTTAATTCTTCTTTGTTGGAAGAGCTAGATTAAAATCAGATTGCAGAGCAATAACTTGGGAGGAAAGTGACCATGCCCAGTGAAAGAACATGATATACAGTGGAAAGCAATCATAGCCAGTAGCTATGATGGAAGAATTAGATTTCAAAGGAGAATTTCACATTTCCCAAGATGTAACAGGACATAATGCTGCACTGATTCACACAGATGTGCAAAAGCATACAATAGCCTTAGAGATGGGAAAAAATTCACCTAAGTTAGAGGAGGCAATGTCAATAAGGTGTTTATTTTTAAATGTTTCTTTTTAGTTAACTATTTACCTTATATATCTGACCTTAAACATCAGTGCATGCCATACTAATAACCTTAATTTATTACATAGACAGCTTTGATGATTTCTCTGTCTTAAAATGGGCTAAATCAAAAATGGAGGAAGGCATTCCAGGGAAATCCTGGACATTTGTTTTTGTCAACAAGCTTCAACCCTTCTTAAGCAGTCATGTTGCCCAGGTGTCTACTGAAGGTGGGAGACTGTTTCATTGTGGGAACTGAACATCCTGCAAATATTAATAGGCAATGGAAATAGAACAGAAATCACTTTGTAGCATCAGCTATAGGTTTCTGTTCAGAGATTAAAGAGAAAGGAGTTTAAACATTCACTGTCCTCTCCACAGAACAGGTTTGCCAAACCCAAAAACACAGACCTCCATGCTTAGAAGAAAAACCTGCTTGTACCCTTCTGAATCTTAACCATCAGCAGCAACATAAGTCTGCCTCTGCTCAGGGGAACAAAGAAAAGAAATCTTGGGATGCAACAGAGTAATGAACTCCATGAACTTCCCTTTGGCATTAGTCCTTCCTTGAAGAGTGTCATTTCCAAAGAAAAAGACACACTACAAGTACTGAATGTCATCCTGTACTCAATTACACCTTTGTGATGCAATCAGGCAGGTTTTAAACATCAGTAAGGACAGTAATTTTAGTAATTTTCTTTGCAGTGCCCACAGAAATGTTTTTTCAGGGGAAAAAAAATATAGACAGAAAGACAGCCACATCTGACAGTGAAGACAGAGAGCCCATGCCTAATGGGCCGCAGAAAAAGCCTAAAAGCATTCATCTCTCTGAGCTTTCTGAGTGACCCCTGCAATGCAGCTGTGGCTACCAAAACATATTGCTGCAAAATGGGCAAGGGACAAGTGTGTGAAGGACAGTTAAAACTTGCACACTTGGTCAGTTTTTCAAAATACTTTGAGGCAAGACATCAGATTGCCTCATACTTTATGTGAGCAGCCTAATGTGAACCCCTCGGTACTGTTAATGTAAAAAACTACATTCTACCAGCCAGAATAAACATATTAAACATAGCAGCGAACAGAGCTCTAAATGAGACGTTATTTTCTATCTGTGTTCAGATGCTGTGTGCAAAACCTATAGTTACTGCCCAGGTCCTCCCAAACTTTCTGAGAGGGCTGTATTTCCTACAACACTGAACAGCATCCCACCCCCAGTCTCTTACAGCACAGCAGCATTAACCCCTTGCAGAGCCACATTCAGACAGGGGACAGTCACATGGCAGCCACTGGCAGCTTCATCATTATGACAACTTAGGACAGAGGCAATGTCAAACATTTCCTCTATTGCTGGACAACTGCTGTAAAAATAGTGCTGCCTCTCCAAAACAGAAGAGATTACCAACTTTGTCAAATTGACTGATTATTTTGTTTCACCCAAATTCCAGCAGTCTGCATTCCAGGCTGGTGCCCCACAATGTGGAGCACACAAAATCTAAGTACAAATTGAGCTTTGTAGAGTAGCAATGAGTGTTGAAATACTCACTCTAGAACCTTCATATAAAAACCTGGCACAAAAGGAAAGACAATCCTCCCATGAATGTTATTGCTGTGTATTCCATCTGCATGCACAGAATACTCAAGTGAGGGTATATTTTAGGGTGGGCATGACCCTGTTCAGTAAGAGACAGGGCCAAAAGCACAGGAAGAAGATGAGGTTGGCCACTGTCTGTCCCCAGGAGTGCTGAACACACCAACCTCCCTAGAAGTGAGAGACAGCATCACTGGAAAGTCTGGAAACAAACAGCTTTATTTTACTTTCTGTGGAGTGGGGCAAATTGCAATTAGGTTGGTGAAACAACCTAATGAAACTGGGTGTGAAATCTAGAGGGGAAGAGAGAGTGAGGTACAAAGATTTTCTTTGCATTGTTTACAAAACCCAGCATTGATATACTCTGAGAAGGGGCAGTCAAACAGCAACATTTTCCCATCCTGTAGGACTGAAGGCTTATGAAGAGTCCAGCAAAATAGGAATAAAGATATTGCATCTACATCCATCTCCCCACAGCAAGCAGCAAGAAAGGTCATCCACGACCTTTATATTGCAGTTGAAAATGCACATGATAATCTTGAAATTGCTGTTGAACCCACACACAGAACCCTTTGAAAAGCAGGTCCATGCCTCTGTTAAGGTCAGCTCTGCCAGGAGTCTCCTCTCACAGAGCTGGAGGAGCTCCCAGTAGTCCTGCAATAAATATGAAACACAATGAAACAGAAGAGTGGGTCAGTGTTTTAGGTCTCTTGGTGAGATGTTCTTGTGTTCAGTGCACTCAGCGATACAGGGCAACCTTAAAATTGCAAGTCAGGGCTATCTGCCAACTCTGCTTGCCTTCACAGAAACAAAACCCTGAGCTATATCCCTTCATGGGCTCTCTGCCCGAGGACAGCAGAACTGCTCTGCATAGGAACTTTGGCTGAAAAAATATTAAGAGATGTAATTTAGCAGCTGCAGACTACTGTAGTGATGTTATATGAAAAGCAACTCATGTTTTGTTTTTTTTTTAATTCACTGCCTTTCTAAGCAGGTCCTTACTGGTCTAACCCTTTTTGTGGGGACACAGATGATGGATATTTCCCTGGCATTGATAAATGCAAACTCTGCCACAGATTTCAATACCTGGCATTAGTTTTAGCATCAGGATTAAATATTTACTCTCTGTAGCCTAAGAGAGGAGAAATCTTTGAAAATTCCTATCAATCAGATGTCTGGTTTTTTTCTTCATTCTAAACCTTGGTTTGTCCCAGAAGACTTTGAGAGTTATGAAGTATCATAACACCTGTTGCAACATATGTTTATATCTGGAAAATTGACCTGAGGTCAATTCTAGTTCAATCTATTGTAATTCTGATTTTAAAATAATAACAACCCTTCTTATTAAACAACCAATTCACTCCTGAAATTCATTTAATATTTAGATTCAAAGTATAATTCTTTATATTCAAGGTAAAAAAAGTTATCATTTTACCCAAAAGCAGACAGAGTATATAGACAACACTTTCTCTTTTTTCTCTTTGTTACGCAAGAGTAGGACAGCAGAACTTCAAAACATCTAAGGCAGAGAAAGCACCAAAACCTTTACCATCACTTGTTTTGAAATAAAGATCAATTCCCCACCCTCACCATTGAACTCAACCTCAAAACAGTTCTGCTGCAATGGGTGCAGGAGCTGAGAGACAAGAGAAATATACAGATAAATCCACGTGCTGTGACATATTAACTCATCTTGCATCAGTAGTCATGAAATAGCAGCACTGAGCTCTTGCCTGTGTGTAACAAACAGCAGAGATGAGGTGGACACAACTTGCATCCAGAGGGGTGCTCTAAATCACCAACTTTCAGCTGGGGAGTGGCAAAAGAAGAAATTAAAGGACTTCATATGATACTGTGATAATTCTAGATAATTTGCCTTTTATCCTTCCTTTTCTGCTGTTAGCAATATCAGCATCACGAACCAATTAATGGTCACTTTAGGAATGCTAATGAAGGTAGAGGAGGTGCCTGCTTGGCGTGCACAGTTGGTTTTACTGCATCAGCTTTTCTGCAGGGAAAGCAGACACATGGGAAGCCAGGGAAGCAGACACCTTGCCTGGGAACAGGGCACAGCAGTGGATGGAGCCCCCAGGGATGCTGAGGGAAGGGCACTGCCTGACCATGCCCAGTGAAAGAACATGATATACAGTGGAAAGCAATCATAGCCAGTAGCTATGATGGAAGAATTAGATTTCAAAGGAGAATTTCACATTTCCCAAGATGTAACAGGACATAATGCTGCACTGATTCACACAGATGTGCAAAAGCATACAATAGCCTTAGAGATGGGAAAAAATTCACCTAAGTTAGAGGAGGCAATGTCAATAAGGTGTTTATTTTTAAATGTTTCTTTTTAGTTAACTATTTACCTTATATATCTGACCTTAAACATCAGTGCATGCCATACTAATAACCTTAATTTATTACATAGACAGCTTTGATGATTTCTCTGTCTTAAAATGGGCTAAATCAAAAATGGAGGAAGGCATTCCAGGGAAATCCTGGACATTTGTTTTTGTCAACAAGCTTCAACCCTTCTTAAGCAGTCATGTTGCCCAGGTATGTACTGAAGGTGGGAGACTGTTTCATTGTGGGAACTGAACATCCTGCAAATATTAATAGGCAATGGAAATAGAACAGAAATCACTTTGTAGCATCAGCTATAGGTTTCTGTTCAGAGATTAAAGAGAAAGGAGTTTAAACATTCACTGTCCTCTCCACAGAACAGGTTTGCCAAACCCAAAAACACAGACCTCCATGCTTAGAAGAAAAACCTGCTTGTACCCTTCTGAATCTTAACCATCAGCAGCAACATAAGTCTGCCTCTGCTCAGGGGAACAAAGAAAAGAAATCTTGGGATGCAACAGAGTAATGAACTCCATGAACTTCCCTTTGGCATTAGTCCTTCCTTGAAGAGTGTCATTTCCAAAGAAAAAGACACACTACAAGTACTGAATGTCATCCTGTACTCAATTACACCTTTGTGATGCAATCAGGCAGGTTTTAAACATCAGCAAGGACAGTAATTTTAGTAATTTTCTTTGCAGTGCCCACAGAAATGTTTTTTCAGGGGAAAAAAAATATAGACAGAAAGACAGCCACATCTGACAGTGAAGACAGAGAGCCCATGCCTAATGGGCCGCAGAAAAAGCCTAAAAGCATTCATCTCTCTGAGCTTTCTGAGTGACCCCTGCAATGCAGCTGTGGCTACCAAAACATATTGCTGCAAAATGGGCAAGGGACAAGTGTGTGAAGGACAGTTAAAACTTGCACACTTGGTCAGTTTTTCAAAATACTTTGAGGCAAGACATCAGATTGCCTCATACTTTATGTGAGCAGCCTAATGTGAACCCCTCGGTACTGTTAATGTAAAAAACTACATTCTACCAGCCAGAATAAACATATTAAACATAGCAGCGAACAGAGCTCTAAATGAGACATTATTTTCTATCTGTGTTCAGATGCTGTGTGCAAAACCTATAGTTACTGCCCAGGCACTCCCAAACTTTCTGAGAGGGCTGTATTTCCTACAACACTGAACAGCATCCCACCCCCAGTCTCTTACAGCACAGCAGCATTAACCCCTTGCAGAGCCACATTCAGACAGGGGACAGTCACATGGCAGCCACTGGCAGCTTCATCATTATGACAACTTAGGACAGAGGCAATGTCAAACATTTCCTCTATTGCTGGACAACTGCTGTAAAAATAGTGCTGCCTCTCCAAAACAGAAGAGATTACCAACTTTGTCAAATTGACTGATTATTTTGTTTCACCCAAATTCCAGCAGTCTGCTTTCCTTTCTCCCACAATGTGGAGCACACAAAATCTAAGTACAAATTGAGCTTTGTAGAGTAGCAATGAGTGTTGAAATACTCACTCTAGAACCTTCATATAAAAACCTGGCACAAAAGGAAAGACAATCCTCCCATGAATGTTATTGCTGTGTATTCCATCTGCATGCACAGAATACTCAAGTGAGGGTATATTTTAGGGTGGGCATGACCCTGTTCAGTAAGAGACAGGGCCAAAAGCACAGGAAGAAGATGAGGTTGGCCACTGTCTGTCCCCAGGAGTGCTGAACACACCAACCTCCCTAGAAGTGAGAGACAGCATCACTGGAAAGTCTGGAAACAAACAGCTTTATTTTACTTTCTGTGGAGTGGGGCAAATTGCAATTAGGTTGGTGAAACAACCTAATGAAACTGGGTGTGAAATCTAGAGGGGAAGAGAGAGTGAGGTACAAAGATTTTCTTTGCACTGTTTACAAAACCCAGCATTGATATACTCTGAGAAGGGGCAGTCAAACAGCAACATTTTCCCATCCTGTAGGACTGAAGGCTTATGAAGAGTCCAGCAAAATAGGAATAAAGATATTGCATCTACATCCATCTCCCCACAGCAAGCAGCAAGAAAGGTCATCCACGACCTTTATATTGCAGTTGAAAATGCACATGATAATCTTGAAATTGCTGTTGAACCCACACACAGAACCCTTTGAAAAGCAGGTCCATGCCTCTGTTAAGGTCAGCTCTGCCAGGAGTCTCCTCTCACAGAGCTGGAGGAGCTCCCAGTAGTCCTGCAATAAATATGAAACACAATGAAACAGAAGAGAGGGTCAGTGTTTTAGGTCTCTTGGTGAGATGTTCTTGTGTTCAGTGCACTCAGCGATACAGGGCAACCTTAAAATTGCAAGTCAGGGCTATCTGCCAACTCTGCTTGCCTTCACAGAAACAAAACCCTGAGCTATATCCCTTCATGGGCTCTCTGCCCGAGGACAGCAGAACTGCTCTGCATAGGAACTTTGGCTGAAAAAATATTAAGAGATGTAATTTAGCAGCTGCAGACTACTGTAGTGATGTTATATGAAAAGCAACTCATGTTTTGTTTTTTTTTTAATTCACTGCCTTTCTAAGCAGGTCCTTACTGGTCTAACCCTTTTTGTGGGGACACAGATGATGGATATTTCCCTGGCATTGATAAATGCAAACTCTGCCACAGATTTCAATACCTGGCATTAGTTTTAGCATCAAGATTAAATATTTACTCTCTGTAGCCTAAGAGAGGAGAAATCTTTGAAAATTCCTATCAATCAGATGTCTGGTTTTTTTCTTCATTCTAAACCTTGGTTTGTCCCAGAAGACTTTGAGAGTTATGAAGTATCATAACACCTGTTGCAATATATGTTTATATCTGGAAAATTGACCTGAGGTCAATTCTAGTTCAATCTATTGTAATTCTGATTTTAAAATAATAACAACCCTTCTTATTAAACAACCAATTCACTCCTGAAATTCATTTAATATTTAGATTCAAAGTATAATTCTTTATATTCAAGGTAAAAAAAGTTATCATTTTACCCAAAAGCAGACAGAGTATATAGACAACACTTTCTCTTTTTTCTCTTTGTTACGCAAGAGTAGGACAGCAGAACTTCAAAACATCTAAGGCAGAGAAAACACCAAAACCTTTACCATCACTTGTTTTGAAATAAAGATCAATTCCCCACCCTCACCATTGAACTCAACCTCAAAACAGTTCTGCTGCAATGGGTGCAGGAGCTGAGAGACAAGAGAAATATACAGATAAATCCACGTGCTGTGACATATTAACTCATCTTGCATCAGTAGTCATGAAATAGCAGCACTGAGCTCTTGCCTGTGTGTAACAAACAGCAGAGATGAGGTGGACACAACTTGCATCCAGAGGGGTGCTCTAAATCACCAACTTTCAGCTGGGGAGTGGCAAAAGAAGAAATTAAAGGACTTCATATGATACTGTGATAATTCTAGATAATTTGCCTTTTATCCTTCCTTTTCTGCTGTTAGCAATATCAGCATCACGAACCAATTAATGGTCACTTTAGGAATGCTAATGAAGGTAGAGGAGGTGCCTGCTTGGTGTGCACAGTTTATTTTACTGCATCAGCTTTTCTGCAGGGAAAGCAGACACATGGGAAGCCAGGGAAGCAGACACCTTGCCTGGGAACAGGGCACAGCAGTGGATGGAGCCCCCAGGGATGCTGAGGGAAGGGCACTGCCAGCACTGGCTTTGTCACCAACCTGCTACCTGCCTTTTGCCCTCTGCAACTCTAACATGAAGATTAAGGTGTTTGCTGCAATTAAAGACAATTTTGGGATGATGCAAAGCCTGCAGAAAATCTGCCTTGAAATTTTGCAACCCTACCAGCAAGTCCACTGTCTCCAGTTTTCTGGGAAAGAAGGAAAAATTAAAGAGCAAAGTGAGGGCTGTCAAGTCTAGTGCCACATCTCTGGGCCCTCAACAGCCTACTCACCTCTGCCCATCATCCACTGAATACCAAATTCTATTTAATATTTCCTTACTGTCTTGGATGATGGAATGCAGTGCATAATTGTAAAATCAGCATAAGGAGACGGGGGGGCCAAGCAGGCTGAGGGACACAATCAGAACCCAATACGAACCTGCTAAATCAGAAAGAAAACTTCAAATTAACAAGATGCATTTCAGTAAAGACAGGCTCAAACCACTTCACTGAGTAAGAAGAAATTGAAAACAAAAATTCAAGCCACAAAGTAGCTGGTGATGCAACAGAAGAGATGATGAGACCTAGGTTTGTAACACAAACAGGATATGCACACACTGACCATGGACAGTGCAGACAAAACAGCAACCCTGAACTCCAAATACATCAATGCCATGTCACACACCTCCTAAGAGTTACTTCTTTGTCACTCACAAGTGACCAAGTCTTAAAGTGGAAAATGCATGTTTTTATCATGTACTGAAAAGGTACTACATATGATGGGTTGAGTTTTTTATTTTATTTTCAAATTATTTTAACTTCTGAGGGATACCATTTATCTAGAGCAGGAAAAACTACAAAAATTGGGACCAAGCAGACTAGAGCAAACATAGGTTGAATCTTTACATAACAGTGAGATAGAGATCAATGCAATGTAACAACAAAATAAACAGGCAAGGAGAAAGCTGAACCTTAGCAAAGCCTGCTAAGCAGCACCCGGCAGATTGCACTGGCAGGCAGCAGAGGACTCCTGCCCATTTGGTGTTTGTTCATTCTTCCCCTCACTCTTGCCCTCAGTGTGGAAAACATTCAGCCCTTGAATTTCAAGTGTTTGCCAGCCCCTTTTCTGATTGCTTCTTCTTTGTTTAAATTACAAGCTCTCAGCAGCAAGCACCTTGTTCCATATTATGCTACAAAACACCCACCACTGTGCTGATGCTCTAACAAAGACAGACAAGACAATGGTCTTTCAAAAGGCTGATTAAGAAAAGCCATTATTCATCTCCAGGGTCTCATACAATTCCCTTCAGGAAGATAAATAGTGCTACAAATATAGGCCTTTGTGAATAAGGCACTGAGATGATAAGAACTTAATTTCCATAGGAGGAAAGATATACATTTGAGTTATAGCTGCTTTAATTCTTGTGTCTGGGTTTCCAGCCAGAATTTAGCTGCAGCATCTCTAAGGGAAAAAAAAAGAAAAAGAAAAAAAGGAAAAAAAGGAAATCAAGTAATATTAAAACATATGGCATCTATACATTACTGAAGAGACTTTTGGTAGTAACCACCATGTGATAAGAGTCTATAGTTAATGAAGGAGTCGAGTAAGTTGTTGAGAGATGTGAAACTCTCTGGCCTAACTAACCTTGAATCTTATGTGAGTCTTCCAAGCATCTTCAATGAGTCAGCTAAAACAAAGGCTACCACTGGAAAGAAATTAAACAAAACACACAGTTCATGGGTTTTCTAAAGGCTCTTGGAGACTTGTTTCCCCTCAGAGATTTGCAGGTATTACTGCAAGGTAAACATATGCATCCAGAGGAGAAAAGGACTTTGGGTTTATAATCTGCAAAAATAATGAATGTTCAAAAAGACAAATAGATGAACACTATTGGTGCCAAAGGAAGAAGTGGAAAGTGAAAATTTACGTTGTTGAAGTACTCTGCCTTCTGGTTTTAGGAATAAGGCCCATCTGGATTTTTGAACTTTTCACAGCAGTGTCAGATAAATAGGTGCTGTAAATAAATGCTCCATTTTAAGTGACTCCAGTATGTTTTTTAAGTGACTCCAGTATGTTTTACCTTGTTTATGACACTAAAATGCCACCAGGGAGCCAAGTTTGCATGGAAAGTACACTTTCTATAAACAGATTTTTTTTGTCTTCCTATAGCCTAAAGATGTGGCTGCATATAAGAATCCTTATAGGCACCACATACACCCGTGCAACTAAAGTGACAGCCTTCACATCCTGTATGGTGTTTGACCTGAGTTCTGCCCAAAACTACTGTAACATATCACTCATCACACATCCAAAAAAAAAAAAAAAAGTCCAAACAGTCCCAGCCACCTTTTCCATTCCAACCTGGGAAGCTGGGCATTGGACTCAATTCCCAACTGCACCAAAGGAATTACTCTGAAAACCTCTCTTAAAGAACAAAAGCAAACATTGGATGTGAAGGGATTCACAAGGGAAGTTGGGCTGAATTCCTACTTTCTGATGCGAGGAAAGCAGTGATTCCTATCTCTTCTCTGAGATTCAAAGATTATCCTAGAAAAATCTCATTTTTTATGACACAGCTCTCTAGTGGTGGATTTCTTTACTTAAAAAGTACAACATATGCCTTCAGAGCCTAATGTGCCTGATCTTACCAACACCTTCAGAAACAGAAATCACAGGTAATAGCCAAGATTGTTTCCATACCAAGACTTATAAATTAATTCCTTGGGAGGGGGAGTCCTTTCCTAAACAATTAAAACTTAATTAGCGACTTCTCCTGCATTTTAAAAAACTTATCCAAAGAGTTATAAATGGCTCTCAGCTACTTGGGTACTCAATGAGAATGTCAAAATAAACCTCTGCAGATTTCAATTCCTCTTATTTAGAACCAGTTAAACAAGAGAGAACCTGACTGGGACCGGGTAAATTTGGGCGGTTTTGACAATTTTCACAATACTGTCATAAGCACAGAGTTTCTCAGCTTTCAAATATTTCCAAATCACTTGAGCTGTAACATTTCTTCTGAGGTTGCTGAACCCTACTGAGCTATGTCCAGCTTACAGCAGGGCCCTGCAGGGCTTTTGTGGTAGAAGGGTTTTGACACTCAATAATTAGAAGTCAGAAGCCAAATGGAAATCAACTTCAGCTCAATCAGCCTTTATCATTCTGTAGTTATATCAAGAAAGTTGTCAGATGCTGATTAACCAGAGCTTTTTCAGAACTGTTTTGATGAGGGAGTCAGAACTAAATAAACAGATTATTTTGTGAAGTCAAAAGTGAGATGGGGAGGGTGGGAAGAAAAAAGGAATAAGAGCTGCTAACAGACTTATAATTCATCTCTGATGAACCTGCAAAATCTCTCTAATCATTACAAGCCAACTGGATAAATAAAACAATTTAGATAGGTGCACAGAACCAACTCAGCAATCATTACTATTATTGTTGTTGTTTCTAAGAACTAAGAAATTGGAATATTTTATCAAATCCCACATATAGCCACAAAGAAATGACAGTTATCTTAATGATTATTATAAGTATTATATTATTACCAAGAAAGCATAAATGGGTGGGCAGTTATCACCATGGAAGTAGTGAGCAGACTGTCAGAGGTGGAGTTTCTGTCCAAGTGTGATGTAAAGGATAATTTTTACTAAATTCTTGTCCCACAATGCCACAAGAACACCTTTCATATTTCCTTCACATGCTGTTGGAGAAAGCTCTGAAGGCTTTAGCAAAGCTAAGAGATAGAAATGCTAAATATCTTTCTGATAACTGAACGCAAATAACAAAACTGATGAAGTAGAGCTGTGAGGGAAGAGTGGATAGATACATAGTTAATTCCAGCAACTTTAGAACTGCTTAATACCAACAGCAGAAAAATTGGGTTTTTTTCCTCACAGATTTAGAATATGAGCCATTTTCCAGAAAAATTAATTACAAAATCTCATTAAATTCAATGGAACAGAATCAATCCCTGTAGTTCTGTCCAGCTTTAATGGAAGTTGTATCTACAAAACAGGTGTCCAAGGGGACTTAGAGCAAAACTGCAAAATGTTGAGAGATTATTTATTGCACATGAAAATGGCACTGAGACCCAAGAATAGAAACTGCTTAGTCTGGGGAAAATGAAGACACAGGGTGGGAAAAACCCAGCCTAACTGTTCTTGTAGGCTGAATTGATCAAGGCCAGAAGGCAGAACATATTCACAAATATATTTCCAGTGCAGAGAGACGTCAACAGAAAGAGATTTGGAGGTTGGAGCTGACAATCAATGAATTATGGATTAAAATAACCCTACCTGCCCCTCCATGACTCAGCCCACTTACAGATATTATAACAATTCATCATTACTCATTCATCTTGGTGTTCGTGATCTCAAAGGTGGCAAACCCAAAATAAAGCTTATCTGGCTTAAAAATTTCTTCCCTAGAAAGAATCCACATCTTGTAATGTCAAATGGAAAACCTCCTGTTGGCCCAGGGAGGGCAGGACCCTCTTGGCCTGTAAAGAAACTCGTACCATTTTGCAGCTGCCAGGGCTGCAGCTGCCCTCTTTCTGCTCCACGGAAAATCCAAAGAGCCAAAGGAGTTTTCCAACAGGCAGATTACCTCCAATCACCTTATATCAGTTCTTCCTTGTCTTTGTACCTTTGAAAATTAATTCTTCAACTTTCTGCCTCGCTTCTCTTATCTGCCAAAGCCCCCTCCATTTAATTAGAATTGTTTAAATTTTGAGTGTGCTTGCAAAGAATATATTTTAGTTTCAATAAAATATTGTATCTTATCTCTTGAACACATTATTGGGGCTCCCTTTTGCTCCAGTTCTTTTCATTTCACATTCCAGGGTGTGCACACTGTCCCATCTGTGCTGCTAATAAGGTGCTCTTTATGTACCTCCGTGTTGAGTCCAGGGATTTAATTTCCTAATTTTTTTTTCCTTTCAGGTGATTTATAATTTCTTTTAAATACAAAGAGATTCCTTTTTGCAGGCCAATATTGCTTTTTTACCCTTTGGTGATACCTCTGAACCACATTAGGATTGCTGACCTCACCCCATTCCCACTCATCTCCTCACAGGTGCTTAGGACTACAGGACATCCCTGTCACTGTGGTGCACTGCTTTAGCAATTCTGAAAATAATTTATTTCCACGAAGGCTGGAGATTGTTTATTTTGGGGCCTAGGTGGAGATCCACAGACAGGCAATGCCAATACCCCTGGCAAAGTCCTGATGAGCTGTGGAGCCACCAGCACAGTGACTGCTCTGCTCAGCTGAGGGAGCAGAGAGTGGGACTGCTGAGGCTGCAGCTGCAGTTAAAATCAGTATAAAGATGCTTATCTTTCATTTGAGAAACTGTGAGAAAATACTTGACTCTGTTTCTGAATGTAATTCCCCATGATTGTTGTCATTGGGAAAGGAGAGGACGTTTCCATGAGGAAGAGGCCAAGAGCACTGTTCAGCGAGGGGGAACGTGAACTGTACTGGAACCTCAGTGAAAAAAAACATGAAACAGTGTGTGAAGGCATCTGGTTTCTGACAGCTAAATAATACCCAAGCCTACTCATTTTGGTTAGTGTCAGAGCTGCCTTGCCATCTGACAGCCATCTGCTTTCCTTTCCAATTCCAATACACTAGGGAAGGGGCTGGAGAAAACTTTGAAAGCACACAATGAGCAATAAAATAAATAAAGGAAAGCAAACCAGATTTATTAAACTAAGCATCCTATGCAAGATATTTAAGGCAGTTACTTAAAGTGTTTGCATTTCAAAAAGGTCAAATTAAATTAGCTATTAATTTTCACCAGAGTTGCCTACAATTGTCTCCGAAATTTAATCTAAATGGACTGATATAAAGCATTAATTTGCTCCAACTCCCTCAATCACTCTCTTACTGGACACAAATCAAGTGCAATGAAGGAGTAGGTTCATTTTTGTATTATTTGTGTATCTGCTAGAAGAACTATTTGCAGTTAGGACTATTACTATTATTTTTTAGGCATGATCAAAAATAAATGGGCTGGAAACAAACTCTGCTTTCTTATTGTTTCTTTGGGTGAAGTTACAGAAAGAAAAAGAAAACAGTTTTATTTCTGCTTGGCAGAAGTGTGTTCATAAATTTTTTAAATTGCTCAATTGAAATGCCTACAAACTCCACTGCTGCCCATATGAAATGAGAAATTCTTGATTCACTCATACATCCACGAGCCCAATATATTACTTATATTCGAGAAAGTTGAGGTAAGAGAGAAAAAACTGCTGTACTAAGAAGAGCAGATTTAACAGTCTCTTGATGATAATTTTTTTTAAAAGAGTCCTAAGTAGATTCAGTGTTTGTATTTACCTCTATTGCTATTTTGATTGTAGCTAGCAGAGTAAGAATTTATTTGAATTTGTTACTCCAGAACAAATCCGGAATTCCTCTCTGTCTAATAACCACAAATATAATTTAATCAATGTCTTCTGTGGTATTTTTTCTGACATAATTCTGACATTAATTCTGATGTAATTTTAACCCCTTAGCTGCTCCCAGAAGAAAGAGAATCACAGTAGCCACTGAACAATTACAGAATATCCAACATTTCCAGAAGTATTCTAAGAGTGAAGTACAGGCCAACAAGAACAAATATACCACCTACTCATTTTTTCCCTGAGGATGCAGCAGTCAGAGTCACTTGTTTCTAAAAAGCCACTGATTTTCATGAAACTTGTAGAAATTTATCTTTCAGATCTTCAACCTTTTGCCTGGAGTGCTTAAAACTTGACATTACTTTCTACAGATTTTTGCTGTGTGGGAGGAACTGCCCTGGCAGGCAGCAAACTTAATTTTCTCTTCAGAATATAAGCTAAAATAGTGCCTGGAATGTGTTTGTCCTAATAAACTTACCCTTGGCCAACTGATCACGTGGGTTTCTGAGAGGGGAACAGCCTCTGTCACAGAAATTTTTTGAGTGTAGCACATTCCATTCTTGTAGCTGTCTTCACTGGGCTTGTCTTACTCTTCAAAGACCTCAGAATAATCTATGCAAGGGAAGAAGGAAAAAACTTTTTAAACACCTGAAATCAGGGTTTTGTGAAAAAAGCAAATAGGAACATGGCAGAAATACCCAAGTCTGCATTAATCAGCAGAAAATCTGGCTGTCAGGTTTTGACAATACATTTAAATTGGATTTAAATTTAGCCTGATAAGGATATTTTTACTTACTGCAATTAGAGCATCTGATAAAACCCAGAGAATTAAAATTATGTTTAAATGTAGATCCTGGAATCAATCAGAACAAACACAAAAGGGTTGTTCCCATGGGTATTACAAATATTTGTAGGCCTCAGCCTGTATTCCTGAGTGAATCACTGGGAGCCTGATGGCTGACAAACCCAGGCAATAATTAATTAATATAATTTTTTTCTGATATACCCTTCCCACCTACAAAAAAATGTGGGAAGTCTTATTCATACTGATCTAGCACTATGAAAATAAGCAACTCTCAACATCAATTCAACAGCTCCACCTAATCTCCAGTGAGATAAATATTAAATGCAAGCTTTGTCTTTTGGACAGAACAAAACTGAACATACTGAAATTTATGGCGTGGTTTTGTAAGTGTGAATTTGTCTGTATGAAAGAGAAAATGCAGATCTTCATGATGAAAACTTGTAAATTTGTGCAATAGTTCTATCATATCTGTAAATGCTCGCACACAAAATGGAAATACTGGAATATAGACAGGCCTCATGTCCTTAAACAAAAGAAAATAGGAATTTTAAACTGCATTTTATAACAACTTAGCATTACTCGAAGTTCAGTGATTTAGCACTAGGTTCTGAGTGCGACCTGGATCTAATTCTGTGTCAAGAACCACCCTGAATAACTGGTCCACATTTATCTATTTATTTGAGTTTTCTTCTTCAATTAAAAACTTATCCTGACCAAACAATGAACATTGTCAAGAAAGCTTGCTGCTGGGGAAAAAAAGCAAGTGTATGTTCAACGATTTGGAGATTTTCTGAGACAAGAATCTAAACAATAATTGTACTTCATTTGTAATGTGTAAGGCAGTGAGCTAGATGATGTTGCCAATAATCCAAGTCAGGGGAAAAAAAAAAAAAGCTATCTGGCAAGAAGGTCCAAACCAAGGAATTGAAAATTAGGTTCCATAGTGCATGAATTTTAAAAAATAACTCAATTCTCTGTCTACAAGAACAGAGGAAAATTATGTTAGAAGAAACAGCTTCTTGTGGCTGGACTTCTGGCTCTGGAAATTAGTGGACGCACCTCCCACTACCTGTATTCCTGCCATTACCATGAGCTCCTTCCTGAGGACTGAGGGTTAAACACATGAAATGTTCACAAATACTTAATGACAATGGGAGTTTTCAGAGTGGGTGAACAGCTGTTGTACTTATGAACAGGAAGGATGACACCACCAGGAAAATTTCAGTCGCACACCAAGATTCTGAAGAGCAATTAACAGGTTAAAGAAGCAAAGCTCATATTTAGAGATTCAGGATTTTTTCTCCAGTACCTGCTGTCCCATTAGAATTGTTGTTTGGATATTGTTTAGCTCTGGAGACTTAGTCCAACCCAGTGCCATTGTGGTGTCCAAGGTGGCAAAACCTTGGAGGTGATCTGAACTGATCTGTGATCCATCAGCACAGAAATGCACCTGAAGAACAGTCCAGGTGTGTGCTTTTGAAAAGAATACTTTGGCACAGATGCATCATCTCAATCAGAGTGCCTGTTGCCCCAGCTCCTGCACAAGGAGTGCAGGAATTACCTGGTAATCCTCTACGGTGAGATGTGCTGCAAATGAAGAATTCACATTTGCCAAAAAGAAGTAAATGCTTCTTGTTACCTCCACACCTTTGTTTGTTTTTTCATCCTTTCTTAACTCTGAGGGAGCAAGGATTTTGAGGATTGATCTCCAAGCTTCAAGGGTAACCTTCAGTACTCCAGGAATTTAAAACAAAATGTTTTTTTACATCAAAAATACAAAGTTACAAACTTCTTTGTTGGTTGCTACCTTGGATGTTCCTAGTGCCCAGCAAACAGCCCAAAACTCCACAGAGGGTAAAACACAGGCAAAATGTCCCTGTGGTCTTTCTGGGTGGGCAAGACTCTGAAGCTCTCTAACCCATCTACACAGTGACACATGTCAACTGTGATCAGCCATGGGCAGTTTTGGACTGAAATGGGAAAAGACAGTGACAACTCAATAAGAGCAGCAGCATCTGAGGCTGGAAGGCTCCAGGTAACAAAGAGCTGCTGAAGTGAGAGCAGCACCAAATCCCTCTTCTGCTTTTATCTGTTGGTTTCACCTCCAACTCTTGGCTATTCTTTTGCTTTGAAACACTAAAGCCATCACCAACATGTGAAGGGCATAAGACCTTACCTAGCCAGCAAGGCTCTTGTGAAAAAGCACAAAGAAAAGCTGATGTGAACAGTTGCAACAATGAGGGATAGTCAGGAATCACTCAGGAATTCTCACATTCTGAGACAATGTTTAACAGCAATACAGACACAGATTTCAGGAATGTCTGTGAAGATTAATCCACTCCTACAAAAGAGCTTACAAATTAAGTCAACAGAACTGTAAAGGAGAAGCAAAGAAGGGTGATGTGATTATGGTGTTGCTTGGGAGTCTTAAGCCTATCATGGAAGATAACACAATAGAATAAGGTTCTGTTGGGGTTCTTTTAATGCAACTATGTTAACTTTTAGTCTATATGTAGTCAAGCTCTAAAGTCCTTAACCAGAGAATGTCATTCTGCCACAAAGACCCCTTCTGCGAGACCACAAAACCACAAACTGAAGAGAGAAAAGTAAAAGTTGTGAAAACAGTGTGGGAAAGTCTGATAAGTTCCAGACCAATATTCCTGATAAATCAGCAAGAAATTACAAAGTGAGGACAAGAATCTGCCAAAGCCCACTGCCACACGCCGGCATCAACACAGTGGAATATTGACCCACTGCCACGAGGTGGTGTCTTGCTCTGCACAGATAAAGACCACAAGCCTGTATTTATATCTGGTGTAACTCAGGAGCCTCTCAAAGACCCTCTGAACACCTCTCTGCCCACCTATCAGCCTTGCACATCAATATAACCCTCCTTGTCCCCCCACACCCAGGGAACAGCTGGCCTTGGCCAAGTCTATTGTCTCTCATTAGGTGACACATTGTCCATTCCCTACACAACTTCAACCCATGGATCTACAAGGCTGTCATAGGTGAAGGTGTGCATGACCTGCACTCTGTCACCAAGATGAGAGGGAAAAAAAATGAGGGAAGTTGGTGAAAAGGCATTCTGGCATTTGACATTGTAATTTAGAGAACAGCTGAGACTGTGAGCAGCCACTTTGTTTCTGTCAGCCTGAGGCTTTCGGTGAACACTGAACTGTGTTTGCTTCAATCTCAATAAAACTCAAAAAGCCCAAAAGGAGGAGCCACAAAAGGAAAGGTGTCCACTGAATTATATAAATAAAAATTCATGCAAAATTAAATATATTCTAATGAGCATAGCATTTAATCAAAGGCTCAGTTAATGATGGCATCGTGCCAGTGACCATCTAAGCTTTATAATAGACACAAACTCTGCCTTTTGGTGTTTTCTGTGGCTCTCAGCAGAATAAATGGCATGCCAGCAACAGGCACTGCTGAATGCCTTGCTCTCCAGGCCAAGTAATGGAAGATCTTTTTAATGGACAGTCCAACATTCACCTAAAACACTGGGGTTTTTCCAACCTCTGGTTTTCTTTCTTTTCCATCCGGCTATTATTCTTATTCAAATCACAGCAATGTCCAGAGTCTACAGTACCTCCACCATTTAGACAAGTCACAGGAAACTTTTGAGTTGGAATAAACAGGAAGTGCAAACTTAAAAGCATATGCTGAGAGCAGAGATGTGGATAATTCAAGTGATTTGTCCAAGGTCAAAAGTGAAGTCTGATGGCAAAACTATCTACGCACTTTAGTTAGGATTAATCCAGTTCAAGAATGGAATTTATATTTTTTCAGCAAGGGCTGTGTGCAGAACAAATGCTTTGCTGGAAATCAGACTTGAGTAATATACTGTGCTTTTCTTCTACACTGAACACACCAACACTCTACTCCAGAAAGCTCAATTTAAGGTCATAGACTTCAGCCAGCTTAAAACCAAACACATAATTAAGACCTTGGTTGGAAAAAGGTTCAGTTAAGCCTGCAAACTGGTGCACAGCCATCCCTTGATTTCAGACCACCTGTACTTTCTGCAACAATCCCTGCTCTCAGCTATTAAAGGGAGTTGCATGCAGATGCATCAATAGGAGTCACATGCAGGTGTCAGAAAGGTATAATTTGCTACTCTCAGAAAAGAGTTCTTCCAGATTTTCATCTGCATAATAAAATGAAAATTGCTGTTCAGTTTCATTACTTGATGTCTTGCTGATTTTCCCTCCCACTGACTAGCTAAATTATTTTCCAGATAGATAAAGTTCACTTGCTTGAACTTTAATTTTTTTTAATATATTTTTGCTCCTTTCTTCGGCTTCTAAGTGCTTGTGTAAAACTAAACTTGTCCACCCTCACAAGCACTCACCACTTTCCTCAATTTAGCTGCCTCTGGCAACTTTCACTCTATTTCTCTTCCAGATCAAACCCAAAGATATTTAGTCAGATCTGAAAGTTGATCTACTGGATAAATTTCCTTTGTATCTGTTGCTGGATATTCCAGTTTTCAGGCCATGTGACAATGCCCCCCCATAAGTCAATCTGAAATAATTTTTAACTGAGCATTCAGAGCAGCTCCTCTGAGCTCCCTCTCTGAAGCCAAAGGACTTTCCTCACCTGATTCTCACCTGTGCCAGCCCAGGTTACCCAGCCTGATTTAAAACCTCAAACTGAGCAAAGAGCTTCTACTCAGCTGCAACAAAACAAGTGGCAGAGGGTTGTGTGCACTCAGCCACAAAACAAAGTCACAGCTTTCTAACCTTTTTCCTCATGGATTTGTGATTTCCTCAGTGCAAGCTCTCAGCACTGTAAGGGAATTTTTATTTTACCCCCAGTCCACACTGGAATCCCTGCTAACTCACTCAATAACACATTCCTGCTTCTGTTCTTTAGAGCTCTTCAAAATTCAAACATTTGTATTTCTTTAAAAAATACAATAATTTTCCTTAACAGTTCTGTAACTGCAGTTTCTGCTTTCACATGCAATATTTTATTCCTGCTGATGTGCAATTTCAAAATGACTAGCACAATGCTTTTAAATTATAAACATCTTCTAAACAGGGTATTTGCTGCTGAAGCACTCACATTTATCAACTTCCCCCCTGGATGAAGGATTCAATGCTAATTTTGGAGGACAATGTTATGAAGGTACATACAGCTATTGCAGGCATTTATTATTTAAAATCATAAACCCGTGTAGAGCCACAGGCATCTGTGAATCTTGAAAAAAAACAAAAGGTAAAACCCACCAAAACCAAAATATATGACCCTTGAAGGATTTTTCTGGATTTTAACTGGAAAATAGGTAGCAGACTGCATGATAACTTTTATATGTGCCTTTTTATATACAGAAATAGTATTCCTAATTTGTTTCCACAAGGATCAGCAATATTTACCTTCTCAAATACACTTGATATATATGCTGCTTACAGAATTTTATCTAAGGAATCCACAAAAGATAGACAAATCCACAGAAGCAGCCTCCCAAGGATTTGGCACAAAATAGTCTTCATAAATCAGGCTACAACCACTACATATAAGCACAGAGTTTATGGCAGATTAATAAACTGCTACACCATCAAGCCCATGAACTACATCCCTAGGGAGGAAGTCATGATGAACCCAGTGAGAGCCTTCAGATGATACAAAAACCAATAATAATTTGCACAGGACAGAAAAGAACACATTCCCATCTCAGCTTCACTGGGACCCAAGCATTCCACTTAAAAACCAGGTTGCAACACCTTTACTGGAAAGGCCAACTATTTCTTTATCTTCCTTGTTTTGTTGGGTTTTTTTTATACAATTTAAAATGTTAAACACTATTAAATATCTTTCTGGTGTATTATACTAAGGTAAGAACTTCATTTAATGAAATCAAAGTCGCCTTCAAGAGCTTTAAAGCAATTCCAGAGAAGTAGAATAACAGGGTTAGAAATCAAGTATAATTGTATATGGGACAAAAAATATTTCCTCCTTCCTAAAAATTAGATTTTTAGTGAAACTTCTCTGTTTTGTTATAAAATTATTCCTCCAGTTTCCTCCAAGGAGACACATCAAATCTGTCACCTTGTTTTAGCTCTTCATCTGAGCATTCAAAGCAGCTCACAGGCATGAATATGCAAGTTTTGAATTATGTACACTCATTTCAAAGACCAGTCCACAACATCTCAACCACTTTCCTCTCTGCCTTTAATCAAGTGCCCTATTCAGTACTTGAATACTGTTACCACAACTATCAACAATGTAAAACTATGAAAGCAGGAGGAAAGGATAAGAGCTACTGCACGGGAAATTAACAGATTTATGACAACAGCAACAATTGTGAATTTATAGGTACCAAGTGAGTGATAAGCCTTTAAAGCAATCTGCCATACATATCCCAACAGGTAAATTGAGGGAGGAGGGAGAGATTTACTGAGTGTTTGCTTATCCTTGATAGAAAATAATACCTACTGTAAGAAAAATACATGATGCACTCTGTGCTTTAAGTATTTATTTTCTTGTTTAAACTTGGACATTATGAATGTTGTGACTGCAATTTAACAAGCTGTCCTTATTATTTAAAACAGCATTTCTTACAAACCCCTCATTTCCAGAAGTATTGACAGAAAGGAAAAATCTGAGGCAGGATTGCTAAAGAGACTGACCCTATAAGGAAATACAGATCTGCCAAAATAGAATTCCTTTCTCTGAGAAAGAATATCAGCATGAAACACCTGGATAGACACAATTAGCTTTTCAAAGGAGTGTCTGACAAGACAGAACAATGGTCCAATTGTAAGAGCCCCAAACTAGGATTTGAGGCAGCTGGTTTCAGGTACATCTGCTGTGTTGGGTAAATATGAATATTAGAGAAATAACCCATCAAGATAGAGTTGCCTCAGAAGATTTCTAAGAGAAGCTGCAGAAGCCCAACCAACTATTAACAATTTTCAGACCAATGCCATTACAGCAAATGCAGGGAAAGACTAACCAGGAAAACACTTGGAAAAGCTCGGGCTGTTCCCTGGCACATCCAGGATTTTATTTTTTTTTTTTACTTTTAAAAGCAGGGGAAAAAAAAAAAAAAAGAAAAAAAAAGAAAAAAATAACACCACGAGAAAACCTTGAAAACACAGAGCACAAGTGAAACAGTGACATCTATCTAATTTTGTGAAGGACCTACAAGTCCCCTCACCAAGACATCCCATGCATTTCCATGTGTGTGACCTCAGGAGCCATGAGGACACTTTAGTGGCCGCAGTGATGTCTGTGTCAGTGCTCATCCACAAAGGTAAGATTGGAGAGGGAAGATCACCCTCTGGAGCTCTTTCTGTTTGTGCTGTGAACATATCCCATCCAGAAAGAAAGAAAACATACAAAATACAGTGCACTTTCTTTAAACAAACCCCGCCTTCCAGATTTAGGGAAGAAAGAAGCAGACTGTTGTCTTGCTTACATACAGCAAAAGCAAAATGGAGACAGAGATCCAGCACTGGATGGCAGAGGTCGCCTGAAAAATAATTGATTATTTGCATGGTGATTTGACACGATGCCATCAGAACACCTTACCTAACAACTGGATTTCACACCCTGGATTTCTTGCCCTGCTCTCCCTATTTGCTTTTATTTTTGCAGGTGACAGTCTGTGTTTAACATAATTTCAAACTGTTTACAGTGCTGTGTATCAATTCTGCAACATGATACAGGAGCTGAAACAGCCTGAAAGCAAACCTGGCAGCAGCCACCATGTGCACTGCTGTGGAATAAAAACAGGAATAGCATCTCAGAGCAGGGCTGGTCTCTGCAGGATAGGCTGCCTCTTATCCCAGGTTAATAATGTTAAACCTTATTAAATATCTTTCTGGTGTATTATACTGCCTCTGATCCCCTGCCAGACAACAGGTATTTATTTCAAAAGCATCTTTTAATAGAAGCAGGAGCTGTGAAATTCTTAGGAGAACATGGCATAAGGGCTGAAATTCAAGAAGAAAGAAAAATCTGGGAATGAGAGTATATTAGAATTTTTAAAAAGTCTACGTATCTTTCAGGAGAGCTTACTGTGTACATCAGACTAACCTAATGCTGTTAAATAACCCAAGTGCTTAAAGTTTTTCTTTGTTAATAAATTTTCTGCAGCACCAAGACTTGGTGTTACAGAGGTAGTTTCTGAAATGCAGTCCCAGGAGAAAACCCAAGTGCTTAAAGTTTTTCTTTGTTAATAAATTTTCTGCAGCACCAAGACTTTTGCCTTGTAATCCTTTGTTGTTTGTGACAACTTGTGGTATTACAGAGGTATTTTCTGAAATGCAGTCCCAGGAGAAAATGAGTGTTTTGAGGCTCTGACCTAGGTAGGGACGTCATCTGTCAGGACCCCTGGAAAGCGTGAACCAGTTCAGGCAGACAAGAGTTAACAGAAGGATGCTGGGTGATTCAAGGGCAGTCTGAATCAACTTGCAATTTGTGAAGTAATAACACTGCCTGTGAGGCCAGATGAGACAGAAAGCGTAAGTAATGCCTTGAATTTGGGTGGATGGGACCACAGGGACTCAACAATGCTGAGGAGAGGGAGGTCTTCAGTTCCTTGCTTTTTCATTATATATGGATCCTGTAATTCCTTTTTCTCCTCCAACAGTATATCCATAATTTAGATTTCTAAAGCCCAAACTTAAATCTACAAAATGTACATTTAAATAGTATAAAAAATTATTTATAGGTAAAGGTGTGAGGGTGTAAGTCCACATGGATGGAGGTGCAATTCCACTATCCCTAGGATAGCATTGTCTTGACATTAAAATCTTGGATTAGGAAAAGTGAAATTTCACCAGCTACCCAAAATTCAAACCTGTCATCACTGCTCACTTTATTTTCATTTAACTGAGGGTACAAGAGTATTTAAACTTGATAATCTTCTTACTAGCCATAAAATGTCCCATTGCTTTTGCCGTCTTCTCTCTTCATCTCGATTTTATCTCACCTCATACTAATTTATATTCCCTTTAAATACACAGAACCATGAAAATGTGGAAATTACAGCAATCAGTAGTCCCTGGAGCACACATTGTCTGCCATGGAAAAGGTGTGGAAGATGTGTCTAAAGGGTTAGTAGAAAGTTAACCCTCTTTCATTTGAGGGCAATATCCAGGGAGCAAGAGTGTGCAGCTACTGAGGAGAAAGGAAAAATATTCTTTGCAAATTTCTTCTTATTTTGTTGAGAATCAATGATTTATTATAACCTTCCACCTGCAACTGTCCTTTTTGTGCACTTCTGACTAAGAAAGAATAGTTCATTGTGATGTAAGGCAAATGAATGTTGGAGCAACTTCAAAATTGGGGTCCATAACAAAACCCCTTTCCTATAATTTTCCTACACTCTCCTGGTAAAGAAGTTGCACAGCTTAGCCTTTCACTGACCCACAGCAAAAAAGAAATTGAAAACCACATAAATAGCTCAAGACCATCACTCTAGGAGGGAAAACCTGTGCCAGCAGTGAAATAAATTATCCCAGGCACAGGTCTGCTCTACCATGGACAGATTTTTACAGGTATCCATCCCAGCTAGGCTCACATCCACTCCTCAGGGAGTATATGGGCACTTTCTTTTACAAATGCTATATTCAGCAACTCCTAGAGTTTATAAATCCCAGTTCTACCCCTTCCCACCTTTGAAACAGGCGTGTTAAACCAGCCTTCTCAGTGCCTCCTTGTGCAGCAGCAGTTCCATCTCCAACACCAGTTTCAGTGCCTTCTCTCACACCTCCTCAGCTTTGTCCTGCCTGAGGTGTGGGCACCAGAATGGCACCAAAGTCTCGTTCCCATCACAGGTCTGCACAGGAGTGCAACCATTTCCTCCATCCTCTCCCAGCACCTCTCCTGCTGAGCAGGCACTGAATAAGGTCCTGCAAATCACCCCTTTAAATTGTGCATCCAAACAATTTTGTGTGGTTATTCCACGTCCTTCCCCAATTCTCTTTTCTGCCCAAGGCACACATGAAATGGCAGGTTTTACAGCAGATCATAACACTTTTAAGCCAAGGACAACGTATGGAGAAAACACATTAATCTTTTTTATTGGATTGGGGCCATTTCCATGTTTACCATTGGATGTTTCCCCACAGATGATGGTTTAGCTACAAGCTCTTTATGATCCAGCTCCAATGCTCTCACAATAGAGCTGTACACACAGGCCATCCTGCAATTTCCCATTCAGGGTGTTAAAGTAGAACAGATCATTAATTTTCATAACAGTAAGCCAAGACTCAGACACGCAGAAGGGAAATGCTGAAGAGCATTCTCAGTATTAGGCACATCATTGAAGTTCTAGTGAGAATAAAGGCTTAAATGAGCTACACCACCCACAGTGCCATTACCAATACCTGTATCCATTAATTACATCTTCATCTCACCTAAATCTTTCCACCAAGATGGTTTTCTGGCTTTCCTAATTGTAAAGAGATGATGAAATTGCATATATAAGTAATAAAATCCCAAAGTGGAACATAGAGTCTTTCAAAAGCCACCATGTCAAATTATTAGCAGTGGTTAATGATTTTTGGAGAGCCAGACCACTTGGCTTTCCAAGTATTATTTGCAGTGTTTTACATGTGCACATACAATTATAAGTTCATTATTTAAAGGAAGGAAAACTGAAAAGGTTAACTGCCATGGGTTAATACATCACAGTCATCTACAATCATCAATGAACTGTGATCCATCAACAAAAAATAGAAAACCCAAAATTCTAGAAGAAATCACTAAAGTAAATTTGTCAGCTAGAAAACTCAAAGTTAGGAAGATAAGCAGCAACTGCATCTAATAAAACATGAAAATAATACATTGCCATAGATGTGGGTTGTGAGATAACACCACTACTTTTTGCTCCACTCTAGGTTCTTAATATGAAAAGCATTGTTTTTGCAGCTATTAAATCAAGCAAGCTCATGATGCTGCAGGTTGGAAGAAGGAATAAATCTTTGCACAGGCAGAGACTAACAAGGTCAGGTTTTAATAATCTATTTTGTTACTATGTAAAAAACCCTTACATAAAGGCTGAAAGCATTGTGTGGGAGTAGTCCATCTGAGTCTTCACACCAATTCAAGGTTCAGAGTGATTTTTTTTGTCCATTATCAATATTTCTCAGAGCATCTCTAGATAAAACAGGTCCCCAGCAACCCTTCTACTCTCAGATTTCTTCACCTGAAACTGTTTTCCCCTTTTATTTCCACATTTCCTATTTTATTATATGCCTCCACTTGTCAGGGGAAAATAGTTTTTCTTTAGTCTTCCACCACTGTCCTTAGTGCCACACTCCTAGCAGTGCTCTCTGTATGCTGAGAACATAATTTCCTAATTTCTTGTGCCTTTTCAGACTGGAGCTCCAGCAGGATGCTCTGTCTGTGAATAAAACATTGGCAGATTTTTTTTCCAGACCTGCTAAAGTCTGGGCAGCCACAGGTCTGACATGAATTCTAAGTCTGACCACAACTGAGTGCTTCTTGCAAGCAGAGATGCACCTCTGAAACTCTGTGGCAAACAGATTGTGGTGCTTTGGTACTTGGTAGATTTACATTAACCACAAATATATTCTAGTAGCAATTAATCATGGATTCTTCCCCATTTTTCCTGAAACATCTGTCTTTTCACACAGTTTCACAAGGTTTTAATTGATACAACAAAAGATTTTGCATTTCTGTGTGGATACTCAGTAATAATATTTAGTTGAGAGGACCCCATTAGTGTTCCAATATTTCTCTTTGCAATGTGACTGTATTTGCAACATTTTTTTCTTTACTTTTAGTTTTTGTTAATACTTGTCTATCCATCTCAGCCAATTTAAACAAAAACCCTAAATAATATTTCAGACCTCTAAGATTTTTTGACAGCTATGTTACCACACACTTATCAACGTGTGTTTCTCAGCTAATTAAAGAACTGCATATAACACATGTATTACTGCAATTTTTACACCTTAATGAAGACTGACAAGAAAAAATAATATTTTGAACCTACAACCTCAACAAATACCCTGTAAGCTGCCTTAAGGCCAGTGTTTCCATAGCAATTAAGATAGCTACTAAAATTTCTCCCTCACTAGCAGCCAACGTTGTGTTTGATTAACTTATACCCAAAATTTTACCCTCTCTTCTCTATTACTAAGAAAATGCTTGATTATTTTTTTGATTAGCAGCTTCAGTTGTCAAAGGTGGAAAAATATCTTATTTTTTTAATAAGTTAAATTTAGAGATGTTAATAAATAAGCTTCCAGATCCTCCTTCTTACAATATTCTGATTTTTTAGGATTCTTGCTCATAACAGCATGCCTAATTCTCTTACTCATCTGAGACATCTGCCATTTAAAAAAGGAAAAAAAAAATCTTTCCCTAATCAAACCTAAAAAGAAACATATCTGCATATGCAAGATGAAATTAATTTAGACATATGAAGAAAGGTATGGTTTTCCCTCCTTAAGCAGTAATTTGTACAGAAAAAAAATTCCCCAGAACTACTAGCATATCGTTTTTTCCCAAAATAATTATAGAACTGATTCACTCTTGTATTATTTCAGTCCCAAAATACATTGAAATCAACTGACTTCAAAACTCGAATTATGCAGCAATGAATCAGTTTTTATACATATATATTTAAACAAAACTATTTCCAGATATGTGACCTTTTAGTATTAAACACCCTCCTTAATGTGTGTATTTCTGTACCTAGATATAAAAACTACCCATGTGTGCTCCAACTAAACCTTAGAGATTCTTTTTGTTTGTACAAGAAAGAAATTGTGAAATAATGAAAAATTATATCAAGCAGTGAAGAGCTTCATTTTCTCATCTTCCCTCCTAATGGGCTGCAAGTTTTTCTCTGTTCTTGGCTTCACAAAGAGGAATATTCCCCTTTTCCTAAGGATCCCTTCCTTGGGCAAAGACTGTGGGGCTTTCAAACTCCATGTCCTCCTCAGTATCTCTTCCATCTCCTGAATACAGATTGTCTGACTGAAGGGTGAGAGTGCCTGTTTGAAAAAGGACTAAATGCAATTAAAGCATACCTGTGCTGACACAAAAAGGGAGACGACCATAAGAATATTTAAAACCTTTTGAGCTTTAATGAAAAATATTAGCAAAAGAGGGAGCTTGAATTTCTGCTGAACTGATTTTTTTGAGTAGGCTTGCCAAGAGTAACAGTTGCAGTTAGAGTTAGAAATCGAGAATTACACGAGAAAAAGAAATATTTTTGAATCCCCACAGTTGAAAATGTAGCTACTTATAGACCACTCACTCAAGACATACTTGAGTGCACAGATAAACTCTGTTATATTACAAATTCAATATCAAAACTGAAATTTAAGTTGCACTTTATTCAACTATATATACATAAGAACACACAAAGATCCATTTTCTGAGCTGTGTATGTACCTGTTTAAGCATGACTCCAGATCCAGCCAGAAAATCTTTCTATTTACTCAGTTTTCATATGAAACATATCAACACAGTCTTTAGAAGAATAAGCACATCAAAACTTCATGCAAACCTCATAACCACTACCTGGTGAAGATTTTTGCCAATGGGCATCTTAAACTGACATGGATATGGATTAAGTGCTAGAGAAGACAGGTCAAACCTGGTTTTACAAACACAAAGAGCATGATTGAGACTGAGAGGCTTCCACTCCAGCCTTTGCACCGTGCTGGAAGCTCTCAGTGTGGCCATCCTGTGTTTTCTGCAATGCACCACACTAAGACACTACGCAGAGCATGGATCAATTGATTTACTCATAGGAACATCCTAGGACCTCCACTTTAAATTTCAGACAATCAGAATAAGATTACAGTTCCAGAAGGATATGTGGTGCATAATAAAAATGTACAAGCAAACATCAAAGGATATAAAAACCTACAAGAGTCAATGTTTTAAGTAGGAGATGCAGTTTTTGTTTGACAATGCACCATGACAGTGTGAAATGTCAAATAAAACAGTACCCCAAGGAAAATGGCATTGATCAAATCTGAGACTTTAAAAGGAAAGATTTCTCTTGCTGAGCAGACCTTTCTGATTTATAAGGAAAGTGAATTTTTAAAAAAGCACCTTAATAATACAGTGGAATTTGGAAAAAAACTAGCATCTTCAGGTGCTAAGACAAATCAACAGGAATTAATGGCATTCAACAAAGAGATTTACTTTCACTTTTCTGAAGGACTGTGTGCACTCCCAGTGCCTGATAAAGAACTTGACAAAGGCAGGGTGTATAACGTAAACAGCCCAGAGTTCAGTACCTATTGAATTAGATAAAAGCCTGTACCTAACTTAACAAAACTGAAATTTCACTTGAGCTTTTCCATTCTGAGAAAAAATCCAGAAGGGGCAGAGGCTGCCCAGAGCTGTTGTGCATTCTCTATTCCTGGATGCTTTCAACACTCCACTGCATAAAACCCTAAGCAACTTTTCCCAATATTACAGCTGACCTTTCTTGCAGGTCAAGGTTGGATTAGAAGCTTCCTGAGCTTTCCAACCTCTGACTACGATATGCATTTTTTTATTTATTTATTACCATTAAATTGCCATTATTTTAACAGCTGCAGTGTGACAGCAGCCATAAGGATTAGCAGAAGAAGTCCTACAAATATTTTCATGGAGTTTATTTAAAATATTTTATTGTTAAAAAGCTGTAGGATAGAGCCCCTACTAAATTTGCTGAAGAGTTTATGAGCCTTTGCAGGCCAGAAATGCAGCAGTCTCTGGGTTGTTAACTCAGAATACTGTTTTAGCTTACTGAATCTACATCACAATAAAACATTGGTCTTTAAAAGAAGTTAAACTCAATATATTCCAAAATAACTCCAAATTCTGACAGTATTAAATTATTTATAAGGCTACTGTACCAATTTTATATCAAAATTACTTGCTTAATTAGGGGAAAAAACCCACTCTGTTTTCTGAACTAAGACCTTTAATCTGATCATACATTTAGCATCATGAAAAGTCAGCCTTTAATCAGTGATCTGCAGCAGGTCCATCCTTGACTGTGTTTATGGCTCACATGCAAGCTGCCAGAAGGGGCATTGAACCAGCACCCAAGTTGTACAGAGTGAAAAAACAGTGGGAGCCTCTCCCCAAAAAACAAGTGTATGACTCAAAATATGTTCCACATACAGGATGAGAATACAACACCTTGATTTGCAGCGTTATTTCTCTGCCCTTATGGGCTTAGGGGCATGGAAGAAGTGCTCTGGGTGCTCACCAACTCTGACAGCCAAGTTGTTACTACCCCTGTGGGTGACTAGAGAAGGATATGACAAATCATTTTTATCAGTTAACATTGCTACTATTCATATTCATTCAATATACTGAATATTCAACATATTCAGCTGTTGCATTTGCATTGTTGTTGCTGGATCAGGAGAATGGGCTTGAAAATGCTGAATGCCATTTCTTACTGGGATTTGTCAAAAGCTTTCTGGGGGTTTTGGAGCTTGCTTAGGGTTTTGTTTTGCATTATATGTCTCATATTTTACATACTATCAGTTCAGTGGGAATAAAAAAGTTACCAGTGCAGGACAGACTTCTGACAGCTCAGCAGTTTCACAGATCCCCCAAACCAGGACACCAGCTCAGGGACAGGACTGGTCTGTCTTTCCTCCAATTTCTCACCTCCATGCTTTTGTTTTTATGTTTATTTTTTTTAATTTGTGTAAAGAATACTGCATTTTCCAACTATTTTCAGGAAATCACTCCCTCTTTTCTGCCCTAGTCCATGCTATCTCTCCACCCATAGCAATTATTCAAATCTCAATTTTCTCATTAATTTGAGTACCATTTACTCAAAGCTATGTTTTTGCATAATATATTTTTCTTCTATTATTTAATTAAATTCCCAGCCCAAAAAAAAAAAAAAAAACTTCCTTATGCCTTTTATCTTGAGAGAATACTGGGGATCCTGGAGGCACTTTGCTCATACCCAGCAAGCCTAAATGGTTTACTCAGAGCACCACACTCTCTCTAGAGGTGTCAGAAGCTCAACACTGCCATGGGATTATACTGCAGTGCAAAATCCCAGAAAGTAACAGTAAAAAATAAATAAATAAAAAAGAAATTTAAAAAAATAATAATAAGAGAGAGAGGGAGAGAAATTACCTCTGAACAAGTGTGGGAAAAGTACAAAGCCAACCGAAGTTTTGTGCTGGATTCTGGGGGCTTATGGATCCAGACCTCTGAAAAGAAACAATTTTCAGCTTTGCACTGCACCCACTCTGTAGAATGCAAAAAGCCACAGGCATGGTTTTAGTGAAAAACTAAACAAGGGTTATAACAACCACTAGCTAAAAACCATGAGAAAAAAAAAACCAGCAGCCATAACATGAACTCTCCAGTATAACATTACTACCAGAAATCCTATGGAGATACAATGATTCCAATAAATTTTAAAAAACCTACTTATAAAGTATGATATTACACTGATTGAGATGTCTGGAAAGCTGGATACAAAAAAAACACAGGCATTATTTAGTCAGGATTTCCAAGAGGGAGTGAATGAATGCTTCTTCTTTTACAAGAGTGGCAATGTTAAAGCACCAAGAGCCAAGTGCAAGAGAGCCTTCATCTCCCCCAGACTGGAACCAACTGAAAAGACCAAGAACACTAATTATTACTATTATTACTAATTATTATTACCTACAAGAAAAAAGGGTATTTTCTGGTTTTCCCTTTAGCCTTGAACAAGGGCCTTGAGAGGGCTGTCATTGAAACTGGGGTTTTGCACAGAATGGTGCTGCCTTTGTTCTGGAAGGCAGAAAAAGATTTTACTCTCAATTCCCCTGACATGCAGGAACCACATTAAATGACACACTGAAACAAGAGTTACTCTGGTTTTATTACAGCTCTGTGTACAGGCATGGATATACACCAGAGCAAATTAAACTTGCCTGAGGCTCTGTGCATGTGAAGATCTTGAAATGACCAACTTCCGAGTCTTTATCAGCCTTACATTAGGAAACATTAAAACCATGCTGTTCCCAGAATACTCTGTCATTCACCAACACTGCATTACAGCTGCTTCTCTCCCCTTTTTCTGTCTTTATGTCTGTGGTTGCCTTTCCATTTCTCCAGAGCCCGTGATATCCCTCCAAGGAGCAAAACATAACAGCTGTGTATTGCTCAGGGAAATGAATCCAGCTCCTGACTCCCAGCTGGGATACAAGAGCAGCCTCACACCAAGTGAGATATTTCACCTGCAAACGTACCCAAGCAAGGAGAGCAAAAATAAGAGGCAGTAATTCAAAATAGAAATATCCACATTAAAGTGAAGATTGGAAGCATCCCATGTAGACAGCTCCAACAACACCAAAAATAGGAAAATTGGTGTGGAGAACAAAATGGCTGTGGAATATTCCTACTTCCTGGCTGGGTTATGTCCTCAAATGTAACACCAATGCTGGTTTTATTTTGCTCAGAAGGGTCCCTTCACCATCTTGCTTTTACACCACCATGTTTTTTGTAATACAGATTTTGTAGTATTTCTTTTCCAGCTTATTCTTTTTCCTCGTGGCACTGTAGGGTCCCTCCAATCCCACACACCTCACCCAGCTGCTTCCCAGGATCCACACACTTTTCTGGGCACTGGGACTTGGATGATGAAATGATGTTAATTGCATTTATAAGGTCCCGTTTTACTTTTACTACTTTTTCTGCAGCTCCTTAAGGTTAAATATTATCATACATGCTTAAGAAAATCAAAATTTACTTCCAATAAGTAGAGGATGCTGAATAAAAGTTTAAACCTAAACCACGTTTTATTAGTTATTCCTATCATATTGCCTTTAGTTCTGTCAATGAGAAAAAGAGAGTGAAGACACATGGATTAAAACAATTAGTCTCATGATAGAAAAAAAAAATCAGTTTTGCCACCTGCCAATGAGCAGATATTTGAAAAACTAAAGCAATTATGAAATCCACAGGTTTTTAAATGTTTTTCAGTGCACAAGATTGAATAAAATATAATGTTTAGGGATTTTATCATAGACTTTTCTGGTTCTACCATTGGAAGAGTGCTGAGGTGGAGCAGGGAATGAAAGAAGCAGCTAGAAGGCACTAGCTCCAATATTTGAATTCAAGTTTTCCTTGACATAAACCTGAAAGTCCCACAGCAACATTCAGCCTAGAAGAGCTGCTAAATAAAATGCATCTCAGAAAAAGATTTTCTATATGTAAAATTAAATTAGACAGGCAGGTTTTTTTCAGAAAATGTATGAGCTGGTGCACCTGTATTGCCCAGAATTGCCTAATTGATTCAGTTGATGAGATCTCACACTCCTCATGAAAGTGCAGCAGCTCCAACTCCCCATGAAAAACATATCAACTGCCCCAGCTCTTGCAGAGGTGGGGCCTGTTTGTTCTGAAAGTCCATTCTAAGAATACTCAAGCTCAGGAAATATTTGAAAAATCACAAGTGTAATACACAAACTTCCAAACTGAGAAAGGCAGAAAGTTCTAGTGGGACAGATTTCCCAGCTCACTGGTATTATTCATTAGTCATTATTGTGATCCCTCCAAAACAAGAATGTTCTCTACTATCCTTTTGTTCATATTTTCCTTTTTTTAAGAATAATTTCTGAAGCATTGTTATCAGAAATTATCCTGCATTTGTGAGACAATTACTGTTAGACTGACTTATGTCTAACAGAATATTATATATATCACATCCTCAAAGCTTTTAGAATCAACAGAGACAAGAGGGGAAAAAAGTTCTCAATATATGGATTTTCAGGTTTGTTTGTAGGATCTGTATCTGTAAAAGACTAAAGATGTTGACTATTTAAGTGACTAAGGGCAATACTAGTAAGTAAAGAAACCCAAAAAATACTTATTAAATACTCAAAATTCCTTATTGGAAGTATAATCCAGTAAATGTTAAGATTAAGTGAATCCTGCACTTCTTTTTACTTTCTGAAATTAAATGAGTTGAATTTTGATTCTGTACAGTTATACTTCCTACTTAGCAGATATTGCCATAACAGTGCATGTGGATCAGAGCAATAGATCTATAGGGTTTATTGATGTGGGAGATTATTTTATCAAAAGGTTTCCTCCCTTCAATAGAACATCCAAGTCTCTGATTAAAAATCTCCAGGAGGGTGCTGGAAAGAGACAGGCACACCTGGGAACACCTGAGTGTTGAGTATTCATAGAAATGAGGATTATGAGTATTCATAGAAAGTGCCTGCATTGCATAAGTTACATCTAGGAATTATATTTATTTAAGATAAATTATGTTTTAAGCCTATGTCAATACAAAGACTCTGTGCATATGCAAAATATAAAGAGTTCTCCATAAGCAAGTTAAAGAGCATGTTAGTGATCAGATAAGTGAATTCCTGGTCATTATGAGACTCTTAGCCAAGTGGAAGGAATAACTCTTAAAATAAAAATTTTAATGGCATGTCAGATATTTCGTCTATCCTATTGGAGCAAGTAAGGTGCAAGAAACCAAATTAGACTTTCTCAGGAGGTTCACACCCCTTTTCTGAGAAGTGGCAACTGGTGATGTGTGCAATATTAATTATCTGCAAATACAAAGCTAAAAAGGTTAATTTCAATTCATTACTATAATAATAATTCAAATACCACATCATTTCTCTATTTGCCAATGGATGTTATTCTATTTTAAATACTACACGCTTTTCCCCTGTCTGCGAATGAGCTTTGCAGGGGCTCCAGCAGAGAGCAAAGCCAGCAGGTCAGACTATAAAGAACAAAAATCCTCAGCTGATTTCACTGGCACCATCAGGATTATCTTATCTCTGTAATTAATGTCATTAATTGCAAGAGTATATGCCTGTAATGCACTTCTGTGGAAGATGCTGCTGTTGTATTCACAGGGGTTTTTTTGGTTAGCACTTCCAGAATAACCATAACCTCAGATTGGAAAAGAGACACTGCAGCTACAATGTATTCACTGCCTCCCTCTAATGAAAGGGGAGTATTTACAACTCCAGGAATGTGAGATAAATGATTGAGGAGTTGCTGCTCTTTGCTGTTGCTGAGGGTGAGGGAACACGCAGCGCATGACATGAGTGACAACCACAGCCAGGTGAAAGTTTGTGTGCTGGAGAGCAAAGATTTGTGTCTTGATTTCAATAAACCATGCAAAAATAAAACCTGAATTAGTTGTCAAATCTAACATTTCCCAATTCTTTCCCAGTGCTGACCTAAGTCACTAGAGCACAAACATCCAAAATCCCTAGTATTCTAATGAAAGAGAAGTGGTCTTATATTGCTGTGAGGACACATTCTGCCCCCTCCCAGGAAGATTGACAGTCTCTATTTTGAGAGATCAAAACTCAAACAGGACAAATGTGTTTCTGCATCTTTACTCCTCTTTCTTCTGCATGGTAATTAAAACTGGCAGACAGAAATAATGCTCAGGTTGGCTTCCTTTTATTCAGTTCAGTTAATGAAACTGTGATATTTTGCAAACACCTATCACTTTCAGATCAGAGTAAGAAATTCTCCAAAGTGTCTTCATTACTCGAGGCTTCAAGAAACAATGATTAAAAATCTTGCATATTTAGGTCCTGAGTCCTGCTAACAAGGAACATGTCTTGTAAGCTTCTAAGTTGTATGGCTAATTTTGAAAAAGCTAGTCTGAGTCCAAAGTCACAATTTGTGGCCATTAAAGGATAGGACAGCTCACAGGATGTTCTAAGAGCAAGTGCAGGTCTCCCCCATGGTAGGGACATGCACTTCCTATGCCAGCTGGCAGGACAGAGGCTCAGCATCCAACCAAATCCTGCCTGGCCCCCATTCAGGTCCTTCCTCTTCCATCAGACCTTGAGCAGCTCTCCATGACAACAGGCAGTGCCCCAGCAGGGCTGATTAAGGACCAGGCACAAAGCTCATTTAGAAATTGGGAGTGAATTTACAGCCCAAACACCGTAGAAAAGCATTTTTCCTCTCTTAACAGAACTGTGCTGTATTTACTGAAAATATTCAGAGCAGGCCTCTTCCCCAGAAGACACAGAGGCACAGCTCCACTGGAGTTAATGGAGCTGGACTGATTGACACCAGTGGAGAAGCCAGCTCAGGATTTGACTGGTTTAATACTAAATACATTTCATTCAGACTCTAATTTCAGCACTCTGCACCCTCCCTCAGGCACTCATTTGATATCCTGCATGGCTAATTTGTACTCAACATAAAATATGCATGTTTGCTGCTGTCTCCAGAACTGAAATATTCAGCCTACCCGTGCATGCCAAAGTCAGCTTCCCCTGTACACTTCAGAGTCATAAGAATGTGCTGTAACAGGCATACCTGTGCCTTTGGGAATGCACCTGAAAAATTAGAAAAACATTTTCAACTGCTTACTGAGTCTGTAATTGCAGGCCCTGATGTGTTTACTCCCCGTGCAATTGCACAGCAATTAAAATAACCATTTGTGCACCTACAAATTCTAAATTTTAGCACATTCGTATTTCAAGAACCCAATTCCCACGAGAGCATGGCAAGAAAACTTCTTGCCTAAAGTATTTTTTTCTAAAATGAGGACTAGGGACTCAAGAAGGGCAAATTCAAGAGTGGAAGGCCTGTGCCTGAAAGGAAATTGGAAAAGGTGGAACAGATCTCAGCCAGCTTCCCCTGAGGAGCAGCAGAGGAGCCAGAGGAACACTGCAGCTCCAAACTGCATCATGTTCAACCTGACAGAGCCAGAGGGCCACATGCCAATGGCACATGTGGCTCGCAGTTAAATGAAGAGCAGCACCAGCAATCTCATCAGTGCAGAGCAGCACCTGAAAATACTTTTAACCTTATAAACAGAGCTATCACCTGGTTGGGAGTGGATTCAACCCTTTTGCTCTTTGTGAAATGTTTTGTGCCATCTCACCTCATGATGTGAGGGGTTTTTGTTACCAACAGAAGAAAAATATTGGCACACAGTGAGATAGACACTCAGATTTTAAGCTGTATAACACAGATATATGTCCTGATATCTTTTATGATACCCAGGCTAGGGAAATTCTATCAAACCACTGTTGTGGACTTAAACTTAGCAAAGACTTTGCAATGCAAGGTACCAGAATATCTCAGCAAGTCAATAATATTAATATTAATATATTCCACTCCATATTCAAGCCATAGCCCACATAATTTTCACTGTTAAGCAGGCTGGCAGAAAGAGCTGTCCAATCTTGTCAGCATGATCTATATTTAAAAAAAAAAAAAAACAAATATTTTATGACTAATTTCTCTCCCCTGAAATAGCATGATGGTGAAAGCTGTGCTTTAATTCCTCTGCAGTTATAACTCTGGCTACTGCCTAGAGTTTAAAGTATACTTTGCAAACTATCACAGGCTCCACTGATCACAGATCTTCCACCAGCAAAGATTTCATGTGAAGTTGAATTTTAAGTACTAGAAGTAGATTTGCTTGGCAAATGGAAGTCTTACTAGGCATTCAACCACTATTCACACACAGCCTGGAACATAAAAATTCAGCTGAAGAAACCAATATCTTGACAGAGGAAGAAAGAGCATGAGCACACTGCCACAACCACATTTTTTTCCAGAGAGAATTCAGAGACATCAAGTAAAGGAAAGGTACCACCTACAAGCAAAAACCAAAATAGGTAGGATTTAGGTCTGTTTCAAAAAAAAATGCAGCCTCACAAGGCATCACCTCTGTGCAAGCAGAGGCTGCTCTGGGTCTCATCCAGGGTATGGTAGAACAAGAAACATTTTTGTCATTCATTTAAAAAAACCCCAACCCTAGATTTTCAGTTTTGTCTTTAGGTAACATTTCCTACAATCCTTATGGGACTTTTCCTAATGAAGCTCATTTTTTGCTTCTCAAAAATTTGGTAGACATTGGTGAAGTAAAGGACTTCACTAACAACAACAAAAAAAAACCACAACCAAAATCCTTCTGCTTTTGTGAGCCTATATAATTTCTGATATAGGCCCCAAACTTTTGGGTTCAGTTGAAATAATTAGCAGTGACAAAGTTTTATTTGCACATGAGAAACATGGATGATGAGGCTGAACCACTTTATTCAGCCTCACAGATAAAAACACTAGGTTGAATACTAGATCCAATTTCTACATAACCATAGAACCGTGAAGCCAAAAAACGTTAAACCCTGCTTAAAAGAAAGAAGGTAGGCCCAGGTTTACAAACCAGAATTTGAGGGTTGCCATAGTCAGTTTTAACAGCACAGATATGGAGCAAATTTAGAAGGGTAAAAGGTTTCTTTTACAGAGATATGTACTATAGCACAAAAAAGAAAACAAAAAAAAAATTGCAAAAGTAATGATTTACAGAAAAATCAGACATGCCAAAATAACAGAGATCTTGTGCCTGAGTGAAGAGCACACAGCAAAACCTTTAATATGACAGAAACACATATTTTTCAATCATGCTACAAATTCCAAAGGATATTGCCATGGAATGAGATGCTCTGAGGACATAAACAGGTTTACCTCTACATTTCTAGAACTCCTCAGTTTTCTGGTCTTACGTTTTATTTACTCTGTGAAAAATGCATGCTCATTTGTTTCTTAAACTAACTCTCACTTTGATGCTTAAGGAAAACAACATAAACAAGTCAAAGTAACATCTCTGAAAACACCAGCCACTAAAGCTCTGCGCAGTAAAAATAAAGCAGATATTTCAAGGCATGGTCTCAGCATACAGCCCTTCAGGCAAGATTGATTTTCTCAGCAGCTTTCCTGTAAAATAAATAAATGTCCAGCACCATTGCCAGAAGATGAAAAATTCAGGCTGTTTGAGCTGGTGTGGGATGGGAATAATGCACTGCATGGAAAAGAAGCCTTCTGCAAGAACTTCCCAACAGCAGCAATGACTGGTTTAGAGTAACATAAGGTATTTGTTTGCCTGGGGATATTATGTGAGCCAGTGAATTTTTGCTGCTTTTAAATAAGTTCTGGAGAAGATCTCATTTTTGTTTCAAAAATTTATACTCCCTACCCACAGCTGGAATTATATATTTTCATAAAAGTAAAAAAAAAACTCCATAAGATACATGAACATGTTCAGATGAGGGGACAAACAGCTTTTCCTGCAGTACTATAGGAAGAACTGGAGTACTTCTCATTCTGCTCTATAAAGAAGTAACAAACACCTTTGTATCAGCAAGACAATCAAACATCTTTCCCACTACCCCAGACATCAACAAGAGTAGATGGAGAATGATGCCAAATCTGCAGGAATTCAAAAGTGGCCAAGAGTCCCCAGGGCTGAACCATGGTTCATTGTGGAGTCTGACCTGAAGCAATAAAATCCTGCCAGTGTTTTGGATTTTTACATAGGCAGACAGAGAAACCCACCATGCATAAAAGATATCTCTGGCTTCTAAGGCTGAGCTCATGCTTTTCATGTATGAAAAATAACTGTGTTTCAGCACTGGCTGTGTTGGTGACCTCCATGAGACTTTTAATCAAATCTTGCATATAGCTGGGGCTTCAGAGATATTTGATTTCTTCTCAAGAAAGAGCAAGACAGCTCTTGTTTCAATTAATATTTCAATCTCACAGAACACTGCATAATCAAAAAAATGAAAGAGGTCCCTGCAATTTCAAAAATTGAACTCAGTAATTAAAACCAAGATTAAAAAATATCGTGGAATCCTTATGTGGCCATAGCAGTGAAAATACACCTCAAGATACCATAGCAACACTTGCTCTTTTATCATTAAATAAAGTATCTTGTAGGCTCATAAAATGCCAGTCAATGCTGACATATTTTGGGCTTCACTCCATTCCTCTGCTATTCCTCTTCTCTTGAGCTTGTCTTACTGAGACACTAGAGGTCAGCCTCCCAAAAAAAACTAACCACTGCTCAGCTTGAAATTCATGAGGGATTGTGGCACTTGGAATTTAATGCATTCAAAAGTGGCACTGGAGACAACAGCAATCACAGAATCGCGGAATATTGCGAGTTAGAAGGAACCCACAGAGGTCATGGTCCTGCACAAGACCAGCCCCAAGAATCACATCCTGTGCTTGGCAGAACTGTCCAAGCATTCACTGGAGTCTGGCAGGCTTGGTGCTCTGACCACTTCCCTTTCATCCGCAAAGAACAGAGCAATGCTTTGGTTTCTCTTCGCACAATTGTGTTTACCAAGAAAACACAATTCTTGAACAGCTTGATGGCCTTCCTGGTGAAAATGGGTGAATTTGGGCACAAGGGGAGAGCAATCCATGTCATGTACCTCAGCTTTAGCTCTTTACACTGTGCCCCCAACAGACACACACCCAAGCCTGTAGTTTACATTGGATGCAGAGGCAGCTACACGGATTGAAAAGCAAGTCACCCCTGGAACAAGGTCAGTGTGGGGTCACTGTGGGGTTGGTTCCTGCAGCACCCACCCTGTGAGCACAGACTGAGGTTCCTGGGCTTGAAGAGTTGGATTTGGAGGAAGAACCATCTCTGAGAATGCTACAAAAAGCACAGAGCCATGCCCTTCACAGCACTGGGTGGGGGATGAGGAACAACCCACAGGCAGAAATGGAAACAGGAAGGGATGCACCTGGACACAAAGGAAAACTTTAACATCTTGGGTTAGTCGAGCAGGGACAGAGGTTGTCCAGGGAAATGCAGCCTCCACTACAAGACATTATTAAGGTCCATATCAATAATTCTCTGAGTAGCCTGACTTCTCTGACCAGCTGACCTTGCTTTTAGCTGGAGTTTGGAGTAAAGAACTCCTGAGGTTCCTTTTTACTTGAATGGCTTTCAGTCTTTTCATTTATGGATATGCTGTTTAAAAAGTCTGTGGAGGATGTTCCCTTTTTAATCTTTAAGCTTAGCCATGAAATTGGCTAAAAGAAATTGAAACACAGAGTTTCCCAAATAAGGGGCACAAAAACTATATCTCAGTTTCAGTCCTTTACCATTACTCTCTAACACAATCACTCCTATTTCAGGTTGAAAGGCTTTGCACAAAGGCAAAACCTTCTGAGATAAAAACCTTCAGGTCAGTCCCTCTCATCCCAGAGTACAGCCACAAGCACCAAATGTGGCAGAAGTCACTTAGCTCAACGTGCAGCAGGAGTTCAAGAGTCCACAGCAGCACTGCATAAGGCACCAGGACAGGAGGGGAGGCAAAGCAATAAAACCATTAGAAAATCAATCAGCACAATATTATGGCAGCTACCAGAAGGGAACTGCTGAGACTCAAGGAGGGAAATCTCTGTTGTGACACAGTCAGTCATTAAGGTGTCACAGAGCTAAATGCAGGGGAAGGTCAGCCATGCTAAACCCTGAGATCCCCACTGCCTCCCACCAACCAGGCTCACTTTTATTTTGCTCACTCTAGTGGAATCACAGCCTGGGGCATTTCCTTTGTTTGCTTATTTGCTTATTTTGCTGAACAGCCTTTTCCTCTCCAACCATTCCCTCCTCCCTCCTCCTCCAACCATTTGTCTCTTCCGTGGCTGTTTTCATGCTCAATTAGCTCTCCTTTCTCCATCTCCATCAATTAGCTCTCCGTTCTCCATCCTTTCTCCATAGACAGGCACCCCTGCACTCCTTTTTAGCCACAACCACTCCCAAATCTGTCACCTCCAGCTCCTGCAGAGCTAATGACCAGCAGGGACCAGGGGAAGCTGGAGGTGACATGCCACACCTGCTGTGAGCTGGCAGCAGTGTGACAGAGCCTGCACATCCTCCAGCTGCCAGCCAGCCATCAGAGCAGCTCCGTGCTGGTGGCTGCTTCCCAGCCCAAGGTCTGCATTTTTAGTCTCATCACTCGATGAAAATAAAGGTGGAAGAGAGACAAAAATAGGAATAAGGCTAAATGGAACTATTTTCAGGAGCTGCATGCATCTAAATTAGGACATGAGAGAAAAGATGGAGAATGGGTGAAAGATATTTTATCCTCAAATAGCAATAGAGAACATCACTGCAACTTCTAACCAAAAGTAATGAAATGCATAATGTGTTTCTATCTTCTATATGTCAGTGGAGGGAAATAAAATAAACACAAATCTGTTGCAGACACAGGAACATACATCACCTAAATAATTACCAGTTGTTTTATAAGGAAATTGTATTTTTAGAAAGGCAAAAAATCTTTGGGCTTTTTGGCTTGGGTTTTTTTCTCCTTTTTAGTGCCTTCTTCCCTCATTTTACAAAAGCTTATTATTTAAACTAGGCATTTTGGATCTGTACTGGGGATCAGAGACATGAAAGCACAGCTTCAGTGAGGCTGAAGTTCCCGAAGCCCTCTGCCAAGCTGGGTCCTACCAAACCTGTCTGTCACCAGGGACAAAACCAGCATAACTCTGTCTCAGTAAGAAATTGCCTCCACAATCAGTTCCAGCACACACACTGGGATCATCTATGGAGGAAGGCTGAGAAACAGCTGTGGAAGCAGAGGGAAAGGAAGACAGGAAAGAGCTGCAAAGGACACTTCCTGCCTTCCTGCATAATTTAAGCCCTGTATTTATGAAACACAGTGAAGGTCTAATTATGTTAGCTTGCAATGAACACTTAAGTGCAATTAGCCACAGTTTCAAGCTGGAGGCAACAATTATTTTTATTGCTGCTAATTAACGTACAGGATGCGGTGTAAGATTATTTTTTTTCCTAATTCCAACAAAGCAGCCTCAGCCACTTCATTGCTTTCCTGTTTTAATATGGAGGTTTCAGCCCTGCCTGCTCTGCTGCTCATCTCAGTCTCATCCCACTTTTCTTTTTTTTGCTTTCATTAATTCTTTGGAATTTTCCAGCTGTGTAATTTCTGTCCATATCACAAATGGGCAAAGCATTAAAGTATTTAAGCATTTTCTTAAGGTGTGTAGTCCCACTAACTTCAATGGGTTCCTCAGAGCTGGATTACAAAGAATTTAATTTCAGCAGATATTTTCCTGTAATTTGTATTTTTAACGTTTTTTCCTTTTTTTTTTATTTTCACCCTCAGGCATGTAAAAGAAAAAGAAAAGCTATTTTTTTTTTCTTAACTTCAAATTATTTGTGATCTGCCATCCTCCAGCTCTTCCTTCTGCTGTCTTCTCCTGACAATCAAGATCTGGGACTAGGGAGTCAGGTCCAGCTTCACAGCTTTGATGACTTCTTGGTAACATTCCAAAACAATCTGCCCTATGATCATCCTGCTAGATGTTACCACCTCCTTATTCCTCTTTGTCTTTGGGGCTGAGTAGGACTGTTTCTAATTCTTGGGAAAATTGATATGAATTCAGCTACCACATAATTCCCCACAGCTGCATTATTGTAACAGAAAATTATAGCCTTTTACCAAACCCAGCACATTCTGAGCATTTAGAATGCAGGCAGCTCTACTCAGCATATTTCATCTAGGCAATCCATTCAAAAAGACAAAATTTGCATTTAAAATTGGCCTTTCCTGATTTGTGGCATAATGATAAGCCACAATGGGGGAAAGCTTGCACTCCTCTTGTCTTTCATCAAGATTGGATAAACAGAAAGATTACATTGTCCAGGGAATATTTGCGAGAAATACTAAAATCCACCGGAGCAGCCATAACTCAGACATAGACTTGGTACTTTTGCAAGGCAAAAGGAGTCCCGGATTTTTAAGAAAATATCCACAGCCTCACATATTACTCTGCTGTTCAATTCAATTAATGAAACAACACAACACCAAAAAACAGGAATGGTGTAAACCTCAATGTCTCAGTAATTAGACTCTAATAATTACAGGGTGGAGGGCATTATCTCTCCTTACATTTTCACCTGATACAAGCCATTAGTGTTGGATATGAAAACCAGAACAAATGGCCCACAAGTTCAATTCGCTGCAAGGATGCCCAGTGTCTCCTCCTAGCCACTGCCATGTCCTCATCTGCTGCAGCTCCCAGGAGACAGCAGGGTCAGAGAAAACATTCCTCAGAGATTATTCAGGTCACCCAGTGCAAGAGCAGCCCACAGGCCTACCTAAGGAGTGCATTTATTTGCAGAGAGTAGGACCCACCATTTTACAGCCATCCATATTTCAGGACAGACCAAAGTCCTCCCATGAAAACCAGCTTGATGATTCTCCCCACAGATTAAATGTCACTTTATGTGATAAACCCACAACAAGATACCACAATGTAACTTAATTTAAAACACAAATTTAATATTTTGAGTTTCTTTCCTGCTGCATCTCCTACCTTGGCTTACACTTGTTTGGAGCATTTTTCCAAAGTTTCCCCACGCTACTGAGAGCGATGAATAAAAGAGCTGCAAAGATCCTGAGAAGAGGTATTTGACATCCTCCATGGCAATATGCAGGTACACTGAAATAGCTCACAGCACTCAGGCTAGGACAGACAGGCAGCAGCTCATCTTCCCCTAAAGCAGGGAAGGCAGAGAAGGAACACCACATTCTGTGAGCAATCTGTGACATCCCTGATTTATGTAAGACACGAGTCAATGAGAAAAAGAAGATGCAGATTCCCCTCATGGAGTCCCAAGCAGCTGCTGTGATATGTCCCTTTTGCTACAGTGCTTTCAAAAAAAACAAAACCAAAAAAACACCAGTAACTGAAGATGCTATTGGAATTCCCTGCCACCTCTGAATAATTTAGTGACTTTTTCCTTGACAGGAGATAAAGAAATAATGCATAATGTGAGGGGCAAACCTATTTCAAGGAAAGAGGCCTTTCCTGAGAATTTTTTAATGGATAATTCAGAAACCAGAATCTGAGTATTAAAGTCACCAAATCAATCGACCAAACAAAAGAAAATTAAATTATAAGCCCTGCTGCTCTAAGTGCAATACAGCACTCCTTGCCCTCAAAGCATTAACACCAACACGCACGAAACAACACAAGCAGAAAGACACTTTGTCCTCTGGCTGTCTGCCTGAGTGCTACTGTGCTGGAGTACAACTCACAAACCCTCTATTTACCACTCTCATCCTGAAGGGAAGAAGAGCCTTCCCCTGTTTTGCCACTTCACACTGCTGGGAGAAGCCACCAGCAATTCCTGGGAGAAAGTTCTTCTGCACAGGTGCTGTGCTACTTCTAGGTGGATACCTCATCCTGCAAGGCACAGGGAATTCCCCCAGGACCTGGGACACGTTGTTCCTGGCTTCAGCAGTCACAAGACACAGTTATTTCTGTTTATTGGTACGGCTTGCCAGTGTACACCTTGAAAAAGCTTTTGACAGTTTCCTTCTGAAATGATCAGAACTTCCTCCTCACGCCCAGCGAGTGTGAGGCTGGGATTTAGGCACTGTGAACTCTGAGCGCTACATTTGCAAAGAGAAACTGGTTTGCTGTTGAACAAATGCCCCATTTTGGCATTCCCATGCTGTGTCTTTGTACCCTCGTCTCTTTTAATTAGGCTGTGAGACCCAGCTGAAGGCTGAGCTCTAAATGAATCACACTTTCCAGGGTAAATCAGGGTTGAAAGGTTCCCAGCTGCCAGTAGGAAGGCTGGAAGTTGAGCACCAGTGATGGGAATGACTGTGACCCAAGTTCTCCCAGATAATTTTGAGCCTCACTCAGATTTTAAGCCTTCCTATTCCCCACCAGTTTTTGCAGATAATTACAAGGCCTTGTTATAACCACAACATTTTTTACACCACTAATCCATAAAACACTAAAAAGTAGGAATAAAATATTGAAAAAATTTTAGGTGTTTAACAAAAAGAACCGAGTGTGTAGTTAATTTAACAATATTCTTCTAAGTTCCCCTGATAATACCTGACTGAAATTTAACACAAAAAAAAAATTTTTAGTCTTCATTAAGGAAATGTCCCTTGCCCTTTGCTGCAGGATTAGTAAAACTCATCCATCTCCCCAGGATCTTACAGCTCTCTAGGATACAAAGACCTTTTAACTTGCCAGGGCAGTGAAAAATCTAAACCTTTTTCCTAGCAAATGGCCTAAATAATTCTGTTCTGCAAGTTATGAAAGCCTAACAGTCTATCCTGATTTCACCTGGCCACAACTATAACGTGTCTGAAACATTAATAAATAAGACTTTTCTGATTCCCACACACAAGAGAGAAGACAATAAGAGCAAGGTTTAAGTGTGTGTCAATAGAAGGCATTTAGTTATTTGTGAAACAGCTGATGTTTCTCTTGATGAGAGCTTCTGGCTGTGGCCTTTCTCTGAGGAATTACACAGGAAAAGGAATCCAAACCTTTTTGCTCTGGGATAATCATGCCATAATAATGGTGGAAAGGGACTGGTTAAAACTAAGGGCAGGAAACTCATTTTAGAGTGTCCCCATCTTCAAATTCCCTTAAACCACGGCCATTCCTCAGGCTTACCTCCTTCAGATGCATTTTCTGCTCCCCAGGAAGACAGAACACATCTCACACCACCACATTTTATCGGCCTTTCATATCCTCCAAGGTCACCGAAGCCTTCTCCAAGATCTAAGGCAAAATCATACAGCTCAGTTAAGAAATAAAAATTAAGCCAAGATAATTAAAATGTCCATGTTCATTTATCTATTGATACACGTAGTAATATTAAAGAGGCACAGCATACAGATACTTTGTTTCAGCCATTATTAGGAGAAATTTACAATGGTTATTTTGTTTCCAAGGACTGGTGATTGGGCTACAGACCAAGCTGTCAGGCTGCCAGCTTCATTTGCACCTTACTGGAATGGTGCTTTTTAGAGGCTAAAAAGCTAAATTTACTACTAAATCGACGGAGCCCTGCTAAATTACAACAGCAAGGAATGCGGCACAAATCCTCAATGAATTGGATTTGGCTCGAGACGCAGAGCTGCCCGCCTGTCTCTCAAATCACCCCTCTCAGCAGATCAGCAAACAGGCAATGCCAGGAGCATCCCAGCTCTCCTGTGCCAGAAGGGCAGGAGGACCCAGAGGGAAATGAGGCTGTGAAAACCTGCCAGGCCAACCTCAGCTGTAAGAAATTCAGCTCAGCCTCATGTGCTTGGCATCAAGGATGTCTTGGTACCCAATAAATCAGAAACAGCTGCTCACTCCTGAGCATGTCCTCTCCCCTTGCATGACCAGCAGCTGGTTATCTCCTCCCTAACTCAGGAGCAGGCAAACTCATCCTGCATCTTACAAAGTCATCTTAAATCCTACTGAATGAAACATTAAATCTCATTTATCCTTACAGAGTAACTGTTAGAGGGCTTCCCCCATGTGACGGTCAGCCAGGACCATATTTCTTGATAAAGAAAGTCCTGAGAAAACTTTTCCCTTCAAACTAAGATCCTTGAAGGTGTTATCAGCTAAGAGGATGATGTCAGCCAATTGTTGCAAATTGCATCCAAAGTCAGCCTGTCCTGATCCACTGCACTTGCAGTTGGCAAGACAGGCTCCCCAGACAAAATTGCATCCAAAGTCAGCCTGTCCTGATCCACTGCACTTGGATGCAGTTGGCAAGACAGGCTCCCCAGACGTGGCTCCAGGCTCTTTGGGATGGATCTACCTATCCTGGAGAGAAAAGCACTGGATCAGCACTGGTGTAGAGTAGCACTGCCCTCAAGACAGCAGAAGGAGCCACACTGAACCTTCCAGCTAATGAGTAATTGTCACCTAAATATTGCAGAGCTTCCCAAGGCTGTAGAACCTTCTCCACCACCTGCACCAACCCACATCAGTGTTCAGTGCAACAGACACATCTTTGCCTATTTGGGTTTTCAGACTGACCCCAGAATGGATGGGAAGAATGTCACAGCACTCATTGTGGCTTAGGCTGGGCTGTTTCTGCTCAGCTGTTCTGCTGCCCATCACCTGCTAATGTCAAGGAAAGCATCTGCCAGTGGTGACTGCAGGGCCACCACGCAGCCCCACGGAGGGCTTGGAGGCTGTTGCCACTCTTAGCACTGCTGAGGTGAACCTTGTGAGCTTGCCCTCCTCTGACTTCAGGAGATGCCAAGGGATCAGCCCTCCAGACTGCTTGGAATAACTCAAAGGACCCTGCCTGTGTGGGGTAGGGGGCTCTGGCACAAAAGGCTCTGCGGGCAGGACTCTGGAGAGAGCAACCTCTGATGGAAGGCAGGTTATGAGGAGCATGAGCATAAAAACCAAACCTCCTTCAGACAAGCTTCAGAAAAGGCCCTTTGCCTCTCAGATCCAAAGAGAGATTAATTTCAGTTCTGATTGAAGACTGATGTTATGCTTTAGCAGCCAGTGATCTCTGAGCAAAATAAAAACTGATTAGAAATCAAGAGCTGGGGACTGGCTTGAAGTTAATGAACTCAATTTATCATAGATCCTGTTACAAGCAAAAATAACAGAGTGTGTCTCATGAAAGTCTGGGAAAATTATTTCTGCAGCCCTAGTCAGCGCTTCTAGAGAGAACAGCAAAATTAGTGGTCAAGGAAATGAAATGTACACAGTGATTTATATGCAGCCCTGGGTAATATCAGTGAAATTAGTAAAATTAGCTCCAGGTATTATTTCTGCTCCTTAGGTAAATTATTTGAAACAAATTTCAGGCAAAACCTAATTTTTATATTAACTGAAAGAGACCTGAGTGAGAATACATTTCCAGGGCTGCAAACCTGTGGGGGAAAAGAAAGAAAAAAACCAAAGAATTGCAAAGAGAGATTGATGTATCATGATGGAAAGGTAAGGGAAAAGATCTAAAGAACATAACAGTTTTCATCATTAAGAATTTGTTACAGAATGAACTAGATCATTCACTCAATATGTTAAAGTGAAAAGGAAAGGAAACAGTGTAACACTGAAGGAAAAAATCAGGAAAAAATAAAATACAAATACTGTATTTGCAGAAATTATAAAAACCTAAAGGCCTCTAAGTCAGACAAGTGGTTTGCAAGGACCATAAAAAAGTGGTTCTGCTCTCTTCACTTCCAGGTGGAAGCAGCTGTGAGCAGAGTGTGATCAGTCCATGCAGGGTAGTAGAGACAAACAGGAAGGGGAAAAATCAGCTGAGTTAATTCCTTTCCATTTTCCCATCCCAACATTTTTTTCTTTATCCTCATCCAGCCAACTCTCCCAAATAATCATCCCACACAAGTTTTCTTTCTAAGGCATGTATGAATAAACCCATCTACTCCAATATCAGTAGCATATCTGCAGCTGTGTGTACAACTGAATGTCCTGCATCCAGCTGCTGCATTAAGGCAGAATTATTGTATTTCATAAGAAATGTCCTGAACTTCACATCTCAAAAGTGCTGCTCTATTAAAGACAGGAGTGTCCTCCAACTCCTGGAATGCATCCTGAAAAATTATACTCTCTAAGAACCAGAAAAGCATTCTTAGGGGACATTCACAGGGAGGCTGAACATGGATTTAGGCCTTGTCTTAACCAGCTCTGAGAAATTCCTTGTTTTAAAGCACCAACCACAGCAAAGAGCACAGAATAAAAGCCAAATCCTGTGCATGCAAAGGAGCTGACATCACAGGTGAGCAGAACAATGCAGGTTCCCCGTGCTGTGGGAGAAGTGAGCAAGAACTGCACTGACAGAACACCTCCTGATTTCACTCTGTGTTCTTTCCATGGGGAGCAGGTACTGCCAGCAGTGCTGATGGGAAAGCAACGCCTTTGGGAGATGCAAACACAACTAAGGGACTGAAGGGGAAGGCAGACCTTGCTGCTCTTGCTGTCTCACACATTGCCTTTCTTCCTGACATGACATTGCCCACCAGAAGGCAGGTGGCTGAAAGATCCAGGGAGCATTTTAGGAGAAGGAGAACACTACAGCCAGTGACAGAGGCAAAACCAGCAGGTGACTCGGAGCTCTCCTTTCTTTATAGAAGAGCCTGCTCACAGGAGAGGGCTCTGACATGAAAAAGACTCAGGAGAAGGGGAGGAGATGGTACTTCCACAGTTTATAGTGCAATATAAAAGGCAGGAACGCGCTATTCTTTTAGAGTGTAAACGTGGAGTGGAAAATAAAAGGTCTTTTTTGTTCTTTTTTTTTTTCAAACCATCCAGAAAGCAAACTTTACTGAACAAAGACATTAGGACTGCAGTTCAAAGTCGTTGCATTTGCTCATCCTCCTGCATCCAGCTCTGTGGTTAAAGGTTCCTGCTGACACTTACACAGCCCCAGCCCAGTGATAATTCTGCTGCAATAGTGTCTGGCACCAGCAGTCAATTTTCTACCCTTCATTCTCTCACCACCTGTTCCTGTATCTTCCCTTTCCTTCCTTGTGGTCCTGGACTGTGCATCCTGCACTGAGGCATCTTTCCTGAAGCCCATCACAGATCACCTTTTGCCCCAGACAACCCACATGAATATTCCTCTCCCACGACCCCTTTGGAAAGACTTTCTGATTTTGGTGGATCATCTTTTTAAGAGTTTTGTCTTATCTAGCTTCTGTCTCCCAAAACTGCATTGTTGTCTGTATTCCAGACAACATTGTTTGGAAGTATCCCTTTCCAAATCTCTCAGCCTTCCCTTTCTGTCACATATCAGCCTTTTTTTAAAGGCCTCAAAACACTTCTAGCCCATATCTCATACTAAAATAGCTGCTATAAATCTACATATCTATAAATACAGACAATATGAGAAATAAACCACATTGCCACAAGTTTATTCCCATTTTGCTGTGGGAAAAATAATCACTCTGGAACCATTTGCAGCACTGGGGATCTAATTTCCAAGTCAGAAAGACTCCAATTTAGGACTGTAAGAATATGGAATATGCAGTGGTTCTGCAGAATTGCAACTTTGAGCTACTTCCTGCAGATCAGGCAGAATCACTAATATCCAGTGTCATTTGCTGGAAGTGTGTGGCAACTCCAGCATGGCCCATCTGTAATTACACAGCTTGTTCTGCCAGGGAGAAGAAGAAGATTTGATACACACATCACTATCCCCTCTCCCAAAAATGACCCCCTATGAATCCAGGAATGAAATGGGAGCTTTGCCCCAGCTGACAGTGCCCAGCTCAGATGCCATGAGGTGCCTCCTGTCTCTCAATCAGTGAAAGCACATCCTTCAGGCCATGCCCTGCCTGCCTGTAAGAACAGGATCTTACCTGTGCTTCCAGTATCAGTGTGGGGCTCTACCATAAAGGAATAAATACCTCATAATTGCTTCTCTTCTCTCTGTCTAGAGCAAAGATTTCAGCTCAGTCATATGATGGCAAAACATGGACAGCAAAACACCACAGATCTATTACAAATAGATAAAAATCTCTGGATTACAGTTAGTAAATTTCCTTCTACAGGGTGGAAGGCTGTGTCCTAGAAAATTTTTATAACCATCCAGATTATCACCATATCCAACCACACAAGTTTATTGTGCTAAAGGACCCATTGCCACAACCATCCTGGCAGTGCTCATTTATCAAGGCACTGTGAAAATATTCTCAGTGTCTTCATATCCACACCCTTAGGACTACTAATTTAAAATATTTACCAGTGTGAGATTTTTTTGACCCTTTCTCAAATGCCAAAAGCTGCTTTGGTGCATCTCGAGGTAACTGATTATTCAGGTTAAGAATCCTTTATGTGGAACGAGGTTATCACCATAAGTCATCAAAATAGCAGCACTCCACAGGAATAAGAGTTAAAAAGATCAAAGTTTGGACTTGTCAGAGCAGACAATTCTCAGCTTTTGACTTCAGATATGACTCATTACCAGAAAAGCTGAAATGAGGGAAATCATGTCCTCTCTGAGCATATCTTGTGCCCAGTGCCCAGGGTTTTGAGCCATCTGTAAGGACCAGCACAGATAATGCCCAAGTGTCCATAAAATCCTTCCTCCACAGAAGCACATTGCCAGCATCAGCATGAGAAGAAGTGAAGAAAAGTTTGTGAGAAAAGACAAGAAGAATTTACCAGTGTGAGATTTTTTTGACCCTTTCTCAAATGCCAAAAGCTGCTTTGGTGCATCTCGAGGTAACTGATTATTCAGGTTAAGAATCCTTTATGTGGAACGAGGTTATCACCATAAGTCATCAAAATAGCAGCACTCCACAGGAATAAGAGTTAAAAAGATCAAAGTTTGGACTTGTCAGAGCAGACAATTCTCAGCTTTTGACTTCAGATATGACTCATTACCAGAAAAGCTGAAATGAGGGAAATCATGTCCTCTCTGAGCATACCTTGTGCCCAGTGCCCAGGGTTTTGAGCCATCTGTAAGGACCAGCATAGATAATGCCCAAGTGTCCATAAAATCCTTCCTCCACAGAAGCACATTGCCAGCATCAGCATGAGAAGAAGTGCTTCTAAGAAAAGCTTGTGAGAAAAGACAAGAAGGGAGAGTTAAGCCAAGAGAATTGCGACAGACCACCAACTCCAAAGAAATGAATGCTAAATGTCTTGCATTTCACATGAACAGGAAGGAAATAATAACCAGTGTAAAGGAACCAGGGACAGATTTTAAGATACCCCCACAGTAATGGGCAGAGATTCTTACTCTGACATTTCAGGTTTTGATAGTATGAGCACTGTTTTCCTCTCCACATCAAAACACACCTTTTTGAATTTCTCACTTTCTTCAAGCCATTTACAGAGCATGATTGTACCAACAGCTCTAACCAAGATTTAGATGCACAGCCCCACACTCTTGCCCTTCAGAATTTTTGAATTTCAGAATTTTTCCTGACCTCCAGCTAGTCAGGAGATCCTCTGGCCCCACTCAAACTGATATTACATCCAGTGCTTCCAAAGGAAACTTCCACTTGTGCTCCAGACCCATCCCTGCACAGACTAAAGCCTGAACAGCTGTTCAGCAGCTCTGAACGTGACAAGAGAATTAATTGGTTGAAAAATTCGTGTTATTCCACTCCTAAAGACAAGCACAGAGCAGGGTGCTGCATTGTTCCTTGCATACAGAATCCCAGAGCATCCACAGCAGAGGCCACTCCCATGAGAAACTGCAGCTCAGAGGAGGTGAGGACTAGGAACAACAGTTCAACCAAGCTTTATCCCCCCCTGAGCACATGAAAAAAATCTTTTATCACCTCTACCTGTTAATAAAAACACAGTTAATATCTATTTCTTTGTTTCTTTGATATTAATAAGAGAAGTGAAAGGCCTGTTGTGTCACAAGTTCTCACACTTCTGTGCCTCCTCTGTATTTCTTTTTGAGACGTGCTGGTTCATTTGCTAATGCTAAAGGCTGACAAGGGTTCCTAAGTGATAGATAAAGATGTTTTTCCTTTGATAGGAAGACACTTCCATTGAAGCACCATTATTCTCTAAAGGCATTTGTGGTGATGGAGCCTTTTTTATCAGTGTAAAAATCCAAGTTTCAAAGACTGCATTTGGGATACTAAACTCTCTCTCTTATGTCTTTACTAATTTCAACCAATAATAGTATAATAAAACAGTATAATAGGATAATAAAAAGACAAGCACATGTATTGTGAAATGGAGCAGAGAAATAGCTCAGAAAGGACTCACCAGATTTTCATTTGACCTTCAAGATGGCTATAAAATATGGACTAAAAGGTGTGTGTGTTCTGTACATCACATTTTAACAGCTCATTTTAAAGATCTCACATGAAATAGTGTGCCCTGTGACAGAGGCTCCAGTGCACAAGAGACAGGATTACAAACAGATCAGCAAGTCTAAGTATTATCTAGATATACAAAGCTGCCACTTCTTCATACAAGCAGAGAGTCAAAAACTGATAAAGTCAGCTTAAGAAAAAAATCCGACTCCTGACTTTAGGCTAAAAGTTCCTGCCATCCTCACTCCCCAGCTAGAAAGTGTGATTCTACTTTCACCTATTCATTCAAAGTTGTGCAGTTTATCTCAGTCCTATTTTGTAACTAGTGATCATTTATTGTTATTTTTTTGCCTGTTGCTGCTTCATTTTTTAGTAAACTGGGGTTTGTTCTGTTCATATTTGTTTCTCCTTATTGGTGGAAAGGGATTGGTTATAACTAAGGGGAGGTGACTGATTTCAGAGTGTATTCCTTAAATTGTCTTAAACCAAGACACTTCCCTTCTAAACACATGTAATATAACTGCTTTCAAAATATAACCACCAGCAATAAGCTGAGACAAACAGTTCCAGGACCAAATCATTTGTCTTGATATCAAAAGTCTGCATATGCAAGTGTGCTATTCCAAACTTCTCCTTTTTCAGTTAGCTCACCTTTTTATTTTACCATTGGGTTCACTATCCCTCCCCTTCTTTCTTCTTTTTTGTTTTACCCCACCCCTGAGCACCCTGGGTCCCAATCCCCAGCAGCAGCACCATTCTCCATGTAGATATTCATCTCCCTCCTGTTTGCTATTCGTTAGCAGCACAGAGAGCTGTGCCTTTTGACTTCTAGGTTTTGGTGGTTTTATTTTTTAAAGCTCTGTTTTGTGAAACAGAGAGTCTTGAGTGAAAAGGATTCATCACAGTCATCATTATTCCACATTTATCTACAGTGAACTATCTTTCTCATCTATTATGCTTTAAATGATCTAAAGCCTCCTATCTGCTGTGTTCCTCTTCATTACCTGCTGTTCCTGTCTCATCCATTTCTTACCAGCACTGTCTTTGTTCTCCTTCTTTCATTCTCTGAGCCACATATCAATGCTGCTCGCCATGATCAAGAGGTTTACAATGAGGAGCCAACAAACGATTTTCTAAGTGTGATGAGGATCACAAAAATGGATTTTACGCTGCACATTTGGGTACTGTTGTTATTCAAACTGAAGTAGTCACTCCTTACCTTCCGAGTTTTTCTCCAAAAACACTCAGAAAACAACACTGCTAGACTATAAATAATGAGAGAGATGTGACTTTCATCCATCCCCACCATCATCTTTCACTTCCATATTTACTGCTACACACACTTGACTTTGACTCTTTTAAATTCAGATGTTGCACAGCAAACATGCGTAAGACTGATACACATTTCTCCACAGCCCTGACATCATCTATTACCAGTGGCTGAATTACCCTTGTCACATATTTTTTAGCCTTTTAGAAGATGCTGCACAAACTGCATTTTTAGACAGCATTCAGCAAACTTATTGCTTGGGAAAGGGACTGAGCTAATCAAGTTATGCTCCATGAATTTGTGCTATTTCATAGCAAGGACTGCATGCAGCTGATCAGTCATCAGGTAGCTACAAATGGTTTTTAGATACCAAACAGAGCCAACCTGCCTCTCAACAACTCTGGAACAGGAATTTCTACCTCAGGGGGTTGCTGCTAGGATGGAAAGATTTCAGTGCTCTCTTTCTGTGTACAGCTGTGGATGAAATATATCTCTGAAATACAGCCCAACCCACAAGAGGAAAAGCATCAAGAATATGGCATAGAATACCCTGTTCTAGACAAAAAAAAAAAAAAAATACAGCATTTCACTGCCTGTAATACTGGCTTCAGAGTCCATTGTTCCCATTCAGTCATGTACAAGAGACATGAGTATTTTTAATACAGCAAACAAAGACCAATGCTGGCTGCTCACATTCCCAGGGAAAGATGCAGCGTAAGTATTATTCCATCTAGATTGGGCAGACTGGAAAGTTTGCCTTCTTTTTTTACCTGCCTTTGTGTTTTTCACTCCGTAGTTTCTGACTTCTGAGTGTTTCTGAAAATGTAATGCCAGTGACATAAGAGAGTCTTAATGTCTTGTAAAAACCAGAATGATTGTGCTTGAAGAAATCTTCCTGCCCACTGGGAATTAGTTCATCTGGCTGAAATGAAGAATTCTGCCCAGCCCCACCTTGCACCCAGTATTTGCCAGGCAGCTGAAACACTCCCACTGCTGTGACCAGACAGCACTGGTCCAAAGGCCTTTTGCTTTGGGATTACATATGGGGACTTCAGCACAATCTCCTTGGAAAATCCTCTAGAACTTGTATGGAAATCTGCTTGCTGTCTGCTTTGGTGTTACTGGGAAGAGGGGCAGCACGAAGGGCAGAAGTGACACAGCCCCGTGCTCACTGCAGAGCTGCTGCAGGCAGGCAGTGGGGACTGCTGGAATCAGCTGGGTAAGGGGTTTTACTCAAACTATTCTCACCTTAAAGATCATGAGGGCAAAAACTGGAGATAAATTTGAATAATAAGCTGAAATGACCCAGGTAAGTGGAAGAGATTATATTTTTCTCTTTCCTTTGGAAATTCATAGGACTGATAGGCAACGAATGGAAGTAGGGTATTAAAAACCATGCACTGTTCTATAAAACCCAAAACAATACAAAATATAGAGATTTTTCCCCTCAAATAACTTGAGGATTTCTCAGTTGAAGCTGTTTTTTCTCAAAGGGAAAAGGTTGGATGGTTTTAGTTGCTGGGGTTTTTTTGTAAAGTATTCTTATTAAGCAAGAGAGATTGGCACATATGAGAGTAAATTAGACTGGAAAAGCTTCTCTGAGCATCTCTTGTCCCACTTTTAAGGTTACAACCAAAGGTTGCCATGAGTTTGTCTTAAAGGACATTTGATCAGTTTAGTCTGTTTGTCCAACCGGGCCTGAATCCAACCTGGCTCCTCTAAGTCTAGCTGTAAAAATCCATTCAGAGAAAAACATGATTTATATATAGCAATTCTCACACTGTTTCCTAAGCACTTTTCTTACCCTTCAAAATGTTCTACTACCTTTTAACTGCACTTCCAAAACTGCCAGGGGATCCACTTTAACATTTCCTACTTGAAGAAACTTCTTACCATAATGTCAGCACAAGGAGCCTGCTATGGAAATGGAAAGGAAAAAGTTACTTTTTCTCCTCTTCGAGAACACAAAGGGGTTTTTTTTGGTTGGTTGGGTTTTTGATGGGTTTTTGTTGTTGGTTTTTTGTTGGGTTTTTTTGTTGGGTTTGTTGTTTTATTTTGTTTTGTTTGGAGGTGGTCAAACATGGGAAGAATCTCCATATGTGTTGTTGCTTGAAGCTAAGATTAAAAAAATTTTATTCACCCTAAGGAGTCAGATCTCTTCGGGTGAATAAAATAAAAAAATCTCACCCTAAGAGAATAAGCACAGCCCTGTGGGGGTGGAGGCTCTGGATCTGTAGATTTAACAGCATGAACTCTCCCTGTGCAGGCTCACACAGCCACACATCAGAGGTAATAAATAAAGACTTGCTGACTTCGGTACCTTTTGTTCATCTAAGAATCCATAAAGAATATTTGGAGCAATATTTTATCTCAGCATTCACCTCTGACTAGACTTTCTTGGTTTACTGCAGGAATACCTCTACAGGCATTTTTCCTGTTGGACAGCATATTGTCAGGTGAGGGTTCTCTGAGGACAAACCTCAGTGCTCAAAGTTTCTGAGTAACAACAATATTAAAAATTATCTCCCCCCAAGTTTTCAGCTGCTTTCATAGACATTAATTAACCATGTCATGTAAGCTTCCTTTGACTTACCAAGAAAGGAAAAACAGCACAATATACAAGGAGCAATTTCAACAGAGGGCCAGAAACATGAGGAAAGAACTGGAGCATCTCCCATAGAAGAAGAGGTTGAGAGAGCTGAGAGTGCTCAGCTTGGAGAAGAGGGAAGCAGGCTCTTGTCAGTGGTGTTCAGTGACAGGACAAGACAAAAGGGACACAGATTAAAAGACAAAAATTTCCACCTAAAATCATGAACCAGCTTTTTACCGTGAGTGGTCAGGCAGTGCAGCAGGTTGCCTAGAGATGCTGTGGAATCTCCTTCCTCAGAGATACTGAAGGCAAAATAAAAATAAAAAGATCTGTCTGACAGCATGTAGTAATCAACAAGATCAAACCCAGTTTTATCTGCCTGTGCTGAAAGAGTACTCCCATTTGCAAAGAAGTGTGCAGGGAAGAAGGACAAACAATCCTCACCTGTCAGAAACTGTCCATGACAATTCATCCCCTTATTTTAGTTTTATATTTTACCTCTCCTCCTGTGGGATCAAGTCAAGGATGAGGCAACTTGACAGAGCTAAAACAGTAATTTTACTGTGTATTTTTTCACTCCCTGCATCAATGTGTTGTCTGGAGAAGGCTGAGCTAAATGCCTGCAAATTAGACTGAGGCGGACAGGAGAAGCAATGTAGCATTTTATAGCCTGTAATTAATGAGTCACTCAGCTTGTAGACAAACATTTTGAATACTGATTGCAGCAGCCATCATTCCTCCACCCATCACTCACACCAGCAGCAGTGTGACAGCAGCAAGAGCTCTGCAATCCCCCAAAGCCTGAACTCACAACCTTGCTGGGTCAACTGAGAGTTGCTGGAGAGAGAAAAAGAGTTAAAGGGCTCAGCAGGAAGGGATATTGAGGGTTCACCTTAGGCATATTAATTGTTTAAATAGGACCCCAAGATTATTCCAAATGATTACAGTAACCCACATTAGAGCTGCTTGTTGTCCTTCATTGCCAGGCCAACATGAAACAAAAATTTTGTTTGCTGGCGAGCAATGCTCAGATCCATAGAGAGTCATTTTCAGCTTTATCTTTTTCCCTATAATCAATTCTTAATTTACACTCACAACCTGACACAGGAAGGGAGTCTGATGTGCTTCACAAGCAGCCTTGGTCTGAAGCAGGAGACTGGCACATGTTTATGTTTTAATACCAAGGAGCTGCTTTCCTCCAGGGTAACATTTTACTGCTCACCCTCCTCCCTCCCTGCCGCCCTGCAGGAAATCTCTGCTCCTAGGAAAGTGCCAAACATTTGGTTGTCACCACGGGGGTGTGCTGCACTAATCACCTAATGACAAATTATGCCATTAATATGTAATGGTTAGCACTCCCATGCAGAAGCTCCAGCGTCTCCACAAAGCTCTCCAGGGCCATTTCCCTGCAAGGTGAGAAATCTCAGGTGCTTTGCAGGAAGCTCAGCACAAATGTTCTTTAGCACCTGTTTGAAAAATATCTTATTTGACTGTTTTTTTTTAAAAAATGCCAGGTGTTGTGAGAAAGCCACAGGCTTGTTTTACAGAACAGCCCTTTTCAAAGTCTCCTGTCCTATCACAGCCCCCTGATGTACCAAGAGTGTAAACATTTCTCATGGCAATTAAAAATGATGTCTCACTTGTCTGGCTGACCACTTACCTCTTACCTGAATTACCCACTCCATTAGGTGGAATTACTGCTGATCTGCCCAGGCATGGCTCCCACTGAGGGCTCAGCACGAAATGCTGATGGCTGGGTGAAGTGTGACCTAAATTTATTACAGCTTAAGGTGTAGCTGTCCTGTTGTTTCTCCACTTTTAATTAAAAATTGACTTTTCCAGTGATTTTACAATAGTAAGGGATGAGGATGAAATTCCTTCCTGTACCTAGAAGACCTAACACTGCAGCAGGACAGAGAAATGGGCTTGCACTAATCCTGTGCACTGTTCACAGCCCTCCATATCATGACAGTGAACAAGGTGACAGCATTAGCCATGGGGAGGCAAGGAGTGAGGGCTAAATTAAATTAACAACAGCCTAAGCAATTAGAGTTCTAGACAGGTGCTGGTATATTTGAAACCCAAAGGAATACACGTGCAAACCTAACAATAGCATGTTACCCCACTTTAAATCACAAGTCCCATGACACTTGTGTCTTTCTTCGAGGTCTATTATCAGCAAATCTCGCCTTTTTTTTCTTTATAATTAGGTTTTTAAACCTCGTTGTGGAGTAAAGGTAAAAATTCAAATTAACTACTTGCTATGAGACAGCTTTTGGGGGAAAAGCAAAAAAAGCCACAGGATATGTATTGATTTTCAAGCTAGTCCTCCAGTTTGGGAAAGCCTGAGGCTGCCAGTACCATACTGATACTGAGGCAATCTGTTTGGTTTCCTTTATTACTCTTTTGGGAGAGACAAGCAGACCAGGGTTAGATCCTGCATTGACCTATTGAATAGACATTTTCACACCTTGTGCCCAAGCAACATCCCTTTTGGACAGAAATAATTTCTGGCAGCCCAAAATTCCTCCTAAAACTGAAAAAAAAAATTGTTCTAGTTTATACTGCTGCTTCCTTCATCTGCCTTTAGTGGAACAGAATTCAGTTGCACCAATTTATTGCAGGAATATCACATTATACACCACACGTTACCTACCTTGCACAGCCTGGCTATGGAAATCTCATGTCACCACATTATCAGCTCTTCCAAAGGATTGTGCAACAGGGGGAATAAAGAAAGAGTCCAATACCTAAACTTCTAAAGGATCTGGCTCTACCCTACTAGAAATAGGCCAAATGCTGCAGATTAAAAAAAAAAAAAAATAGAAAACAGGTAGGTGAGACATCATTGCTTTGAGTGAGCAGTTTGTTTGGATATGCTCTTCAAAACCATCCAGCAACAGTAAAAAAAAGAACATACCAAAATAAGTCTATCCATGGTGTCAGGGGTGCCAAATAAGCAAAGAATCTCATTCAAAAATCCATGAGATCAGTTTTAAATAATTGTGAGGAATTATCTCAGAGTTCCTGTGTTGCACATATGCATGTTTTACATTTTCATCTGAGTTGATAAGCACTGGAAAATTATCATTTTTAAATGCCTAGAAGATTTTGCAGGGCTTTTTATAATTACTATTTCAGTTTTAAGAAAGGATGGAGGCACAAATACTAAGACACATGGTATAATTACACTGTGGATAAGAGTAGTCAGATTTGCTTTGCTATCTGTGCATGTGCCACTATCTCTCTAATCAAATAGATCAGAATTCCAAGAGGACTGTATTTCTGGAGTCCAGCCACTGGCAAACACCAGACCCTACTTTGCTCCAGCTGTGCCAGCTCAGCACTAATGATGCCTTGTGAAGGTGACCTAGAAGAGAGGCTAGATGGAGTTAAAGAATGAAGTAGGGATTTATTTATTAAAAGGCCTCATTGGATCCACCTTGGGCAGTACAAGAGCCCAGCCAGGGCTACACCCCAGAGGAACCCAAAATGTCACAAAATGGACAACCAGTCACGAGGTCTCACACTTTTATAAGTTCTGGTCCATTTGCATATTGGAGTTAATTGTCCAATTATAGCTTTAAGCTATGAATTCCCATCCTTCTTGTTTTTCTCTCTTCATTCTGTCAATGTTTGTGCTATTGAGCTTGAAATTTGGATCATTTGTCCTTGGTCTCCAGCTAGAGAAGGAATTGTTTTATCTACCTACTCTGTGAAGAGAGCTCACCATCCCCTAATATGAAGCTCAGACTAAAGCAGTGCACACACTAAAACAGTACAGGATCTGAAAAGTAGAAAAGCTAAAACCTGAGGCATCACTAACATCACTCAGAGAGCCCCAGTGTCATGGCTGGGAAAGCCCTGCAGAGAGGCAGCAGTGGCAGTGCCACCTCAGGCAGCAGTGGCAGTGCCACCCCAGTGGGACAAGCCCTTCTGGGAGCATTAATAATGCCAGGGAGGAGAGCACAAGCCTTGGCAGAGCCTCGTGTGTGCATCAGCTGAGGCAGCCAGGATGAGGGAGTTAAGCAGGGCAGCAGGAGCCAACAGCCTGTGTGGATTCCTGGTACCCTTCCCCATCACCCTCAAGGGCTCCATGAATAAAGATAAGCTCCACAAACTCTCCATCCAGTTTTTCCCTCCAACATCATCCTACATGCACTCAATAAACTTCTTTATCTCTTTTGGTAGCAGTGACCTGAAAGATTAAACAAGCCAAAGCCTGAATAATTTAATGATATCCAAACAAATAGCTGAGGAAGATGATAAGGGAATACTTTGCTGACAGTGGTGGATGAACTAAAACTTATCTTTAGCTGACAATGTGGTCAGTGTGTGATGTCAGCATCACTTAAATTGCATCAGGTAAACAAAAAACAAGTTAGCTTGACATTTCTCACTGTCATTCGGTGATTTCAAGTTAAATGTCTGCAGCACTGAGAGACAAAAAAAAAAAAAGAGGAAAACATGTAAATGTGTTATGGTGTACTGTGAGGTTCAGGTTCTGAAAACCAAAGGGTTTTGGTATTGCATTAAATGTAAAGTTCTAAGCTTTTTCCATTTTGGTTTTGAGAGTTCTGAATAATTTCTATTTGACCCTCATGCTACAGCATGATAGCATCCCATTGTACTTCAGAAAAGAAAATTAGGAGATGCTATGCTTTTCTACAGAGTTACCACCCCGAGGCATATCTCTTTGATAGTCTTAGTTACTTAGCTGCTCAGATTTCACAAATCCTGCTAAAATTAATGCAGCCTACAAGTGTTTGGTGTCACTGAGCACTAATCACTGAGCAGCTGAGGCTCATACTGCAGAGTTCTGCCTCTGTGCCAAAACCAAGCTGTCACCTTGACTGGCACTGTTGTGCCAGCAAAGCCTTCTTAATGTGTAAAGCAGCAACGTGAACAAAAAGGAGATTCCAGTATTTGTTTAAAAATGCTGCGTTCTTAACTCTACCATCCGACATGGCCTGGCTAAGGTTCAAGTTAAATTGGAGGTGGAGGTACTCACAAAAGCAATATGGCATGCACACTTTTATTGGCATGGAGAAATTCTAGTTCAAATCATGGAGAATCAGTCTGTAAAGGATTTTTGAGACTTGCTTCTCCACTTCTTTGGCAACTGAGGGTATCCTGATATTTACGTGTTCTCTGAGCCACCTTTTACTAAAAGCACCAACAACTTTTAACCCTCTGAAAGCTAAAGGAGGATTTTAAAAGCAGGTCAGTTGCTTAGAAGTGTCACTTTGGCAGGTTTCAAAAAAATATGTGTCCTAGAAAGGAAGAAGGGAATTATTAGAAAATACATGAGGACTCCTAAGAAAAGCAAGCACTAAATTCTCGACAGCATCAGAAATTTCAAAGCAAGTAGAAGAGCAAAATAAACCCTCTAAGAAAAGAAATGTGGTTTATACATTCTAGAAAGAACACTGGACTTTCCAGGTAGCACTGGGGAACTGCTGGAATTACAAGAGAAAATCCCTTGAAAGTACAGTAAGGAATTCCCTGAAAGCAGAGAAGAATTCCCAGGTATAAGACTGAATTTATCAAAAAGAGGGGGCTTCCTAGAAGACAAGGGGGAGTTTTTAACAAAGCAAGTGACAGAAAGCAACTCTGGGACTCCCTACAAAGATCAAAGGAGAGAATCTGGAAAGACAAACAGGGAATTGCCAGAAAGAAAATCAATATTTCCTCAAAAGAGACCATCCCTGGGAAAGCAAGGACAAACCACTAGAAAGCAAATAAGGCATTTCTACAAAGCAGATTAGGAATTCCTCTTAGAAAGTTCAGAGGACTTCCTTCTATGTAGGCAGTCCTAGAAAACAATGAGGAATTGCTGGAAAGCAGAGCAGAAATTCACAGGATGGGAACATTCCTAGCAAGTGGATAGGAAAGAAGACATTGGGGTTTCCCAGAACATGGGGGGAAGCATAATCAGTCTGGAATGTTCCTGGGGTGGGATGTCTTAGAGATTAAACTGGTGTGCTCTTAGAAAATGTGGACAATTATTACAGGTGCATCCCAGGAATCCTAGACAACATCAAATGTTCCCAGAAAGCATCAAGGAGCAGTGCTAAAAAGCAGAATTTCTAGAAAGCAAAATGAATGGGTTCCTACAAATTGTGGAAAATTCTGAGAAATCAAAAAGCAGGGGGAGAAGCCTAGAAAGCAAAACCAGATGGAGTCCTAGAGGGCATTGAAGGGTGAGCCCTAAAAACCCCCATAAGGTTCCTAGAAAGAAAATAGGGGAGGATATGGAGAATGGAGAGGGTTGTGATCCTAAAAAGACCGAAACAAGGGAAAGCTTCCTGTCATGCATTATGAAAGGAAACATTGAAAGAAAGTATTATGAGGAAACCATCCTTGATTTTGAAGCAGCAGCAACATTCCAGACTAAGGACAGGACATTTTCCACACTAGATGTGCCTCTCAGCTGCAGGCATGCAACAGAGACACTTCTGAGGAAAGAATTTCAAAAAAGAATCAACAGAAAAATGTCTCCAGCTAAACCCCTAAATCTTTGAACTGTAAAAAATCGCTGAGCCTTGGAGAAGACAAGGGGTGGACAGAAAGTTCAGAACTTGAACTCTAAAGATAAAAAGGCAGTAAAGCATAGCAGACTTTGAGAAGTTCACCACAGGACATTTTACCTGCACCAACCATTTCCTCTTGAAGTATTGTGTGGGCTTATCTCCAGACAATGGTAGTGCACGTGTGTAAACTCCAGGGAAATTGAAAAAGAACAGATTTTTACAGGAAAGTCAGAATTTATACACAGAGGGTTACCATGTTATCTTACAAGACTTATCTGTGTGCCTGTGGGGAATTACTCAGCAGCCCTCTGTGTTAACATGTGGGGTGATTTCATCTTGGAGCCTTATTCCTGTATTAATCTGTGTATTTTATGTAAACTACTACTCCAAGGCGCAACAGAGAAAAGCAGCTACTGCCACTTTTATCTTTAAATGGAAAACAGATAAGGGAAAAATATGTGATTCCTCACTGTCTGGGAGAAAGTTATTAATCAGGTTCTTGGTTCCCTGAGCCATAAGCTAAACCTTTGCTGGAAATTTGGCAATGCCTGTAATTGCCAAAGTATCACAAGGCTTTGCTGCTGGTCTAGGTGATCCACCCCTCCATGGACAGCAATTACAGATTTGCCACAAAACCTCCAGGAGAGCAGGATTAAGGGCCTATTTTCTGTTTCATTACCTGCCTTTGCTTCTATTTACATAGTGGCTGGCTTCTTTCCAAAGGAGAGAACCTCTTGTGAGGCAGGATTTGACTCCCATCTTCCCCTCCCACACTTCTCTTTCATTTCAGGAATTACTGGTTGGTTTGTATTCAAGGGACACTCCATAAAAATGCCATATGTTTATTCATGACCATACCCTAGCAATCTTGCAGGCATGGTGACAGACTGACAAGGCAAAACCACACATTTTTGAGCTCACCTGAATGCTCCTGCCTCAGGTGGCACACAGGGAATGGGTCACAGCCTTTGCTAGCAGGAGGACATCAGCCATGGAAACCTCCAAAACATCCTCATTTTCATTCCCATCTTAGGTGTGAAGCACTGGAAAGCAAAATGGCTTGCAAACAAGGGTAGTTTCAGATGGGATTTTGCAAATAGATGGGGTATCTTTTTAACCTTTAATAATATAATAATTGTTATAATACATATAAATAAAATAATATAATACAATGAAATAATACCATAAATTTGCATTGCATCTTTTTAACCATAGCAGTTTGGGAAATGCAGGTAACATATCTTAAATTAAGGTTGGTACCCGTGAATGTGAAATAACTGAGGCTACCTCAGGCAGAACAGGAATCCCAAACTGCTGCATTCAGTACTGAATGAAGAGAGAGAATGCTGCCCCACAGAATTCTGGTCACCATTTTAAAAACAGCACTGGCTGCAAACAGGTAACAGGGCAGTTGCACCCTTTACAGTGCCAAACCTCTAAAATCCCAAATAGAAATAAAAATTGAAAACCATGCAGTATCTCATGCTAAATATAAAACATGAGTAGGCAAAGAGTGGATTCATCTCCTTTGGCAACACTGGCCATTGAAGTTGGTCTTGAACAACTGCTCCCAGTCCTGCCATCCCTCATCCCCAGCTACAGCTCAGCAAGTGATGTTACCTCATCCAAATTCCCCGTTGCTCAGGCCAGCCCCTGCCAGAACCACCCTGCCTGGGAGCTGTTCATCCAGGAACATCCCTGTACCCATCCCACGCTGTCCCTTTGATCCTTACCCTGGTGGAGGGCTGTGTGCTAGGGATCTGGAATAAAGCTGCTGCTAAAATAATCCCAGGGAACAGAGGGGAGAGGGTCCTTGCTGGGAGATCCTCCTCTGATGACATTTCCAAGGGATAAGAACACAGCACCCACATAATCCCAATCCCATTACAATATTCAGAATACACACAGTCCCAAGGCATGCAGGGATGAGCCCAACCCTAACTGAGAGGATGCACAGGAGGTCACATAAAGGACATAGATGGTGCCTTCAATCCCTATTTCAAACTCCAGTGGCACTCACATTCTCTGAACAGAGAGAGACATAATTCTCTCTCTCAGGTTTTTTTTTTCCTGGAGAAGCACAGAGAGAAGAAAGAGAAAAAACAATTCTTATCTCTACTTGCTGCCCCTGTTGTTTTTGCACATGTGGAATGTGTTAGGAAGATTGTTTACCTGAATTTCTTAGTTGGACACCAGTGAAGGTTGTTTTGTTTCCTTGGCAATTAGGTCAAAGCTGTGTCCTGGCTGTCTCAGACAGTCACAAGTTTTTCTTTAGTATGTAATTTAGAATAATATAGTATGTATTTCTTTAATATAGTATAGTATAATGTAATATAATATAGTTTTAATAAAGCAATTGTTCAGCCTTCTGAATCAATGGAGTCAGATGCCAATCATTCCCTGCTCAGGGGTTATCCTGTTTTATTATAGGATTCTATTCCAACTTACATCCTCTGCTCCTGCTTCCATCCCTTCACTGTCTCTTGAAAACACATTTTAGAGGTTTAATTCAGATGTCATCCAAAAAGCATTTGGCCAAAAGCAGCTATGCAGAAACAGAGAACCCATCTCCACTTTCAGGCATTAAGACACTTCTGTGAGCTAGTGGAAAACACACTTTTTTCATTCAAATAATATTTAATTAAAAGACAGAATTGCAAGGTTTAGTATTTGGAAGAGTTTTTAGTTGGGTTTTGGGGTGTTTGTTGGGTTTTTTTGGTTTTTTGCTGCTTCTTCTAGTCAATTCCCACTGCTGCCCCAGAAGCAACTCAAATGCCGTGTGATAAAGACTCCTAATTAAAGTGCACAGCCAAACAACTAAATCAAGAAATTGGATTGACTTATTTATTCACCACCTGCAGAATCATAGAATGGTTTGGGTTGGGAGGGACCTTAAAGCTCATCTACTTCCAATCCCCTTGCCGTGGGTGAACAAGTCCCTGCACTTCCACAGAAATGCCCAAACTGTGATGGCCCATCAGTTTGCTGTCGGGGTACCCGGCAGGGATTTGGGTGGTCAGGGCTGCATCTCAACAGGTCCTTGAGCAGAGCAGGATCTGCAGCTCCTGCCTTGTCACAGCCAGGAGTGCCAAACCCCGTGGACACACAGATCTCCACCACAGCACGTACCTGGGAGGGACACGTTCCCAGCACTAATGAGGCAAAGAAGACTCACCACTTAATTAAATTGCACACACTGAGTAAAAAAAGTCACATTTCTCACCTTGAAGGAGAAGAAACTCACTCACCTGCTGTCCTTACAAGCCCAGTTTGATTAATCACTTGAAGTTCTGCCTTAGACCTCCACTACCTTTTCCCATTTTTCAGCACTCATGCCTCTCCCAAAACTTGCAGGCAAATGTGTCCTGTTGGGAGCAACCTATGCTTGGGGAATCTCCTGACACTGCCAGGATGGGTCAGCACCTTCTGGGGAGCTGCCCAAGACCTGCTGCAAGGTAGCCCTGCAGGAGGAGGGGTGATGTTTAGCACAGCCTCTCCACACCTATTCCATGCCATGCTCATGCTGGCTTCAGGCTCAGCAGGACAGACTTGTTCAAGGCACAACCAGCCCTAAACTCTGCTATCTAGTCCTGCCTGGTCTGGGTCACACAGATATCAACTAAATACCCTTTTTTATTTCATCCTTAAAATATCATGTTTTGCATTCTTATTCTGCAGCCATTATAAATAATATCAGAGAAAAATATCAATAATTTCCAACAAATGTTTGACTCATGATTGCCAATGGCAGTTCCATGGGCATGTTGGAACTGGATGATCTTCCAGGTCCCCTTCCAACCCAAACTATTCCATGTTTCTAAGAATAATGAAGCCATTCAATGCAACACAAAACCAGTCTGTTGTGTTGGGTTTTTTTTAATAGAAAGCAAAATTACTAGAAGATTTTATATTTTAGTGTCTTGCAGACTTCTATGAATTATCCCAAAAGTCTCCCAATAACTGAGCAGACAATCTCTTTGCTCAGCATTTTTCTTTATGACAAATTCATCCCAAATGTTTACTGTGAAAAATGCAGGATACAGAAGCTTTTCATGCATACTGCTATGGAGGCTGTGCTCCATGCCAACAACAGTTATAAGGAATCAGAGAGGGGAAAGTGTTCAGCAGAGTGCAATGCTAAGCAAATTATTCTGTCTGCTTTTCTAGCATCAGAGGTTCTTTGAAAATATCAGATATATGCAATGTGTGCGCCTGAAAGAGAGAAATAGTAGTTTGAGAGTCAAGAAATTGCTCCCAAACTGATGGCCCAGTAAGATAAAATAATTGCTCAAACAGAATAAAACAAGTAAGTGGAATACTAATGACTATCTAAGAGCTACATCCTTCTAGGTAAGCCTGTAAGTGGTTTACTCTGGTTTTTATGCTTATATGAAAAAAAAAATCGTATAATATGTAAGTAGACAAAGAAAAGCAGAATTTTACTCCCTTCTTTCACACACACTTTTTCAGTAGTACATGACAAATTGGGCTGTAGAGCATAAAAGCCCCCTGTTTTCAGGAAGAAATCTCTGCCTCTGTCACACAAGCAGCTTTTTCCAACAGAAGAGCAAGAAGAGCATCCCCCATGCACCTGGAGATACAGCAAGGAGATGAAGTTTCTCTTTTTTCCCTGCTCAGGCAGGATTCAAACCTTAAATCTGCTGAAAGAAAATAATTAAATGCATGCTCCACTGATAAGCCTGCTGCACTGGCAGGCAGCAGCTGGGGGAGGTAACCTCAATCTGAAGTCACCTTTAGCTCTTGGACAGAGAGGTGACACAGGCAGGAGGGTCACCACAAACCCTGGGCCTGCAGGAGTGTTAGCTATGAAGGGGCAGCATTTCTGAGTCACAAAGGTTTGCAGGAAGCCCAACAGTGCCCCATGGTGTCAGTTGAAACTCCTTGAAATTCCTTCCCCTGCAGATATTCCAGGCTCCACTGTTTTCTGTTTGCAGTTCTTTCCTCCTGCATTCCTTTGCCAGGAGAGATGAAGGTCAGAGGAGAGCAATTCAGCTCAAGGTGACCAGAAGTTCAGAGCTCACCTCACTCCACAGATGTGAGGTATCAAACCTCAAGGACAGCACCCACTTCCCCCTTGCAATACGTGCCAGACCCCAAAAGTCAAACCAGACTGTGAGCTACTCCCTTCCAAACACATTTTATTTGCCATGAAGTCTATTCCAAGCAACGCTGTGTGTCACCTGTCAGGGTAAATGCAGATGAGACCTCCCAGGTTTCAAATTCAAGTGGATGCACATTTCCCAAGCAGGGAGCTACAAATGTAGTTTTGTGTAGTTTTTGTAGGGTTTTCTGGGGCATTTCCCAGCCCAAATGCCATGGGTTTAACACGATGCACAATCTCATCAGGGCACCAGAGGTACCCAGGCTCCCAGGCAGCTTCCAGGGTGTAGGAATCCATCTAAATCTGTGCATTTGTCATCTAAACTTCACACTGCAGCATCCTACCAAGGATGACAAGCAAGTAAATCCTTCATCTCCCTGTCCCTTTCCTCTTCTTCCCTGTTCCTAGCAGCTCTTTGGTCTGCCACTGCCTCTAAAAGGTTCCTTACTCCTTGTAACTGCTGTGTGAGAGGGAGGCTCAGATCTCTGGGCTGTCAGAGGGGAAAGGAGACCCAAGAAGCAGCTGGTTTGGAGAGCAGAGGCCCTCCAGCACGGGAGCTCACAGCAGCAGGCAGAGATTTGCCTCATCAGGTCCCTGGCATGGTTTGCACCTCACACACACAGAGCTCAGCAAGCCTGTGCTGCACAGGACCCTTCTCCAGAGCAAACAGGTCAAGGGAGTGATAACAGCATGGGGGGAAAAGAAAAAAATACAACCAAGCAGAAAAAAAAATAAAAAAAAGAAAAAAAATCCAGAAAAAAACCTACCACCCCATCACACATCACTTTTCAAGACTGACCTAAACGAGATGAAGCATTAGGTCAGATCACAGGTTTCAAGGACCTTTTTTTTTGCCATCACAGCAGGTCTGATATCTTAGCAAATTATCAGTGCAAGCAGACACAGCACCAGCAGGCCTTTGTTTTTCTTCCCCTGTGAAGGTATTTTTATTACCAGAGTGCAGCTAAGGCTCCCAGATGACAGGAACCCCCATGTCCTTGTGCTGTGCAATGTCCTGAAGGTGTCACACCCTCCTTTGAATGAGCACCTTGCAGCCAGGGGCTCTTAGCTGCCAGGGGAGGCATCACACACAAGCGGATTCTGTGTTTAGAAGCAAGCAACATCCCTGGCAGCTGGTATGGTGAATATTACTTAGAAATTCACACCATTTATCTACTTGTTCCTCTGTGACAGGCAGAGGTAAAAGCAACACAAATATTGATCCAGCTGGGACAGAGATGTGTCATCTTATTTAACACCCTCACAATCCTCAGCTCAAGGGGCTGGAGTTTAAAAGCACTTTGCAGACTTGGACAATCTAATTTTGAAAATTACCTGAATTGTGCTTTAATTATTCTGCATTTAATCACATTGAAATGGCTTTATTTCTGAGCACAATTCTCCCACCAGTTTCCTCAAAGAAATTAGTTTTTAAAATCTGATTCAGAACAGTTTTATTTGGCTTTCAGGAGGGGCAGTAAAGCAAAGGATGAGATACACCAAGGACAGTATGCATACATTCTTAAAATAAACGTCTTCTCTGCTAAAGAAACATTTAATCTATTTCTTTGTATGCAAAGAAATTGATTTATTATCTGACTTCTTTCAAGAAGCAAAGATAATCAACAGTATTATACAAATGACCAGCAGAGTAACTAATCAGAGCTGGTGTAAGAACAGAAAAAACTGCAGTTAGAAGCCCAGGTTAAGGCCAAGGAAAACTTATAATACAATAAATTATAAATTTCACACATGACACCATTTAGCTCCTTTTGGGGTATGATAGTTTCTGCTTTAAATGCAGATAAACAACACTAAGTTAATATAATTAAAATGAAGAGCTGTCAACATCAATGCTATTAACAAGAACAGATTTTTAAATTAAGTCTGAGGCAGAACAAGACTGAAATCCAGGACATTTCCATCTTTGTATTTGTTTCCTCCTAATCTGATTTATGAGATGCTGTGAGGCCTAATACCCAATATGAGATGAAACAGCAAGATTAAGTAGCATGAAAAACAGGTTTTAGGGTCCCTCCATAATAGATGTAATTAAAGAATTAAACATAGATATTGGTCTTAAGTTATAAAAAAGAAACAAAAATAATCACGTTGTCTTTTTTAAAAAGTACCAATTAAAACAAATTTCTCGGCGCTGGGATTTATGGACACTAGAACAGGAAAACCCCACTCTAACTCAAAGCTTGGGGAAATCACAGAGTCATTTTTGTGCCGTCTTACCTATAGAGAACAACTCCTGAGCCTGGGTGCTGAGCTCAGCTAAGGGTGACATGGCTCAAGAAGCCCTGGGACTGGGACAGTGACAGTGCCCCAGAAAACAGTGCAGCCCCTTCCCTCAGCCCTTCCTGCCCAACACATTGAATTCCTGCACTCAGGGGAGAAAGGAGAGAAGCCTGGCTTAGCCAAGCACAGGGGCACAGCCATTCCAGCCTGGGGAACAGAAGGGAGCTCATTTGCTCTGCTAATAAACCAGGCTTACCAAACTGGTGTTAAACCCTGGGTAACAGCCTCCCGTTGCCTGGAAATCCCTCCAGCAGCACCCATGCACCTGGGAAATGGCCACCCATTGCTTCCACCCCCCTGTACCCACACAAAGAGATTCTTGATGGCCCCATCACCAGTTCTCAAAAGTATAGGGAAAGTGGAGTACTGCAGTCTAAAAAATTTGCAGTGAGACTGAAGGGTTTGGGGGGAGCTTTGGTGGGTGTTATCAGGGAAAGCTTAACTCCCAGGAGCTGAGGGGCACCCCTGGGTGTAGTCTGGATTAACTCAAAATATAAAAAAGGAAAGATTTTATTAAAGAAAAAATTGATGGTGAGTAGCAGGCTGATCCTGGTATCTGAGTGTATGCCCAATAAAGAGGGTCCTTCAGCCTGCTGCTTTTGCTGCCAAGAGCCTGGATCAAGAGGCTAATGCTGCTATCTCCAGCAGTATTATTTGGGCCACAGAGGTAAAATAAATAGGGCTTTCAGCTTGCCTGAAGTACCAGGCACAGGACAGGGCCTTATTTGTCCTTTATTTCCCAGGCTGGAGGACTGGTTTTATAAAATGCCACTCAGCTCCAGAGGCACAGCATAAACATCCAGGCAGGCACACTCCAGACTATGGGGACAAGCAATGTGGCATGTTAAAGCAAGGATTCCAGGAGCTCTTTGAAAGAAGCTGTTCCAGCATCCCAGCCTGCCTCAGAGCTGGGGTTTGCAGGGAGCTGAAGCCGTGTCAATGCCATGGAATCACACCTTTGGCTCCTGCCCCACAGCTGGAGCAGCACTGGCTCCACATTCCCTGTGTGCTCTGCCCCTCACTATTGTATTCATGGGGTTCCCAGACCAAGGAATGATGGATCTGACTCCATGTTCTTAGAAGACTAATTTATTATTTTATGATACTATATTATATTAAAGAATACTATACTAAACTATACAGAAAGGATACAGACAGAAGGCTAAAAAGATAATAATGAAAACTCATGACTCTCTCCAAAGCCTCAACACAGTTTGACCCTGATTGGCCATTAAGTCAAAACAATTCACATGAAACCAATGAAAAAACCACCTGTTGGATAAACAATCTCCAATCACATTCCAAAGGAGCAAAACACAGGAGAAGCAAATGAGATAATTATTGTTTTCCTTTTTCTCTGAGGCGTCTCAACTTCCAGGACAGAAATCCTGGGCAAAGGGATTTTTCCAGAAAATATGACTGCCACACCTCACTGACCAGGCTGAGGGCTCAGCCTCAGCCTCACAGCTCAGTGCAGCAAGTGCCTCACTGCCCCAGCACATGCCATGCCCTCTGCTGAGGCTCAGAAGGCTGTGGAACTCTTTTAGTGGCCATTTAGTGCATTACCTGACAGGTACAGTCAAGGTAAGAAACAGTTTTGTTTTCTCACCAACCAAAGAGTTGTCAGGGTGAGATTCGTCCCATTGTTTAGCTGACACTGGCTTAAATTTGGCTCTTTTCCTGCCTTGGGTGTGGTGGTTGCTGACAGTCTGGTCATAGAGAAAAGTCAGATAAACTTTCCCATGCACTGCTCTGGGGAGTTTTGGGAAAACTCAAATAATTAAAATACCTTTAATCTTTGCAGCTGGTGTTTTGAACATGCCATTTACTTGTAAGACGTTTACAAGAATGGTGTTGTTCCTAATTAGCCAATGATGTGAGGGGTGTTGACGGAGGAGCAATCAGGTCCCAGTTGATTGGAACAGGTCCAGTTTATTGGAACAGTCTATAAAAAGAATGTGGTGTGTAATAAACCTTGCATTTGCCTTCTGAGAACACAGGAGTCTGTGTCACTTCATCCATCCATCCCTAACACAGCAGCCACAGGGTGTCTCTTGCTCATGCTGAAAACACCACACAGAAATTCCCAGCAGCGAGCACAAAGTCAAACACCACCTTTGGATGATCAGCTTTGTTCTTGCTGAGCATTCCCAATACTGGGAGCAGCGTGGGGCTCCTCTGCTGGGGAGAGCTGCCATCACCTCCAGTGCAAGAACAGCACCAGGCACTTGCTGACAAGAAGGCTCATTAAGAGGCAGCTCTGACAGTCTTTTTTAAGATAATTACATCCTGAAAGAGAAGACACCTTTGCAGATGGCTGGATATGACACAGCCCTGAGCAGGAACATGGAGAGCTACTGTGGTTTGTCTGATCGTGTCAACGGGGGGAATAAACAAAGATATGACTGCTTAATATGGCAGAAATTAGTACCTACTAATTATGGTAGACAAACACGTGGTGATTCCCTACCTGCCATCACCTCCTAATGCTGGATGCTTCAGCTGTAGGCTGAATGTACCTTTTCCTTTTGAACTGAATTCTCCTCTTTGCAAATGGAGCAGTGGAATGGCCCCCAGAGCGTTTCCTTTTCATCCCTCACATGCACACAACACTTGAAAAGCAGTAAATCATAACAAAAGAAGTCTTCTATGGCACTGCCTACCAGCCCTCATTCCAGTCCCATCACAATCACTCCAAAAACCAACAAAGAGGAATAGATGCAATAGATGAAAAAAAAAAAAATAAATGTGACTATCTGAGAGGGACAAGGACAAGCAAGCTCTGAAATTAACAGCTGGGGGAAGAAGGAACCTCAAGGAACTTGCAGTAAATGGAAACAATTCAGTTCCATCAGAAATTGTTAAATCTTTCCCAGACAACTCACAAAACCAGGAGAAAACTGAAGCTTTACAAACTTCTTTGGAAGGAAAAATAATGCTCTTTTGGATGGATGAGGACTGAACAGCCAGGGGTGGGACAAGCTGAAGGACACCACAGACCAGGACTATTTTTGGGTCCCTTATTCTCCAATTCCCTGGCATAAACACAACAAAGCAAAAACAAATAAACAAAAATCTCCTAACCACAACAAAACAAAGTGAGAGTTTCTCCATTATTCCCCACCTCTTCCTGACCTGTAATTAATAATTACCAAGCTGTATTCATGGATGGCTTGTCAAGATTGTCTTGCAAGACAAATGGCTCTAGTGGGTTTTAGGCTGCCAAGAATATTTATTGGCTATGAAACAGACTGCTCCTGACTCCCAGGAGGATCCAAGGGCCATCACTAGGAAATGTACTTCCAGGAAAAGGAGAGCAAAAGAGCAGCACCCCTCAGAAATATTAGCACAGGCTTTTTAACAAGCACCCAGCAAATAACACATTTTAAAAAAGGAAAACCATTACCCTAGGTTTATTTACTTCTCTCGCTATCAGCAGAGATGCCTTGACCCAAGGGATTAAACATCTAAGGGGCCTCTCCTGACTCTAAGGAGAAATGGGTCAGGCAATCTGTCACTCAAAATTGCTCATGTTAGATGATGTCAATCCAGTAACACCATCTTAAATGCAAGTTAAACTGAAAATATACTGCAGCCAGTGGTGTAGATGTCTTGAAACCATCAGAGGTAGAGCCTCAGCACACAGTGTGCTGACTGATCAAATACATATGGAGCACGCAGCAAAATAAAGCACGTATTAACTCGGGTAAATAATACTTTTGTCAAAATATCTCCTACAAATTTACACAAGTCTAAATGGTGTTTACCCAGGAGTCCAAAATAACTCCAAGCTACCACAGTATTCTGCTTTTTCCCAGGTTAATTCAAGTTCAAGTTTTCACAACTGTTGATCCATGTTGGAGGTGCACTACCAGTTCCAAACAAAGCCCCCATGGGTAGAGGTGGTGCTGAATTTTTGGGGAATGTTTATCCTGCCTGTCATACATGGATGTTACACTGAAATGGAGCATCTCATGTTCTCATCAAACCCTCAACATAACCCTGCTTCTGAGAGTTTCATAGTTGCATCATCTGAAGTTCATTTATTTTATGTTAAATGCTCATCTTTGCTGCTTCTGCTGCACCTTTTCAATGCTCCCTGCTTTTGCAGCAAACACCATCCCTTCAGCAGCAAAGCCTGGGGCTTGTTTCCTTCCCCACACATTGCCAGCACCCCTGTAAAATTTTAGTGTCAGCAAGGTTCAGCAGATATTTTTTGGGAGCTGAAAACAAGCAGTAACCTGTGTGGCAGTGACTGTGCAAAAGGAGAAACACCTTACCTGTTGCTGAAAACAGCTGACAAACCCAAAAGAAAAAAAATAAATAAATAAAAATAAAAATTTAAAAAAAAGGAAGCTGGCAATAATCTACAAGAGCCATTCCTTTGGGAATCAACCAAAACTGCTCATGTCAAGTGTATGTGGCGGCATAATCCCAAAATTCCTTTCTTTTCACTGCCTTTGGGTTTTGTTGTTACTCCTTCCCTACAGACCCAGCTGAATAAGCACTAATCTCTTGAACTCTGCCTGCAGCTTGCTAACACAGCATTTAGTTCAAGCCCTATGAGAAGTAGGTGGAAACCAGTAATTACTTGCAGGAGGAATTACAGTGTACCACTGATAACCAAAATGGCTTTGTTCCTTCCTTGCTTGTATTTATTTGTTTGAAAGGCCTTTGGATGACACAACTTATTCTATCAGACTCCACACAGGCCAAAGGAGAGCCCATGGCTCTAGTTCAGATTGTGCAGAATAACCCAGAATTGTTAACCAGAGCTTGTAATTACAAACAAATCCAAGAAGCAGGATAAAATACACCCACTGTCCTCACTAGCCAAATTAACACTTCTGCACTCAATACACCTTACTTGTCCCAGCTGCCTTCAAACACTGTTCCTTCACTCTGCTCAAGTGCTGTTTCTTTCAAACTGCTTCACTGTGAATCTCTTTTTCTGCCTGGTCCCAGCACTTACCTTGCTGATACTCCTGGTGCCAGCCAGGGAGTTTGGTGGCTGCAGCAGGCAAGGTGGCACCAGGGATTTGGGCAGCATGAGATCCCTGCTCCCTGTGCACCACACAGGGAGAAAGAGCCTGTGTCTCTTTAGGCCTTTCTAAATTAATTGCCTTTCCCTAAATGCAATCAGAAAATCAATCACAATTAATTGACCTAAGGAAAACATTTCCCTACACACACAGACACACAGAGCATAATTAAACAGTGTCAGAGCCCTGAGTGTTCTCAATCACCCTGACCATCCTCACCTGGGACCCCCAGCCAAACCTTTGGCCACCGTGCAGAAGCTCTGGATAAATTTGGGCTGCACTCCCACTCCTCACCTGAGCTGTGTAATTGTTTTCATCCCTGTCTCCCAGCACAGACTCTGGACCTCCCTTGCAGTCATGCATCTCCCCCTGCCCACCCTGCTGCTGCTGATGTCCTGCATGGCCCCAGTGTGGCTCCTCTTTGGCTCTGAGCTGCTGAACCCTGGTACCAGCTCCCTGCTCTGCAAAAGGAAACCACTGGAAGTTCTGGGGTCCCCCTTGGCTCCCAGCTCATCCCACACCTTACAAAGGAGCTCCCTCACAGGCAAGGCCAGAGGAGTGCCTCAAAGTCAGCAGTGAACTTTCCAGAAAATTGAATTCTTTACAGAAGAAAACATCCCCAGGTTTTACAGCTCCTACAGAGATTCAACCCCCTCCTCCAGAGGTCTTAGTTCAACCCTTATGGGTATTCAGGTATGCTGCACTTAAACCTAAGCCTAATTTCAGGAAGTAAATTAATCTGACCTTTGAAAAAGATAGAAAACTCCTTTTGTCCCCAATAGGATGTGACTAGGTGTTTAAGCAGCACAAGCATGGCACATCATCTGCATTTCACAGCAGAGAAGCAATTTGTATATAGACCAGCAAGCAGCACTACCAGGAGTGTGACAAAAATTATCCCTCCCTGAGTTTAAATAAAAAAATAATTCTGTTCAGTTAACTTTGCCTGCACTTAGCCATGATTTTTTTTCCATGTATCATTAGGAAAAATGAGAAGAAGTCTAACTATCCACTGGAAAAAGCTTGTCCCTGGGAAGGGCCAGAATTAGGATCAGGACCAGAGAGTTGTAGCTTTTTGAAAGCCAAATTCAGTTAAATGAAGTTACTGTGCTTCAGATGCAATGGGAAGAAATTGAGGGAAGTGAGGAGTAAATGAGGTGAATCAGGAGTTCTGTTTGCATAAAACTTGTTCCACTACTGCAAAAAATATAATGTAGCAGCTGTAGCATTCAAAACAAAAGCTATTTCCTAGAGTATAGGAGAGATAATTGTAACTGCAGAAATTCTGTAAAGAAAACTAGATGATCAAATTAGTGTAGACAAAAGGTTTACTGCTACATTACATTAATATAGCCCCTGGAAATATAAAATACAGGAGAATGAAAATTCAGAGATTGCAATTTGGGAATCAGATATTAGAGCTCACTGCTAACTAAAAGAATTTCTGAGCCCATCTCACTTTTGAGGGGACTTTTGGGAAACATAAAGCAATGCTTGAGGTAAAGAAGGGCTGTGGTGAATCACCCAGGAGATCAGACAGATTTAGAGGAGTAGTCTTTAATCACTGTTTGCCTCTTCATTACACAAATCTAAGATTTACTACAGCATCCTCTCATCCCAGTCATTTGCTCCAGTGAAACCATCCCACCTCCACTGGCTGCCACCAGACTCCAGCACAACTTCCCATGGGGACACACACTCATGCAGGCTCTGCAGCTCTCCAGCAATTCTTTATTGCTTCTTCCCCTGTTTCCCTCTTTCAAACTCCAAAGAGTGGCTGGGCTGACTTGTGAAAAATGTGTATTTTATGATTGGCTTTTTGCAAATATTAAAATGAATATTGTATGTGTTATGTTAGAAAGTTGTGCTGTACTAATTTTCTTAAGTAGTGTGTTAAATATAGTTTTAGATTACAACATTATGTTAAAATAGAAACTATGTAAGTATGTAAGATACTTTTTTTAAAGAGAGGACTTGAGCAAGATAGCAGCCACAGGACACCTAAATCTTTCATAGAATTTATTGCCCCATTATCAGAAGAAACGAACTTCTTCCTGCCCCGCTCAGCCCTGAAGATGCAGTTAGGATTCAGAGGAAGAAGCTGCCACTGACCAGACAGAATCCTGTGTTTGAATGGAATTTATGCATCATGTATGAACTGTATGAATATGCAACAGGCTGTTGCTTTTAAGGGTTGATCCTCTGTTAACGTGGGTCCTTTTTCGGGCTTATTTTGCCCAGAAAGAGATACCCAAACTGTCCGTAACTCTTTGTTTTTATTGTCTCGTATTGTCCTAAATCCTAATTGTCCCAATTTTTTATTACTCTAATTACATTACTCTTTCATAACCATTTTGTTCCTATTAAACTCTTATAATTTTAAAAACAAGTGATTGGTGTTTTTGACAGACTGGCTCTGGATCTCTTGCCCTGGCTGGGAAAGCCTGTGATGGCCTCAGGGATGGCTGGAGCTGTGCCCCTGGCACACCAGCACTGCTGCCATGCCCTGGGGAGGCTTCCAAGAGCCCTGGACTGAAGCTCCTTTCTCTCCCTCTTCTTCCACTGGCTTCTCCTGAGATTTTAGCTACTGGTTCACTTTCTTCTCAATGCCTCTGCAGACAAAGTCATACATAAACATCTATCAAACTAGGATATCAAAAGCTGTCAAACACACTTCCCTTCTTTGCCCCACGTAAAAATTCTCTTCTGCTCTCAAGCAATTAATTTTTTTTCCTTTTCTGTAGCTAATAAAAGCCATTTTCCTGCAAGCAGAAGCCATGGGGCCAGGCAAGCAAACCCATCCTCTCTTTAAATCCCAGGCTGTGCTTTGCTGTCAGCACCATACAGTGACCTGTCCACACCTGGCCGGAGACAAACCAGACTTCAAACTCTTCACAAACCTCAAGTTACACCCACACACTTCTTGAAACAACTCAGATATGTAATTGTTCAACTCATATATGCAATTATCTGGACTCTCATTTCCTAGTGGCACTCACTCCCTATTTTAGTATTTGGTTAAAAAGAAAAGAGTTTAAAACACTGAAGGACTTTCAAAGGTATTTGATAGAGCTAAAAAGAAATGACAGGAACCCCCATCCTGCCCGTGGCAAAGGGGTTGGAACTAGATGATCTTTAAGGTCCCTTCCAACCCTATGAATCTCTGTTAGAATTGCACTAATTATATGTTCATTAGCCCATTCAGGTTAGGGGAGTCTGGACAAAAAGCAGAAGTAGACATTTACAGTAATAACTTTCAGAGACATTCTGAATTGCTGACAACAGTTAATACTCATGCCATGAATTATCCTTCAATCTGAAGGCAGAATGGAAAAAAAAAAAACCAAACAAACTTGAAATGGATGAAACAGCACAGCACAATCTGGCTCACCCATTTCCTCTCTGTTACTGTGAAATTTATATCCTTGTCTCAGTTGGTACCTGATGTCATTTAGATATTGAGAAACATTGGACTGTACCAGTGCTCTGCTTCTTTAAGACCTGTGGGTTTTTCTTGACCTGTCATTGTTTTCCTGCAAAGTAATGTCCAAATGGCATCTCTGACATTTCAAAGTGACAGCAAACAGGCTGAGTAAGTGCACTCTCTGGAGGGAGAAAAAAAAAAAGGAAAAAAAAAAAAAAGAAAGAAGCCAGCAATAGAAAAAAGAAGGAATTTGTTTAGAATAAACTGAAATTTGTTTGCATGAATTCTCAGAGCTGGGCTAAGCAGACAAACTGCTACAATGAGGATCTGAGAGTTCTCACTTGAAGGTTTGGCTGCTGAACAGTAGTAGGGGGGGTCCCATTAAGTCATTTTGTGTAAGGAAAGGTGAAAAGAGAACTACACAAATCCATCTGGGAAGCATATGAACACTTATTATGAACACTGCTATCAAGTTTTCCAGTTAAACCTGGAATGGATCAGCCAGAAAAAGTCAACTCTCTGTTTATAAATGGAAATAAGCACACAAAGCAAAGCAGTGCCTATACCAAGAAACCTCCCAGATGCTGGAAACCTGCAGGAGCTGTCAGGCCAGACATATAATAACTTCCAGCATTCTGATATCTCATTTCAATAGGACATAAACTAATGACAGTGGGAAAATATGCTAAGTGCAAGAATGATACTTTGCTGCTCAGCAAGAATTTCTGAAGATCTGAAGTGCAGCAGTCTCTGGGCTATTATTCAGATACAGTGGATAAAGCTGTGCAAGGCAGCTTTGCACTCTGTGATAGAAGTGATTTCTGAAGTGAAAAAGGAGCTAATTCTGTGCAAGGCTGAATGCCACAGCAATCCCTGTACATTCAAATGAGATGGAGATAATGGATGTCACACTGGGAACAGAGTACAGCACCACAGAATCACAGACAACTCCCCATCAGGCTGCTGGGTAAAGTCACTGGTAAATAGAGCACTTCAGTCTTTATTGCCAAGGGAATGGATACACACAATTAAATGCCATTTTAGGAAAAGCACCCTCCTCCTCCCTGCCAGAGTGAGGCTGGCATTTGACTTGACATGAAAACAAGGAATGTAGGCACTGGCAAGCAGAGTTCACCTTGCACTTTCAAGCAAGGACCTGGTCTGCCCCTGCCCTAACACAAACGGGGAAAACATCCACTGAAAACAGCCAGAACTGGGAAAACTGGAGGGAAGACAGCTCTGTTTCCTGTACATTTCAAGAGCACAGAGTGCCAAACCACCTGATAATAAATTACCCCACTCCAGCTTCAGGGGGCAAGCTGACAAATTGCATTTCTTCTGATTTACTCTTTCATAAGAAAATCATCATGCCTTCTGGAGATGCAGATATTGCTGTATCAGCCTGCTCTTTGCAAGATTACAAAGGGAGCACTGAAAAGCATTTTTAGCAATTGCTTTTCACAGGTGAAGAGATTTGCAGAAATTCTGACTACTCACTCAATTTTATCTTTTCCTCCCCAGTACACACAGCAGACACACATCAAAACATGCCTTGAGCTAAAACATCATGGAGTAAACCTAGAATGAACTGAAATAAATAAAATTTATTCATTTAACTTAAAAATGAAATATTATTCTGACTGAAGGGTTCAATTTCAATTCCCACTCCAAGACAGTCTCCAAAGCCTCTCACCTCATGTCAGCTTCACAGAGGGGAGCCTCCACCAAATTTATGATGGCTGACGGAAAAACTGCTCTGAGAGTCAAGCCTGGGGTCTTCTGCTAATTCTCAGCTCAAATAGGGTCTGTTTCTGAGGATCATCCTTCACAAAAGATACACACTAATGAGAAAGTATCCAGAGACTCCAACTCAGAGAGATCAAGGCTTTAGGAAACATGGTCTCATGGGATTAATCAGAGGATTAATAGACTTGGGGTTTAATGTCAGGAAGGTAGGAGAGAGCTGTGAAAGAGCCTTCCAGTATTCCAAAGGATACTGCAAAGGAAAATTGGATTAATTTCTCCCTGTGTTCCATGCTGAGCACAGGGAGTGGACAGGGATGACAGGAGCAAGCTTTTCACCCAGGAGGAGAAGACAGAGCTGCATAGCCAGAGGCTGGTAAGGGCAACACCAGCACAGCAATCACAGAGCAACTGAATGTCAAGAATTCATAAAAAGAAACATGCTGTCAAAAGAGCCCAAGTCATATTTGCTCTTGTTCATTCCCATTTTCTTAGCCTGCACTAAGCCTTCTGAACTTCCATTTATGCACACTCCAATCTCTCAGGAATTAAGGGAATTTTATTCCATAGACCAACTTTTTCTATCAACTAAGCCTCCATACAACCTTCTTGATAATTGTTGCATGCTCAAAGCCCCAAGGTCATCCAAGCACTGGCAGTACTGAAGGTAATAGAGGTTGGAGAGAAGTAATTCAAAAGACTAAAATACTGGTGAGGTTTTAAAGACCACTTTCTGCTAATTGCATCTGAATTTTACACAGTGCCTACACAGGCATTGTAAAAATCCCTTTTCCCTTGGAAAGGACTGCAACTTGCTTTAACATGATTGTGGATTTTCCTCACCTTCCCTCAGAGCACTGGAATTTTTCTGCAAATTTCCTGACTTATTTTGCAGATCAATTTGGGCCTGCAAATATGGCTCTAGAGGCTAATTCTCCCTATGCTGGCACTCTAAACATACTCAAGGAAAAGCAGCAGCTGAGGACAGAATGCTGCTGCACTGCCAGGGCAATGTCCACCATCATTGGGAACAGGAGATAATGCTCTGCAGCTGCCAGGATGTATGGGATCTGACAGGTCCAAGTGACCCCCCAAAACCCACTGGAGAGGGCCCTGCAAGCAAAAAGGCAGGTCCAGATATTTTAATCTTTTAGTCTCTAGACATTTCAAGTCTTGTAATAACTCACGGAGAAGAGGCAAATGCTGTTTAGTACCCCACATAGTTTGTCTGGCATAATTTAAGGGAAAAAAAAAAACTGAAACATTTCTGCTTGCTGTGGGAGCAAAATACTAGAAAATAAGTGTTAAATCAACATAAATGCTCACTTCAAGTACAATCCAGCATTTCCTAGCAGCTAACAAACAGATTCTTACATTAGTCGACATTGTTCTGATTCAGCATAATCATCCAACAATCAATACCTCCTCTTGTGACAATGCATCAATTCAAAAGTTGCATTTGAATGCTGCTCACTTCTAGGCATTGCCAAATCTGACTCTGGTTCATAGAAGTCACTGCTTTTTAGGCCAGCTGTCCTTTCCTGAGGGCAATGGAGATCAACAGCTCAGCTGTACCCACACCAGACTAAGGGTTATCCAGACCTCCCTTTATTTCCTCCATCATCTAAAAGGTGTTATACAATTACATAAGGTTGCACATTATTCTGCTATTACTACTTCCTAAATGCAAACTGGTCAGATTCTATTACCCTCTATGTCCTGAACTTGCCAACAATGAGGAACAAGGGCTCTTTCCTCAGAGGAGAGAAAGAAATGTAAATGGACAGGCACAATTTTGAAGTCAGTGGAAGTTCTTTCCACCTTGCTCCAAATTGTGCAATGTAACCTAAAACTGCAAAATTCACTACTGCTGGGGAAAGGGGGTAAAAGACCCCTGCACTGGGGTGTAACTGGGGACAAAATTGCTCCTCAGAATAAATGCCCTAACCAGGGGAACCGTGAGTGTAAAACTCACACTTGTTTGGACGCCGTCTGCCAAGATATTAAAAATGCAATTCCAGGCACAAAAAGAAGCATAACAAATTCAAGAACCTGCCAAGCATAAGGATTCTGAAATCCTAGCTCTGAGAGGCCAGGAAGAAAAGAATTGACAAGATGAGAAACATGTTTCTTGCCACAGATGGTCACACCATAAATGTCTACAGTTCGAAGATAAGCCAGCACAAACAAGAGAGCACATTTGTACTTTTAGGAATCAGCACAATAGCTGGGTTTGAAGTACTTGTTACTTGAAAATTATTTACTGCGTACTCTTTTTCTGTATAGAATGTCATTAGAATGGAATATTAGAATGTCATTATATAGAATATATCTGGCCTTATACTGTAAATATTTTAGTCCCAGAAACACATCCAAGAATTTACTCATGGCTGCTGCTGGCCACTGTCTCATGGAGTGGTATTCCTCAGAGGCAACTCCACCCTGCACTTCAGACAAATGGTCAGTGTAAAGCACCACCAGCATCCCTGATTTCTACATATTTAAAATTCAGTCCAAGACATTAGACTGAATGAGCTTCAGAAAGCAAACACAGCCCTGATACAGCTTTCCCTTCCTATTATTTTGGATTTAGAAATTATTCAGATTAAAATATTCTTGTGAGTGCTGAAGTCAGAGGGTAAAATGCCAACAGGCAGTTTACAGAAGCTGTTACCTCTGAAAGCCAGATAAACAACAGGATGTCTGTCCTGTGCTCAGGCTGCTCTGGGTGAGGGTTAACTGCACAACAGTTTCTAAAGAAAGGATGGCCAAGCAAAAATAAATAAATAAATAAATAAATAAATAAATAAACTAAACCTTAAAGAAGAAGCTACAGGACCCAAAACACATCTTCCCTGTACAAGGTATAAGACACAGGTGCATTTGCTAACATGCCAGAATAATTTTGTCCCATGACTCTCCTATAAAGATGTCTGTAGAGATTATTTCCATCCTAAATCTCTGGGGAGGACCTTGCCTGCACCCCTCCTCCCCCAGCCTTCTCTAGCAGAAACTGCCAAGAAAATAAACCTTATCCCTTAAATTGGTATTGGAGCAAGTATTTCAGATGAGACAGGACCGTGGCTTTTGGTGACCTCCTGGACTGTCAATAAGGCTTTTAATTGATCAATCAGTCACTAATCCATGTAGCCTGCACAACTGATTCAGCCCATGGCAGCAGCACCCTCAGAGAGAGGAGGGAAAACAGCAAGAGGAGCTCATTTGCCCTCTCTGCCCCTGCCTGGGGAAGCTGCTCTCCATGCCCTCCCCGAGGTATCCTGAGCAATAACCCTGTGCTCCTTGAGAAAGGAGTGGGGACCAGGCTTCACACTGAGATAAGGCTCCACATTAAATTACAGCACAGGGATTTGGTGCTAAACTGTCTCATCACTCGGTGGCTTAGCTGACCTGAGAACCTCAGCTTTCTGGGCTCAGAGATAAATGGCTTTAAATGTTCCACCCAAATTCCCTTCCCGGCATCCCAGGGCACATTTCACTCGCATCACCTGTTTTTTCAGCCACCTCAGCAAGAAACTGGATAGTGCAGTTAGCTAAGTACAGTCTGCAGCAAATGACCAACATCACAGTTTCAGAGCACCTTCTCTTTATTCCTTCCATCAGAAAATGAGTGGCTTTTGCTCTGAAATTGCAGAGGAGTAGCCAAGGCCCAGCATAGTGCTGTAAGTTATGTCTCTTTGGAGTAGACACAGCTTTTTTTTGCTGTTATTTCCAAACATCCTGTCACTGCAACAGGATCTTGCCATGTTCAGGAGTGAAGTTCCAGACCATTGGTGCAGGACTCTTAGATATTTCTGAGGCTTTTCAAGCAGAGTATCAGAACTACCTCGCTCCTGTTTGAAAAATATCAGCTTCGCCCCAGTCTGCAGAAGAAGCAGAGCTCAGCCAACATAACCCAGGAGCCTTGAATTCACAGGGCTCTGGTGCTGACACAGGTGCAAAGAAAGCCCCCTTCAATAAGTGGGAGATGGGATAAATTGCAGGAAGCCCCTGGGTGCCAGCACTCCTCACTGGGGAGCTCAGCTGACTTGGGCAAGAATGTCCAGTGCAAATGCAGCTCTGAGCACTGTGAGCAGCCAAGGCTGAGTGCTGCCAGCTTCAGTCAGCAACAGCCTGCAGGCAGAAATAATGGCTGGCCTAAAAATAGGGAGGGGGAAACAAAAAAAAAGAGATGGTGGTGGACACACCCAACATATCAACAAAGTCAGGAAAAATAAATTGTTTCTGTAAAACCACACTGGTGAGTAGATGGTTGAAATCATTCCCAGCTGGGCTCCTGGGCTGTTGGATGACAGAGGAAGATGGGATGTGTTGGCACTGCTAACCTCTGCATGCAGAACAGGGAACCCTCTAAAGGTGATTTGTGGGAAAGTCTGATCACCATCCTCTTCAGGGATTAGTGTCCACATATTCCTGCAAAAATACAGACAAACAAGGCCAGGTAAATTCCAGGCCAAGGCCTCCAAGAACAACTGGAGACCCCAGATAGGGCTGCACTGGTGTTTCTCATGGCATAGCTCGTGCAAATTTATACAGCATTGTTCTGGCTTGAAAGCAAAATCAGTGGGAGACTCCAAGGCAGAAATGCAATTTATTAGGAAAAGGGAAAAAAACAAATACAGGCAATAATACAAAAGGAAAAAAAACACTGACAGTATCAGAATACAACCTGACATCCTGCTAGTTAGGGTGGTGGTAGCAGTCCAGATGAAATTGTCTTGTTGAAGTGGTGATCCTGTAGAAATTATCTGGTAGCTCTTGTCCTCTGGAAACCCAGTGGGTAAGGACGGCCATTCCTCTGGGAATCCAGTGGAAAGCCTGCTTGTTGTGTCCCAAACCCAGATCATATCCAGGTGGGATTGCTTAGCTCCTCCCCTCTGGGCAGAGCATCTCACAATGGGCTGTTATCATTCTGTGAGTCATGTTTTGGGTCCATCAGAAAGAAATGGCTCCAGAGGGAGTTATCTCCGAGTCACGGGGAAAGGCACTGATGGGCCCATTGGCAGGAAATAAGGAAAAACAATGCCCCTCCTGGTTTCAACAGCTCTTGAGGATGGGAATAGAATACATCTTTATATTGTAACCTAGGACAAGCATGTAAAGAAAAAGTGGGATTTCTGTAACACACAGGGCGAGAGCTGTCAGAGCTGGGATTTATTATTGCAAACCCATTTTCCCCTCCGTTAAGACACGAAGCATGCTGCTATTTCAGGCAAGTATCCCAAAGATAATACTTTTTGTTCCAGTGTGTATTACTTCTCTCACGTCTATTTTGCATTTCTAATGAAAGATCTGTTTGTTGCTTAGCTGAGCAAACCCTGATATCTTTTTCAATGGGGACTTGCTTGGGTATATTCAACCCAATCCATGCTGGAAAGATGCTTCCAAAGCCAATGATTTCTCAGAGCAGCGAGGAGGAGAACAAAAGGAAACTGGGTGAAACAGCAGAGCAGAGAACCCCACTTACAATTGTGAAAAACGCCAATCACTTGGTTTTAAAATTTTAAAAGTTTAATAGTAACCAAATGGTTATAAAAAGAGTAATATAATTAGAGTAATAAAAAATTTGGACAACTAGGACTTAGGACAATATGAGACAATAAAAACAAAGAGTTACGGACAGTCTGGGTATCTCTTTCTGGGCAAAATAAGCCCAAAAAAGGACACACATTAACAGAGGATTAACCCTTAAAAGCAATAGCCTGTTGCATATCCATACAATTCATACATGATGCATAAATTCTATTCAAACAAAGGATTCTGTCTGGTCAGTGTCAGCTTCTTCCTCTGAATCCTAACTGCATCTTCAGGGCTGAGCAAGGTGGGAAAAACTCGTTAAGAGAGCAATAAATTCTTTATTCTATGAAAAATGTAGGTGTCCTGTGGCTGCTATCTGGTGCAAGTCCTCTTTTTAAAAAAAGTATCTTATATAGCATAGTTTCTATTTTAACACTATGTTATAACCTAAAACTATATTTAACACACTACTTAAGAAAATTAATACAGCATAACTTTCTAACATAACGCACACAATATTCATTTTAATATTTGCAAAAAGCCAATCATAAAATATGCATTTTTCACACGATGCCCTGGGGGTAGAAGGGTTTTGCTTGTGAACTGGGAACCCCCCATCCCTCTCTCCTGAGAGCTGGCTGATCCCCCCATCACTGGTTGTGGATTTTCCAGCGTGGGAAGAGCTCCCCCAGGCTGCTGCAGGCGGTGCCGGTGCCTTGGGAGCACCCAGGGAAAGGGAGAGCTGACTGCTGGCCGAAGCCATGCCATCACTTTAATTTCTCTTCATCCACATCAGGCTCCTTTCAAGCTGCCAGGCGTCCGCTGCTCCTCCCAGGCTCACGATCACCTCTCTCCTTCTGCCTTCTTGGATGTTTGCCATTCCTGCTTTGCGGCTCCCCAACGCTCTCCCGTCCCTCTTCAGCTCCCCCAGCCCTTTCTCCCTGTTGTGTTTGTCAAGAAAAAATAATGAGCTATTCAGGCACACACAAAAATCTATACATCTTCTGCATTAAATAAATACCAGCTCGTGTTTGACTCTCTCTCTCTATATATATCCTGAACTTTCTGTCTCTTTAACATGGTATCCTAGGCAACCTGGATTATCACACTGGAAATACAACTATCCCAGCTTTTCTTCTTTTAATATAAAGATTAACCTTTGCACATCATCTGAAATTTTAAGAAAGTTCATAACCTGATTATGCCTAAACTCCATGAATTATTCATTTGTCTGCCAGTAAGTGAGATCAGATTTAATTACATTTGAGGGACATCTTCTACAGAATTAAATATTGAAATCCTTGTTTGTCTTTGTTGGAGCCTGAAACACAACATTGGCCTTTAAATGAACACACATACCCATGGCATTAGTTAAAAAGTTAAATTAAAATCAGTTAAGAAGTTAAATTTAAAAAATACCAATACCTCATTCAACAAAACAATAGGCATGTTTAATTGTTTGTATATTAAACCAAACACAACTTTATCTGACAACAAAATTAAACCAGCAATAAATTAATACTACATTATCAAGAATGTGGCTGTGAGTCATATACAATATTTATAGCACAGGAGATCAGTTTCTTCAACAGCTATAGGCTGATACCAGCCATCAAAAAGCATGTATCAATAACAAAGTCACAGCCTCTTGCCATATTTGGCATGCCTTAAATTCAAATTCAAAAGAGAACTTTAATTGTAATCGATATTAGTTGTCTGTGTAAGCACTTTACAGAACAATTTTACTCTGAAGCACTGGTAAAAAGCATCTTACAAGAGCTATAAGAATAATAATACAAATGCTTCCACCATTTCAAAGAAATTCATTGCCAAAACCCAAGATATAATCAAGGTTTTCACCCCACCAAAATTTATTCTAAGGACTGACACACCCCTGCACCTCAATTCATACACATGTGTAACCCAGAAAATTTTGGTGTAGCCATTCCCCAGTAAAACTAGAACTATATCCCAGTTAAGCCACTCCACAATTTCTCTGTATTGAGAGCTTTAATTTGGAGGTTTATTTTATTTGGGACTGCTAATGCAAATCTAAATTTCAGGACAGCAAGCACTCTTGTTTGTAGGGCCTGATGCACAGGCTGGTTCCCTTGGCAGCCAGAGGAGATAGAGCCACATTCACCTTATCCCCCATCCCCACAGCCTGAGATGAGACTTGGCAGGGGAAGAATTTACACTGCCTCACTTTTTCTGCCTAAAAGTTGATGACACAGATATTTCTTCTCCTACGGTGTTTCAAGCCCTACTGAGAACAGCCCTATTTAAAAGGCTGCCTTTTAAAGTGTGTCATTCCCAAGCCAAAACAGAGAGGTTGGTTTTTACTTGTATCTCCTGGTGGTTTGATTTTCCTGGGTTTTTTTTGGCTTTGTTTTGGTTTGGTTTTTGTAAATGGAAATAAGCACACCTCGTGTGTCTGTGGGCTGGGTTTTGGTGGGCAGGTTTTGGTTGTGGGGTGGGTACAGGGCTGCCGTGTCTGGCATCCAGCCAGGGTCAACCCACTACAATCTGAAACTCTCCCTGGATATTTGCCTTTTCCAAGGCACACTGAAAGGATCTGGAGAGCAAGCTCAGCACCCAATTCCTTCAAGCAGCTCCTCTTCAAAGCCTGCAGCTGCCTTAGTGCAAATTTACACCTGCACATGCAAAAGCTCATTGGACTGGGAAGCAAACATAACATTTGGTGACATATAAAGGATAAGGCTTCCCAAACCTCTGCATAAAGCCAGCAGCAGCCCCCTGAACCTGCCATAACCAATGAGAACACACAAAAATCACCCTTGTGGGTTTATCCCAGGTTCCAATGTATAGTTTAAATGTGTGTGGCTGCAAAACCAGGACAGATCCCAAAAATTGCTCCCCTGCATCTTTTTTAAGCCCCCAAAGCTTTACATCTAAAGTAATTTTCAAGTCTACCCTGGTGGTTTTTTCCTATGAGATATCTTCTTGTGGTTTGTTTCCCATTGCAAGGCAGCAAAATGGATAACATTATATTTTAATACTTTAATATACAACATTTTATTGGTTAGTGAAATATTAATGAGTCCTCAATGCATCCTTATGTAACAACTGTAGGTGTCTAGACTGCCTGCTTCCTTCAAAACTGCTATGCTGCATAAATTTAGGTTTTCTGTTACTTTTCCAAGTGCATCATTTTCTTATGGGAACAAAGACTTTATGGATCATTTTTTCCACATAGCAGCTCTCTGAGCCCTGGGGTCTTTGAGCCCAAAGTCTTGCAGGGATTCACAGGAGGATTTCAGGATGCACAAAGATTACCCTGACTCCTGCAGTATCCCAGTAAATGTTATGTTCCCTCCTTTCACAAATCAGGATATTGCATTATACAAACACGTTCTTTCAGAGGCCACAACTCAAACACACATTTAGCCAGGCACTGCAGCAAGAAATTTAGCACAAGCTAAAATCCCGGTGGTCTTATATTTGTGCCAAAATGAAGCCTCAATGGGACTTTAAACACGTGCTTGATGCTAAATCCATAACAGGCCTGGCTGAACTGAGACAGGTTCAGACATGGGCAGGGAAGGCTCTCCCAAGCTGTGGGGAGCTGCAGCTTTTCCCTGCTGACATCAGAAAGGCACCTGCAAAGAAATTGCAGAACATGCAGCAGAACAAGAGTTTCACTCCGGTTTGGGGTTTGCTTTTTTCTTACTAAAAGCAGATCAGTTTTTTTCCACATTTATCAGTTTCTCTGGGTCTGGATTGAAGGAGACAGTAGTTCCTGTTGGGACTCAGGTGTTTATTATTTCTTATCAGTAAAACAGTCTCACAACCATGAGTTCAGCAGCTTTTCATTAGCAAGGCACAAAATGGCTACAAGGTCTTAGTGCTCCCCTGGGGGTCAGGACACCCCAGAGCAGACAGAGAAATATTCACTGTACCCTAGGTTTCCACACACATGGCAAAATTTGAATTTTCAAATTTATCTATTCAAAAAGACTGTCCGTTTGCCTGGTGTCTCACTTCCAGTCCTTCCTTATTTCAAATCCCAAGGTGCATTATTTTTCAGTACATATAACACACACAATACATGAAAATTTCACTCAAGTTTTCTGAGATTTTGATGGCAAAGAGCATAAAGTCTGTTAACCACCCTATGACAAGAAAGTCTAAAAGCCAGCTACAAGACTTTAGAAACCAGGGACACTCCTAGGTGCTGCTTACATGTTCTGGAGGAGCAGTAGCTCTGAGATCTTTCAGTTAACTTTTTCTGCTAAGAAAAGCTAAAACAGAGACATTTCTTGCAACTTTGCAGGGGCAGTTTTCTTCTGTGAGCAGCTGCCATGTTCCTTCCAGCAGAGGATGCTCTGGTTTTGCATGTCCTTACCACTATAACATCAAGATATGTACAAGAAGGAGCACAGGGCAGAGTCCTTCAAACTCAGTGTTTGCTTCCTGAAGAAATCCTCTCCTGGTTTTAAAGCATGGGATTGTTACCCTGGGGAAGCATTTGACACCTTGAAAAGTCAAGCAGTTTATTGATGTCTCCTGAAAAGGAACCAAAAATATAAAATAGAGGCTCCTGCCTCTATGATTTGTTCAAGATCATGCAGCCAGAACTAGTAAAGACTATCTCCTCTTCAGAAACACTCTTGATTTGATGAAATTCATGTATTTGAAAGCACTGGCCAGAGCTGAGAGTAGCAAATTATGTCTGAAATGTGCCTTTATGAGCCCATCCAGCTCCCACAAAAATCAATAGGATCCTGCCCGTGTTCAGCTCAGAGCCTGGAAGACAGATTACCTTCCTGGGAGTGATCCTTCACAACAGAGCTGCCTGAGCAAAGAAAAGGGAGAAGTTATTTCCCCAGCAGATGTGTTCCCTGGGCCAAATGCTCTGAGGTTCTCTCTCCTGCCACTCAGGCACAGCACAGCTGCCCTGCTTTCCAAAAGCTTCGTGCAAGTGTGGGGCTGCAGGTGAGCACTCTTTTCACCCTGACCCTGAAAAGCCTTCCCTCCCTAAAAATATGAAAAGTCAAGAAAGAGATTAAAAAAATAAATAAGTGTTTTAATAACCTGGCATTTAGGAAGAAAATGGCTAAGAAGAGTGAAAGGGATGCACAGCCATTCTCCTTAGTCTTTTGCCCTCCCCTCTGAGCAGCTGCTAATTTTTTCTGCTCTGTAAACACTGTTATTCTGTGAGCAATGCTGAGCTCCTTGCTGTTTCTGGAATTAGCAGAGCTCATTGGAGTCACCTGGAGTTAATGCTGCTGGTTTTTAATCCCCTCTGATCTATTTCAGAACCCCTGGTTGTGGTAGGATGAAAGTCACTCGAGTTCTGAGTTCACGTTTGTTGTATTTCCCCTGTGGATAGATGGGGGCCCTGCTGTGGAGAGGCCTGGAATGAAGTCTGAGATCCCCCATGAGTGGCAATCCCTGGATTTTAACAGGGCTGAGTTCACTCAGGCTCTTCAGGAAGACCCTTCTGTATGGCAAACCCTCCGCAGAATTCAGGGGCTTGAGCTGAGCCCTCCCCAGAGCTGGAAACACTCCTTGCTTCAGTCCCTCCCTCTCTACACAGATTTCTTCCAGGAGATCTCACTTTTTTTGACCCTCACACCACAAGTGAGGGCCCTGCCAGCCTTTCAATTAGGAGAATATCATATTGTCACTTGTCAGGACTCAGCTTTGAAGACGCTGGAGACGGCAAACAAGAAAAAAGTGAAGACTCTGCTTCAATCCAGAAACATGGTCCAGCCCCAAATTCACTGACACAAACCACATTTTGTAGGAAGAGGGCTGGAAACTGAAAAAAACCCTCAGGATGTTCACAAGGATTAAAAACAGACTCAGGTGGAGAGGTGGAGGTGCTCAAAGGGGTTTCAGTAGAAACAGGTTTTGCTTTTTGTTGGCTCCATAAGGCTGATATCATTCTTTGTGACACTGGGCTAGGAGTTTTATTCACACCTCCTGCCAATTCCTGTTATGCATGTCAGTTTTGGTTGCCTGTAGTAGGGTGTCTTATTGATGTCACTTCTTTTCTGCAGTGCTACTGCCTGGGAGCATTTGGTTGGAAACTCAGCTTCTAAAAGCTAAACAACCTGAGAAGGTCAATCCAGGAGACACAGATCCACAACGTGCAGTGGGACAATGCAGAGTTTGCCCCTGTCTTAAGGTGAATTTAAATGCCTTGAGGGGAATGTTACTTAAAGTGAGCCGGCCAAACCACGTGGCCAGAATATGAGCAAAACTGGAAATAAAACTGCTCCTGTCATCATTGCTGTAATAGCAATTAGGGACTGGGAAAAAGTATAAGGGGAAGCTTTAGAGTCATTCACTGGAGACATTAGGACAAGATTATCCTAATCTTCAGTTATAATATGTTCCTTAATGACAGAGGCAGTGAGATCAAATGTTTTAGCACATTCTTACCAATAAAAGTGGGATTTCTTATGGTAGTCTATAAAAAGCACTAAAACCTATTGCACTTCTGTAGTTTTGATGTTGTTTTCAAACAAAAAAGGCAGCAGCTCCCCAAATGTAAATCTTGGCTCCAGCCTACTCCCCTAATGACCTGCTTTGTCCATTGATTCTACAAAACATTATTCAGTCACACCAGCAGCCAAAAAAACATGAATAAAACTTCTTAAATCTATGTTTGCTTCACTCAGTTCAATCCTAATACTCAGATGCTTTACAGTACCTTTGGTGTTCTAAAATGAAAGTCGTACTTTGGACTGCAGCAGAATTCAGCTTCTTGGGAAACAAACGCTTCCATTGCACACTTGCTATTTCCTATCATAATATGAAATATGTTTTTGAAGACAACTGCATATACATCAAGTCCCTAAACAGTTCTTTTAAGGCACAAAAGAAGCTGGAGGTTGCACAGAAACTTTTAGATTTGTTATCAAACTTTAAGTGTTGTGCAGCTCAAAAGTGATCCTAAATACAAAGATAAGAGAGACCCTGTTGTCTTTCCTGTAAAAACACAGCCTTCTCTTCTTAAAAAAGCTCCAAGCTGAGAAGAAAATTAATTCATTCTTACAAGGACAATGGTGAGCAAAGTAACAGCTGCCAGAAGACAGCATCTTCTTGAAGCAAAACTATTTAATTTTACAATATTGCAAGGTTCCAAAGAAAAAGCTTTTCTAAAAAAAAAAAATATTTCATTACATCACCTTTTACTCCCATATATGTGGAAAAAAATCTGATTTCTGTTATAAAGGAGACACAATGGGCAGTAAATTCAGTGTGCCAGGGGCAGATGTCAGCTGGAAGTGTGAACACCAGTTCTTGAACTTGCCAGCATGAACATTCCACTTTTAATTTCCCATGCTCAGTCATGTGATGAGCTCAGCTCAAGCTCTGAGTCCTGTAGGGGTGGGAAAGGCTGTATCTCAGCAGAGCAGCTGCCTCCCTACCTGCTGCTGGTTGAGCAAATGAAAAAGGGAAAACTTGTGGCTTTTTCTTCCCCTCCCTCTCTTTGTGTTTGGTCTCTGGAAACTGAGCCTGCTGTGCAAGGACAGAGCTGCTCACCTCCTGTAATTTCAGCAAAACTACCAAGGATGCTTCCCAAAAGCCTGGGCAGTGCAGCTGCCCATCACATCCTTGCTTCTCCTCAAAAACATCTTCAAAACTCTTAGTGACAGGCTCACTGACACAGCTTTTGTGCAGAGGTAGGCAACTTGCATACACACAAAAACGATGAAAGAAGGTAATCATGCTTTTCCTATGTAAAGTTTCAAATGGAAGTGGAAACAAAGAAAGAACTGTAATTAAATTTCCCCAGGCAACCCCTTTTGTCATTCCAAAAAAAATATGCCAATTAATGCTAAATATAATATTCCAAAGAAATTCTAATAACATTAACACAGTTTTATCACCCTTCAAAGAAGAATTTTGTTGGATGTGAGTCAGTACTGAAGGCATTTGAGCACAAGTTTCCAAGAACAATATACATATTGTTTCCTAAATTCTATATACTAAATCTGCTGTTGTAGAGGATGGCATTTGAAGACAAAGAGCCATTGAATCTTTTCCTTTTGGCTGACCTCGTTTTGATTATAGAATTGACAATAAGCTGCAAATATTTATTATGATAATCTCTGCTGTTTGCATTTTAGTTGCTATTAAGTGCTAAGATAGCAGGGTAGACACTTTGCTATAAATACAAATCAAATTCCAAAACTAATAAACAAAGTCAGTGGGATATTGTCTAGAAAATGTAATCAAATAATACTCATTATCATCTCCCAAATTTTCTAAGAGGCTGAACAAATCATGTTAGGAAGGTGCAGTTCTCATTGACATTCCCTGCCCATACCTGGGTTTTCCCATGTGAACTCATCTCCCCAGCTCCCAGAGTGAGTCCCAGCTCCTTCTGGGGAACAAAGGTAGCCTCTAAAAAGCAAGAGCCTGTCACCATTTCCCATTTTTTTTTCCCTCATTTAAGGTTGGAGCTGTACTGGGAGCACAGGTTGATGTGTGTGCTCTCAGCATCACCTTGTCACAAGTGCTGGGGCTCATGTGACAGCATCTCAGGGACTTTCTAGAGCATTCAGTATGAGGCACACACATCACTTGGAAGGGGATACATATCAAAAATGCCTCCTTTAACCTGAAATAAACACCACAATCAGCAAAATGCATTCAGATACCATTTTTTTTTTCTGCAAAGGTAACTGTTTCTGCCCCTCCCCAGGTTCTGGATAATGCCTGTTGATAATTTGATGTTCTGTTGGGTAGGAGCACAGAGAGCTGTTTCCCACTTAGGTTCTGGAAATTGGGGCAGGCAGAGGGGATTTTGCCAACTGTACCACTCACCAAAGGGACTGCTGGCAGCCCAGGCAGCATCCTCTGCAGAGCCTGAAAGGTTTTACTCCACAGCTGAGAGTCCCTCCCAGCTCATTACCTCCAAAATGAAATTAAGGGCATCCTTATCCACAGGGTAAATCCCACATAGCCAAACACTCCTCTGAAATTTTGACACAAAATTTTGCACACAATAGCACTAAAATAATAAAGGAAACAATGCACAGACAGCTGTGCTATTTTTTAACAAATCCTTACCCGACTTATATCCTGAGGACAGTAAAACATCAAAAGCAATTCTAAAGTCAATTTGACAGTATCACCCTTGCTAATGCAATCAGATATCCCTCTGTTTCTTTTTGAAAGGAAGTTAGGCTGGAAGAAAGTGTACCTGCTTTCCAAGGGGAATGCCTCAGCCTCAGGCAGCACCTTCCTCTGCAGAATTTTGCTGTTCCACTTCTAATTCCAAACTCTCCTGCTACCAGGGAGGCACTTTTGGAGGAGAGAGGGAAAAAAAACCACTCAGATGAAGCATATTTACTAATTCCAAACTCTCCTGCTACCAGGGAGGCACTTTTGGAGGAGAGAATAAAAAACACTCAGATTAAGCATATTTAGCTTTTGGGGTTTTTGTTTTTATACAGAATTAACAAGCATTTCAAAGTCTCCTTCCACCAGAGACTGCATTAGTGCATATTCAGGAATTGGTCTAACTTACATTTCAGATCTTTAGAGCGTGTGAAGAACTTTTAATGATGGCTTCATTGGCTAAGTGGGGAACACTGTGGGGATGAACAACTGTTATGGTGTTATGTAGGATAAAAAGCCATGTCATTCCTGCCTAGATCTACAAACATTCCTGAATTTCTTCCTGAATGGGAAATTAAATGTGCTAAGTGGAAAAAAAAATTAAAAATCAAACCAAGAATCTTTAATAATTTGCTATTTTCAAAGAGATTTGTGTCAAAGGTTCTCCTGTACACACTCTAGTGTATTTTTTTTAATAGTTTCCTCTTTCCACATTATGGGACTTCATGTTTGACTTCAACCAGAAGAAAATAATATTTTATTATAATTTTTAAGCAATAAATGACTAAAAAATATACAGGGGAGAATCCCAAAAGCCCAGCTCTCTTTAAGAAAATGGTGATTTTGCTTTGCCACTGGCAATGGGTAAACTGCAAAGAACACAACATCAAACTCTCGTAAATACTTTTAAAAGTTACACTCAGCCAAAAAAATTTTTACTAAAATACATTTGATATCTCAATGGTATCTGAAATATAAATCAATATTTAAAACTAAGTAAATCTTAAAATCCTGCATTTTTCATGGAACTGAGTAATAATTTTAATGACATTATAAAGCTTAAATGATTTTGGTAAAAGCTTATAAATATGGAAGTCTAAGCATCTTTTCATGGATAATAAAGACCAGAAGAAAATACAAATAAGCCATACGTTTAAATACAAGCTTATTTCTATAGGGCCTAGCTAAGATCTACACATTACCACCCAATTACTTCTATGGGATAAAATGCCAATATCAGAGTGGTATTTTTACCCTGTTGTTTTGTCCCACACAATCTCTACCTGAACCCATTTCCTTCTCTCCTGACCGTTACTTTCATCTCCTGTATCTTCAGACCTCTTTCTGTGCATTTGAAGTTATTCTTGTTGCTCAGCCAAATCTGGGGTCTCATACAATATGTTTGATATAGGAATAGAGAAAAGATGTCTTTCTCCAGGTAATGAGTAATTTTTCTAGATGGCTTTCTTCCTATGGAGAGAAAAGCAAATGAATTTTTTGAAACTGAATTTTACTGAATTTAGCCTTCGCACACTCACTTCTTTATTTCAGATTTTCTACAACCCTCACTAAACCTGATCACAGTAATTAATTACCACATACCATCCTTTGAAAGCACACGTTGGACTAGCCAGACAAGAGGTTTGGAGATTAGCAGCCCTTATTTAAATAAGCACCACAGCATTATCTGCTTCCCAGGTGCCCTGCACAGTAAATTCACTGAATTAAAGCCACCTGACAGCAGACAAGCAGCTGATCCCCGTGCTGCTCATGGGCTTCAACTGCATTAGTTAAGAATCATCCAAATAAACTTCTGGTGTTACAAGGAGTATCCTAAATTACTCCAGAGCAGGGGGGTTGCATGTTTCAGGAGTATCTTCATTAAGCCTAGGGACAGACAACACCGTGCCCACCTGCTTAGATTTCACCTTCAAGCTGTGGCACATAAAATAAAGCCCTGCATCTCAAATACAGGGACTGTCCTAATACTGGGAACAGGTTTAGGACTTACATCCAGCTGAGCAGCTTTGGCTTCGTGCACAGCATGGCACACAGAGAAAGTCAGTCAGGATTTTCCACTAACCCATCCTTCCTGAATAGAATCTAACTAATTAAGAGTCAATTTGATTCAATTACAGCGGCAAGCCAAGTTCCCAGAAGACAGAGATGAGGCTGATAAGGCCTTTTGAAAGCACAAAATCTAGACTGCAATTATGTTTTACAAGGCTCCCCTTCAAAGAGCTGAGTTTCCCAGGGGAGGTCTCAGCAAGAGGGCTTGGCTCTTGCAGGTGGCCCCAGCCCCACACAACATCCAGGTATCAAAGGTGTAGCTCTGTCACCAGTATTAGCAACTCCAGACAATTTCAAATATCTGGAGCCACTAATTATCTCGGAGACATTATGGAACAACTACATTTTAATTTTTTCTTATGACTGAGTTTGCTTTGAAGAAGAGCATTTCTTATTCAACCACTAATTATCTCGGAGACATTATGGAACAACTGCATTTTAATTTTATTTTTTTTCTCATGACTGAGATTGCTTTGAAGAAGAGCATTTCTTATTCAGTAATATTCTCCTAACAAGGTGTGCTTCAGCACTGATTTACATCTGTGACTGGCTGTGTAAATTACACTGCACACAGAGGCTCAGGTGCCTCTAACACCCTGTTTTCCATTATTCTGAGTAGCCAAGCAATAAGTGTGTTTTAATTGGAACCAGAAACACATACTTGATGTGACCAGGAGTGCCTTTTGCAGTGGTACTGGGTGGCTTGCATTTAGATCCAGGCTTCCCTGGAGTTTAGAGGTGAGCATGTGAGCTGCAGCTAAAATTAATATTTCCTCCTTCTGAACACTGAGATATTGAAGCAGAAAAACAATCTTATTCCATGGCTCACCCCTCTGACCTGCATCCTCCCCAGCTAACAAGGGCTGGGGGAGAGACACTCTGCTACTCATTTATTGATGCTGCTCAGAGATTGCAAACTTCATGTTGTTGCAAAAGTTGCAAAGGCTGTTTTTGATTTAAAGAAATCACAAACATCTCTGGCACTGACAACTTTGCCAGCCCATCTTTCATTCCTGAAGGGTTTAAGGAAAACCCTCACCAGCCTGGAAGGAGCCCTCAGTCTGACACACAGCTCAGTGACAGCTCAGAAAAAGGTCCCCTTTTTTTCTAAGAGTTAAGATCAAGCATCTCCTCATTATTTTGCAGTTGTACACATTTTTCATCTGTATTAAATATCTTTCCTCCTAAATGCTGTCAGTCAGGTGCAAGTCGTGGGATTCCAGGGTGAGCTCTTCAGTAACATCCCAACCAACCTTGCTGAAATCTACCCCCTTGACATGTGGCAACCCTTTTCTGTGTAGTGAAGAATTCCCCTATCTTCAAGGAAAAGCATTTTCAATATTTGGGGCTGCATAGTTCTCCAGACCAGCACAATGTCCTCACCCTGTTATGAAGTTAATAATAAAATATTAAAAATGTAATCCTTTGGTATTAATTATTTCTGCTGCACTATTAAAACTGCACTGAAACAACATAATGCAGAAGAGAATCACCTCCTCCACATAGAGAACTCCATGGTTTAACTCACATGCCAATAATCTTCCTCAGCTGACAGACTGTTGGGTTCATACAGACACATATTATTAGTGGCATATTGCCTGCTAATAATAAAAAATATGTGAGAAGTGGAGCTGTAAATCATATTCATGGCTCATTACCATCTACAGTCCTACTTAAGTGCTACATGTGGTTTTCCACTCCTACTCCAAATGGTTTTGCACACCTGCTTGCAACTAAAAATCGATTGAAAACTCTGAAATTTGACACTGCAATGTCCAAAAGTACAGCTAAACCTGTAAAACTGTATCTGATGATAAATCAGTGAAAGTCTAAAATCCCACACTAAGGCAATGATGACCATTACCAAGGGGTAGAAACTTTCTTGAATTCCCCAGCTTTGCACACTGAGCAGACAAATGTGTAATTCAAAATTATCCCCACATTGCTGAGCTGCTCCTTTATCCTGGATTGTTTTTATTTTATTTCAGGGACTTGTGTATCCCTAAAATAAGTTGGTTTCTCTCCCTTAAAAAATGCTATAGAGCTGACATAGCCCATTTTTCCCCCCACACATTACAAACAGAAATCAGAAAAAATGCAGTATATTCAGTACTGCAAATATAACCTGAAACATTGGTGGTGGAACAAATTAGACAAATTTAATTTCATTTTTCACATTTGCTCATTTAGCCAATAAACAGAAATGGAACTCAAATTAGCTTATTAGAACCACTAAACCAATACATTTCTGTTCTGGAAATAGGTCATATGTCTCACTTATGAAGAGTTATTAAATAGAAACCTTTCTCAAAAAAATCTCTTAACAGATTCCCTTCCCAAACATAACAAATGAACTCATAAATAGACACAATATTCATAATACCTAAAGACTTATTGCTGTTGTAGTCTCAATGCATTCTTTTAGTGCATTCCAACTCTATTCAGACTGCCTTACAGCTGGCAGGATAGGGCAGGAAAAAAATCACCTAACAATGGAAAAACTATACAAAATGTCATTCAGAATGTGGCATTATGTGAAAATGGGGTGGGAGACTCCAAGGTTACCTGAAACAAAGCTTGGGGCATGGAATTTCATCCAACATCCACACTGGAACAGGCCAAAATGCCTGTGTGCATTGCCTGTGTGCCCATTTTCAGCACCTTCAAGGCCAACAGGAAAGTGAAATTATTCTCATAAAGAAAATATAATTAAAGGATTCAATGCACAATTCAATTTTTTTCCACTAAATTTTTACTGCAATAATCATAATTCTTTTGCTGGTTTCCTCCCCAAGGCAAAACTAATTTGTCCTAAAGGATCACACAGTGCTGGTTTCCAACTCTGTGGTCTGGTCTAAAAATCAAACACACACCCCCCCTCCCCCCTTGACTTCTGCTGGGTTTCATGTCAAACAAATTCTTTCCAACATTGCACAGGGACAGGACAAAATATTTCAGAGATGAAAATAAAGGTGTAGCCAGTGATTAGACAAAAGACAAGCACATCCCACTCCCTTCAGGAGGCACAGCAGTAGAAATCACAGCTAAACTTATCAGTAGCTGATTTCTTACCCCCAGAATTAAAGCACTTTATTTTAAATACACTCACTACACCTACTCACACTGAAATGTGGAAGTTCCTGCAAATAAGAAGAGGCAATTACTTGTGCAAAGCAGTCAGGATTAATGTTAAATTTACCATCTGATGATGTTTAAAGAGCACTTAGAACATCATTCTCTCTGTGTGTTCATGAGAAAATGCTGGTTTTCTTATTAATTAGAATTTCATTAGATGGGTATAAATGATAATTTGAAGCTGTAGGAACTTTTTAGGCCTAGGCATGGGATGTAATGGTCTGAGTATGTGGGAATAACAATTTAGGTCACACAGACCTTGCCTGTAAAACTCCAGGTTAACAAGGGGTTTTAGTTCTGATTTACACCAAAGGTGGGGAGCACAGAATCATAGAAAAGATTCCTTATTTACCTTCACCTTAAAGAGGATGTGTAAAGCATTCTTGCTGATACAAATCAAGATATAAATCAATATATAAAAACACCAGCAAATTGTCAGGTCCCCAAAAAGCAATCACTGAAAAGAAGGAGAAACCCTTAGAATCACAGAATCATTAAGGTTGGAGGAAATCTCCAAGATGGCCAAGCCCAACCTTTGACCAAACACCACCCTGGCAATTAAACCACAGCACTGGATGTCACATCCAGTCATTCACTGAACACTTCCAGGAATGGTGACTCCACCACCTCCCTGGGCAGCCCATTCCAATGCTTGACAATCCTTTCCATGAGGAAACATTCCCTGATGTTTAACCTGAGCCTCCTCTGGTGTATCTTGAGGCTGTGTCCTCTTCTCTTGCTTGTTTGGAAGAAGAGGTCAGCCCACACCTGGCTACACCCTCCTTCCAGGGATTTGAGCCTCCTTTTCTCCAGGCTGAACACCCCCAGCTCCCTCAGCCTCTCCTCATAGTATTTACTCTCTAGATCCTTCACTAGCTTTGCTGTCCTTCTCTGGACATGCTCCAGTGCCTCAAAATCCTGTTAAAATAGTAGAAATCTAGCTACAGGTTTTTTTTGGTGGGCTGCATTTCTGGAGTTTATATAAGCACGTCTGGGGAAAAAAAAAAAAATTAAAAAAACCCAACCTACTGCTAGAGGTGTTTATATTAAAAAAAAAGTAAAATTCAAAGTACTGGCAGCCAAAGCAAGAAGCAAGGAATTCACCAGAAATAGTCTGTGAGGGAAGTTAAGAACCATCTGCTTGGAAGAAGTCTTGTAACTGCAAGGAGTCTCTAAGGTACCAAAGAAGGCTTAGGTTTCACTGCAAGATCAATGAAGAATTAAAAGAAAATACAAGTGTATGCAGAACTGTCCAAAAATCAGCTGAAGTGAAGTACTCCTGATGCAGCATTTCTCCTGCTTCAGTTTTGCTTCCAGGAGCATCTCCTGTGACAGCTGGAGCTGCTGCAGGGGTTCTGGCATCACAGGCTCTTGTCAAACACTTCTAAATTCAAGGACCAAATAAAAGGGGGGGGGAAATGAAAATAATAAGAATAATTTTCCCCAGTGGTTTGTCCAAACATGTGCATTGTATAACACAAGGAGCATTATCAGCTGAGGATGGTTGACAGACTCCCCACTTCCCACATCCATTTAAGCTCTCTTGGACCTACTAGGAGAGATTAAAAAGGCAAAGTCTTGCAGCTGAGGCAAGGGATCATTCTCATCTGATAGACACTGCAGGCTTTCCCAGAGAGACCAATAACGAGTTATCACATGGCAACATCATGAAATGAGATGCTGCAAACTTCAATGTGCCCTGCAGCCCTCAAGGAGACAAATTTGGGGTGAAGGAAGAAGTAAAACTGCTCCTACAGGCTCTCTCTCTCTCTCTTCACTTATTGTGAAGCTTGTACAGCAACACCTAAAGGGCCAAAATATACTCCAGATATTCCACTTTGTTACTGAAAAGGCTGTTCAAGATTTCTGTGAACAGGGTTTTTATGGGTGAGAACACAGGTCTAGACAAAAATCTCTTGAAGTATTATTACACTGTGTTTTATTATACAGTAAATATTTTTATTCTTTTTGAGAATTGGATAAGATGAGGTGAACTGAAGCCAGTTGTTCCAAGAAATGAGCAGTACCACTTCAGGAAAATACCCATGCTAAGCAACACAACACAGGAGACTCCAGCAAGGGCAGAAGTAAATTGTCTCTGAGTGAGGATTTTGACAATCAAATCAGTTTGGAAAAACAGAAGCACACAGAATTTAGCACAGTCTGTGAAGCAAAAACCTGCTGGGCCTGCTTATGTCTAAAGTTTAAGGTAACTTCAAGGTTGATCTTAATAAGAAAATATTAAGTATCCCTGGTTGGATGTGACAGATTTTTGAGGATAACCCAAAATGTTACTGTATTCCATAATTCTTTGTGTCCAAAATTGTTATTGTCTCTTTAAGACCCTGCAAAACACAGATGCATATGTATATTCATATATATGTTATATATTATATATATTTATATAGATGACATGCATATATGTAAATTTTAAAGTGGCACTTTTATAGTGCCACTTCATAAATTTCATTTAGTTATATACATATATACATACATACATATATATATATATATGCATTTTCCAGCAAGATCCATCTTGAAGGAGAAAAGCTGGCAAATCTCCAACCAATCAGAAAGAAAAATGCTGTATGAAACCCTGTTGCTTTGAGGACAGAAAATAAAAATACCTACATTCAGGAATCCAAGCTGGTTTGACAAATTTCCTGAATACAAAGAGCTGCTGCTGCAGTTTCACCAGCATCTCTGGATTTGCCCATCAGAAACATAATTTTCAGCTTATTTAAGTAAACCCTCTGTCCACCCACACTCATGAACTATACCTCACTTCACCCAGATGCTGTTGATGTAAGAAAACTGAATGAAGTGAATCTGATGACCACACTGGCTAGCTGGAGGTGAAAACCATCATCATACAAATCATACCATGGCCCAAAAAGTTATTCCTCAGCATCTTCTGCACATTCTGGATGGGGGGCCAGTAGCAGAATCTGTCTGGGACCGTATGGCACAAAGTTCAGAGTGTCTGTGTAGCACAAGGTCAGGGTGTCTGTGTTCCTCCTCATTGCTCCTGCTTCCAGGAGTGACCAGCCCCTGGATTTTTGGCCTCTGTAGGAAGCATCCTGCAGCAGGTCCAAAGTAAAGCTGTGGTTTTGGTGTAAAACAGACTCAACAGGAGCAGCAGAGAGGGGACAGTGGATGGACCTCAGAGCTCACAGATCACACTTCAGAGATGTACAGCTCCTGGAGATGGCTGGGAAATATTGTCTTACACCAACGCAGCAGGCCAGAAAGATGCAAACAAGTGATGGCCCAAATTCCTGCCTCATGCACATTTAGAGATGAAGAGATGACCAGTCTACAGGCTCCACTTCAGAGCTCCTCAGATTACAGGTCAATGTATTTTATATTTTATTTACAACAGCATGGCAACACCATTCTGCATTTAATTAATCTCCTATGGCATCTGCACTTGGTAATGCTGGGCATGCTGCCATCAGTGTAGAAACATCCAGTTCACACCTGAATCATCTTTTACTCCACTTGGTTTGCTCCAAGGGAAAAACCTCACAGATTCCACTCCAGCTTCCAGCTGTTCCCCTTCTCCCTTACTCACCATTTCCCCACTGGGACCTCAAAGGGATTTATGCCTGAGAAGGAAAAAAACAGGTTTTTTTCCTTCTCGTCATCTTTTACTTTATTTTTACATCCTTCTAAATATTTCCAAAACCAAAACAAAGACAACTTTGCAAGCTGAGCTGGAAACTGGGCTTATGCAGGACCCCCAGGGGGACGGGTCCATTTTTCAGCATGGGGTTACAGTGGACAGAGGAGCAGGAGCTGATCAGCTTGGTGATAGGGAAAGAAGGGATGCTGGAAGGCAAGATAAAGTGTGCTCAAAAGCAGTGCATCTGGCACCTCCCTTAGGAGGCACAAGTCAGAAACAGGAATTAAATGTATTCTGTGTTTATCTTTACAAACACGTGTATTTCAGGTAGGAAATAACAGGGAAAAATGGTGACTGACCTGGCATTGATATGCAAAAATCTTTCTGCCTTGTCTGGTGCAGATTGGAGGATCACCAACAGCAGCACCCACATCAGGAGCAGCACAGCTCGTCCCAGCCCGAGATCCTGCTCACCCTGAGAGATTCCAGGAGCTGGCACAGGTGAAAAACAAGTGAAAACATCAACACAGCACAGTTCCAACACCAAAGCAAACAACAGCAAACAAGATTTGAAGTTAGGGGGTTGTAGCTAAAACTTCTGGGCTATTTTGAAATCCTTTTTCCTAAAACATGTTGAATTTTTCCTAAAATATGTTGAATACAAATGAAACTGTTTCAGTTTTAATGTCAGCACTTTTATCCTTTCAAGAATGCTGCTCTTCAAAATGGTTTTCTTCTCAGCATGTGGCTGCATATGACTCCATGGACTTCTCAACAATAGCTCCTGTTAGAAAATTACATTAGTCTGAATCTAAATACTCTGATCAATTTTCTTTATGGATTTTAATCCATAATACATTATATTTCACTGTAATTATTTGCAGGAACATTCTGGCTAGCTCAGTATATTTTCACCACTGGAGCGTAATGGAAAAAATACAATTTGTCCTACCATCAGAAATATTTCTAATCAGTTTTATAGAAGAACAACATGGATTTCCCCAAAACACAGGTGGGGAAATGGAAATTTATTCATAAAAGGTTTTGTTAGATGTGTTAAAAATATGTGGATGTTAAACTAATTGGAATAAAAGAGTTGCTCACCTCCCTCTTCTCCCCTGAAACACAGAGGCAGTTTTGCAGCAGGCACACAACAACTTCATGGTTGCAGTAAGTACTTCAACTTATGAAGCCCATTGGCTATATTCCAATAAATTTCCTAAAACTTAACGTTTTCATTGGTACTCCTTTTAATCCATAAGAAACATCTGCATTGCTCCACTCTCCCTCCCATTTCATCAAGTGCTCACTATGTATTAGCACACCATAAACTATTCTAGCAGGTTCAGGGGGATTTGCTCAGGTTTCTTTTCTAAGGATGTTTATCAACGTCTTGGAAATTTTCCACGCCAGCCAGGAGTTCCTCGGCTGGGCACCACAATCTTGTTGCCCCCACTGCTCCTCTTCCTAAAGCACACCAGGGAATGCTGCCTGGCTGATTGCTGTTTGTGCCTGCTTCAGGCACAGCAAACCTCAGCACTGTGAGGCCATGACACAATAATCAACTCTCCATAGGGAGAAATATTCCAGCTGGCTGCCCCATGGAAACATCCCCCTGAAACCAGAGCTTTTCCAATGTGAATGTATTCTAGGATTGACAACCACTGTGTTTGCTCTTTACATTCCTGTCTTGTGTCCCCCTAACCCCAAACAAACAAAGAAAAGCAATTAGAGAGAACTTCTTTGGAGCTATCACGAGGTAGAAATAAGAATCCATAGTAAAACAAACAGTGTGTGTGTACTGAGGAGCGAGAGCACCTCAAAGAAACAAAATAATGCCAGAATGAAAGAAATGTTCATTTTCTGATTCAAACTGCACCAGCAAAAGCAACCACCTCCCCTAAAAGAGATCCTGTAGACACGAATGTGAGTAGCATCATACCATAGCTTCATTCAAAAGGCACCCACCTATTTGTCAGTCCTAAGGAGTGATTGTAAGCACTGGACCCCTCTCAGGAAATCCACCTCCACACCCAGAACACATCTATTGGTGCTGCCAAAACTGCAGTCCTGTAGCTTGACAGAAGTGCTCTGGCCCGAGGAGCTGAGAGGCTGAGGCTTCCAAAGGGCAGCCCAGACAGCGCTGATGGCAGCACAGGCTGTGTGAGCTGTGGTAACAAAGGGCTGCTGCTTCCCCTCGCAGCTCCTCTGCAGGGCTGAGGGCTTTGCACAAATGTCATGCTGATCACTGGGTTAATATGCAGAAAAATTAATGTATTTGCACAGTGGAGAGTGCAAATACTTAGACCAAATGCACTCTGAAGAAACAGCAGCGTCAATTATCACTGGAATGGTAATTTTTCTTTAGGGAAGGAGTCGTTAATGAAAACCACCTTAATCCACTGTAATGGTTTTCAATTTCTTAGGTTCTGCTGACACCAGGTGGCACAAAGGGAAATAGTCTCAAAGCAATAAACATCCCTGGTCCTGCTTCAGCAGCCAGTCACACCTCACCCTCTCTGAGTCAAGATTTGCCATTTCCATTACCACAAAACCAATACACTCAAAGTTTTGTAAGGGATGCCATGGAAGGCTTTTACAGGTTAATAACATCTGCCATATGAACTGTTCACCCCCAAGTGCTCCAACCTTTTGCATACATACAGCTGTGTTAGTGCAGAAGGATTAGTAAAAAGACATATATATGCTCTATACAGCCAGAGGCTTTTTAACAACCCTTATAAATGAGTCCTAGTTCTTAAAGGAAAAAAAATTACTGTCATACCTCATCTGACACTGGTCAACATCAGCCAGATAAGCTAAACACAAGAAGAAAAACACTTGTGCATGAAGTGCACACCATAGCAAGGTACTGTCTTACACAAAGTTAAATCTCTTCTTCCCAAGTCACAACTGAGGCACATTCCCCACACATCTATATGTTGACAATGTATTTATTAAATCAATTAATTAATCATTTTTGGGCCTGGAAAAACAAGGAGCGGCCCTAAAATATTGTGGCTATTAGGTTAAACTCACAAAGAACAAAAACACATTCAGATACTGCTGGCTGCAAATACTAAACTGTTTATTAAGTCAGAGGAGCTCTCAGAAAGGAGAAACTCCAAGACCAGCCACAGCTCAGGTTTCCATGGTTTATTTTCAAAGACCATTGTCAAAAACCCCTCATGCTTCATCCTGGCTCCTCATCCCTTTGAATGAGCTCAGCTTTGAGCCATTTATGCCAGGGTGCGCAGGAAGCCACTTTTCATAGGAAGGACTGGGATTTGGCCTGGCAAATGACTTTGTCCATGGACTGGGGAGAAGACAGGGTGCTCTCCTCCAAAGGCATTGGGAGTAGAACAACTTACAATAAAATTGAGGTTGGTGTGAGAATGAGTGTGTACTCCAGAATATGGAAAGGTGACCTGGCTCCATTGTATTTTCACAGCATCTGCTCTGATTCCTGCCAGGCCCTGCCATGTCACTTCCACTGAGAATCAAACACATGCAAAGAGTTTAGAAATCTCTTCTTAAATTTTCACCAAACCTTTGCTGTCTGCATAATCCATAGCTACATGCAGTTGAGCTGACAGAGGACCACTTCTAAACAAAATGGGCATTTCTGAGAACATTTTGGGGCTGCTCAGGATAGACTGGCAGCCAGACAAGAGCAGACACTTCACACCAGCTGAAAACCTGCTTGTGGAGATCTGTCTGCCCTTTGCTGGGCAGGTACTGAAAGGAGGAAACTCCACTAGTCAGAGTGGGGGTGCTCCATGAATGAGCATATCTGCAAATGAGAACATTTTTAATTTATTGTCCACACTAGCTTCTAAACTATGAGCTTAGCCACTGGGTACTTACATCAATAGTCATGTTATTTTGACTTTGATTACTGTATTTACATCCCAAAATAAAATACTCTGATCATTTTTCCAAACAGCTTTGCAGAAACATCACTTATTCTGACTGTTCCATTCTTAAAATCCTATTTTCCAAACTATCATAGCCCCTAGGGCCAGTATCTCAATGGAGATGTTGGAAAAACACCTGCAAAAGTTTTTTAGTGTTATAATAATTGTATTTTCTGGTTTTAGGCAGTTCATGACAATTAGCAGCATTGTCAATTTCCATTGGAGGTGTCTTCTGTTGAGAAAACATTTTTTCGTAAGAAATATCAAGCAGAGGAACAAGACACAGGAATTCATGCATCCTGGGTTTTGCTTGCAGCTCTGTACAAGCAGAAATATCCATGGGATAAATATCCAATTTCAAAGCCATGTGACTGCACTTGGAAAAGTGGCCTTGCCAAAGTTTGGCTGGCAGTAGAGTAAGGTAGTAACTTTTGTAAAAGTAAACAGTACTTTTAAATGAAGTAGGCTTGGCTGGTTGGTGGTTTTTTTGAAACTAATTGTGATGCTTAAAAATACTCTGGGCACAGGACAACAAGAAATATCTGTCCCAAACCTACAGCTTTTCCTTATATTGCATATAATGGATGTGGCATTAACATTCTCTGAACAGAGAGAGACATAATTCTCTCTCACAGGATTTTTCCTGGAGAAGCACAGAGAGAAGAAAACAATTCTTTTCTCTACCTTCTGCTCTTGTTGTTTTTGCACATGTGGAATGTGTTAGGAAGATTGTTTACCTGAAGTGATTTGTCAATTGGATTCTGCTGAAGATTGTTTTGTTTCCTTGGCCAATTGGGTCAAAGCTGTGTCCTGGCTGTCTCAGACAGTCACGGGTTTTTCTTTAGTATCCTATCCTTTTAGTATTCTTTAGCCTAGTATGGTATCTCTTTAATATAGTATAATATAATATAGTCTTAATAAAGCAATTATTCAACAATCTGAATCAATGGAGTCAGATGCCAATCATTTCCCTGCATCAGGAGTACCCCAGATTCAATAAATGGTCACATTGGAAATTAATTCTTAAAGGCAAGACCATGTGTAACACTTCCTGCCCTCTCACCATTCCTTTTCAAATGCCAGCTTAATGTAATATAATATAGTCTTAATAAAGCAATTATTCAGCATTCTGAATCAATGGAGTCAGATGCCAATTGTTTCCCTGCATCAGGGGCACCCTGGATTCAATAAATGGTCGCATGGGAAATTATGTCACTCTTAAAGGCAAGACTACGTGTAACACTTCCACCTATCCTGCCCTCTCACCACACCTTTTCAAATGCCAGTGGTGTAGCTTGCCAAATCTTTACTTAAGCTTCATGGTGTTTAAATAACCATGTCAGGGTGCAGCTCTAAATCTCCTGTCTTGGTTGACTGATATTTTACAATACAAGCAGCCTACAAGTTAAATAATAAAAACCGCAGTGGTTACACGGCGTGCAGCACTGTAACTGTGCTGTGCATTTGGAGTAAAAGTTATCCCAACAATCATGGAGAGAGCTGTGCATCCTGGCAGTCACAGCAGGGGCCCAGGGCAGACTGGAAGGGCAAGGCAGACCTGGGGAACAGCAAATACAAAAGGTGCCATCATCTCTGAAAGAAGTCAAAGTGTAACAACCTGCAGTCTTTCATTTCCCCCGAAGCTTTCCTGGCAATTTTGCAGCTTCTTCTCAGCTCTTGTTGTTTGCTGGCAGTTTCCAAATGCTCATCTGCCTCCCCTGATGTGACAGAAGTGTCTGTCAGCAGCCCTGGATGCAGTAGGTGGAGCAGCTGTGTGGCATTTTGATAGCCACCACAAAATAAATGACTTAGATTCTGTGTTAGAAACAGCAAAGATTTCAGGTCAGCAGCCTGATTTCTAACCTTCCACAGAAAGGTGGGTGAGCTGAAGCAAGATGTGTTTCTTGGCCTACTACTTTAGCTCTGTGTCCCCTGCTTTGTGACACCCAGGAGTGACTCAGGGAGTGCAATACACAAACACCAACAGGCACTCAGCTGGCATCATTTGTTTAATAAAGTTTTTTCTGGTTTTAAAAAAGTTTACAAGACACATGTGTTCCACATGATAAACAACTAGAGGCTGATCTTCTCTTGTAATAACTTAATCCATGCAGAAAGACTGGACTGCCTAACCTGATGCTAGGCAGCAGCTAACAATTTACCAAAATATGCACAGATCTGCACACTGCAATGGAAACAGATAGCACACAACACCACGGAGTGAGAATCAATACACAAGCCTGCTCAGAGAATTTTCAGAATTCAAGTGTAAGTTTAAGGAAAAACCCTGATTTATTCTTTAAATGGAGCTCATGTACTGAGAGTGAAATGCTCTGCTACAATCTGCCTACAGTCACCCTTTACTCAGCAGTCGTGTGAGAACGCATACACAGAAATGTCACAAGTCCTTTTCACTACTGACACTACACATTAACAACTGAATCTGATAGCATTGCTTTGGTTGGTTCAATACAGAATGAAAGGTTTCTAATGTCTCAGCTCTGCTTTCCCATTTTCCATCCTTCTCCAAAGTCGCTGAAGAGTGTTGCTGAGGCCAGTGTTGGGTCTTTCTTCAAGAATTCAGTGTAGCATTTGTGTAAGAAACTGTGGAAGGCAAACAAACAGGAACATTACTGTAGGTAGAGCAGAAATACTGAAGGAGTCCTCCAAACCCCATGGAGAAAAGTATCTTTACTTATTGTCACAGCATGAAAACTAATGCTAGGTTATCTGTATGCCACATTTTAGAGACCTTCAGCTCCTTAGAAATCCAAATGTTATTGGAAAGATTGGACTGACCCAATCTTTCCAATAACATTGCACACCCTCTAAAATGTTCTTATTTCAACACACAACCCAGAAACAGTGGGGGGGAACCCTGTACAGAACAGAAATCATCACCTAATGTCTGACCACCTGGGAAATTATGGATTTAAAAAGAAAAAAAAAAGTAAGGAACTTTGTGAGCAATGAATGATGCTGAATTGTATAAATCACAGCCAGACTAAACTCTGGGGACAGGAAAATGAGAGAAAAGTTAAACCTTAACTTTGCAAAGCTGTTAATAATTAAACTGCACAGCCAGCTCAGAGCTTCAGTGTGCAGATGAGGATAATAACACTTTCTTTAGAGCTTCGACACATTTGAAAAGTCAAAATCAGCAATGTAGCTTTTTGGGGGCAGGAATGGGTAGGGAAGGTAATGAAAGCTGTGTCCTGAAGGCTTAAAGCTGACTGGAAGAGTATGATAAACACATATCTACATAGGCAGATAATCCATGACAAAAGATTCAGGTCTGTATTCAGCCTAATTCCATTCACTGATGTCTAGGCATGTCCTGCAGGTCGAGTGCCTGAAGGCAGAGAAGATCTCCTGCTGCTCAGGCAAGTTTGGCTCTCAATGCCTGCCCCAATGTCCTTATTAAATCGTGGAGGTCTATAAAACAGCCTGTGACTAATTCATCCTGGGAAAAGAACAAAACTGAGGAGGGGCAGGTAAGAACCATGAAAGGAAGCTGCAGTTCTGCCCTGTCTCCAGCCTCAGCTGTTTTCCACCTCCATTGCTGAGGACTGTGTTGTATTTGGGCTGTTCCAGAGCGAGCTCCCTGCTAGGCGAGGACAGACAGAAACACAACCCTGTGCCTCTGTCTATCTGAAGAACACAAAGCAGGATTCTGAGTTAAGTCACTGCTGTATTATCAGATCAAACTTTCAGATTTCCTGAGTCAACATGGAAGCAGTCACAACTGGGCCAGACCCACAACTCCAGCCAAGCTGGGAAGAGGTCAACACCCACCCCAACATTCTGGTGTGCGACTGCAGACGGGAGCAGAGGTTGCAAAATTTATAAAACCAACAAGATTATAAAATTTCACCTTCCAGCACTTCTAATGCCACTCTCTACATGTGCTGCTTCAATAAAACAGGCAGGGAGCCAAGCATTCCAGAGGAGAGGAGCAGCCAAACCTGAGGCCTGCCTTGGATGAGCTAAGGCTCTCTTTCCGAGGACACATCTCCTTCTGCTCCGCTGCTGGCACTGGGGTCATCCTTGTTTCGGGGGGCATTTCTTTCTCTGCTTGACTCAGAGGGCACCTTGGTTCTGGTCTTCTCTTTTCTTTGTTGCTGTTTTTCAAGTTTTGTCAGCTATTCCCACAGGAAGGAAAAAATACATCATGTAATAAAATTATTTCAGAAATCTATTTCTAAAAAAATTGTAAAAGTGAGCATTTGTATAAAACTTGAAACTTAGATTCACAACACCAATACATGTATCAACAAAACAAAAAAGAAAGAAAAAAAAACCTGAAGGCTGAGATTTTCAAAAATTTTAAAAAGACAGTGAATTACCACCATAAGATAACATGATCACCCCAAGTATAAAAGAGAAGTGATTTATTTATATCCCTCAGCACAAGTAATACAAAAAATACATTTGGATTGACTAATCCAAATGTATTTTTACTAATTACATTGCAAATTACTTACAAAGTTCTGATTACCAATTACAAACACAGACAATTGCTCAGACAAAATAAGATATTTCACTGTCACATCCAATGACATAAAAGAGCTACTCATCAGCAATTATTTGTCTAATCTCTTCCTGTTAACATCACATTAAACACTGCAGGATGGTTCAGTTATCTCTTCCTGCTAAAGCTGAAAGCTCAAATATAAAAACCACACCATCCCTAAGCCTTACTTCCCATGCTATAAACAAATCAACAGATTTTTGTCAGCAAAAAAAGAATGCAATTGCCAGGGAAGAGGAAGGAGAACAACAATTTAAATTGGTTCTCCCTCATCATACTATGCATGATGGATGTCTTGACCCCACCTCCTCTTGGAATTTATATCAGCTGAACATTGCTGGCACCAGGAATGGAAGTTATATTCGTTTTTTTCTGTATCTTTTCTGTTTCTTTCTTCTAATTCCCTCTCCTCTGAGTTTTCAACAAGTTAAAATTGAACAGGTTTTGAGTTTGTGAAGCTGGATAGGTTAAGCCAATGCTTTGTGAAATGTTTTGTGTTAACTGGATGTTGCTCTAAATTTTTGCCAAAGCTGTCTGATTTTCTGAAGGTTACTAGTGAAGCTTTTGTTGTTTTGACCCCTTGAAATTCCTGTTGGAATTTCTCCCTTGTGTCTAACTCAGGGCACATGAAAAAGGTTGGAATTTCTCCCTTGTGTCTAACTCAGAAAAAACCCTAAGCCCTTTTAAGAGGCTTGTCAAGGGAGTTTTCAGACTTACACTGCCAGAGAAAGTTTAAAAACCCTGTCTTCAGCCCAAGTTGTGACCACCAGGAAGGTGCTGTCAGATGGATAAAGCAAGCAGCCTTGAACTGGGAAAGCAAAACCTTTAAACAAGCCAATATTCCCCAAGAAAGAAATGAAACCTTGCAGAATCCTGCACACCTTGGTTATTTTACACCTACACACTGGGCAGCAGTTCTCACTCCAAAAACAGAGCTGCTGCTGCTAATTATGCATGGTTTGGCCTGAGAACTCTAAAACTCTGAGGGTACAGAAGAAAAGACTAGAGACAGAAGTAGATTTTTTCAGGGGCTAAAACATGATACAAGAATCTAGAACAGAATTTGAAGGTAAAAATGAAACCGACTTCAAACCAAGTTGTTTAAGGCAACCCAGGGCACTTTTGTCTGCTCGTTTCACAGTTGGAGGACTTGTTGATGTGAGGGACAGTGACAAAAGCTTTACTAAAACCTAGAAAAACTGAATCTACCACCTTCTCCTCCTTCACTTGGCAGGTGACCTTATTGTAGAAGAGCATGAAATCAGTTAGACAGGACTTTCCCTTTAGAATCCATGCTGACTGTGCAGTGTCCTTTAAATGCCTTTCAGTAGCACCCAGCATGATCTTCTCCACAATTTTTCCAGGCACTGAGGTGAGGTTAACAGGCCTGTAGTTTCCTGATTCTTCCCTCATGCCCTTTTTATAAACTGCAGTAACAATTTCACCAAGGTTAAGTAAAGCATTATACAAATGAGGTTGGTGTGGCCTTGCTGAAGCACAACAATCCCCTTTGCCCCTTTTCTCTCAGCCTGGAAAAGCTGGCCCCTGTTGTGTTTAGGGGATGAGGAAGCCTCAGCACTGCATTTGGCTTTCAGCACAGCTTGTGCTGTTCCTCAGCAGAGCTAGCTCACTCTCCTGTCCACTCCAGACTTAAATTCAGGATTGAAATTCACTATTTCCCTGTTTCTGACAGAGAGGCACCTCTTCACTTCCATCCTGTCACCCACATGCCAAAGCTCCCACATGGCAAGAAACTTCACTAAAGGCAGGGGGGTGGTCCAGATTTATTAAAAACATTGTTAATGAGTCATGATTAAACAACAGCTTTAATGAGGATGAATAAACTGTGAAAAGCTGTTCTGCATTACACACACACAACCTTTCACAGGACAACAGGCAGTCACCAACAGGCCAGGGAACTGAAGAAAACAATGCAATTATTTGACTGTTCAGAGGCTGCACAGGAAGGACAAGGTCCTTGTACCTGATGGAAGCTTTACTGCTTCACAACAGGAATGCTACAAATTTGCAGAGGATACATCATCCTTTCCAGACCTTTTGAGTCACTTACTTGTTTAGGATCAACAGTGGCTGCTGGGGACTCCAGTTCTATTGTTACAGGACCATCATTCTGGATGTGGACCTGCATGTAGGCACCAAACTTGCCATCTGAAAAGGGAAGAGACAAGTGCTCAGAGCCCTTGGGAGGATAACACACACCAAAGTTTTTACCAAAAGTGATACAAAAAAGAAATAAAAAATACATAAAAGGGCAGCTAACTGCAGAAAGCTACTAAGAAAAAAACCAGTGTATGTGCACCCAGGTATGTAGCTTGACACTCAGAGAGGATAAATACACAGCTAAGTGGAGAAACATGCACAAAGCAAACCAAGTCTACAGGTAATCAGTGTGTCCACAGTCAGGACAGGCAGGATGGTTCTCACTGCCACGAGATGACATTTCAAAGGCTGTAACAGATCAGCCTAGGGATCCAGTCCAACTGACCACTTGATATTTTGAAGAAACTTTATAGCTAGGCAAAAGGTAAGAAGACCTGAAGCCTACTCTGAAGCATTTGACAATTGAATACTGTAGAGCAGGGACACTGGGGTGCAGCTCAGTCCCAATCTGCTACAGCCATTTCTACATTCCTGCTGGTAACTTAGGCTGGTCCTTCAGAGTTACACAGATGTAACCTACACCCCGTGACCACAAAACCCAGTCAAAACTAATGCATCTTTCTTTAACAAAATAATAAACAATGATTATTATCTTAAACTTTATTAGTGGGAGCACAACTTTCCAAATTGCACTCTACATCCCTCTGCTGTACTTCACTTACAAAAAGGGTTGGTCTTTTCCATTTCCCATTCATATGTATGGACCTAAAAAAAAGTAAACTCTACATGCCCTTTTTTTCCAGAGGCTGATAAAGTGGTCAAATAAACCTCTAACTTTACCAGAACATTCAAAGTACTCCCATATCATAAGCATTTTCTATCTTGTTTTGGCACCAGAACTAGTGTCAAGGAACATCTCCTTGTAACAGTTCCCTCCCATTCTCCTCACACATTTAAATTTCTAGTTACTGCTCTTCATCTTTCCCCACTGTAAGACTTCTGGACTGATCAATTCATCTTGCAACATCTTCTGCAATAAAATAGGATCCTAGAAGTATTATAGTTCTTCAATTTAATTTAATACTTCTAAACAGAAGTATTATTAAAATGACAAGTTCATTCTACTGGACACCCACCTCTCCAAATTCCTTGCCTCTAAAAGCCCAGCACACATGCCTTCCTCAGATGGAATATCTGCACCTGACATGAGTCAGAGAAGCCACATCTGAGCCATAAACACTTGAAAAAGAGGCATCATTTACTTCCAGAATATTTTTGTACAAATTTCATGACTTATGACCTAGAAATTTCACACTGGTTTTATACTTCTAAGCTTGTCTACTTGGAAAGTTATTCTTAATTAACCTCATGTGAATACTGTTGCTCCAGATAAGAGCACTTATTCTGAAGTGACAACACTCACAAAGGGAATTAATCAGGGAGAATAATTGTGCTTTCAACTTGTACCAAACCTTAATCTGAGTTAAACCCTTCCTTGTGGAACAACCTTCTCATATTTACTCAGATATTACTACTAAGGGAGTAAGACATTTCACACTCCTTGCCATGTTAACCTTTACTACCTCAGAAAAATAAATCCACATTCAAGACAGAGAGCAAGGGCCCTGAAACATAAGGAGGAGCATTGGTAGGTCTGATATTTGGACATTAGCTTGCACAACAAGAGTGCTGAGGCCTCAGACACCAGCTCTGCTCCCCAGAGGGGAGTGGGATGTTTAAGAACACAAGAAAGCACTGAAGCACAACAAGCAGGGACTTCTGATGCATCCTTTTATTTTCTAGATATGGGTGCCCATGTGTTAAACTGTGCTGACCTAGGAACTATGGCTCTGAACTGAAGGAACCTTCTCCAAGATTTCATTTGTCACTGTTCTTGGTGTGAAAGAATGGGTTGTGCCTCTGTTTGGGGAACACTTCCCACCCTGAGCTCCTGGCTGGCAAGCTCCAGCTAGACCAGAGAGTGGAGAGGAGCTGCCTGCCCAGCACCTACAACTTCCAACAGCCAAATTCTCTACTGGAATCAGAAAACACAAGGCTCTTAGGAGATAGGACAAGACCTTTACTGATCTGTCTTTGCCTCAGCTACACAAATTCCACTTTCAGTGATTAAATTGCTCCTCTAAAATGCATTAAGCAATTTGTAGGATCAAAAAGGGAAGGGCACCTACAACAATCCACAAAATCAAACTCTAATCTCCCAACAACTACAACTGTTGTGTTTGTGCCTGTGTATATGTAGGGGCAAAGTGAGTACAGATTTTCCAGACAGCAAAGAAGCAAAAAAAAAAAAAAAAAAAAAAAAAAAACTGACAAAGCAATTGGCACAGCAGAAACTTCAACCTAGGAGAATCTTAACAGACTTGGGTGCAACACACCATAACTGGCACAGCTTAATAAGAAAGCAAAATCATAAACTGACAGGTAGTTCCAGTGCTGCCAGCAGTTTTTAAATTCATGTGTTATCTGACACAATAGCACTCTTGGGTTTCCCAATCTGTGCTTTTAACACAGAAAGAAAAATGCAGAAGTGAAAGCTCGTTTTGCAGAAAGCACTGGCAAAAAAAGTGCCAAAATAAGGGCACTTAATATTCAATTCAGATACACAACTGCTATTCACTGAGAGAATGAATTCAAAAAGCTGCTTTCAAAATACAAAGTGATTGAAGGGGTATCAGAAATGCATTCCTTATCAGGAACAAATGTTGGAAGAACATATCAAGCTAGAAAAGCTTGAAAAAATTGACATTTTTGGACATGTGTGCATTTCACTGTGCCTCCTTGGAAAGCACTGGAATAACTATCCTAAACTAGAGTCAATATGAAAATTAGCCTCTAAATCTTTCCTCAGCTTTTTTTACTTTTTTCCTCATCAGGAAATTGAGGCCAACCACTATCTACTAGCAGACACCATTTAAAAAGTAGTCTAAAAAACTTGTCTCCTGTCAAGTGTAGCAAAAAGTCAAATCTGAATACGAAAATGGACAGAAAGTACTCAGAAAACCAAACAGAAAAGATTGAGTGTGGACAGAGCACAAATGAACAGGAAAGCCAGGTATTTTCTGATAAAGAGAAAACTGCTCCACACATGACACAGAGTTGAGGAAAGAGATTCTAAATCAAAACCTGTTCTCAAGTAGCACATTACACCTCCCACTGTCACAATTCCATTTAACAGGATGTGGAAGTGACAGATGGAACTGTGCTGTCCATCACACACTGGTGACACCTGAGAGCCTCACTAAACACACTCCTCAGAAAAAAATGCTTCTCTTGGGTTAATCTATTTGTACAGCACAAAACATCCAGCAGCCTTTGAGGGAGCCTGAGCACAGAGCTTGTTCTCAAGGCTGCAGCCTCTCTGGGCTGCTCATGTTGTGCAGCCAAAAGGAAAACAACATCTACATGTCATCCAGAGGAAGGCCAGGAAATGGGTTGGCTAGAGGAAGACTGGAGCAATCACCCTGACAGACTCTAGTGAAAGTATTGTTAACATCCCTTCAGCTACAGAAAATCACAGAATAAAGAAAGCAACAATCCAGAAAGGACACACACAAGGAGTGTCCCCTGGTCACAGCAAGGACCTTACCAACCTTCTGTCCTTACCTTTAATAAGCTCTGGTTTGTAGGCTTTTCTTAGCTGCTCTAGGAAGTTGTTATAAAAAGACTCCGCCTGCTCCGTGGGCATTGCCATGTGATAGTCAGGCTTGTTTCCCTTCAGGATGCACTGGAGAGTAAACTGGCTCACACACAACACTTCATACTGTTTGTCCATCACACTTTTGGACCAGTGCTTCCCACTTTCATCTTCGAAGACTCGCAAGTTCAAGATCTTTCGAACCCTGGGAGGAAGAGAAGATAATTCCTAAATTGTCCCCTGTAGGATCAACAGGTACCATACAGAATGAGATAACAGATGCATACTCAGTCTGCCTCCACATAACATGATATCCCTCTGCCCCTTGACTCCCAGACATGGGAATCTCACCACATGAGGCAGAGCCTTTACCAAAAGAGCCCTCACAAAGCTACACAACAGTGTCAGGGCATTAATCCACACTATCATTTTACAGTGTGGCACCAGGGCAGAATAAATGCATGTTACACAGCAACATAAAGATGGCACAGGAAGTAAGAAAGCTCACTCTTTACTATCGGCTTCTATGTGTCACAACATTATTTAATGTGTGAACAGCTTTGGGAATTTGAATCCTCCCACCACACCAGGAAATCACACTCAGTAGGAAATGAGATCATCCTAAACTGTGTTTAAAACTGTGGGTTTTTGTTTCCAGTCATGATTCACATACACTCCTCCTGCTTTGTCACTTCCTAGCACTATTTCCAGACCAGGCCCCATAAACCAGATGATGACAACACTTTTTCATCGGGATGAGAAGAGGAATCCAAGGAACAGGGCAGAACTGCAGCTGGCAGCAAAGTGGTTTGAATTTGGGCCGATTTTCTAGAGACAGGGGACAGAACTGACTGGCTCAACACAACAAGGGGACTTTCACAATGGATCCTGCAACCCAGTCCATGTCAGGACTTTGATAACAGGACTGCATCCAAGCCACTCTCCTGTCTTTGGTTTCTTCTTCTGGCTTCTCCACGCCTGCAGCATATCAAGGGAGCCTATCAAGTACAAAGGGTTTCAACTGCAGCCATCAGCCAGGCATTTTGCACTGCACCAGAGGTGAGGCAGTCAGTGCAAGACAGGGTGAGACTTTGTTATGGTCTAGCTTCAGGGTTTTGCCATCACTAAGGCAGTCACAAGAACATCCTTGCCAATTTGTCTGTGTCAACAGCAAACAGAATTAACTCCTGAATGAAGTGGACTGTTGAAAGCATCCACTGGAAGGCCCCAGCAGAAGGCTTAAATCATCACCACTGCTCTGTTTTCTTCATAGAGGTGTTTGTTGTTTCATTTACAGGATTACTAAAGTTTCCTTTAATAGGACCTGAAAAGCCTGGTTAAGCTGCTTTCTCTCACTCCTTTTGCCCAGGTGCTGGCTTCCTGCCCTTCCTGTGTCAGCCATCCCAACAACCTGGTGCTGAAGGCACGGTAGCTACAGATCTCCTGCCTGAAAAATTCAAAAGCAGCTTCTACATCCACCAAGGCAGGGATGGGAAGTGATGGCAGAGCAGATGCTACACACTGGGGGAGGCAAACAGGAAGGTAAACCAATGGAGCCTGTGAGAATAAAAACCCCTTCTTCTTGACATCAGTCAGCTCCATTACCTGTTTCTTTTTTACCTTTGCAAGGACTGAGGTCAGCCCTAGAGCAATAACCAGTCCAAAAGAGACAGAAGAAGCCCCTGGAGAGCTCTCTCTTGCATGTGTTTGCTGGCTGAATCCCAGTATTCTGTGGCCATGGAGCAGATGGCCAGAGCCAGTTCTCCAGGCTGCCAAAACTGATTCCTGTTTGCAGACAAACAACCGACAAGACTATCCCGCCTTTAGGAAGAACACAACTCATGTGCAAGCTAAAACGAGAGCTTGAGGATGCTCATAAATCCCATCATTGAAGGATGGATTTCTTTTGGACTCAAAAATGTTTTAAAAGACTCTGCTCTTGATAAAAAACACATAGAGGAAATTGGGACCAGATTTTTCTCAATGGAACATGAAGAGAAAACTCTAAGAAATCTGTATTCAAGGTAAAATCTGAAGAGAAACTAACAGGCAAACCTGTATTTCCCAATAGGAATAGCTGATTTGTTTGGCTACTGCACAGGTATCATCAATGCACAAATAGGAAAAGGAACAAGGCAAAAGGAAGGGAGTGACTTACATGTGCTCCAGCTCTCTTTGTGTATCCTCCAAAGAAATGCCCAGCAGCACACAGAGGCCTCGTCCTATTGAACTGATTTGTTCACCACCCACTGGAGAAAGCAGAGAGGGAAAAGAAAGATAAGGCTAAATGCACTGTCTTGTTTTATGGCACAAGTTAGGACTGGTTTCAGTCCAACCAATAAAGAAAACAGCATTCTAAACCCTGTTTCCTCTGTCCTAAATTTGTAAATTTCAAAGATCACGCTGAAGCATTCTTTCAAAAGCTTTCCAAGCCACCACTTCATCAGATTAGGTTACTTATTCCAGCATTTAAAAACACTGTATGAAGATTTTTTTATACTACAATTGTCCTAAACAGAAAGGTGGTAAAACTCTCCCCAATCCTCGAAAAATTATCCACCTGGTTGATGCCACTAAGTGCACTCAATTTCTCTACTCCACCATTCCCTTCATACTTTGCCATTTTTTTTGAACAGGTGATTTCTACCTGAGTCCTCATGGATTTTTTGAAACATGATTTTCAACAACCTGCAAATTAGACCCTCCTAATTGGGAAAACAACCCCTTTAATGACATTTACAATAAAACACAATCTATCGCAGATCTGTTGTGTTTTCCTAAGAAACGCCTTAAACTATCTTAATTTAAATAAATTATCTTAATGTTGTTCATCCTGAGATGACTGTAGTGAGAATAAATGCCTGCTGCTGAGATAAGCACCAGCTGCCCAGCTGCTAAAATTGCATCCAGGCTCATGACTGGGACAAAAAGCTCCAAATATCTCACTGAATGAAAGGAGATCAGGAATCCAGTGAAAGCTGAAAGTGCCTGTGCACTGGTGGCTGGATCAGGGTATGAGTCCTCCAGTCTAGAAATCTGTCCTGCTAAGTACAGCACCGTCCTCCTGCTCAGTACAGCACCGTCCACCAAACTCTTCAACGGCCAGGAACAACAGCTGAAATTCTCCCCAGAAAAGTGGAACTAAGGCAGCAAGAACCCCCATGCTGACAGGGTGTGCCAGCTGTGGCCACGGTGCCAGCTGTGCACACAAGCTGTGCCCTCACAGACACGCCCTGCCCGTGCTGACAAACAGGCAGAAGCTCTTCAATAACTTCCCACAGCAGGCACTCACTGCCTCACGGGCAAACTTCTTGGCGATTTGAAGCACCCCGAGCACAGAGGGTCCAAAGCACTGCAATGGCAGGGACATTCCACCAGCAGAGCAGTGCCCGGCGGTAGCTGGGACAGCAGCACTGACACGCACAGGCAGTGCAAAAAGACGAGCCAGGCTGCACTGCCAGCACGCCTGCCATGCACGGGGGTGGCTGTGACTGCAGGGCCAGCGCATGCAAAGGGGAGAGGGACACCGGGATGGTACTGCCAGCACACGCACAGCAATGCACGGCCGTGCAGGGCAGCCCCGCCAGCACAGCTTCAGGCGCTGTCACAGCACCGAGCCGGCCGGAGCCCAGCAAGCGCCGGGACAATGCTGCCCGGCACACGGTGTGACTCCTGGGCTGTCCTGCGCAGGACTCCACAATCCCTGTGGGTCCCTTCCAACTAGGAACACTGTGTGATTCCGCGAACACGAGCGAAGCGAGACCACTGCGACTGTGCTGCCAACACAAAGGCGCTCGAGGAGGCGATGGCAGCGTGTCTGGAGCCCAGGCCCGCCAGGCAAGGCTGCACACAGAGCTCCACACACAGCCCACACACGCACCCGCGGGGGCCGGGCCGCGGGGGAGCCGCGAAGGAGCGGACCCCGGCGGGGGGACAAGGGGAGGGGAACGCCCGCACGCACCCGCACCCACACACCCACAGAGCAGCTCCGCGGCGGGGACGCACTGACCTGTGACGCTGGCCTGGGCCACCCGCTGCACGATGGCCTTCATGGCGCAGCGCAGCGCAGCGCAGCGCGGCCGGCGCCGAGCGGGGACAGCGGCGGCGCCCGGCAGCGGCAGCAGCGGCCGCGGCCCCGCACAGCGCCCCCGGCGCATCGGAGGTGCCGCCGCAGCCCCGGCACCGCCGCCCCGGGGATTCCGTTCCATTCCCAGCACCTGGACACGCACGGGATGTGTGTGCAGGTGCTCGGCCTTCCTCTTATTGCCTGTAGGGATTTGGGGTGCCGTCCAAAAGGAGAATATGCGCGTAAGCAGATTGGCATCCGCTATAGGAACAGCTATAGGGAGACAGAGGGGTGTCCATAAAAATGAGTGGCTGGGGGTGCGCTCGGGAAAAGGAAGCGGTGGCTGTAAGGACCTGAGGAGTCCATGTGGAAAGGTGGGTCTGTAGGTGCATGGGCGGGGTGTGGTTTGGGTTGTAAAAGCTCCTATGGAATCAAAGGTGTGGGCTGGAAGGGCAGGGACACTTTGCACCAGGCCAGGTTGCTCTAGGTCTTATCCGAAACCTGGCCTTGAACACTTCCACAGCTGGGGCATCCAAACCTCCCCAGGCAGCCTGTTCCAGTGCCTCACCACTCCCACTGTCGAGAATCTCTCCTAATATCTAACTAAATTTCCCCTCTCCTTATTTGTACCAACTCCCCTTTGTCGTATCAGCACAGTTCCTGATGAAGAGTCCCTCTCCCAGCAGCATCCCCCTGCTGGGCCCCTTCAGCAACTGGAAGGATCTGGAAGCTGAGGTGTGTGGGCAGAGGAAATGGAGACAGCTTTCCATACAGCAAGATGGGAAACCTTAGATCCCCTTGTGGGGCAGGGCAAGATGTGTCCTAAAAGGGCTGTAGGGAGAGCCCCAAGAGAAACAGGGAAGGGATGTCCGTAAGGACTAGGGAAAACCCCACAGAACGAACATTGTTTCTGGCCACAGAGCTGAGGGACAGTACCCTAAAGAACAAGATCCCTAAAGAACAAGAGCCTGGAGCAGAACATTCAGTAAGACTTTAGCTTACAGAAACATTTCCACACTTGTAACTCATCTCTCGAGCTTTTATTTGAAGGACCATTAAGAGCTCCAAAACATTAAACTACATTCCTCGCCGTTTACTCATCATTCCTGAAGTATCCATTTCAGAGCTGAGGAGCTGAGGTACAGCCTGGATGGCCTGGGTTTGTCCTGCTGGGAAAGCAGCTCCACACCAGCGGGGCAGAGCTGCTGCTCCAGCAATGCAAGGGACAGTGTTCCAGCAGTGCTCTGGGATGATGTTCTCAGAGGTCCAGCACAGCGTTCCGAGCTTCTGCACAGCTCACTTTTCAGAAGGAGGGTCACCATTAGGAACAAAGAATGATACCACACGCCTGAGCAGCCGAGTAAGAGGAGGCTGAACCTCTTTGTATGTTATTTCTGTTGTCACTGTCAATCCAAAAGGATATTCCTTAGTGTATACTTCCTTGCGGGGCCCTTGGTTTGCCTCAGGATCATTTTCATTCTCTAAGGAATAGAAAGGATGGTAAGGGGGGGCAGGGGAAGACAAAAAATAGCACATCAATAAAATGTTTTATCCCTTTATCACTGCAGCCACATGGGCATTCAGTATTCTTTTTGCTTTTTCTTCCATTCTGAGGATCAGATAGGAAAGATCTGTTAACCATAGCCAGAAAAACGGATTTAATGGGATAAATCAGATACCTGCACTGGTTACTGGACAATTATCAGTACTATAATAGCAGTAACAACAGGTTTCCCAAGCTATCCACATCAAAGCTAGCCCAAGCAGCCCAGTGCAAACACCCATTAATTCCATTATCTGACCGCACTCGGTAAAGAAATGCTTCCTAATGTCCAGCCTAACCCTCCCGCAGCACAGCTTCGAACCATTCCCACAGCGCAGATAAAAGCAACAGGTTGGGAAGAGCCTAGTGCCCGCTCCTGTGACTCGAGACAGAGCACGAGCTTCTCCCATGGACACGGGATTCACCTCCCTTCAGGAGGGCCTGCCGGGGGCGGCCCGGGCGGACACCCGGCTCACGCAGCCCGAGCGGAGCCCGAAGCGCTCCGGCAGCCGCACAGTGCCCCTAGGGGCGGGCGGGCACCACCCAGCGCTACCTTCCCCGGCCGGGAAGCGCTGGGAGCGGGACAGGACGATCCCGGTGCCTGCCCGGGCAGCGAGGAGAGCCCGGCACCGCCCCCGGCCCAGCTCCCCCTCACGCAAGCCCCGCCCCCCGGGCAAGCCCCGCCCCGGACGCGACGCGCGCCGAGCGGGCTGTCCCTCAGCGAAACCTCCCCACCCCCCGGCGGTGACCGCAGGCCCCGCTGCCGGTACCGGTGCCGGTGGCGGTGCCGCCTTTCTCCAGACGGCTGTAGTAGATGAGGCCGCCCAGCGTGGTCCAGGCGCCCAGCGAGTAGAGCAGCGCGGCCCGGGCGTTCCAGACGGCGGCGCGCGCCGGCTTCATGGCCGCCCGCGCGGACGCGAGAGAGGCCCCGCCCCCAGAGGGGGCACGCGCGGGGGGCGGGGCCAAAGGAGCCAAGAGCCGCCCGCGGCACCGGCAGCGGGATTTGGGAACAACACTGAGGAGCTGTGCTCCTAGCCGGCTTTATTGTCACTATTACAGCCCCCTGCTTGCTGGGAGACCTCTTAAGGACATTAAATGTTAAGGTAAAGGCTGTCGAAATCTCTGTTGGCTAAAACACCTTTCAACTCTAATTAGGATGTGTGGAAAACACAGAGTGAACAGAACACAGACCAACAGCAATACAAATAAATTAGAAGGGAGAAGTAAAAAACTCTCCCCGAATGTTTATTTCGTGTAACAGTTAAAATCCCTAGTTTAAAAGAGAGGAAAGGAAATGTAAATAAATTGGTCCACGTCTGTCATCAACACGATCCATGTAAAGATCCATGTAAATCCTCTGCTCCTGCTGCTCAGTCCGACCAGTCACGATGCACTTGAAACCGCCAGCTTTTTAAGGTGGTCCATGAACACCTGGAGACTCACATCATCTGTCAGGATCGGAGCTCCGGATTCCTGCAGAAGAAACAAAGTAACAACGAGCCTAAAACACTGTTGCTAACACAGGGGAAGAACTGAAAGTAAATCAAAAGTCAGCACTCCGACCTAATTGCCTGCTAAAACCTTTTTCTCCCGCAGCAGACAGATGCTGCCCTTTGGCAACAGCACCAGCATTATCCTCTCCTACAATCTGAACTGCTGCAGGGAAGTCTCTTCTTCCTAAAGCACTGGGAATTTTGCTGCCCAAAGCTCTACACAAACAAGGTAAGCAAAGAGGATACAAAGTCTAGTATTCTCAGCTAAATTAGATCCATATCTATCCATATGCTAGTTGCTTTTTCCAGAATACTGAAAAAGCATGACATGCAGGCTTGAAAACTCCATTCTGATCATCCAGTGCTGCCATGATAAGGAGCCAAAGACAAATGTAGCACTGTTTGTGGCCACTTGGTGAGACAGGATGGCCACTGCACACACAAACGTGTCCATGTGTATTTTACAGCACTCCCAAAGATGAGCAGCTCCTCCGTTGCTTACCTGGCCCCAGGCATAGAGGTTGTTGTGGGTCTGAGAAGGATTCACTTTAGACAGGAGGAACCGGGCCTATAAAGACAAAAAGAGGAGGAGTTTGGTAAAATGAGAGACCTGTCGGCTCCCTCAGGCTTCATCTCACCTGAGATGCATGGTCAGCAATGTTCCTCTGCTTTTGCAAGGTACTGAGTTAGCTTAAGCATGTTTCAAGTCCAGAAATCCCTGCTCCACAGACAGGTTGTCTCCAGGGGCACTGAGTATCCAGGCTGTGCTCGCCTGGCAGGGCAGCTCTGATTCCACGGGACAGGAACCCATGGCACAGGAAACACCAGCACTGTTCTTCTCCCCATGCCACATCTGCTCCTCCAAAAAGGGCTCAGTGCCAGACCAGTGTAACAGGGTCACAGCAAAAATCAACACCAAACCTTTAGTTTGGAGCATCAGTTCCTGCCCTTCACTGCTACAAACAACTGCAGCACATTGCAATTCCAGGAAGAGTGAAAATAGGAACAATTTTATATCCTCATTCAGTGCTTGAGAATGAAGATACAGATGGTGAATCATTCAGCATTACTGTCCTAGCAACCTAACTATAGACACATAGCCAAATCATTTATTTCCCACCTTTTTACTGGGGAATAGAAACATATTTAAGTTAGCTTTTCCATTTCTTTTTCCACCCTCAGATTTTATAACCATATCCAGCACGTGATCAGCCTATTAAAAGACAGAGTTGTAGTAAAAGTTGATAAGAAAATATGCAAGCTCTGCACTTTGAAGAGCTAAATTGTGTTTGACTACCAGAACCTTTCAAAAAAGCAGAATGAGTCATTTGCTCTAGGCAACAACAGAAAGAGTTCCTCCAGAAACTTCCTTACCTGACTGCCCCCGTGCTCAGTGTGGATGTAACGTGGCATTGGGAATCTGGTCTGCAAGATTTCCTGGGCATCATCCAGTGGGGCTTGCAGGAGGTGCTTAAAGTTTTCATATTCAGGCATGTCCTGGTATCCAGCTTTCTGCCACTGGGCAATAGTCTGTTGATGGGACAGGAAAAAAATTAAAATGGAGCAGGGATGTCTACAAGCCTTCCCTTTTTACCCTGCATGTCTCAAAGCAGCAGAATGCTGCATGTGCTTCCACTTAGGGGCAAACACACACCTTCACCACTGTGCCTACAACATTACTTTCTGTCCCCAAATTTAAGCACAAGAACCCAACACAAAAACTAGCAGCAATTTGTGCAGTGCCAGAGCAGTTTGTTGAAAATCTTCAATATGCTTCAGCCTGTGCCAACACAGAAGCATTTATAAATCACTGACATTTTGAATCTGACTTGGCCTTACAGTATTTTCAAGGTATCCATTGCATGCACCATATGTCTGCAGCAATTCCTCTATAAGTACACAGGCCAGACACTCAGCTCTTCCCTTGTCTGGTTTTTACCCAGTTACTGAGTGTCCTGCTCTGCAACAGAAGACAGAAACTCCTTAAGGTAACTCCTGAAGATTTTTAGAAAGTATCTAAGCACTTCCCTCAGTCATGAGAGGAATATAGCATCAGCTTCCAAACCCATCCAGTATTTAAAAGCAAAAACTGGAAAACTGCCTAACTGATTTCTTGAAGAGCCGCAGTACTTAAGTATGAAAACCCTGCAACCAAAATTCTGTCACTCCTCTGAAAATACTTGCAACCCTGTCAAACTAGGTATCCTCTTGTTAACTCTGCCCTGCTTAATTTCCAGTTTCTCTGGCCTTTTCCAGGGATGGTAAGGGACCACCTTCATGGCCAAGCTACCACAACAGCTGGTACTCAGTGCAGAACATATCCTTAGTGGTTCCAGTATTATTTTTACTCTGACAGTGGTGGGAATTGTATTACAACAAGCAGCACGTACATGACATCGTCCTTATGCTGTGTGGGCTTTGCAAGAAGTTAGTCTGTTCATATTTCCTACTAGCAGCAAAGCTGTCTGCATGCATGGCAGGAGGGAAGGGGCACAAACAGAGAAAGAGAATGTGTTTCACCATACCTCACCAAGGTAGATAACTATCTGGAAGAAAGTATCCATCAGCAGGATTCTGTCAGGAAGAATACTGCTGCTGTCCAAAAGCACTGGCTGGGGAAAATAAAGAACAAAGTCAGGCACCCCTATGCCCTCAGATCTTAAGATGCCAGAGAGCAACTTCTATGCCCATCCAAGTGTAATTTGGTACGATCTTGAATAAAAGTATCTTGTCCTTTAATAATTTTTTTTAAATCTACAGGGGCCTTCTGGCTGAAATAGTGTTACTTCAACTGAACACTCGTTATTTTGAGTTGATTGACCTCTTCCTGGAAAACACAGACTCACCTCAGGAGGCCCATGGAAAGAATAAGCATAAAGGATGGGCTGGATCATAATGAGGGACTGGGTCAGATCCTGCCTGGCAAAGTGGTGCCGGTAATAGGAAGACTCATCTGGGCTGTTGTTGAAGACCTGCAGGAATGGCGAGCGGCGCAGGTGGAAGATGAACTGCACCACAAAGAGGAGTGACACAAGAAATGTCAGCCAAAGTTGCCAAGGCATCTGGAACCAATTCCAGTATTTTTGAACAGCAAATTCTTTGGGAAAAGTGTGCCCCTTAATAACTCCCCAGATTTCTTCTCTTATTGGTCTCTTGCAGTGCTGAACTACAGGACCAGTCCATTACATTAAAAAAGCACCTGTTCCTCCCCTCCTGAATCTGATAAATAGTGCAAGATGTTTTATCATCATTCCCACTCACCCCTGCACACTTTTCCCATGGCTGTGGGAAGTGACATTCTTACCTGAGGATACAAAGAAAATGATTCTGACAGCCTAAAGGAGTTGGGATCATCTTTGTTGTATTGTCCAAATTTCTGACACTGTTGGAAGCAAAATGGGTACTTTAGTTATCTGTTTTTTCTACTTTTTCCTTTTTTTAGTAGAATTTACATCTCTTTTTCTACAGAGTGTTCTTCTGCTAATTTTTAAACAATCAAGGCATGAACCTAACAAGAACAATAACTACAGCACTTACAGGCTATTTTTCTTTAAATCAGTGGTTTCTCTGTCTTTCTGGAATGAGAATGAATATTTAATCTATTTTGATATATATATATATTCATAAAGTCTAGACTTGAAATTATCAAAGAATGAAAGAAATGGTGCCTCTACAGCACTACCCTTTTTTTTTCCATTCATTCAGGGCTATTACACCTAAACTGTTCTGTACCCTATAGAACACTTCTTGCAGAATAGCAGATCAGTATTTCACTCTTTCACTGAAACTAAGTATCAGTGGTTTTAGAAATTAAACTCTAAATTATCCCACAGTCACTGCAGCAAACAGTTTGCTCCTGTTTGTGCTTGTGCTCCAATCTCTATTTGACTGGCCCTGGTTTTTTAGGGTCTGATGTGCCATATTGTGTTAGTACCAACCCCACATGGGTGTTTGGACAACCAGCACTGATTTAGACAATTTGGGCTTGTGAAACTGAAACCAAGAGACAGTAGGAGGTTGCAGAATTATTTCAGATTACTATCCTGAACTTGCCCACATCTGAATGCTGTGCCCAGCTTTGGGCTCTCCAGTGCAAGACAAACATGGACACACTGGAATAGCAGAGACCACCAAGTTAGTCAGGGGTTGGAGCGTCTTATGAAGAAAATGAAGCTGAAGAAGATGGGTTTGTTCGGCCTGGTGAAGAGTGAGATCAGGGAGTCAAGCTTGCTGTCTACCTGACTGGTAACTGGGGAAATGGAAATTCTGATTGAGAGATAGAGGCAGGGAAGAGAAAAAAAAAAACCAAACCAGCGACTATGACCAGACATTGGAACAGGCTGTCAAGAGAAGCATAAGAAATCCCACCTTTGGAGATTGTCAAAACACAACTGAACAAGACTTGGAGCAAGCTGCTCTAACTTCAGAGCTGGTCCTACTTTAAGCAGGAGAACTGAGCCAGTGACAATCACACCTGCATTATTCTATGTTTTGCTATCCCTTATTCAATCCCTTTCAGCATGATGGGATGCTCACCTATCCCATCCTAAATTTGCTGATCACACTGGGTTCTGAGTTATTCCACACTACACCTCTGTGACCATGATCCAAGCACAAACAAAGCAAGTCAATCTGAACAAAGACTGCTGTTGTCTCTCCCATTTTCACTGAAATCAAGAATGCCCCCAAGCTCAGTGTTGGTCTTACCAGCCTGATGAGCTGCCTGTCCAGCCACCGCAGAACATCAGGGCCCTCCTCAGACTCAGCCCTGTACACTCCCAGCCGTGCCATGAGCACGGCAGCTGCCTCCTGGTCGAACGCGGCCTCGATGTGCTGCAGCTGAGTCTGTGCATCTGCCCAGCTGCAGGGTGAGCAAAGGGTTAATGCCACGTGCACCCACGTGTGCCAATGCACCCAGCAAAAAGCCAGGAATCCCAGCACAGGTGGGAGCTGAAGCTGCTGCCACTGTGCCAGAGCACTGGCACGGGGTACTCACTTTCTGGCTACGGTGGTGACACGGATGCGCTTCTGGGTGCTGGAGTGTTGGTACTGGGTGACAAACTGCACTGCCCCTCTGCCCCCCTGAGGGATGGGTGCATTGTGCTGCAAATGAAACAAGGGCAGACTTCAAAACACGATGCCTTTTCCAGAACTCTTCCCCCACAGCACACAAAAGAAAGAGACACACGCAAAAAAAAAAATCTGAAATTATTTTCTCATCACAGAACACTTGGCTGCTTTGCAGCCATCCACCTGCAACACAGGGGGTGTCATTGCATTTTCTAGACCTGTAACAACTAGTTTGATGAGTAAAAAAGATGATTAAAAAAAAAAAAGCCAAGACTGACCTGATTTACCACTTCAAAGTAAATAGCCAGAGTTGTACTGGGATCCAGACTACAGATTTTCCATTGAGATGTCCCTCCAATTCCAAGTTCCTGCACAGAATCAAAAAGAAAGCAGCAATTTTCCTCTAGCAGCAGGAAAGGGAAGCTTATGTTAAATTCTGATCAGAGGTACAATAAATGGCAGGCCTTCTAGATTCTGCATATTTTGGGTGTGAATGAAGTTACTGAAGGCCATACAGTTAAAAGAAACCCTTAGGAAGCAAGAATTTAGTCTAAGAAAGACTGTTATTTCCTAGGGATGTTTCCTGGAAAACTGGCATTCTGGTTCAACTGTAGGTCTAGACAGAAACTTTGCATTGTATATTTACTTCTTTGTTAAAGATTTTTCCATGTCACAAACTTACATTTTCAGACACACACGGCCCTTTAGCATTCAGGGATATGCATGGTCCAATGGCTCCTGCAATTTTCAGCTCCCTGGAGGTCTTGAACAAGGTAAAAAAAAAAAAAAAGAGTTTGGTTTTTTTTATGAAGTCAGTCAAATAAAATACACACAGTCTAAATTAGTTGCTCAGCTTTAATGAGATGGTATTTTCCCAGACCATCCACTACTACAATTAGTGAAGATAAGAGAATCTACAGAACCACATTTTAATAATGAAGACATATTTACAGGTATTAAACAATATGAAATGTTCCTTGTTGAGTGAGAAGAGGCTGCTTTAAATAAAACATAACCAAACCAAACAAACAAAACAATAAAACCCACACAACAACAAAATTACTATGCTTCCAAATAAATATCCCTCCAGTACAGTACTTCTCCCAAAGAAGCACTACATCTGACCTCAGATATGTAGACATTCCTGCACCCCAAACATCCCAGAGACTTAAAGTGACTTATTAATCAACAGCACTTGTATTTCCCCATTACTGCAGTCAAACTCATCTCTCACCTTCACATCCAGATTTGCACCAAAAGCCATCCTAAATTCCCCATTGTAGCCTTTGCTAAACACCCTCTGGAAGGTCTGCTTGAAGAGAGAAGTGTTGAAGGAGTCTCCCATCACCATGTGTCCTCTGGGAAAGAAAAAACAAGGCAACTGAAGCAGCTGGGAACTAGAAGTACAAAGGATACACCCCTGAGCCTCTGACACGTGCAAACACATGCAGTTACTGCTTTAGAGCATGCCTTTGCATAGGCAGGATTCATACCAGGGAGTATGGGTGTCTCCTACAAAGCCACACAGGTTAGTGCTCCACCTTTGTCATTTCCTTTCTCAGTTCCGTTTCTTGCCATTGCTTCAGCTGCCTTCAAAACGTTTGTGTTTCAACTCTGCTCATCCTGCTTTCCCTGAGCAGGGCTGGAACCACCCACACCACACCAGAGGTGGCTGCACCACTGCAGCACAGGGAAGGTGCTGGGCCTCCCCTAAGTGTCCTGGCAAACCCAGGTCTGACAGATGCAGCTCAGTAACACATCCACAGGGTCAAACAGTCTCTCTTCTCCTTGCTGAGCACTGAGGGGTTATTTACAAACACCTTGCACTTGCAGTAAGACATGCCAAGTCCTCAAAAGGCCTGGGTTAGCACACAGCCTTCCTCACAGAGACCAGTTCTAGCAGTACGGGACAGAGACCCTTACCCCTTAAGACATGTCACTTAAAACTGAGCCCAGGGAAGTCAAGAATCCCTGGAGAAAGCATAAGCGAGCTGTTAAGCAGAGAAAATCTGGCCCACACAAGGAAAACTTCTACCCACCATTGAGTTTTCTAACAGCAGTGCTAATTCACATGCTGCTTTGAGACTCCAGAAATGTAGACTGGGATCAGGTGAGGCTTGCCATATAATTCCTGGCAAATTCAAACCACAGTTTAGAACAGAACGATAAAAAACCTTCTGCCTTGACAGCACACCTAATTGCTTCCTGAACTTCTCCCCCTCCAAAAACACCCCAAAAAGCAGGTGCCAGCTGTGTGCTGCCCTGCTGTGAACATACCCAGTGAGGTTTGCACAGCACTTCATCTCCAGCAGCCCTGTCTGGTCCAGGGCACAGGCGTAGATGTCGATGCAGTGCCCGTTGGCCGCAGAGCGGTTGGCCAGAGTCTCGTAGTGCTGGGAACACACACACAGGGGTTAGGAGGCTGCAATTGCTGCAAGTTCTGCAATTTCTGCTGCTCCCCACCTCAGGCCAACACAAGGTACAGATGGGGAAACCACCAGTGCTGTGGTGTGGTAGCTGAAGAGATGTTGGCTACAGCTCCCTTCTAGGATGAGGGATGCATTTGGATGAGCCTGAGCTCATTGTCTCAAATATAAACAGTGCATAAATGACAAGGGATCATCTAGTCTGTGATGACTCGCTGGGAACCCAAAGAACAGTCGATGCAGTGCCCGTTGGCCGCAGAGCGGTTGGCCAGAGTCTCGTAGTGCTGGGAACACACACACAGGGGTTAGGAGGCTGCAATTGCTGCAAGTTCTGCAATTTCTGCTGCTCCCCACCTCAGGCCAACACAAGGTACAGATGGGGAAACCACCAGTGCTGTGGTGTGGTAGCTGAAGAGATGTTGGCTACAGCTCCCTTCTAGGATGAGGGATGCATTTGGATGAGCCTGAGCTCATTGTCTCAAATATAAACAGTGCATAAATGACAAGGGATCATCTAGTCTGTGATGACTTGCTGGGAACCCAAAGATAGTTAGGAGAACAAGTGTCATCCTGCTTTCTCTAAGCTGACAGGCACATTTCATATCTGACATTTTTTCTGTTTTAATGGTTGTTTTATGTCAAGAAGACAAAGGAGGCTTTCTGGAAATAACCAGCTCTTGGGAGATTTGTTCCTCTCCAGGAGGAGATACAATAATGCAGGTGAACAAATTCTCCACCCCCATAAGCTAATAAAAAACACTGACATACTTTCTTCTCTGAGAAGACACAAGGCCATGATGGAGAACTAACTAGGAGGAAGCTTTTTTACTCTTCCCTTAAGCATCCTCATAATTTAGCATACACAAAGACTCAGATTATTTCAAGGACAACCATGCAACCCACGTAGTGCTCTGACACAACATTCAGTTTCAGCTTTTAAACACAGCCATCAAGCCCTAGTACCTACTTTGGTGGCCTTCTTCATGAACCTTGCATTATCCTTCTCTATGTCATGCCAGGAACGGATGGGTGTTTTCAGCTCATCTCCCACCACCATGCCTGGCCCTTGCGTTGGTGGCCCGCCTGTGAACAGCATTATTCTGGCCCCTGTGTTTGGAAATGTGCCCTAAAATAAAAACAAAGACTTGTATCAGAGAGGGGGAGGAGGGGGAAAAAAAGGGAAACTGATTAAATAGTAACAATTCTTTCTTTAGAGAAGGGTCTGCACGTGCTCCTGCAGTGTCAGTGGGGACCTGTCCTTGCTAGATGCTACCTTGATAAATAGTGATGCACTTCCTGACAGTCACAGCACTCAGATAAAGTTTAAACTCAAACCATGTCAAGCTTCATGTCTTCAAAACAGGAAGCAGGCGGTTTCTGTTCTCTTTACTTATATCTTAGATAATACTTAAATAAATCCAGTGCATAGTATCACCTCTTGTGTGGCAACACACACAAGAATCAGAGACCTTTAAACACCTGCAAATTTAAATTCCATTTAGATGGAACCTTCCAGCCCACCAACATCAGCCAGTGCTAGCACAGCTCAAATGTCAGCAGACAAATTGCACCTCTGCATCCCACTGTAACCCAGCTGCACTCATCTCAGCAGGTATGGCCATGTGCTTACTTTGGCCTCTCATCTCAAAGCACAGCATTGGAAGTACCTCCAATAAGCCAACTGCAATTGAAAGAGCCACTCCAGTAGATCGCAAGGGTCTCTTTCCCTGGGTCACTGGCCATGGGTCCCTCTGCAGCTCTCCAAGCAGATCTGTTAAATTCATGTCAATCTTATGCACAGGCTGGAGGAACCTGCAAAAATTCAAAACAGTGTTTTCCTGCTTCTAAGTTTGGAGAAGAAAAAAGCTGCCTCTTTGTTTCTGGCACACATAAAATGCACTGAGACAATAATCAGAAGTAAAGAGACATGCAGCAGGTTGTCTTCTTACATGCAAACTTTCCAAGATAACAAGCCCGTGCAAAATAAAAAATTTGACCAAAGGAAAACATCAGGAACTGACAAGAAGGCAAAGTCACATAAAGAACAGGAAAGAAGTTCAAAAGTGAGTTTGTTGAAAGGCATGAGAGCTACCACTGAAAAAGAGAAGCTGAGAAAGAGAAAACTGTGTTCAATGGAGGTAAATAACTGTGACAAGACAATACCATTTAAATCTCCTTTCCCCTCCTGGGAAACCCAGGGTTAGAAGTGTGATCTATGGGTATAAAGGAGCATAAAACATCTGTGTGCTGTGCTGGTGAAGCTTACCTGCTGGAAATAACAGGCTGCTCTGGAGTTTGAAGAGGTCTTCCCTGTTGCATGGGGACAGCTGGCCTCGAAAGCCCAAGCATATCCTAAGAACAGGAAAGAGGAGGCAGAGATGTACTAGTCAAACACTAACCATATTACTTGTATTACTACTTAATAACACCTGCAATACTGCGGCATTAAATATACTTAAATCTGTAAAATTATTATCTTTGCACTGCCATTAGGAATGGATCATGGGTCCATTATATGAAATATAAAAACTCAATCCTGAACAAGCTTCCGAGACATTTACAAAAGCAAAAAGACAGGACAGGTACTGGGAGAGCAACTGGCTCACAGTTGAGAGCACCAAGCCCTCCTTTCTCCCAGAGAGCCCTGTGCTTGAGAGCCCAACAGAGCTGAGAGGTACAAGCCCCTGGCCTGAGGGATGGCAGAGCACACCTGGATTTGCTTGGCTGTCAGGTCCTTGGTGCCCCGGAACACGTAGCTCTTGGAAATCCCTTCACAGCTCAGCTCGTGAACCTGGACCATGCGGCCAAAAGTGATGAGCCCCACCAGGGCATCGGGAGGCAGCAGGCTCAGGGACATCTGCAGGGACTCCTTCAGGGCCTGCAAATCCTCCTCTTCCAAGCACGTGTCCACAACATACAGGAAGATCAATGGCGTCTGCGGACCTCGCTGACGTGGGAAGAAATGACATTTTATAAAGCCTCCAGCCAAGGAATAAAATGAGCCCCTTCTTAAGCACCTTGCAGACATGGTATTTATTTGCATTATCCTAAGAAAATTTTACACATATATCATTTGTCACAAACAAGACAATTCTGGAAGCTTCAACCTTGCCTGTGGTTCATTTACCTGCACTATGTATTCAATTGTTGAAAACTGAGGCATAAGCTCTGCTGGCTGATTGACTTCAGAAATGCCAGCATATGCTGGGGGGAACTGAAAAAGAGAACAAAAAATTAGGACAAGGAAGTTGCAGGACAAAAATGTAGGGCTCTCGTCTGCAGCACAGAGCCTGCCCTGCTGATGATGTGGTTATTCAACTTTTTATTTACTGCCACTGCACCAACCTGATTAATTCATTACAAGAAACCCACAGTGCTTTTCCTAAGCACTGACAACAAGTGGACAGCAGGAGGGACACCTGCTCAATCCAGTGTAAATAAAAAGTAAGGCTACAGCAGCAACAATGTAGTAGTTGAAATTCTTTTAGCCATAGTTTCTGATGGCAAAAGTCTACTCAAATCTAATGAATTCCATAATCTGCAGGAGTATTAAATATCAGATGCAAGAAACAGACTAGGACACATAGAATAAAATAGCATTTTTATCTCTTTACATGCTCTGCATGCCAGTAAAATCACTGACAATATGTCAGATAAAGCAGACTGTACTCTACCCTGGGCTCAGCAAGAGAAGAAAGCCAAGGGAAGGGATCTAGAGAAGCAGAATTTATGTTTAATGTCCAGGGAAGGCCATCAATAAATTGTTCACTGAAAGGTGGAAGTGCTTTTTCCAACATACCTGGTTTCTCTGAAAACAGAAGTTACAAGCCCAAAGCTTGGCCCGAAAGTCAACTTGGCTGCAAGGGAAAGATGAGGCATTGGTGTGACTTCAGGAACAATTTTACAGCAAAGCTTCACAATTAATTCATTAATCCATGCTGGTTCGCAGCACTGAGGAAGAAAAAGACACTCCAGCTTGAACAGCAAGTGTTTTAGGGACTCAGACTCTGGTTCTATTACCAGGAAGTTCATTAGCTAATCCAGCCCTGCCATTTCCAGGCTTGTCAGCACGAGGAACCACTGACAGCTCTCTGAAGCTCAGCCCTTGGCAGACACAGACTTGGGTCTAATAACAATTTCACTACACTCAGGCTCATCTCATTGTCTTACTGTTTGTGCAGCTGTAGCACCAAGTGCTCCAGTGTCAGAGCAGCAGGAGCCATCCACCCAGATCTTGTGCAAACACAGAACAAACAGGCTGTTTTCCCTGTCCTGCAGAGTTTACTCTCCTCAGCCCAGTACAACATCCTGCTAGTGCAGGATGCCTCGCCACGTTCTCATTCCATGGCTTTGATCTCGTTTCACTTCCTCTTACTGGCATTCCCTGCTTTTTCTCAGCCCAACACCATGCCCTGACTATGCATGATCATCACATGATTTTGGAACCAAGATATTCCTCTAAAATTACCTCATTATGCTCATACTGGAGCTGACCTACAAGCAGTAGGACGTGTAGGAAGCAGGAAAACAAGTGAACATCAGAGTCCAGAGCACATTATCAGTATAATGGGCATCTTTGTCTATTACGAGTTTCCTCATTCACCATGAAATTCTCTGGGATGCTGAGTACTCTCTGCCTTAACAGCCTCCCCAAAGATCCTCCTGTGTCCTCTGCTCTTGCCAGCTCTAGCACCAGGCATGTTGATGTATGGATTTTAACAATTCCACCACATCTAAACGAAAGAGGCTGCCAGGCACAGGGCAGAGAATAAGGAAGCAGTGAAGCTCAGATGACAATTAGGCACTATCCAGCCCTTTCCAACATCCCCAGCCCAGCAGTTCCTACCAGAGTGGGTTGAGCACAGCTTTGCAGGTGGGCCTGCTGCAGAGCACCGGCTCATACTGCACGGGGGGCAGGTCCAGACGCTCCTTCAGCGGCGTCAGGAGACAGGCCAGGGGCACAACCATCCTGGTGGCCTCCAGCCTGCTGGAGGGCCACACGTTCCAGCTGAAGCGCACCCCGTCACGCTCCTCGTTCTGCTGGATGAACTCCAGGTACGTCGCCATGGCGCCGCAGAAGCTCCTGAAGGACACAAGAAGGCACCTTTGGGCAGCAGCCACCTGTGTGGGCAACAGGCCTGCAAAGGAGCTCAGCAGACCAACCACAGGTGGGGGCACAGGACACTGCAGCACAAAGCCAACACAGTGCAATGAATTAATCCCATTATCAAACAAACCATGTGACTCCATTAATCTCTTCTGTCCAGTGCTCCCATCAACATTACAGCCAATTAAAACACCACCAAATCCAACAAAGAAACAAGAAAGTCGACACTTAAAGTCAGAATGCAAGAGGTTGGGGTTTTTTTCCTTATGATTCACATTTAACATCTCAAAATCCAATCAGCCTCATGCTGGCCTCAAGGCAATCCTGCCTGACTGGGTCAGTAAGGGAAGACAAGCCAGATTTGCAACATGTCCTGGAGCCTTCAGCTGAAATGCTGCAGGGAAAAAAGGAGGCCAAGTCTGACACCAAACCAGTCACAAATGTCACCAAGCTGCCAGCCTGACCTGCTTACAAAGGGAAGGGAGCACATGACAAAATATCAAAAAAAGGTCTTTTGGACACCCACTCTGCATGGCATAATTGTCCCACTGCCAGTAAGAAAGGAACTGAGAGTCCAGAAGACTTCAGAAAACATCAAGGAGGAATATCCCCAACACAACAGAGAAATCATTCTCTGTGCTGTCTCACTAAACTCTCCAAAATAAGGCATAAAAAAGAGCCTCCAGGCTATCACTACTTTTGATTTCTCTGAGAAAGGCAAGAACAAGCTTACCAAAAAACTTACTTGTCAAATCCAGACCACAAAAACACCACACAGCACTGGCAGCAACTCACAGAGCCAGAAGCAGCAGCTCACAACCTGCTCCAGACAAGGAAACTCAGAGGTTCACCTACAGCTGCTCCAGGATTACCTTACTCCTGGTCCTCACTGCAGGTGGGATGTTCAGGAGGGCCACACACATGAAAAATCAGAAGCAACACCTCCCCTCAGATGAGGGGAAGTTTTGGTATAACATTTCCCTACAGAACTCCAAATTCACTGACATTTTCCTCTTCCTTACTATTAAGGATGTAAATCAAGCATAAGGGGAGAATTGCCCCACGTTTCCACCTCCCTCACTGGATGGACAAACAGAAGGGCTCACAACACATCCCCACCACAAACAGGTCTGTCAATGAGAAAGTCAGAGCCTGTAAAAGATCCCGCACACCAGAACAGCAATACAAACATCTGACATCTCAGGCGTGCAGCACAGCCGCAGGGCAAATTTATTCCATGTTTTTTCCAGCTGTAGACCAGCATCACTTCCCTGCCCCAGGCAGAGCCCTGACCGCCATGGGCTGTGGCCCTGCTTTGGGGTCAGGACAGGTGTAATCCTCCAGCTGCTGCTACAGGGGACACCACAGATGCCACCTCGGCCCCGCAGAGCACTGACCCCCGGCTCGGCCACGGGGCAAAGCGCTGCCGCCCCTCCACAGGGGACACGCCGGACCCCAGCCCTGCCCTGGGGGACACTGCCGAGCGCCAGCCCGGCCGAGGCGAGCAGCGCCGAGCCCGCGCTGCTCCGTGCGACACCGCGGATCTCCCATGGGAGCACCGCGCCGGGGACACCGCGGGCCACCCTCAGCACCCCCCGGGGACACCGCTGACCGCCCCCTTCCCCCTCAGGGGGGCCATCACCGACCGCCTCACACCGCGTCCCCTCAGGGAACACAGACCACCTCCCCCATTCCCATTCCCATTCCCATTCCCATTCCCATCCCCATTCCCATTCCCAGAGCCCCGCCGCTCCCACCTGCCCGCGCCGCCGGCTCGCGCCGCTCCCTCCCGGCACGCCCCGCGCGCCCGGCAAGGCCAGCTCAGCGGTCCGCGCTGCCCGCGGCCAAGATGGCGGCGGCGGCACGCCCGCCCCGCGCCCGCTGAGGGCCCGCCGCCATCCTGGCTGAGGGCACGCCGCGCCGCCCCTCAGAAGGAGGGGAGAGGCGTGACCCGGCCGAACGTGGCGGGGCGGCGGCCGCAGGGTGCTCGTCTTGGTTCCGCCCTGCCATGGCGACGGACGGTGTGTCCCTGCTAAGTGTGGGATGCGGAGCCGCGTTCCTACCCCGGCACGGCATGAGGGAAGCAGCTCTGCCCTCAAGGGGCTCGGCTGCTTGAGGGCGCGCTGTCGTGTTCAGCAGGGAGCACAGAACTTCCTGGGAAGGTGTTACGAGTAGCACTCCACTAATAACGCCGAGACACTTTTTAAATAAATAAACTGCGAGCCCCACACAGTCTCACCTTTGTCTCAGTTCCCGGCTCCTCTCTCGGGCCGAGGGTTCTGAGGCCATTCCATCCCAGCAGCAAGGCAGGGACAATCCATCAGATTTTCCTCCTCATCTGTTCCCTGACCAAGCTTTACCCCCACATCTGCTCGAGGCCACAGTGGTTCACCATTCTGCCAGGAAATCCGTACCCCAGCCTACTGGGGAGACCCCTGCAGCGCCCAGACCCTCGGAGAGGAGAGATCCAGGCATGGACACAATTTTCAGGGAGCCTGAGGATGTGGGTGGAGGTTTGGCACATCTGACTTGCCCCAGGAACTTGTCTCTGCCTTGAAATTAGGCAAATATGTGTCCCTCTTTCATTGCTTCCATCTTGTGTTGCTTCCCAGACTCTCTTCCCAAGGCAGGGAGGTAAAGCCTTTTCCTAGTGAGCCCAAGACAGGAATCCTGCCCTGCAGCTTTGTGTGATGCCATGCAAGTAGTATTTGTCCCATCTGAATGCATGGATGCAAATCCATTCCTGAATCCTGCAGGCTTTCACACATATTCGAGGTGCAAAGGCTTTGCAGTGAAATACCTCAATCTGCTTCTTATAGTTTGAGTGTTTGCCTTACATTCTTGCAGTGGTCAGCTTACAAATATCCCCCAGGCTTCTGTGTGGGCACTGCTCCACTATTGCTTAAAGGAAATTATTGCCCTGTGATCATGTCTACTCACCCATGCCCAGCTCTGGAGTTTGTTTTTGTTTCTTTTTTTTCCTGTTTTCTTTATTTTAAATGCAGCAGAAATCTGTGTTTGGAATGTGCAGAGTACAATCCAGGTCCAAAACAAAGCAAAATGAAATGCTGTCTGAGGTGAACGTTGCTTTTGCCATCCCAGCTTCCTGACATCCCAAACACAGTGGGAATAAAAAAGTAGAAGCATACTACTGATGTGTGTATGATAAAATGTGTAAAATTCAAATTACTAGTATTGCTGTCATTGTCAGGTGTAGGACTAACATTCTCAGCCCAGGACTGGCTCTCCAAGTAGGAGGCAAAGCAAATCTGCTCTTCTGAAGTTGCCTGTTTACAGTTTACATCCTCCTCCCACTGCCACATCTCAACACAAAGAGTGCCTTACCAGGACCCAGGGCTTCAAGGCCATAGTGCACCCCGCTGCAAACATTAGATTAACTAAAATATTGAGCAACTATTGTAAGTCTGTGTCTTGCTTTCAACTTTCAGAGTTAATTTTCCTGCCTCAGAGCTGGTTTAGTGCTGCATTTTTTGATTTAGGATGAGGAAGATGTTGATAACACCCTGATAATTTAGTTCTTGCTGAGCAATTCTTATGTTTAATCAAGGATTTTTCAGGTTCTTCTGGCCAGCCAGGAAACTGGGGCTGCATAATAATTTGGAAGGGGACAAAGGCAAGACAACTGATCCCCAGTGGCTCAAGAGATATTCCTCATTCCTTATCATATGGTGTCATGCTGAACGATGAAACTGGGGAGAGTTGGCTGCTGGTCTCCAACCTGCTGCTCTGGTACTTGAGCAATGGTCAGCAGAGGAGGAGCAACTGTATTGTTCATCACATGATTTCTATAATCTCTTACCATTATTTTCCCTTCCTTTTCTGCCGTGTTAAACTGTCTTCATCTGAATCTACATGTTTTGGTTTTTTTTACTATCGTCTCTCCCATCCCACTGGGGAGGAAGTAAGGGAACACCTGTGTGGTGTTTACCTGTCTGCTGGGTTAAACCAAAGCAGTTTGGAAGAGGAGCACAATCTTAAAGCCCTGTGTCCATGGAACAAATAACCCAAGTAAAAGCTTTCCCAAAAGCATTTCCTGAAAGAAGCACAAGCTTGCTCAGAAAATGGGAGAAAGGAAAACACCACAGGCTGCCTGTACAAACCCCAACTTGTGTTTTGTTTAACAGCTGAAAGAGAAGAGAGCTTTGAGCTCTGCTTCCTGTCCTCCCGATTCCCCAGAAGACCTCCTAAAGAGTGAGCAAAGTGCAATGACCAGCTTTCTCATGGTGGAAGTGAATATTTTTGACAAGAATCTGGACACCATCTGTGGAGCTTGTCACCATACCTTTTAGTCTCCTCCAGGCTGCAAGCTGAGATGGGCTCAGTGTGGCTGAGGAGAGCCTAGCCATGCATTTCTCACAGGTGAAATGACAGAAAGCCCCAGCCAAGCAGAGCAAGAGGAGGGAAAGGTGGTCTGTGTGTGGCAGAGGACAGCTCTGTTTGAGGTGTCTGTACCCTGTTTCAAAGCATCAAGTGTTTAGCAGCAATAGGAGACCCAGTTGTCTCCGCTCACTACAGTTTCTTCCCAAAATCTGCTCTGCATGTGGAGGCAAAAAAGAAATCAGTATGGCTTAAGATAGAGCTTTTTCCATGTTGGAGCCCTGGGGGAGCTATCCCAGGAAGAGACAGGAGATGGTGCTCTAACAGCACCACAGGAACAACGATTACCCATCCCACCTCCAACGGGTCAGTTACCATCAAAGTAAAAATACAAAACCCGCAGCCAAACAACCAAACCTAGGAAAAAACTGAACAGCCACTCAGCCACGGGGAAAATGTTTTCACTACCAGAGCTTCAAGTTTGCTATTCATCCTGATGTTTTAAACTTCGGAGTGTAAAGGCTACGCATGCCAGGCAATTCCTGCCAGCTGTACACTGTCAGTTCTCAATGCAGCCAGTTACTGTAGTCAGTGTTTATCTTGGAATTAAAACACAATTTTGCACTCGATCCCCTGTGGCAGCTGGGTGTGCCCACCCTCCCACTTGCCTTTGGACAGTTGGCTACTACTAGTGAGGCAACCACTCAAAAGAGGCTCAAGGGTTGACAGCAGGATCAGGGCTCATGAAAACAAGGATGGGCTCTCTCCAGCTCAGGAGGGATCTCCTGGTCCTGCAGCAGATGAACTCACCTCTTGCATGAGGCCTACGAAAATAAATGAGCAGATCCTACTTCCTATTTGTCATGCACGTTTTACGGGATAATTCAGCTTTCTATACCTAAGTGTTTTCATATTGAGTACTGGAGCTACTGTAGGATCTTCCTTAAAACATTACATTTCATACCAGTTTGGAATAGGGACAGCTTCGCCAAGGAGATTGACAAAACTCAGGACACTATTAATCTACCTTTTAGCATTTACTCACTTTTCAGATAAGAATGTCAGACTGATAGATCAGCCAGGTTCATGAAGAACCAGAGTGACAGAAAGATCATTTCTCTGATTCATATAGAAATAGATCAGACAGATTCCTATCTGTAGGAAACTGAATTGAAATTACTTTTCCCTTATAGGCACTTTTCCCCAAATCTGAGAAGTCTTGTTACAGCTTCAACACTAAGAAGTTTCAGATACCACAAAGGTCATCTAAGCCAGATAAACCTAAACCCGCAATTTAAAGAGCTTAATAAACCATATATCTACTTCCTAAAGCTGTTCACTGAGGAGAAGCTTTCTCTCCTTTTTCTTATTGCCAATGAATGTGATTATAGAGCATAAAGTGACATACCTGCATGATAAAGCCTTGTTGTTTCCCTGGAAGTTATCTTCTAGCTGCAGTGGAGCATAAACATTGTGTTATCTCTGCAGCAGCAGGCTCAGGACCCCATTGTGTCAGGTCCCCTTTGAAGACAGGAAGACAAAGGCAACCCCAGCCCCACATCTCAATGAAATTACCTTGGGTGGAATAAAGGATGTCTGATCCAAGGCTCCTTCCAGGGAACAGAGCAGCATTTTACCCTTGGCTTCTCTGTGCTGAGTGGTTAAAGGGGGCAGAGAAAGAACAAAGCTCCAATCATTTCACCACCACCTCTCTTTCCTAAGAGCCCTTCTGCCTCTGCAGAGATATGCATCCCTTTTCCCTGGAGACAACAGTGCAGCAAAAGGAGAGCCTGCTGGCAGTGCTCACCTTGCTAGGACAATCAGAGCCTTCCAGGGACTTGCCAGCTTATCAGTGCTCATTGTTTGCTCCAGTACACACCTAACTGCTCCCACACAAGGAGCCTTTCTCTCTGCATCCATACCCTCCCTGCATGGGACAGGAACCATGGGAGGTTTCTTTATTATTTGTACAGCACCCTCATTAGCCTCTGTCCTCTAAGAAGAGAAATGGAAATCAAGCAAGATTTGAACACTTTCCTATGTGATCCAGACTGCTTTTAGAAAGTGCAAACTCCTGGACAGTATTGAAAATACTGATGTGAAGTCTCTTACCCTTATGAGGTAAACTCTTCCAAAACCTACGTTAACCCTCTGTCAGGTTACCCAGGATGCTGCTAACAGCCACAGAGGTGCTCTCCCACCACCCTCCCAACACAGTGTCCAGAGGGCTTATTTTGAGCCAGGCACACTTGAAAACAGCCAGATGCAACAAGCCCTGTGTTGTGCTTGACCCCCTGATTGCCCCCCAGTGCTGGAAGACCACTGTGAAGATACTGAGTAATTGTGGAGAGATCCAGCCTGGCCAGAGGCAGCTGAAGCCACAGGCAGCAAGTGGAACAGGGGCCAGCATGTCTGTGCACAGGCCCTGTGCACCACACCCTGCCTCCTAGTGTGTCATTCCAGCCCTTTGCCACTCTGGATGCTGGAATCTATAACATTTTTCTCTGTAGCATCAGGCCAGAGCAACCCTTCTTCCCAGAACACCTCTACTCAAAATTTCAGTGGAGACGTCCATGTATGTGACGCAGCTGCAGAAAACACCACCAGAAATTTGATGATGAAGGAATAAATACAGCAGGCAGCAATACAGGAAATGAAGCACAGATGTACATAAGAAAAATCAGGGGTTTAATGATAAATAAGCAGGTAAGAAAGATAACAAAGAACCAGTAAGTGTTTGACATATTCAGTGTCTGTTTGACATATTCAGAATCTTTCCCACATCAGATTCATAGTCTTCAATTAGATGGAATCTATCGTGGGAGAAAAGTGTGAGCTTTAGAACTTAAGCATTCATCAGTAGCATTAATCTGAAAGCAAAATTTGGGATCTCATTCTTGGTATCACTTGTTACAAGTTTTTCTGATCAGCTCTGAGGGACTGAAAAATGTTAAGACTAAAATGTCTCAACCTTGTTTGAACTTTATTTTGAACTGTTGCTTAGAAATCTATTTTATTAACCACCTTAGTTGCCATCTCCAATTTTGATTGAAGAATGGATCTACATTTCCACTTCAGCGTTGATCTTCAGCACTGACTCCACTTCCAGTCCACTCCCAGGATAGTTCACACAACTGATACATGGCTGCTTTGTCACTCCATGTCCTGAAGTTGCTTACAAATTTAGAAGTCCGCTTTTAAAAAAAGCATTCTGCTTTGCCACTTTGGCTGTGAAGGATGAATCCAGTTTACAGTTTCCTTTCACTTTAAAACTCCAACCATTCTGTCATATAAATACAATTTGATGGAGAAATCTCACCACCTTCATGACAATCATCAAAAACCTGCAAAATAAAGCCCTGTGTCAGCAGAGTAATTACTTCCAGTTGGATGGTGCTTGCTGTGTGTAACATGCTCCCATGTTTTCTGCTGCTTTCCCAGTAGATCAGCATTAGTCTAACAGAGGCCAAAACCTAGGAAGTTTTATGGCAGCTCTGAGGGAGAAGAGAAAAACAGATCCCACCACAAAGGAACATGCTGGCAAGTTTCACCTACAAACCGGTTCACAGCCCAGAGAGGAGAGACTAAAAGCTAGAGAGAAATAATTTAGCTTTGTAAAAACACAGGCAAACCTGGGGTCAGAAATAACATAATTTGGAACAGGCTACACTTGACAGCATCCTTTCACATAGAGTCTAGTGAAGAGACATGCTGGAAGTGGGAAACACCTGGCAGAGCAGGTGTTCAGACCAAATACAGAACCTGTTACACCACAGCTAAGGCAGCTTTTAAGCACAGCTGGCTTAGTCCTGAGGCTGACTCATGGGCAGAATTTGCCATGTGCCATCTGGCCACTGCAGGCCTGTGCTCAAGAGCTGCATGCACCACTAATGATACACAGAATTAGTTACTCACAGGGCAGAGTCCACAGGGTGTCCTGACCAATCCAGTGGGCTGGATGAGAGGACTGACGGCTCTGTACAGCCTCATCTGCCCATCCACGCTGCCCACTGTGCCCTCCTTGGCAGCAATAATGGTCATCTCCACTTTGCCATCATAGATCAGAGTATTCAAAATGGTCTCAATGTCTTCCATTGACAACTCTACCTAAGAAACAATTTGTGAAATAGATGTTAGGAAAGATGCATGCCAGTGAGTCCTGCAAGGAGGAAAGGAGCAAACACCATGGGTAACAAATCCATAGAGTTCTAACCTAGTCCAGAAAAAGACACCAGTCTCACTGGGAACTTGATGGAGTTGTGCAGATGCAAAAAGAAAAGCAAATACTAATACCTCCTACCTCCTGAGCATTTCTGATTTGCACTAGCCTTGGTCTCACCAAAAAGAACTTCCCTATGCACCTGAGATGTCTCCATCAGCCTAGCACAATACAGGAAAACAGTTATGAAAGAAGACCAAGACAAGACTGCTAAAGATATACTTTTTGATATACCCAGTAATGGTGGGGTATTTTTCCCCTTCTTTTTTTCCCTCCCCTAAAATTCCTTGAAGTGCATCTGTAAACTTAAAGAGAAATTATGAAATCTAAACCAGCTGAGACAGTTAACAAGGATGTGAACGCTAATTCTTTTACACATTGTTGAAAACCCACGTGCACCAGCTATCCTGGTATGCCAGGCAGTATCAATAACCTCCCCAAAAAGCAATGAAGCCACAAAGCTCACCTCCAGTACACAAGCTGTGTGGCACTAAGACACTTATGAGACTTTCAGCAAGTTTGCAGTACCCAGCTCCTAGTGCTAATCATGCCCTGACAATGTGAACAGCAGTGAGATCAACCTGTTCTGACCTTACTGATGCCCAGTTCACAGATGTATTTCCACACCTCGTGGGATGAGGCAAACGAGCTGTTCCTCTGTATCATGGGGTTCTGTTTGCTGTCTCGAGCTGCCTCTGCCTGAGAAAAAGCAAAGGATAGTTAGAGTCAGCACTCACTGCCAAGAGCCTCCTTCGTGGTTCAGTTTCAGGCAGACTCAAAAACAAAACTTGTTTTCCATTTCTGGAACACATTTAGCATTTAAAGCCACATTCTTAAAACTGGTGTATGTGAGACAATGCAGTGCACATTCAAATATCATTTTATGAGATAAAATTTACACTGTAATTCAGATTAATATGAAGGAATACCAGCATTTGACATTTTGTTGAAAAAAAAAAGTTTCTGCTGTACCTATAGTATTAAAAATATATTGTAAAGCAACAGACAAATGCTAGAATCTGCAGAAATATTTAGTGAACCAGGGACAATTTAGACTAGGGGCAATTGTGTTCTAGGCAGAGCTACCCGACTGACTGCTGCCTTACATCCTCTCAGAAATTAGGTGCTCTGCAGAAACCAGAGTGACTTTTCCTAGATTTTTTTGGTCCTGTGGTCTTTGCTGCCTGGTTTGTGTCTTAGTTTAAGACAATTATATGGGGTGGAGACTCCAAAATGAGTTATCCCCCCTTTAGTTTTAACCAATCTCCTTCCACCAATAAATAGACAAAATGGGACAAGGCAGAAGGGGAAAAAAAGTCAAATAAAAGACAACAGCCTCCGCGAGTGACTTTTCCTAGATTTTTTTGGTCCTGTGGTCTTTGCTGCCTGGTTTGTGTCTTATTTTAAGACAATTATATGGGGTGGAGGCTCCAAAATGAGTTATCCCTCCCTTTAGTTTTAACTAATCTCCTTCCACCAATAAATAAACAAAATGGGACAAGGCAGAAGGGGCAAAAAAGTCAAATAAAAGACAACAGCCTCGGCAGTTCCAGAACTTCCACAAACAACAGTCAGAGGGGAACAGGGACAAAACAAAATCTGGACAAACAATTTTTGGTCAAAAGGCTCCAATGCTGCCAAAATGCTGGAAAAAAACTTTCCAGCAAGTTGCAGGTCCACCCCCTCCTCAACAAACAAACGGCAGGCAGCTGGAAAATCGCAGAGAGAGTGTCTGACTGCTCCTTGGCTGGAAAACATATTGCCAAATTCCCTCTGGAGCAGGTCTGGACTGCAAAATGCAGCTTCTCGGGTGTGAAAAATGCGTATTTTATGATTGGCTTTTCACAAATATTAAAATAAATATTATATGTGTTATGTTAGAAAGTTACGCTGTATTAATTTTCTTAAGTAGTGTGTTAAATATAGTTTTAGGTTACAACATAGTGTTAAAATAGAAACTATGCTATGTAAGATACTTTTTTTAAAGAGAGGACTTGACTGAGATAGCAGCCACAGGACACCTAAATCTTTCAGAGAATTTATTGCCCCATTATCAGAATAAACTAATTTCTTCCCGCCTCATTCAGCCCTGAAGAGCCGTCAGGACTCAGAGGAAGAAGTTGACACTGACCAGACAGAATCCTTTGTTTGAATGGAATTTATACATCATGTATGAATTGTATGAATATGCAACAGGCTATTGCTTTTAAGGGTTAATCCTCTGTTAACACGGGTCCTTTTTCAGGCTTATTTTGCCCAGAAAGAGGTACTCGGACTGTCCATAACTCTTTGTTTTTATTAGCTCATATTGTCCTAAATCCTAATTGTCCAAATTTTTATTTCCCTAATTATATTACTCTTTTCATAACCATTTTATTACTATTAAACTCTTAAAATTTTAAAAACAAGTGACTGGCATTTTTCACATCGGGTATGACTTGAAGACCCGCCCCAGGCAATCCCCTCAGGCACCCAGGGAGAACAAGTGTGTTCCCCTCATGTCCATTTCTGTTTTTATGGGGATCCTCCACCCTCCCCTTCCAGGATAAAACACACAAGTTCCTCTTTCCCGGGTTGCTGGCTCTTAGGGATGGTAATACTCTTGGGCAGGCTGGGACACAGAAGATAAGGAATACACAATTTAGGGTCACCTAGGACAGTTAGTCATTGGACCTTGGGGACAAAAGGCTTCCCTCCTTGTCCAGGGTGTAAAAATATCCATGATTAAATACAACACCATCACATCTACTGTGACAGAAATAACAGTCCAGTATGGATTTGCCAATCTAGCTGCAACAATGGCTAACACTTATGGAAAGCCTAAGCCTTGCCTGGCACCTGTTTACACAACAAATGCAGGTGACTTTGGCACTCACCTTGCTCTGCAGGAACTTAAAACACTGCTGATTTAACACCTCCACAAACTCGGACTCGAAGTCCTGGTCACTGTACCAGGCCCCTCCAGTGACGGAGCGGTCGGGCTGCAGGTTGTACAGCATGTAGACCTTCTTCTTGGATGCCTGGGGAGGGAAACGTACAGCTCTCAACAGCTGAAAGCCTTCAGCAGGAAGGAACATGTGAGCAGATCATCTGCAAGAGAGGTTTATTACTCCTACACCTAAGGCACAGCAACCCATTTTGATTCCTGATCATTTTATAGCATGGCGTTGGAAGACCAGATCTTTCACGTGAACACAAACAAGCTACTGCTTTGCTGTGTCCAACTTCTCTACCCCCACCTGCTCTACCAGACCCAGTGAGAACCAGACAACTGGAAGCAGACAGCAGAGAAGCTGACCTGGGGACCCAGCACCTGCTGCACCTCAAACCTGCACACTAAAGGCAGGGAGTCAAACACTGGTGCACAGTCAGAGAAAGCTGGAGGCAAAATGAGGTTTCTCTGCCCCCAGGCCCCTGTTAAAGGCATACAAAGCATGCAGCAGATGTTTGAAATGATTAAAAAAAGGTCACAAAATACTCACTGCCACAGATTTAACTGCTTTAATTAATTTCTTGCTTTCCAAGTTTTTCAGTATCTTGTTGATCTCTGTTAAAGGCAGATTGCTTTTGTACCTAATGTCCCTGCTCCAAATACCTGTTAAAAAACAGAGAAGTGAACAGAAATAAATAGAAGAAACCATTTGTTTCCATACATACCAACCAAAAGTCACATCAGAACACTGCCTGGGTTGCCTGCCTGCCACTCCCAGCAAAAGGGAAGGAATGGACAGAAAGGATTGGGGAAAAACAAGCAGGTATGAGGCATTAGATTTTATATTTGTATTGTCTGGGCAAGCATTTGTGACTTTGGACAGGAATGCTCCCATAAGCAAACAGAGTTAGTACCATTCACAATCATAATTTAAAGTACCTTTGTTGCCTGCGTCCTCTATGATTTGGTAAACCAGCTTCTCCTGATTGTCAGAACCTTTCATTTTACTGTAAACCAAGACAGACATCAGGATTTTTTAAAGGTCCAAACTTTGAAAGAAGTTTAATTTGTTTTAAACAAGAACTGAAGTTTGATTTGTTTTAAACAAGAATTGTGTTCCCAACATACTTACCCAGCAGACACAGGCTTACCTGGCATTTTGGGAATCTTTGATTCTGTACAGCAGACCTGCACTGCTCCTCAGAAGGTCCAGCTGCCCCTAGGAGAGATGGGCACAATGCATTTACTTTCCTTCAAACAGCTTGTTTCAGAAGGTGTTTTAGAAGAACACTCTGAAATTCTAAAATAAAAACCTTATTTAATGTGAACTAAATAAAGAAAAATGAAAACTAACATTTCTAACCACTGGAAACAATAACAGCCTTGAGGATATTTTTTTCCCCTGACAAATTTCCACTTATCATCAGCTATCAGAAATAACAAACAGTTCCTGACCCTTCCCACAACATCTACACAATTCCTATTATTTCCCCTGACTTTCACAGGCTACAGGGGACATCCAGTTCTTGCACACTTTGCTCTCAGCTCCCACCAAAGCACTCGTTTGCACGGCAACCCAGAAATCACGGCGGAGCTCTGGAACAATTCCAAGTTCCAGCAGCAAAGTTCTGCTTTTTACTTAGTGGCCATCACTGGAAAGCTGCCAATTTTGATGGGCAGTGCCCCTTAGAGCAAATTACTGCCATGTCTCACACACACCAGGAGATTGTGCATGCTTGTGGCCAGGCAAAGTCCTTCTTTCCTCTTTTGAAGAGGAAAGCAGTTGGACAAGCCTAAGGGTGTAAGTGTGTAAAACAGCATTAATCAACATTCACTCTCCCATTGCCAGCTGATCCTTTCCTACAGCCTTGGTTCTTACAGATCTGGCAGGTTCCTGTGTGCCTTCAGAGCAACGCACGAGCTTGGGGTGTTGTGGGGGGTTCAGAGAAGGAAAAGCATGGGCTCACATCCTCCTTTTCTCTACAGCTAATTAACTCCCACCCCTAATGGGCCTTGTGGTCATGTATGTGCTGAGGAAGAAGAGGAAGGCGGGCTGTCCCTACCATGGAGAGCAGCCTGTTGATGGCCACAGCTCTCTGCTGGGCTTCCATGTGAGGCATGTCATTCTGGATCACCTGGTCCGTGATGCCATGGGGGAACTGGTGGCACAGCTCTAGGATCCTGCGGGAGGAGACAAGCAACCTTAAAAGTCCTGTTCTGCTCCATCCAACCCCAAATCCAAACAGCACTGGAGTCGGGATGGAAGAGAGTGACAAGAGCAACCCAGGGGAAAAGTATCCATCAATTGCTTCTTCAGGGAGCTCGGCACCAACTCCCTGTGCCCCATTTCCCTTCCCAAGACCACAAAAACTCCGGGACAGCCGAAAGTGACCTGACCCAACCCTCACTACCCCCTAAGGCCCTCCCAGCACGAAACCCTCAGTGTCCCCACAACCCTCTCCTTCAGCACCCATCTCCTCATTAACACTCGGCCGTCGAACCACCCCCCTCAGCCCTTGAACGGCAACGCCCCGCCACGCCCGCTGCCCCCCGCCCCAAAACCCGTCCTTCGTGGCCTCCACACCGCCACTCCACGGCCGCCTGCGGCGCCCGCAGCACCTGCTCTCGATGTCCATGGGATCGGGCACCTCCGGCTTCACCTTCACCTCCGCCATAGCGGGGGGCTCCGGCGCGGACGGATGACGTCAGAGAGGCGCGCCGCAACGGCCAGTGGGCGGCGGGAGCGGCGTCCCTGGAAACGGAGCGGGAGGGGCGGGATCCAGCGGGACCGGGCGGGATCCGGCGGGTGAGCAGGGGCTGGGCAGCAGCCACGGAGCGGGGCGGGGTGTGGGGGCCGCCAGGGATGCGATCCCAAAAGCTGGAGCGGGGCCCGCGTAGCTTGGGGGTGCCCGGAGCGGGGGGAGCGTGAGGGGAGGGATGAACGCCTGCCCCTCAGGACGGGGAGGGATGAACGCCTGCCCCTCAGGTTCGGGAGGGAGGAACGCCTGTCCCTCGGGTCGGGGAAGGAGCCGATCCGCCCGTGGTTCGTGGGTGTGTGTCAGAGGATGGAGCGGGCTCGGCGCGGTGGTGCCCAGAAATGGGACAGAGAATGTCCACGGGAAAGGCTCAGCCGCACCCTGTGAAGGAGCACTGGGACAGATTGGCCAGAGAGGGTGGGGAGTGTCCCCCACTGCCTGCAGAGCTGAGTAGCATCAGAGCTGTTCTGGAGCACTGCAGGGTTGGTGGCAGAACCAAATCCGTGGTTCCTGGCCCTAAGCACCAATTCCTAAGATCTGGAGTCCATTCTCTTTGTTTTGTAAAATGTCATCATATCCAAATGCGATTTTTCATTCTTGAATTACAAGACATGGTGATGGCTATGTACAGCAGGATAAATCAGGTTTGGCACCTGTTCCGTGGATATATTCTGGATTCACATGATAACTGGCATAAGCTTAAGAAATACCTGGTTTTCTTTAGTCCTCTCCAGGGCATTCTGTACTTACACAGGTGGCCATAGTGGGACGAGGATGGTTTCACATCTGCCATGGTTAGGGTGGAGATTCCTGTCCCTTCCTCCTTCCATGTATCACTGACATGAGGTGCTAATGCTGTTAATCTCAAACACATGGAATCACAGTCACAGGATGGTTTAAAGAATCCAGTGTTCCCTCTTTAAGAGAAACAAAGACAAGGACTCATGCTAAAAGACTGTATACCTCAGTGCATTCTTCTTTTTAGGAAAATGATTGTCTGCCTTTTTACTTTTCTGTTTTAAAGATCACTGCTGAAAAAATGACAGCTGGCTCTGTCTCAGCTCCCCAGATCATCCCACTTCGAATCCCACCTCCAGGGAAAGCTCAGCGGGAAATAGACACAAATACTCTCATAGAAATAAAATCAGGTATGAACAAGAGCTTTAACTCCACCTCAAACCTGTACTTATGTGTGCATTGGAAATAGTTGGCCTTTATACTTTTTTCACATTTAATCATGATTTTTGGAGTGTGCATTTAAGGAATTTATAAAATTAACCAGTAGGTTTGATGCACCAAATATACTTGCATGTAATTTTATGCATCCAAACAATATTACTGACGTAAAAATTATGTGTTAGCAGTCTTAATTGCTTCAAGGCCAAACTTTTAAGCTGTTGTATTTGGCTTTGACTGCAAAAACAGTGCTTGAAAGAATCATATGCCAGGCTCACTCCCAGTGTTGTCATTACAATTTTTGAATTGTCACCTTTTGCTGTGGTAGAAAATACCCTTTCTGTCATTGGAATGGACAAGCTGCTGCAAGGTTTGCATGCAAAATCATATTTTGCTGTCAGAAATATTGCTTACAGTGAAACTGCTTTTGTTGAGTAACTAATATTTCATGGGAGAAACAGTTTTGATCCCAAACATTCAGTCACTTATGGACCTGCTTTATTTTCTTCATGTGAGAAAAATCAAGCAGGGTAGTGAGTACTTTGTTTTCCCAAAGTTGCCTACAGTGTGAGGAATTAATTTTTCTGCTTCTTTCAGATACACCTGGGGCCTCTATTTATTACACTTTAGATGGAAGTAAACCAGAACTCATTAGGAAACCTGGCCATGGGCCATATAACACTTTGGAGTATAAGGGCCCTATCATATTGCCAGAGGGGAAAATAATGGTCAAGGCCCTGGCAGTTACAAAGTGAGTATCCTGTTTTGGCTTATTTTAGCCCTGTTTTGGCAAGGGACAGACATCCCTGTCATAGCCTGTGTTGTTTAAAGCACTCCAAACCCTGCAGGTGAGAGATGAGCCTTTCCCCAGGCACTTTGCAATCTAAATGATCCTCATGAATAGCACTGACTTGGCTTTCTCAGGATAATTTTTATCCATTGAGTGTTTGTGTAGTTGGATAACCTCTTGGGTGTTATCCCCTGGTCTCTGGGTGTCCAGTGATCCCAAAGGCTGTGGGTGAGAAGCTGATGTACTGTCCTGAGAGCTCATCCTTTGGAGTGTGACCATCAGAAACACCAGAGAAACCAGGCTGGTGTTTCTGGGGTCACCCAGTGGTTCTGGGGTTTATAGAAGCTGGTCTTCCCAGGAATTTGCTTCATTTCTCCCAAAGGATCACAGAATGCTGGACCTCACAGCTTAAGTACAACATTGGGTGAAGCAAAAATACAGTACATTGAAAGGAAAGTGGATTTTGCTGCACAGCCACTGACTTTGTCCAAACTAACTTCATGCTTAGAAACAGAGAGAGGACACATCGATTCTTTGTCTGTACTTTATTATCTTTTATTTCCAAGGGAGCAGGAATTTCCACTCCACTTGGAGATTGGTGTTTGCTGTTCCCTGTTAGCAGCACCTGCAGCCAGCCTGTGCTTGTGTCTGCACTGCAATACAACATTATATCACACACAAAACCCAGACCTATGTTTGTTTTCTTGCTATCACTGCCTAGATAAACACTTGTTTTCAATCTGTTTTTACTAAGACATTTTCAGAGATTCACTATAATGACAATAAATCATGGAAGAGTGGTTTGGACATTTACAGCAATTTCAATCCACTATTACATTTTAATAAGTATTAGAGAATGACAGTTGTTTTAGCAAATAAATATTGCTCAGGATTCTACTGCAATAATGACTGCAAGCTTGGAAAGGATGTTCCACCTAATAAGCCACATCCATCAGTGATTTTCTTTTGCAGCACATGGGTCTGTGGCAGGTTCTTAGTTTGTGAATATTGATTTTCAGGGACTACAGGGAGAGTTCAATTGTGACAAAGGTGTTTGTGGTAGAGTACCAGCAACCAAACTCCGTTTTCCCTGTTGAAGATGATGACAAGAATTTCCTGAAAGATATGGCCACACAGGTAATTTTTGGAAATTGTAACCCCTTGTGTGAGTATAAAATTTATATGATATGTGATATTATGATATATGTTATATATATGATATTATTTAGAGATTAAGCTTTGACTGCCAGTTTTATTCACATATCTTATTTTCTCTGTTTGCCCATCTTTGCTGCCTTAGTCCTTTTGTAATGTTAAAATTAAGCTTTTCACATGCTTGCATTGAAAATAAATACCTTAAGCATGTACTCTTAAAATTTTAACTAATAACTATAGCAAGAGAGGATTAGAGCAAAAGCAAAAATTTTATTTGGAATTCAAATGGAATTACATTTTAGAATAAGGAAGGTGGAACATTTACTACAAAACCTAAGAAGAATAGACTGAATGTGGAAATCAAGCCTGCCTGGGGGGAAACATCCCAAGACCTTCAAGGTAAGCACCACTTCATAAAACTGAGATAGTCTTCTGTTCTAGCAGAAAATAGCATAGAGTTTCCCTCTTGTATCACTTGTAAAATGTGGGTAATTTTAAAACCCTCTCAGAGGACAGAACATCCTCTGGAAATTCCAGTTTGGATTGCTCAACACTGCAAATAGAGAACAAAATTTACCTTCCATACATTTCACATGACTTCTTAAAAGCACATTAAAACATCATTCAGCAGCACAACAATGCCCTGTCTGTATTTCCCTTTGTGCCAGAAGATACTCTTAAATTGATGGGATTGCAAATCCTTTACAGAGTCTCTTTACTGATGTTTGCTTGCAGCAAGATTCCAAAATAAATACACTGAGCAGAAATGAAAGCTTCACCCAGATTTTCTCTGTAGATAAAGTCTCTTATTCCATGGCAACAGCAATGGGACTGTTTTAGAGCAGGTAATTATATTAATGTTTACTCATTAATTTACTCTTAGGAGCTGGCGTTTTTTAGCATGCAGGAAGGAAGAAAACTGTAAATGAATTAAAACACAAAAGTAAGCTCTGTCAGAGAGGTGTGGGGCTTCTTCTAGTTTCATTTCCTGTAATTCCTTGCAGTTTATTTGAACCCAAAATGTGGATGCCAAATTTGTTTTTAATTATGCTTAACTAGTATGTAACATTCCTGTTCAGATACATATTATCTAAAGCATGAAGTGGGTGACAGTGGAATAACAGGGTTGTAATTTTAATCTTGGAAACAGACAGAAAGGCTACTCAGAGATCCCCTCAAGGACCTCAGCTCCTTGCCAGTGGTTTGGGAGCCACAGAGCACAGAGAGGAATCCACCTCAGCACAGCCAGTGGAGTCATTGCAGGTGAGCCAAGGGGTAGGCTGAAGAAATCTCTGCAAGGCTGTCATCAGGACAGAGGTCTAAAAAAGGAGGAGGTGAAGATTTGTGATCTCTCAGCTATTAATGCCTTTCCCTGGATTCTACAGTCCTGATTTAAATGTAATGGTAATGATGCACGAGAATAGGAATGCCCAAAGCAGGACAGAGTTGTCAGTGTGGATAAAACCAGGCAAAGGAAATCAATACTGACTACATTCCTTCTAATACATTTCTGAGTCTGCAGTTAGCAAATACTTACTGCTGTTTGTTGGCAAGTTAATATTTAAAACTCAATATTCAGTAATACTGTGGTGGAAGTATGAGCAAGGCATTGATTTTTTTTTTTTAATTTTTTTTTTTTTTTTTTTTAAGAGAACCCGGGGGTTCTTTATGAAGCATCCACCTCAGCACAGCCAGTGGAGTCATTGCAGGTGAGCCAAGGGGTAGGCTGAAGAAATCTCTGCAAGGCTGTCATCAGGACAGAGGTCTAAAAAAGGAGGAGGTGAAGATTTGTGATCTCTCAGCTATTAATGCCTTTCCCTGGATTCTACAGTCCTGATTTAAATGTAATGGTAATGATGCACGAGAATAGGAATGCCCAAAGCAGGACAGAGTTGTCAGTGTGGATAAAACCAGGCAAAGGAAATCAATACTGACTACATTCCTTCTAATACATTTCTGAGTCTGCAGTTAGCAAATACTTACTGCTGTTTGTTGGCAAGTTAATATTTAAAACTCAATATTCAGTAATGCTGTGGTGGAAGTATGTAGCAAGGCATTGAATTTTTTTATTAGAAGCTGTGTGTTCTTAATGCAGCTAATAGGGGAAGGAAGGCTCCTCAAAGCAGTGCATTTCAGTGCAGTTTATGGCAAATTGCATCACTAGCTGCTTTTTCTATCTTTCTATATATTTTGCAAATATTTCCTTACTAAAACATAAAGAATTACCTCTATTTCAGTTTGCAAGTTCCTCTGCAGTGACTAGCCAGAAAAGTTTAGCAAGCACACAGGTGTCAAGGATCCAGAGTGAAACAGATTTCTTTAAGTAAGTGGCTTCTCCTTTTGACATATTTGTCCTTTGGAAAATATCTGATCCTTTTGCAACCAAGCTGATAATATTGTGGGCCTCTATAAAAAATAGGAAGGCAAAGACAGACCAGACCCTGGCTCATAGCTGCAGAGTATAATCTAGATAGGACTTTGAAAATTCAGTTTCTTAAATGCAGTTTTCAACTGTCAGTTATCAGCTGTCTTATCATCCCTTAAAAAAACTCCTAAGACCCATAGGATCAGAGGATAAACTGTCTTTTCAAATTATAGTACACCCTCAGTGCTGTAGGTGAACACTTCTCACAGGAGCAGAGCATTAATGCTTATCAGTATTGAAAAAGTTCTGTGATCTACATCGGTGGCTCCCCATGGTGCAGCAGTGAGGCCTGACACAGACTGCCTGTCTGGAGACCTGTTTATGTCCCATGATGAGGAGGAAAGTATGAAACTCCATAGTAGCCAGAGAGCTTTCCACCTTGCAAAGCTGTTTAGAGTTCAGAACTCCATATCGTGGATGTTGGGGCACGGTGTGGTGTTCCACCACAACTGAGAAATCAGTGGGCTAAGTCCTGTCACAACCAATGCCAGATTATTCATTATTATGCAGCAGTGAAATATTAAACCCAGCTCAGCCAGTTTGCTCTTATTTTCAGATGTGCACATTGCTCTGCCCCTCGCCTGTCTGAGCCCTTGGCTCACTTCTGCCAGAAATGTGGATCTCCTGTCCCCCCAGTGCCAGTCCAGCGCTTCCCAGTCCCCGAGGGAGCACAGGTCAGCAAAACATCATAGCAATCCACACACCATCCTTGCAAAGAACAGCAGCCTCTGCAACTTACACAGTCAATGCTGGCAAACTGTTACCTACTCACACTTTCATTTCAAAGTTCTGCTCTAATTGCTTTGTTCTGCTCAATACCTTTAGCACTGGACCCAATGAAATTCTCCAGCAATGGGTGAAACTGACCATAGATTTCTTCAAGGGCCATGTGTTCTAATAAGGAAAACAAAGAAAAAGTAAATTATTTGCCTATGTCAGGAAGCACTACCAGACCTGAAACTTTAAATGGTGGCATGTGTGGGCAACTGCACCAAGTTTTTGGAGTGGTATGTGTAACTGTCTTGTCTAAGCTCTTCCCAAGAGATCATGACCTGATATAACAAGTCAGTGGTTGTTTCCCTTTCTGTATCATCAGAGAGTTGTCTGGTCTGAGCAATGCTGTAGTTTTAAGTAAGACTGAGATTCACCACCTCCTTAGATTAGGTTCAGAATTAGAATTTCAATTACCTGTGTGACAGTGGAATAACAGGATTGTAATTTTAGTCTTGGAAAGAGAAAGAAAGCCTTCTCACAGGTCCCCTCAAGGACCACAGCACCTTGCTAGTCCTACTTTATTTTATCATTTTCATTGTGTTGAAAATTACCTTAATACTTTTCTGGCATTCTCTTTCCAGATGTCTTAATATTTTCTCAATATGATCCGTTGATCTTTAAGGCTCAGTATCAGCATCAGTTGCTGTCAGTTGCTATGTTTCCAGTGACCTTGCTGCTGATGTAGATTCCAGCTAGGAAAATACTGAAATCTCATTACAACCTTAATGATCTCATCATGGTCCTTAACATAACTGTGATGTGGCTTCTCCTTCAGATGGCACCGTGCCTTGAGTGCAGACATCTTGTGCCAATGAATACACCCACTTGCATTATCTGTGAGGCACCAATAGCTCCACAGCTGCAGCCCCAAAACAACATCTGCATAAAGGTAATTGAGAATAAGTAAAACAAAATCGTCATTTAACTCCTGGCATGCATTTTTCTAACATATGACTTCATTACAAATATTTTGATCCAACCTGGCCTTGTATAATTACATTATGGACAGCTTTAAGAGTTAGTGGGATTTAAAACAGCTCGAATGGAAAAGGGGATTAAAGATTTCCCAGTACAAGAAAGACATGGACATACCTCCCTTGAGAAGAAAGGAGCAGCAGAGGCAATGTGTGATGAGCTGACCTTAACCCCCATTTCCCTGTGCTCCTGAGGAGGGCAGGAGACAGAGAATCAGGAGGAAAGTTAAGTCCAAGAAGGAAGGAGGACTGAGGGGAAGGTGTTTTTTGAGATTTGGTTTGATTCCTCATTTTTCTACTCTGATTTGGTTGGTAATAAATTCAGTAACTTTGCCCAAGATGAGTTTGTTTTTCCCCTGACAGTAATCAGTGAGTGATCTCTCCCTGCCCTTAAACTCATGAGCTTTTCATCATATTTTCTCGTCTCTGTCCAGCTGAGGAGGGGAGTAATAGAATTACTTTGTTGGGCACCTCGTCTTCAGCCAGGGTCATCTCACCACCAGAAGTCTTTTAAGGCACCTCATAGTATTATGGTATTATATTATTACTCATAATTGTCTGTGCAGATACTGGGCTGTCTGGTTTTTGTGAGTATAGTGACTAAACAAACTGAAACCAGAGTATACAAAGACCTGGAGATACTGATACTGCATGTCCTAAGGAAACTATACCATAATTTAAAATAGAATAGTCCCCATGTGATGAGAGGCAACATGGCCTAGCCAAAGTGTGAAACAGCCCAGACTTGAAGGATATCCTTATCTGCAGGGCTGAATAACTACAGCATTTTGTAAGATTGTCTTCTTCTTTGTCTTTTTATTGACAGTTTTCAAATACTATGTGAAATGTATTTTCTCTCTGTTTAAAAGGGCAAAGTCATTTGTCAGGTGTGTGGCACAGGAAATCCTCTGCACCATAAACACTGTGCAACTTGTGAGAGCAAGCTGCCTGAAGTACATTTGGTAAGACTTCAATCACACTGGGGGAATCAAACCACAGCACAACATCCTTTATCTCTGGAAAACTGAAGTCGTGTCCCCGTGTCCCTGTGTTACCAAAGCAGAGATTTTCTCCCCAATGTCATATTTAAGCCCCGTCCTCCCACAGGAGCTCCACCACAAATGTCCAGCTAAACATAAGTGTCTCATGTATCTTCAAGTTTCTCACATGGAAGTCAGGATTGTGAATGCCATTGAGAAAGCTCAGAAGGCTCTTAGAAAATGGGTAGCCTTGACTCCAAGGAGTCTTGTTTGTGTCGAGATTACTCTCAATTGCAATAGAAAAGTTGAGTATATACATCAGGAACATCAATCACACTGATTTCAATTTTCTGAAAATAGAATACACTTTTGCATTATTTTTCATATCTCCACTTTTACATTATTTTTCTTATCTCCACTTGCTGCTTCTCCTACATGCATACAGCTAGCATGCTTGTATTGGGCTGTGACTGCACAGAGGTGAGAAAAGCACTGAAATATTACCCCTAAAATTGCTCTGTTTCAACTCCCCGTTTAGCTTGGTTCCTTAGAAGAATTTTATTTTCAGTACTGAAAAAATCTTGTATGAAAAATGTCTAGTACATTTCACTTCTCCATGTTGTCATAAACATAATAATGATAGAACAATAATGGTTTGTAAGTTAAAATCTTCAGATTATAATGATTAACATCCTGAGGTCTAAAACTGTCCATAGCTAGAGGCAAAAGTCTCTTGTATAGCTACATAAGTGTCATTTCAAAGTGAATTTCAGTAGGATTCTGCACTTACCTAAGATAAATGTATGTTTGGCTGCTTCACTGAATGCAGATATGTGTGTAGATATTATGTAGCTGCATATGTAGTTAGGCATGTGACTTGAATGTGAGACCTGTATTAGCTGAATAAGTTAAATGCCAAGAATTATTAATAGTAATCAGAAAATTTGCTAATAATAGTGATGAATTAGTGATAACAAGAGTACTTTTAATAATAGTAATCATGATGATCTCATTATTAATGGCTATTAAGTCATTTATATTTAGAACATACTTAGACTTGTGCTTTTCCAAATTTTATTTTCCAACTGAACCCCCAAATTACATTGTTCAAATTGCAATGCAGGCCACAGATTAAAACAGGGCTATTTTGTGTTTGCCTACTTGCTGTTATGGTGTAATCAAAATAATTTTCCTTGGGTTCTGTCCCCTGTCCATATTCCTGACTTGTAGAGAAAATAAATTGCAAAAGCCTTAAGGCAAAACCTAACAAAACATTTTTAAGTCCTGTTTGTCCTAACTGGGATCTGTACTTAAGCTCTAGAAGTTTCAGATGAAAAACCTGTTTTGCTTACTCATATAAGTTAATTGTAGAAAAGTTGAGTAATATATAATTTGCACAAGAGTGCAAAAAATATTTATGCGGCAAATTCCAAACTGTGAGGAAACTCTTTGCCTAAACACATTCTCCCTGCCATACTACTATAAAGAAAGGTACAAGGAAAATGGTGTGTTGGATTTGAAAATGCAAGTCAGTAGAGAAACCTCCATCTTAATTCCATCTGTACTTATACATAGGGCCCTACTAATAAATACTCAGATTAAAAGCACACCATTGATAAGGTTATTTTTAGTGCTAGCTCTGCTAAAAATATTTTCAAATTAATTAATGCTACATTTGTAATGAATTTTGTAATGAAAATTATAGGTTAGATCCAAGTCACTCTGTGGCTCATTGTAAGCTGCAATAATTCCTTTAGGCTGAATATTACTTTATGTTGCCAGAGCAGCTTGCTTTCCTCTTTCCCCTCATTAGGCCTTTGGACTTTCCTTCCTGATTTCCTCCCTAATGCTTGTTTTGTTTGATCAGCCCGTGTTTGGAGGAGACTCCTGCCCACCTGTGCAGGGCCAGCCAAGGAAGACAGCTCAGTGCTCCAAGTGCAGCGGCGTGAACCAGAGCGACGCCCGCTTCTGCGCCTGGTGTGGGGCCAAGGCACGTGCTCCTGCTGCTGTGGGGACAAACCTGGGGCTGCAGCAGTGTCACACTGCTCTCTGCAAAGCTCCTGCCAGTCAGTCAACACGGTTATCATTGAGAAACTTGCTTAGAGCATAGAGGATTGTGTGTGGAAAAATGAATGGCTTAGGAGACATCCTGACCCCACATCAGTCAGTGACCCCAGGGTTTAGAGCTGCAAACAAATTATCATGGGTCAACAAGCACCAGGTCATTGCATCAGCTGAGATGTAACAGCCCTGTGCTCAGGCAAAGTAGCTTAACCATCAAAGGTTAAAGTACAGGCTGACCCAATGCAAGTTTTCCCATAACAGCTCTGGGCTATAATCACCTACACAGGCAATTACCAGATATGAGATGATGCATGCAATTGTTTTGACTGAAGGCCTCCTTAACTTCAGTAAGGACAAGTACTTAACTGCTGCTCAGTAGAGTTATAATCAATGTAAACAATTTCCCCTTGTACAGTGCTTCTATCTAAGATCACACTCAAGGAGAATTTATTCTCTGTGAACTGAATGCACATAAAATTTGAAACACTCCCCTATATGCATAAATAACCATTAGTCCTGTACTGTACTAGGGCACTCAGGATGATACTTTACTTCCTTTTAATTCATTCCTCTGCTGTTATAATTTCTGAGTCATTCATCCTATGTTTCTCCAGTGACAAATATTGCATTGAACTTTCCAGCCTGGACCTCCTCCATCCTACTTTACTTGTTCCAAGTGTGGTACCAGCAACCAGCCCTATGCTCGCTTCTGCGTGTTCTGTGGTGTCTACATAGAGCCCCCATCCAGGCAGAGCTCTCCTGGCAGTCCCATGGACCGTGGGGACTCCCTGGCATCCTCTCAGGTAGGACACCCAGTGTTACAAAGCCAGGTTTGAGCTCAGCTGAGAGGCTGCTGCACTGGGGGTATGGATCAGCACAGCTCCATTCATTTCCTTGGGACAATGCTGTGGGCTGGGAGCACAAGGAGGACAAAAATGTTTGTTTTGCTTTCTGCTGCAAAGCAGCCTCAGCCCAAGGCCTCAATCCAGCCTCTTTGTAAATGGCAAAATGAGAAACAATCAGCCTTTCAAAAGTCTTAGCTCTTCAAGTAGTTTTATCTTACTGGCTGTGAATTATTTGTGGTCTGCTGATACAAGGTATTCTTTCACACAAATGTAGTAGTTGTTTTTAAACTGTTTAAGAAAGAGCCCAACACTTAACAAGGCCAGCTTTTGCCCTACAAAAGCATACCCATCCCCTGGCAATCGTGAAGAATTTGGATTTTGCTTGAATATTTGTGATAAGTTGCATTGTTGTTACAGACTGGTAATTAAAATTTTAAAATTGGTAATTATTCTTCCTGACAGCTTTTTAATTCTCTTACAGTTTGGTGTTCTGGGTAGTTATGCTTGTAAGCCATTGAATTATATCTATATTACTTACATTTTCCCTTCTCCTCCACCTCCGACAGGCAAAACTATTACAGGCTGGCTGGCAAACTTGTCCTGTTTCCTTGCCCAAATCAAGGGCAGAACTAACAGAAAGAGAAGATAAAGGAACCCAAACCATTGGACTTTTTTACCCATCCAGCAAACTGTTGGAAAAGAAGGAGCTTGAGCTGATTTCACAAAAAGAAAAGGTGGAAAAGATGAGTGATCATAAGCCTCTCCTGACAGCCATTAGTCCTGGCAAAGGTTAGAAGCTCTGATTTTATGATTTCTAAACAATTCATGACCTTGCTCTTTTTCTTGAAAGTATTATAGTGTATGGAATGTGGCATCAGTAGGACACTCATTTACATTTTTACAAGTCTGTTTCCACCAGTCACTTGTAAAAGCACTGCCTTAAATCTCCACCAATAGCTAAAATAAAGCTATCAGCGATACCAAAATTTGGGTTACTGAGCCCTGTACAGCCTTACTAAATTGTTAGCAGTTTGATTTCTTCAGATCCCACAGGACTGGAGGCAGGTGTCCTGAACTGGAATTGGAAACCACTGAACAGCTCCCAGTTCCCAGCACCCTCCCCAGTCCTTGCCATGTGAACTTTTGTGGAGCTGTGATGGCACCTGCAGGGATATTGATAAACAAAACTCTGAGACACGGGATCAGAGATCTTGAAAATATGATGAAGCTTGTCTACATGAGGAACTTGTTTGGGGTGCTGGTGTGGAATAAATTATAGAAGCTTCAGAAGCAAAGAAAACTAAACTAGAGGAAGGGATTCTTAATAGGATTATGAAAACATCACTCATTGAAGAGTCTTTCCTCTCACAGACTACAGTAGGAGCAGTATCAGTAGTGCAGAAAACTTTCTTTCACAGGGAGTTTTGTGGTCACTTTGTTCTTTGTGGAATCACTTGGCTGTTTGCTGTCATTAAATGCTTGCCATTTTTAGAGGTTTTAGTTTTACGATCCTGAGAAATCTTCAGCTTTCTTGATCCCAAACCCTTGAAGATAGTCCATTGGTATTAATTAGGGTTCTAATAAATGACTCAGTGGGCAAAATTGTCTTTAATCTCACAGGGCAGTCCAACTGGGCAATCCATAGAACGAGTTAATTTTAAATCATTACAGCACCAAACCTGGGTTTAGAGGAGCAGTTACTCTTTTGCATCCACTTTCTCATCTAGCTCTCTTCAGCAATCAGATGATCAACCCCTCAGGCTGTTACCAGAATTAATTTTCTATTGGGTAGTAAAAGTTGCTAATGAATGTTAGAAATTTCTCTTTCAACTCTGTGTGTCTGTATTCAGATGGACTCTGATTTTTAAAATAATCACTGGGGAAATCTGTTTTTCTTCTCCCTTCCTCTGAAATATGACATATTCTCTTAGGCATCACTGTAAATACAGCACTTGACTCAACATGTCAGGGAGCTTAATTTAGTCAGAGATAAAAAAGGATTGGCCCCTAATAGTGCCAAGAAAAAAGCAAAGTCACACTGAATATTTGTATATCTCTGTCAGAAGTACAGCTCTTGGCTTGTGAATGAGAACTGCTGTCACTGGGAAAGGTTGGGCAGAAATTCTGAGCTGCTTTTCTGTTGTTTTCACTTTTGTCCACTTGGCAGAGGTAACTTTGTTAAGTTGCACTGTGTAATGTATTCTCCTTTAGATCCTGCCAAGGACTGAGGAATTTATTCCATAAATCAATAAATGTCTCACAGTCAGTTCATGATGAGTCCTATACATGGCTTGAAGCTATCAAGTATCAACAAAACCATGCCGTATCACCCAGGAAAATCTTGTTTATGTATGCCAAATATGACATTATTTCTTCATTCAGAATAGGATCAGACATTTGATATTCAAGTTTTTTAATAGAAGTGATTAAATAAAATGGTGGAGGTTATTATTTCTTGACCATACCAACTATTAACTAACCTTCTTTTCATGTGTGAAGATTAAAAAAAAAAAATTAAATAGTTAAGAAAGTAAGAAAGGGCCAAACAACAGCAGTACCAAAACACTGATGTATACTGTGTTTCTTTTTTTACTAATCCTCTGATGTATACTGTGTTTCTTTTTTTTGCTGTACTTTCAGTCTGTTTTGAACAGGAACCAAGACATTTACCATGTAAACTTTCCAAAGAACTTCCTTTTTCTACTGTAACAAAGGTTAAATCAGTGTGATATAGGTATAATCTGCTATTGGCAGCATGGATTCAAGTATTCCATCAATGCTGCCAAAAATCCTTCAAGATCTAATAGAACATCAACCATGCAAGAATATGTTCCTGACCATCTGGATTTTTTCAAATAAAATCTGGGGATCTGGGCTAGTTATGAACCACTTTATTGCAAATAATACTGAGTTCTATGGAGAGATCACTCACCAAGTAGGTTATTTAAGATGTTTTAAACACTGCTTTCAGCTTGTATTAGTTTTTGCATATGAGACTACAACATGGAACAATTTATGTTGTTCTGTGGATCCTTCTTTTTCTATTCATTTAAAGCTGATTAACAAGTAAGATTTGTTGGTTTAGTTTGCCATAGCATCATTTGTCAACCTTGAGTCTTCCAAGCACAAAACTCCTTGTGCCCTTGTTTTGTCTTGTAAAAGCCAGAGCAGCACTTTCCTTCTGGCTTGGTCTCTTTTCACTGTTTTAAGCTTCACTTAACATGAAGGAAAGGATAAGGTCAGAGCAGCTGCATTGTGTCAGTTAAATGAGGTTACCAAGCCTACACAGTTTATTTACAATAAAATGAATCATGCTCTGTATTTACCATGAGGATGCTAAAAAGGAAAATCAGCCAGATCCTGAAAACAATCAGTTAAAAATGAGAACAAGTCCATTTGTGTTTTTTCTCTGATGAAAACAAAATGTAGCTCTGGAATTGCCTGGACAGGAGGTGCAAAAGCTCTAAATGGCTTAAGATGAGTTTTTAATCCAGGCACATTAAGCCCCTTATGTTTTGTGCCCTCTATCAGCATAAAGGAATGCTGACTCTCTCAAAGAAATCCTGACAGGCAAAAGAGCAGGAATGCTTAAGCTTTTAATATGGTCTCACATATATAATTAAAAGGAATTTATTTGGAGGATAATTTACACAGACCAAAGTGTTGTGTATCCTGCGTTTCTGTGTTTGCAGTTTTCAGATTTGGCTTATTTTTCCCTGTCAGTTATCCCAAATCAACTAAAAATCAGTTCAATAACATAATTGCTTAATTGTAGTATTTTACTTTTTTCTTTTCTTATGATCTTGAATGGTCTGAGATTTTTCCCTTCACACAGAATCAGTTTTGACTCCTAAGGATCATTCTAAGGCATGGCTTTGTTATGAATAGAGGGCCCTAAGAATGAATTGTCACTACAGATGAAGCACTGTTTCACCTGGCATTTTAGGGTATAACTTCCTTCTCATTTTCTTGATTAGATGAATTTTCTACAGATTTATTTTTTTATCTCAGTGAAACTGTGCTATCTTTTAAATCTTCCATCACTTGACGAGAAGGAATGTTAATCACATTTTAAGGACTCTTCTCCTGCTTAAACTCCCTGTTGGCAGGTTACTGGAGAAAACAGCTGGATCATGTTTGTGCTCATGTACGAAGCTATGCCCAGAACAACCTTGAATTCAGAACACTGATTGGAGAACCTCAAATGGGAAAGGTAGGAAGGAGCTTGTGAGTAATATCTTCCTATGAAGGGTCATGAAAAGATTATTGTGGCTGCTACATAAACACTGGAAAAAATAAATGTCTCCCTTTTCTTTAGATGTTGATCTGTTTGTGTGTGTCATTTGTCTTGTTTGGTTGTTCCATTTTTTGGTCAGTCTTCTCCTGAAGACTTTTTTCTGCTTTTTTTCCAATGGCAATTCCTATTCTCTCACCTAAGAGCTGTAAGGGGAGTGAGAAAGCCTTGCTCAGCTGCTTTTATATAGTAAGAAAGTGGAAACCTAGGATTCCTCCAGTAGATACTTGACCCCTGATTTCTATATTCACTGAGACCTATTGTCCACCAGGATGTTCAGAAGCTGCAGTGCAACTGTAAGAGAATATCTGCTTAACAGAGTTGAGGTACAGTCCATTGCAACTTGTTTCTTCTGCTAGAGGATTCAAAAGGATACCCTGAAGAATATAAAATTGCACAGAGAAGGCTATTCCTGCTGCTTCTTGGTCTTTTGTCAGTTTATTGTCTTAAAAGCAGTGCCCCCAGAAGTAACAAATGGTTCAAAGCAGATGCCAACTATCTGGGTTTAATGCTGCTTTTTCAGTTTTTCACGTGGATTAGAAATATAATCAACCTTACCTCAAAATTCTCAACCAACTGCAATATAATCTTCATTCCACTTCTTTATAAATACCTGTGCACTCATTTTTGTATGCCTTCCATGGACTTGTTGCCAGCAGTACTGCCTCAAGGAATTGATACACAAAAGTACCAAATTTTCAATACAGACTGTGCTTCTCCAGACTGGTGTCACTAAAGCAGCCTCCTGGATCTGGGAATCCCAGGAACAACACAGCCTTTTGTGCAGCTGCAACATCTCAGTGAAGAATGACTGAACTTCCATGAAATGCAGCCTCATTACAGTTTTGGATTAATTTGGCTGGTAGATCCATTTGGTTTCAGTTGTTGTGAAATTTCCAGTTAAACAAAACACACGTGCCCCTTTCTCATTGACATGGGAAGTGTTGGTACAATATCACAAGGAGGCAAAGGCCACACGTGTGATTTTGTGCATTGGCAACAAGAAACACCATCAGCAAGAATTATTCTTTAAAGTACTTCTGTGGGGTTTTTTTTTGTTTGTTTGTTTGGGTTTTTTTGGGTTTTTTTGCTAAGATAAACTCATGGCTGCTCTTTCCTTTTAGATCAATTATGCCACCATCTCTGAAGATGACTGTGAAGTCACTGTTACGTTGAATTTTGCTGCTGTTAACAAGGTCAGTTCATGGGATGGGGCCTATTGAGAGGCAGCTGGTCTAAAGCTGTCACTAGAGCAGTGTAATGCTGATGTATTTTAAATTCAGGTCTAAACAAGAAATGCTTTTGTTCAGAGGCTGTTAACTGACCTCTTCAGAGAAAATAATATTTTTCTTTCTCTGTTGGAGCTGGATGAACAGTTATCTTTATCTGATTAAGCCAGGCTTCATGGTTATGTTGCTATCATCTCACATTTTGTTAGTTTGCTCTTAGTATTAAATTTGTTCTTTCAGCTGATGTTGTCTGATGATTCTAGCACCCCTTAGCTTTTGATCTCAGAACCTGCTTTTCTTCAGCCTGTGAAGGATGCTCTTAAAAACTAATCTTAGTAATTTTCAATAGTTTGGAGATAACTTTTGTCAGAGCTCCTGTTAGCTCTATTCAAAATCTGGAATCTCTGTCTCAGGAATTACCATGTTCCAAAAATCACAACATACACAATTCCAGCTTTTCTAGATGAAAATCTCTTATTTCAAAAATCAAAAATTCAGACTGTGTCTCTTGTGTGGAATTTTGGAAAGCTTACCTTGCTATTGAGGCCTGAAAAACTGTATCACATCATTTCAGAAGTGAAATTTCTCAAGTGGTAGAAACATTTTCTTTTGGATGAGAATCTTAATTTCATTAATTGAGGTTGTATCACTGTTTTTTTCTAAATCAAAAGAAATACCTAACACAAGGTTCAGAAAAAAATGCTACATAATTTTGCCTCAAAACAGACTTCAATTACATATGATAATGTCTTCTGGTAACTTGACAGTGATATTCAAAGCCTGTGTATCTTCTCATAGGCAAGTGTTGTGCCACTAAGATTACAGCAGCATTACATGATAATCTTAGTAACTGCCTGCATTTGATGATTTTACAGGATATTCATCCTAACAGAGCAGTGAAGTTCAGCAATGATTACCAGAGTGGTGGAACAGAACTCACAGATGGACAGGATGGCAGTCAGACTAATTTTGGTGAGATTTTTTCCTCCCTGTCTTTACAGTAGACCATAAATGGAGCAGTCAGGAAGACAGAAGTGGTGCTTGGAAGCCTAGAGATCAAGGCAGGCAAACATTCTGTGCCTATTAAAGTTGATCTTTTAAGTCTCAAAACGTGTCCAAGTTGAGATTTAAGCAATGTACAGATGCTCTCAAAAACTCCTGGCAACTTCATCCCTGGAGAGCTGAGGAGACCAGTGAACTGCAGCCACAGGTCACAGCAGTGCTTTTATTATAGCACTCAAACTTTAGGTGTTTCACATACTCTTTTCAGTAGGAACCATAAATATCAATATTATCTCTACTCCTGAGCTCTGCATGGACTGCCAGCTCTGACATATTTTGCAGAGATGAGAAATTATGAAATACATTCATGTGGAGATGTTGTTTAACTGCGATCTCCCACTGGTGTCAGTAAGAGCATTTTGGGCATCTCATTTTGGACTTAGGTTCTCATTAAATCAACTTTACAACAGTTGTCATTGCAATTCAGGAATTCCTATAGCATCATTTGACATACTTAATTCACATGTAAGTTTCATCTACTTTGTGCTTCCAGTCTGAGGCTTGGCAAGAGGCAGTCACTGCACTGGGAGCTGTGCAAACCTTTTGTTAAAACCAGTTTGAACTGCAACAAGTATTTCATCACTTTCTCATGTGGAAAACTGATAAATATTGCTTTGATTTTAGATAAACTATTTCCAGATCTCTGCTCCAAGTTCTAGTTAGGATACTGACTTTGCTTTGAATTAACACTTGTTTTCCTTTCTGGTAGGCAGAGGTGATCCCAATCTTCTCCATTCAAGAAGCAAAATAAAGAGAACCAAGTCAAGAACACTCATGGGACAGGAATATAAGCTCTCTGTAAGTATCCTCTGCAAAGACAGGAAAAAAGATTTATAGAGCAGCACTAACATAAAGGAGGGCATCCAGGCATTAAAATAGAAAGGTTTTAACTCTGACTGGGGGCAGGAGATAAAAGTCCAACTTAATACAAAACCTAGACATTGGTAACTGACATTTAGTTCAGAACTGAAAATAACTAATTTGTTTTTCTAAAAGAGTTTAATTAGATTTTTTCTCTCATTTTGAACCCGTTCAATTTTGACACTGCATTAGGCCTAAGGACTGTTGCAGTGATTCTCTTACAGATTTTTTTCAGAAGCAACATCATATGGAGGTGTTTTCATCTTCCCTTGACTTTACATTTGACTCCATAGAGGCCTAGTTTAATTCAAGAAGCAAGAATTTACTTTCACTGGAGACCAAATTTCCTGAAAGAACTGTCTACTAAAGGGATTGTCAGTAATGACATGGAAAATTTCAAAAGAGGAATGTACATTAATCTAAGCTTGGATCAGTCAGCCAACTCAACAGGTGGGAGGAGATACAGAGCTCTGTGATATCAGTCCAGAGATAAAAATGCTTGGTCAAGTGACTGAGCTTTAAAAATGAGAAAAGGTTGAAAGCTGGGAAGAAATAAAAGGAAAAGGTTTTAGGTTTTGTTTGTTAAGATTTAGTAAACTAATTTCACTGAGGCAAAACACACATTTTTCAAACAAAATACTTCCACAAGTTCTGGAAGCTTCAAACTTTACTCCTAAAAATGTAGCCATGTTTAATTTTACTGTGCTGAGCAGATCTTTGTACAGCCCTGGAGAGCTGCGCTGACATAAAGTGAATAATTTGCAGACACACATTGCTGAACGGAGACCTCAGTAGTGAGATATTAGCCAAGGTTACCCAACTTGCTCAGGTTCAGAAAGACATTCCCAAAGTCAGGGATTAGTAACAATGAGGCTCAGATACATCAAATTCATGCCACTGTGGGCATTTTGCACTTTCATTCCATGCAGAATCTGGCCCACCTACTTGTATTTTCCCTGTGTGAAATGTTCCTGGCTGTTGTGTGTCTCCACAGCCAGAGTCCAGACAGCAGCTGGATGAGCTGGGTCAGTCTGGGAAAGGAAGAATCACCTTCATAGAACAATTGCTCAGTGATGTAAGTAACGCTTGCTGAAGTTTCCTTTTTCAACTCTTTGGCCGTGTACTGCATGAATATTAGCCTGGAATGCAACTTCAGCTTGATGATTAGAAGGCAACAGCCTTGCAATACCAGTCTTCAGATTGAAAGAGCATTTTAGAGAAGATAAGGCCTATTTTACATTTACAGATTATCTCCCCAAATTTCTATTTGATCAATGCATAAGGCAGTCTTCTCTGGGCTTGTCAAAGCCAAACAAAAAAAAAAAGTATTAGTTTTATCACTTAGGATCAAGTCCTCTATATAGCAAAAGCAAGCATAATCTCTGTGTTTCTGCTCTGTATCTCATTTGGCTACTGTTACACACATTAACTCTGGCTTTGAGCTAGGAGATGACAAACATTCTCAGAAGAAAGCAAAACAACACACTTTGACCTTCTCTCTGTCTTGAGCACGAAGCCCGTTTGCCAACCTGAACTGGCATAACACAAAAGCGAGGTGGCAGCTGAAGAATCTGTAGTTTAACCAGCCCCTTTGCCTCTGCTCTGTCCCAGGGAGCTGACCCCAACTCCCTGAGCGAGGAGGAGCGCCCTGCCCTCACAGCTGCTGTCCTGAACAAGCACACAGGAGCTGTCTCCCCTCTGGTGCAGAAAGGGGCTGACATTGACCAGCAGTCAGGGCCGTAAGTGAGTTCCGATCCTCTGCCTCGGCTCTTCCCAGGTCTTACCAAAAGAAATCAACATGCTCCAGTTTCAGAGAGAACTCAACCCCATCTCTCCTCCACAATTATGTTCTTTTCAAGGACAGTATCCACACTCACTCTTCCAGTTGCCAGCTCTGAAGATTCCTCATAACTTCTGTTATAAAAGTTGCTGTTCTATTCAGTTCCTTCCCCCACCCGCTTCAACTTATTATGATAAACATCACCAAAACCTACCACACTTCTCGTGTGTTCTGTGTCCTCCTATTCATCTTCCTACATTTTATTTGCTAAGTTTTCTTAGGTACAAGTGCACTGCTCATTCCTCCTGTGCAGGCACAACAACACAGCTCTCCATGAGGCAGTTCTGCTGGGACTGGAGGGAGAGGAGAGCATCCGAGCCCTGCTATGGTAGGTAAGCTCAGCTGCAGGCTCCCCCCAGCCTGGCACCACCACTGGAGGGCCACAGCCTGCCCCGTGTCCCTGTGGGAAGAAGCATCCAGAAATTCCAAAGTTACTCCACATCAACATTCACTGCAAGCCACTTCATCACTGAGTGCACTGAATTTAAGCAGTTTAAACCAGTGTTCTGTACTTACAGCTGCAATGCAAGCGTGCAAAAGAAGAATGCAGCAGGGCACTCAGCGCTGCATTTGGCTGCTGCAGCTGGAGATAATAAGGTTATTTCACTGTTCCAAGCAAGTGTGGATAGAGAACACTGAGCAAACTCATGTGACACAGGAACACTGTTCTCATCAATGTGTTATTACAACAAACTTTTCCCCAAATAAAGCTGAAGGTTGTTTAACTTTGGGAGCACCTGATCACATGTGTCCAGCTCTGTCTGCAGAATCCTTGACCCTGTGTGATCAGCTTGGGCCCTCTAACAGTCAGATATTTCTCCAAGACTGCCCCATTCCTTTCCAGCAGTTCAGAGCTCAATTCCCCTCTGACTGCACTCTACTCTGCAAATTTCCTTTCCAAACAGAGGGACAAACCAAACCTTCCCAGGCACAAATACATTTCAGTGTCTCTGAAGTGTCTGTAATGCCTGATGGACACTGCTTATGAGAGTTTGACACTTGAGCAACAGCACTGCAAGCTGTAACTCATGAGCTTCATTTCCTTTTTGATGTTAAAACTGCAGTCAGTGCAGCCCATTGCAGTAAAGGTCAGAGCCTTGTCCTCCAGAAAATCGAGTAAAACTGCTTTGTTGTTCTGCCTTCAACTTTTATTTATGCATCAACACAAGGCAGCAGCCAACTACAAACAGAAGTTTACAAGAATACCAGGCACACTAAGGTGTGGTATAACTCAGTGTTATTAGCCACAATCCTAAATCCCTGAAGTATTTTTAAAACTCCTTCTCCTTTCTATGTCCCAAAGTATCTAAAAGCATCGGTATACTCAGTACAAACATGGAAATGCATGTCAACTCCTATGAGAAACTTAAGTTTTAGCACCAGAGCTACCAGTATCTTTATGAGACAGCAATACCTCTAAACAGGTGAATTTACAACAAAACATAACAAAAAACCACAAGTAAAACCACAAATAATAATCCTTTAAAAAACAGCACGAAAATTAGGAGATTCTTTGTAGAAAAAGATTTTGTATGCAATGCATCAAACCCCAGGTACTTCCCAGACAGAATGGGAGGAGTGAAGCAGAATTCCCTCTGCTCCTCAGGGACAGCCAGTCTGGAAGCAGCCTCAGGAAACACGGCCATTCAGTCACAGGGGCAGTGCCACAGCATGTGGACAAGACAGATGTCACTGGCAACTGTGAAGCTGCAGCAGTCTAGGCCAGATTCTTTATACTACAGCGCTGGATCTTGGCTTTATCTTCAACCTTGGTCATCTTCTGAGAAACCTCTTTTTTCTGCAAAGAGTAAAAGCAATACGATGTTACTAAGTGGAGTATGTTCAGCTTCGAGGAGAAAGCAGGATACATCCTGCATGGATGAGAACCGGGAAAGGGGACACCGGCTGATCCAGCCCGAGCCTGGATGCAACAGGCACTGTGCACAAAGCCTTGTGGAAAGGAACGAGGCCAGCTCAACAATTCAAAGACAGGAAGCCGTGTACGTACAAGTGCCTTTCTCGTTCGTATTTTTTCCAGCTTCAGGAATTCCTGCACCGTCAGCTTAGGCGGTTCTTTCTGAAGAGAAAGAAAGCCACAGGCGGCAGTGTGTTTTTTGTGCTCCTCCCTGAAAAGAGGCGAAACGAAAGAGAAGATAAAAGAGGAGGCAGCCGCTCTCCCCTGCCGAGCCCCTCGGTTGCCACCAGCGGCTCCCCCGGGCCGGGGCGGAGGCCGAGGGATCCCCCCGGTACTCACAGCGGGTCGTCGTCGGGCTCCCAGCCCTCCAGCTCCTTGAGGCAGTAGAAGCACTGCGCCACGTCGGGGCTGTTCTCGCTGGGGCTGTGCACGAAGCCCGCCGCCGCCATCTGCGGGCACAGCGGAGGCCGTCAGCGCCCGCCCGGCCCCGCTCCCGCCGCCCCGGCCCCGCCGCCCCCGGCCCCGCGCTCACCCGCTCGGGCGTGCAGGCGCAGCCCTCGGTGAAGGGCCAGTTGTGGAAGGTGGCGGCGCGGACGGAGTCGAAGTAGAGCCGCCACACCTCGGGCAGCCCCTCCCGGCCCGCCATGGCCGCGTTCAAACGGCTGCGCGCGCGGGGCAGGGCGGGAGCGGGGCGGGCCCGCCGCCCTCAGGGAGCCCGCGCAGCCAGCCGAAAGGAAGCCTTTCCTTGCGGCAACGAATCGGCGCTCAGGGAAACGCTTGGGCTCAGGGAAACACTTGGTCTTTGCCGCCCTATTAGGAAAGGCTGAGGCTCCGCCTTTATTCTCCGGGATAAGCCGTGCTTTGTCAGGCTGTGCTCGGCTCCTCCTCAGCGCTACGGTCGCTGCCCGGCGGCGGGAAGCGCGGAGGAGCCGAGCCGGGGAGCAGGGCGGTGTTGGCTCCTCAAGCACAGCTCGGGCGAGCCAGCAGCCGGCTCCCGAGGCACCAGAGGGAAGCAGAGGGCTGGCAACACCGTTCGGCTGCTTGTTTCACTACGTGCCTTAGAAGAACCTCACTCCTTACAAATCCATGGCTCCCACCCCGAGGATCACTTCACCGCCTTTGAGGATCGGGGGTTAAACGAGGGACCTGGATAAAACAAGCTGGCTGCAGCTCAGCGGTGACACAGGGCTGTTATAACACAATCGGCACGTGGCAGTCCCTGAGGGACAAAGCCACAGAGCAAGATGGTCCTCAAGATCTTCACGGTCACCTTTGAGAACACAATGCACACAACCAGCTATGTTCTTCAGACTACTTTGTATTTCCTAATTCTGTTTGGAAAGGAGGAGCTTGCTAAGGCCTGCATGTGGGGGTGGCCGTAGGGAAATGAGTTTCTTGCCTTGGTCAGCTGCCCACACATATCCTCTTAGGGCCATGCTAGACTTTGCCAGATTCCAATGAAATAAGATGATGGAGAGGCATCTTAACAAACAGTATGACTACAGACAAGCTTTTCCAAGGGAAGGGCTTTAATTCCATTCATAAAGACATATATTTCTTTTCTTTCAAAGTCCAGCTGACTCATAACATTAAGAACACTGAAAATTTTCACAGTCATGAAACAGGCAGAAATGTGCATGAATGTCAGGGCACACAACCCTCAGCTGGGCTGGTTTTCCTTTCCACTACCCCTGGTTTTGTGTTGGTGATGGTGGACACTGGCTACACAAAAACATACTTTGTGTCCCTTTCTCTTCTGTTACCAAAATGAAGACTCCACTAAGGCAATCACTGCTATAGTCAGCAGATACACACAGTAGATTAAGGAGAGAAGTCACATTTGGTGTGTAGCTCTCTGTGGGCTTGATGTAAAAGGAGCATCCCAATGGATGTGATCCATAGTTAAAATGCACAGCCTTAACTTAGGTCTGTGCCGCTTTCTGTTCATCTGCACTGAAGGTCAGGCAGAGAGAGAAGCTGCTACATTGTGGAAAAGGACACGAGCCACTGCCAGAGAAAGTGTTTGGGGTTGTGTTTTTTAATTCTTGGGTATTTCTATTTATTCTTCGCCAGGTGAGCCTAGGTGCTTCCAAGAACTAGATCCAGGCCACCTCTACCCTCTCCTCCCTCCAAGCTGCCAGCAGACTGCTTCTACAAATCAGAGCCGGCATTTCAAACATCCTCGCTGACTTTTGCTCTGGGTTTCTTCCAGCCAGAGCGCCTGCAGCAGGAGGAGGGGGGTGCTGGAGCCTGTGAGGCTGCTCTGTGGCTAGAGGAGTGCCCAGAGGGCTGATCTGCAGACCAACAACCACAGAGAGGTGGAAAGACTCCAAAGAGCTGATCTGGCAGCTGTGGTGCCCTACCTTTGCTAGACACAAACGCACCTGACACCGCTCCTGAACACAAAACACTGCGCGCCACGAGAACGTCACACTGAGCACGGGGCAAGCAGGGGGAGGGAAGGGAAGGCAGCAGGGAAGGAGCAAACAAAGGTGTCTCCTCGGAGCCTTGTACTTGGGATAACGGGAATCCACACGCTCTTCAGTAGTCCTGAAACATGGTTCCAGGACTATGATTCTGGCATGTGCAGAACTCTCCTAACATAAACATCCGGCTACAGGCACCAATACCTTACTTCCCTTCACAGACTCTAGACAGTTCCTAACAAAGCAATCAAACCACAGAAACACTGAATGGTTTAAGTTTAGGTGTTCATTTTTGCTAATAAACAAAAACAGAGACAAAAAAACCTGCAACATTTTTTTGGACAGGTTTCAAAACTTGAAATCCATGGGGCCCCTCTGAAATGAGAAACACTTTTTTGTTTGGTATTTTTGTTTGCTAATGAGGCTCTCCAAAGTAGTGGCAGGAAAATTCCCCATAAGGAATTTCAATTTTCCAGTGGTTTCAGTGTATCCTAGTTGGCATTTCCAGGCCTCTCCCCTTGGAGCACAGGAATCAATCCTTTTGGATTGCGTTTTCCACACACATCATCTCACCGTTGACATCCAAAGTCCTAGGGATAAACACACCAGCGTGTTCCAGCTCTCCTGTGGCAGCCAACATCCTCCACCAAAAGCTGGGGAGTTTTTTGGATGGATTGGGCTTTTCCCCAGAGCTCTCCCGCAGCTCAGCGCCGCAGCCTGAGGAAGAAGGCGTGCTTGCACTCCTTGCTGTCCAAGGGATAGTACTTGTCATAAAAATCCAAAATGTACTCCTCAGTCTTAAATCCAAACTTCTGGTAAAGCAGCATAGCAGGGTTGCTTGCAGAGACGTGAAGGGTGACGTCCTTGCCCATGCAGGTCTGCCAAAGGGAGGGGGAGAGGAAAAAAAAAGGAGATATCACTGCAAGAGAACGAGACAGCCTCTGGGGGAATGCGGAGGTGAGGAGATTCATCAGCTCAGAGATCCAAGGTACTGAGGAAATGTGAGAAAAGTCACAGGAGTTACCACACATAGCAACAGCAAAGGGAGTGCTGCTGCTGCTCCTCCAAGCCTTTGTTTCTGGGAAACGTGGATTCTCTGACAATGAAAGGTTTGGGATTATAATTTGTCATCTGCCCATTGTAAATTACTAAAGTAATTGTTAATTAAAAATAATCTTGGTGTACAGCCCTGATCTTAAATACAATGGCCTGAAGAAAAGACAAAACATGCCAGAGGATCAGACTCTGCACTCCTCCCTGTCAGCAAACAGAGCTGAGCTCTGTGGGACTGCCTGAGCACCTCTGTGCTGTCACACTGGAATTCCTGCCTATCCCACCCAGCTCCTCTCCCATCCTTCAGGGCACAGCACTCGCCTCCTCAAAAGGCAGGAAATTCAGTTCAGACAGCAAATAATAGCATGGCTGAAGTTACCTTGAAGATCCTAAATTATTCTAACCAGCAACAGTCTGATTAAGATGCTGAAATAATTTATTTTCTGCTTTCATCGAGTGATTTAATAGCATTCCATGTATATTGAGTGTATTGTAACTCTAAAGTGGGAACAGTAATACCCTCTAGGAATCTCCAAGATAGTACATTCAAGGGGAAAACTCTCACGAATTTAAGGAGGGAAGGAAAGAAAAAGAAATAACTGGAAGCTGTTTTGGGGGAAAGAAAATTTGAAAGAGATCATTAAGAAAATGCAGTTTATTCCTCTGGGACAGATGCATGAGAGGATAAATTTTGAAGCAAAACCAGCCATCACTATTTGCATCAAACCATTTTCCTATTAAGTTATGCTGTTCCCAAGAATTCAGCCCCAAACTCAGCACACTGATCCCAAAGTCAGCGACCTACTCTTAATCCAAGCAGGGCACCAAAGTATCTCAAGCTACTGAGAGGAGACCCCAAGCCCAAGCAGGCTGCAAAGCAGCACCTACAACATGAAGACTGAGGAACAGAAGGTCACAACCACCATTATTCCACAGGACTAAACCACTGTCAGAAAGTCAGCAACAGCAAAATAAACCTCATGTGAGCCAAACATACAGTGCTGATCTCTCATTGCTAGCGTGCCTAATCAGACTCAAATCTCTCAAATCTGCTTGGCTTTTCTCAACAGGGAATTTCATGCAAGCAGGATTAGGTTAATTGATGTGATACATCCTACAAAAAGGTGTGAGGATTTTCTGTGGCTGACTTGCCAACTCCAGCATCCCAGCTCTGCTGGAGAGGGAAGTCTGAGAGTCCACCTGCTGGATCCCTGCAAACCTTGGCGCCTGTTCCCACTGGGTGTTGACATCTCACATCAACACACTGAGCTGAGGGCAATTTCCTTCAACACCTGACACAGAGCTGCCTGGGAGATGCAAGGGCTGAGTTTAAGAATATTGATTAGAGGCCTGTGTCAGCACTGCAGAGAGCTGTGCAGGTAGCAGAGTTACCCTCGGGCAGCCCAGGAGCACAAAGTGCTTTTCCAAAGCAGGGATCACTTTCCCCAAGGCTCTGCCAGCACTCCCTACTTTGCTTTAGCCAAGAAAGAAAGAGGATAAAACAGTTTCAATGGTGAGTTTTTGTTAGTGAAGCTCATCTCGACTACAACGTTCCCCACTGGCAGCTCGGCCAAGAGAGTTCAGGGAGTGGTAAAACTGTGGAGCTGGGCTCTTGTAAAGGACATACATCTTACTCATCTTTACTCACAATTAAGCTGCCTTTCCTGCAATTGAATTCAATAAAGTCAGTGGAATTAAGGCCACTTGAATAACAGCATTCATTCAGAGATTTAATGAAGTTTAACTCCTTTAGTATCACCCATTTAGTTAGCTAGATTAATTTTCCCCAGTATTCCTGTGGAACAAGGCCCAGCACAAGCCAGTTTAAACAACGAGGTTGCAAACACTTCAACATTAACTCAGCTGTATTTGAACCAGAGGATAAAATGAAAGTGAGTGATTGAGATCAGTAAGTGATTTACTGCACGGAACAAAGCTCCAGGTGTAGTCAAGAAAGCTGCAATCATTCTAAGTGACCCTGCCCACTCTTACCTCATTTCCTCCTTAAACCCCCCATTTATAGCATCCCTTGTACACAAACTACTGACCACTGAAGAACAGAGTTAACCCCAAGACAGCTGAAGTGTGCAGCATCCCTCTAATTCTGAGGACATGACCAGGATGGTTGTTTTCCTAAATGCATTTTGATTTCCAAAGCAGGAGTTATTCCCTCCCATAAACATTCACAAAAAGGGTTCTTACTCTCCAATATCTGCAGGTGTGCACACAAGGAAGAAGTGAGAGCTGGTTCTTTGGCAGATTCAAGGGATGATTTCATTTCATTACCTGAATAAGATGGTAAATCATGAAGGTTGCAATCCCAGCTCTTCTCCACTCAGGGTGCACCAAGAGAAAAGAGATGTAAGCTTCGTTGTACTTCACATCTGGCACCATAAAGCCAAAGGCAATGATAACTTTCTTGTAGAGGACAACAACACTGAAGTCTGGATATTGCAGGCACTCTGACAAATCAATTCCTAGGGAAAAAGAGAAACAGCAGTTGGAAGCACTGAAAACCAAAAGAAAAATGTTGTTCAAATCCAGGGGTTTAAGGCATTTTAGAAATCAATCCCTTCTTTTTACCTTTATTTCAAATTTGTGGTAGCAAGAGATCATAGAATAGTCCAAGGCCCCTGCTAGAGCAGTGCTGTTACCACACATTATATGGCCAAATTCCCCACATTTTGGGAAATCCCAGGGGTCAGGACACCCAGAGTGCAGGAGATGTGCCTGATCGTGGTGCCTCCCCTGCCAGGTAAGTATGCAAGGGAAAAGATGATACAACAAACAGACCAAACAAGACCTGCTCAGCAGGGAAGCTTGCGTGGAAATACTAACAAAGATGATTTCCTTTCAAATGACTCAAGGATGAAACTGAAACTTAACTCTCCTCAGAAGCAGCACACATGAAACCAGGCTTCAGCTTTGGTAGCATGACCTGCTGTGGTTTCTGTCTTTTTCCTCCACCTTCCTTACTGCCGTCTCTTGTGCACTCAGCTGGTTGTGGAGCTGCACTGTGAGCCTGACCACAGCTTCCAACGCTATCAAAACACTTGCTTTTGGCATGCAAATTCTCTGATCTGGGAGATGAAGTAGCCTCTCAGGCAGTGGTGCTTCTGTGAGTCAGAGGCCGAACACAGAAACAGACTGGGAGTTTGCTACCTTGCCTAATCACCCTGCTGCTGCAGTCCCAGAGCATCCACGCAGCCTGTCAGCACCCAGCAGTGCAGCTCGAGGCACTGAAGACTGACTGCTTGATAATTTGTGTGGACAGACCCTAAATGAGATGCAAGACACAGAGGAAATGTGCCAGAAACGTTTGCTTCAGCCTCAAGCTGGCAATTACAATGTATTTGGAACACGGGGTAACAAAATAGCAGAGTGTGTTTTCCAGTAATCACTCTTGATGAGATGCAAGACTTCAAAAGGCACCAGGCAGCGAGAAGTGGGCGAGTTATTTTCTTACTGGAGAGTAAGCTGGGTGGAGCAAGACGTGGGAGGGATCGATTGGCAAATTGGAGCTGTGTTAATTAAGGCAAGGCTGCTGCTGCCTGTGGAGTGCCTTGCAGCGTGTCTGGACAGAACACTCACTGCCCCGGGCACTGGTGTCGCTGCAGGGGTGCAGTTTTTCCTGTAGGAAGATGCTTAGCTCAGGATGGTTCACCACTGGAGACACTCCCCGCTAGGGAGAGGTTTCCCGTTAGGGCACCGAGGCACTGTGAGAAACAACACCCGGGAATCTCTCTACCTGGAAATCTAGTTCGGCCTTGGGAGAGGCAAGAACAGCTCTGAAAGGAAGGATTTGGAGGCATAGAAGAACTAAGTGCTGGCTTAATGATGCTCACCCAGCTGCATATCCCTGCCTCCCACCCCCAAGCTGTACCAGCTAAACCCTCTCCAGCCCAGGCTTTACATCCTGCATCAATTCCTCACTTCCCCCTCCTGCTACACAGAACCAAGATGCAAGAATCATATCCCAGCACCAGAATTTTTTCACCATGAAAAAAACTTGGATTCCTGTTTGAAGATTGATGGGGGTGTCAGCTCACAGTTGGGTGGAACACACCCATGCTCCCTATGTTAAATAAAACAGGGTGAGTCCTGCAGAACTTAATGAACGTGCAACCCAACTTGGCCAGAACTTCAAATGCATTATCAGGAGAGGAGAGACTATGACAAAGTGGTTCAGCCTCTGCTGGGATTGCAAGAGTCTCTCACAAGCTCTCAAACAGCTTGTGAAAGGAAAGGCGTGCCAGGTTATTTCCCCCCACACCGTGCAATTTGCATAATGAGCAGCAAAAAGAGCTCCCATCGTGACTGCAGCATGCGGGCACTGCTGAACTACAGCCCTGCTGAATCACCACCAGCAAATCAAAACACAAAGCCAACAGTTACCTGGAATAAAGGTGTGTACTGTTTGCACTGGCCTTTTCTAAATTAGTCTGCTGCGCTGTTTGCTGATCAGAAGCTGATGCATGCAGCAGATGAACATCTCTATTATTATTTCAGAAGAACTAAAGAGTGCAGCCTCGTAACCACACCCAGAAAGCGTGGCCATTGTCCCCAAAGAACCTGCAGTTCCAGAAAGGACAAACCTAAAAATACAAACCTAATCTTTCCCATACCTTGTAAATACTGAGGCTGGAAGAAATAAAGGACATCACAGCAGAGCCTACAGTTGTAAAAGCAATTCACTGAATCACAGAATCAGCTGAGTTGGAAGGGACCCTCAATGATCATTGAGTCCAGCTCCTGGCCCTGCACAGGACAACTGCAAGAATCACACCATGTGCCTGAGAGTGTTGTCCAGACTCCTCTGGGGCAGGCTTGGAGCTGTGACCACTGCCCTGGGAATCCTGTTCCAGTGCTCAGCCATCCTGTGGGTGAAGAACCTTTTCCTAATGCCCCAACCTAAACCTCCCCTAACAGAGCTTCAGAGCCATTCTATTGGGTGCTGTCATTACAGAGAAGAGATGTGTGCCTGTCCCTCTGCCTCCCCTCCTGAGGGAGCTGCAGCCCATGATGGTGCCTCCCCTCGGTCTCCTCCTCTCCAGGCCAAACAGACCGAGTGACCTCAGCCACTCCTCATACGACTTCCCAACTTTCACTCTGACATATGTAACTTATGGCTGCTAGGAAGAAACCTTCTCACAAAGGTAATGAATAGTAATCTCTGGTATAAAACTGTTTATTTCAGCCCCTGATTCTTGCAAAACATTTCAATGGATGCTTAAGTTAAGTTAACTACTAACCTACCTACTACTCCTATTAGCACCTATTTTTGTAAGTGCTGTGCTAATTAGGGCCTAATTGCCCAGTTTTATGCGATCTCAAAAGACAAAGACACCAAACCCACGCCTCCACCTCAAATACATTCCTGTAACATCAGATAATGGGTTTCTAAGAACCAGCCAAACACCAACTGAAGTAAAATTTGGCCCAAGAACGTTGTTTTTTTTTTTCTGAACAATACCACTTCTTTCTTGGAAACCCAAGCACTGGAGGAATCTTACCAGGCCAGAAGAATTCGTGGCACATGGAGTTTATAGTGGGGATGTGATTAGGGCGAACATAGCAGTAATCAATGGGTGCTTCTGGCTCAGCTTTCCAGTTGAGATCATTCCTGTGTGGATTCGCCCGGATTTCTGCCAGCAGCCTGAGTTTTGGAGGCTTTGTCTCATAATCACGTCTGCCAGGAACGTGAAAAGGAAACACAAAAAGCAAGTGAGCAACAAGAACTGCCACTGCAGCTACATGGGTACTGCCCATGAAATATCTTCTGACATGCTCAACTTTAGGAAAATAAAGAACAGTCTTGCATTCACAAGGGGAAACAGCCCCCAGCTCAGCAAAAACACCCTTGTGCCAGAGGCCAGGACACTTTCCAGACCCACAGCATGTCCAGCCAGTCTTTCCTTAGAGCAGGAGCAAGGAAATCACAGCTCTGACCCAAGAGCAGATGCAACTCGCATTGAATGGCTACAGCAATGCCCTCTCTGCCCTTGCCCCCTCTTGGAGATTCCCCTTCCCAATGCAATCTGTTTCACTACTCAGCTAAATCAAATGCTATCCCTCCAGGGTTACCATGGTGCACTGGGTTGTACTTTGAGGAGGAGTGAGGAGCACTGCCCAAGAAAGGTGTCCTCTCCGTGGGCTGGCGGTGCACAAGCCAAGAGCAAGCTCAGGCCCTCTGTACCTGATGTAAGGCTTAAGGACTCGGGAGGTGTAAGGGCTGACAATACTGTGGTCTGTCAGCAGGTCTTCCGAGCCTACCAGGCGGTACAGAAACTTGGTTGTCTGCTGGCGGTATCCCTTCGTGGCGGGCAGCATCGTCTGCAGGCACAGAAAAATGCACAACAATTGCAGGAAGGTCAGGCAGAAATTTAACAAGGGAATTGTATGGAGGGAGAGGAAGGGCCTCTCAGTGTGACAGGGTGGACTGGACCATGGTGTTCCCACCTCTGGACTCTGCTGAGCACTCCCAAATTTGGTGCCCAAATCTGAAAGTGTTGCAAGTCATCTCCCTCCTACACACATGAAAGAGCATCTACCTGTCTGGGTGCTTCCAGGCCTCCACCATCAGCATTTGGGCAGGGCTGGAGTACAAACACAGTGACATTTGTGGTGCTGACACTGACAGATAGCAGTGCTGAACCAGCATGTCCCAAAAAGAAAGGGACTAAGGAGAGCACTGGTGGGGACACAGCCCCAAGCCAAAATGAGACTTGTTCACATGATTCTTTTCACTTCAGGGGTAAGATAACCTCAATGTGACACTGCTGGCTGCAGCAAAAGCTTTAAAATAACCAGTGCCAAAACCTAACTTAGATTTGGGAACACCCACCTGGTATCTGTCCAAGATCCTGAAGTCCTGGCTAGTAGTTCTGTATGTCGCTTGCCCTACTGGGGACCTAGAGACACCACCTTCTTTGGCTCCATAGATCCCATCAACCAGGAGCAGAGCAGCATTCACAACCTGGTCCAAGTCAAAGAGTGGCAGTCCTCTCTCCCTCTTGGCCTGCCTGACCAGCAGCTTGCGCCTCAGCCTCCGGGCCTCTGGCGTCATGCTCAAAGCGTTGGGACAGGCTTCCAGCCTCTTCAGCAGCAGCTTTTCCTCATAGATGCTAACTGAGGTGTGCTTGGGAACTCTGGGTTTAGCATCCTTCTCCAGCTGTGACTTCCCCTTGTCTCGTCCCCTCACCTGCAGGGGTGTGTTTGACTCTTCAGGATCTTCACTGTCACCTTCCATCCGTTCTGTTTTTTCTTCTTCACTCTCCACCTCCTGCTTGATCTGCTCGGCTGTCTTCACTTTTTTCCTGCTTGCTAGCATGGTGCCAGCACCAGCTGTCCCACTGGGAGGGGGCACATACTCTATTCCTGGGTCTATGACTCCATCTCCTTCCATCTCCTCATCATCTGTAGAACAGATCAAAATAATTCGGGGGAAAGAAAAAATAATTTAAACATCAAAGTCCCGTTTCAAAAATGGCTGTCACAGAATTTTCCTGCTAAGGAACAATAATGTGGGTTTACCCAACACACTTCATTTTCTATGTACTCCCAGTTTTCCTGATTTTGGATGGGAGATGCTGAAATGAGTCTAATTTCAGGACACAGAATCAATCTTGCTCCTAAAGTGTCTTGTAGTTTGGCATCTGGAAACAGCGCCCCTCCTGAGCTGCAAGCACATGTTTTGAGGAACATTAAACTGCTGAAAGTTCCTAAAGGCTGGGAAATCAAAAAGTTAAGCTGGTGAGCTGTACCTTCAGCTAGCATACCCTCACTATTCCTGTCACCCAGAAGACTGGCTCCTTAAGGAACTAAGAGAATTCAGCCTGCATCAGTGCTCTGTAATCTCACTGAAATTTAGCATCCATTAATCAGCACAATCAAACTTATAAAATACTGGGATATTACCATGGGAATAAAATTTCTCCCATGAAAAACATTTGAGACAAAACTAGACTTGCTACATAACAGTGTTATCTGTGTTGCAGTGAAATGCTTATGATGAGTGGTCCAGCAGTTGCTGTGTGAAGCCTACAGACTGTTTATTCAGGATCTCTCAGGAAATGACAATGGGGGTTTCTTTTGGCCTTAGAAGCTGGTCACAAAACTATGGAAAACCAGTCAATTCTCACACTCACTGAGACAACAGAATATCACCAGTTACTTTCCATCTTATCCTGAAAGGATGCTGCACCTCACTGGGAGCTTATATTTTAAAATATATTCCTGGAAAACTGCACACAGTTCATCACTAACAGAAACCCATGGTGGCTCTCACCATGGAAGAGCGCCTGTGGCGGCATGACGTCCGGGATGAGATCCGCCTCCGAGAGCAGGCTGGGAGTGGCCGAGTGCGAGGCGGGAGTGCCGGGAGCGGAGAAGTCCAGGGACGGGGACGGAGAGGGGCTGGTCAGAGGCGTGCGGTCGGACGAGCTCAGGGAGGAGAAGTCGATGACCTCTCCTTTCTCCAGGACGATGTCGGGCCGGCGGCAGCGGCTGCTGAACTTCACGGGCGTGGAGGAAGTGCTGCGGTCCAGGAACCCGGCCGCCTCCTTCTGGGCTCTCCGAATGTCCTTGGCTTCCTGAGTGCGGGACCTCTTCTCCTTCAGCTCCATGGCTGACTCCACTGGATTGCGGCTCACCCGCTTCCGAAGGCCTTCCACGGTAATGATGGGATCCAGCGGGGGCTTGGAAGCTGCTAAAGAAGGAGTTTGCTTGTTCTGAGCTCCTGCAGTCACTGGGTTCACACTGTGCAGTCAAAACCACACTGACTACAGAGCTTAAAAGATGTTACCAAGAAATTCACTCTGGGACATGCAGCATTAAGCCAGGGTATGACTAAAGCCTCGTTAAAGCCCAAATTTTGTTCCTCCACACAGGAGAATTTGCATCTAGTGACAAAAGATAGAAGACATTTCCCAGGGTGAAGAGAAGTGGGAAAATTGTGGATTTCAGCTAAAAAAAAACCAGCAAAAACCACTCTGCACAAGCCTCAAAACCCTGAAAGTCGGCACAATGGAAAAAGGTAATAAAATATAACAGGCTTCTCACACTACAGTATATGCACCATAGTGCTCATCAGTCAACCCTTACAGCAGAACAAAACTAAGGGACTGTCCATGCACAGTGGTTTAACTGGTTTTAAAATTGGTTTTAACTGAACTTTTCTCACGTGTTCCAGAGAGGAATGTACACACTGCTGGGGACAGAGTTACCTTTTGCCTTCAGTGCAGATGCTGACAGCTTCTCTCCTTCAGGTTTCAGTGTTGGAGGTTTGTTGTGAACCAGCTTCCACCATCCTGGTTCTCCAAACTCCTGTGCCCCTGAGCGGAAAAACAAGGGGCTCCCCACAGACAGACAGCCAGCAACTGTGCTCCACCATGTTGAGGTCTTTTTCCTGTGGTGGGAGAGAAGAAAACAAGGGTCAGGTACCTACTCAGCAGCTGTGTTTCCATCCTGGACACTGTATTTCTGCCAGTCACTGACACACAATCACTGAACTACTCCTGAAGCGCTTTTTTGGCCCCTTGGAGGTAGGGAGCTGAATTTAAGCCTTTTCCTCTGCTGGGCAGTGTACACTTACTGAGCATCTGAGCATTTTTTGTTCCTTTAGGAGCTGGGGACAGGGCTAACTAAGATGTCACTTAGGGAAGAAGTGAGAAGAAATACCGAAGAACTGCCCTTGTAACCAACAACTGAGGTACTCCCTAGGACTCTGGAGAGTCAGGTTCATGGAACAGAGTTTAACCTCAGTTGCCCAGAATCTCAGGATTTCTTCTTGCCTTTGCACACCCTCACATGCAGAAACTTCTGTACTCGCCAAGGCTTGGCTGAGTTGGTGTTCACTGCTGCCCAGGCTTACACACCTTGAGGTACTGAACCTCAAAGATGGGAAATCAAACCCAGCTGCTGCAGCTCAAAGTCTGGGGTGTTACAGTAAATCTGGGTAAGCTGCACTTCAGTATGCCAAAGAAGATCTCTGCACAGTTTGTACTGCTACACACACGGTTCAGCTGTCTCTGTTCCTTCAGTGGCTTGTCCAGGCAAGCGGGAAGTCTGAGGCCAGGAATCACTCTCTGAATTTTAATCAGAGCAAGGAGTGCCCAGTTCCCAGGGCAAGTCTCAAAAGGCAGCAGCAAACCCTGGGAGGCACTGGTACCCTGAATGAAGGACAATGGGCCACCAGCTGCCCTCCTGTCAGGGTCCCTGTGGCTTCCAGAGAGGATAAATGTGAACATTTCTGAGAACAGAGCAAGGAGGCACAGACAAGCACTGAAAGCAAAGCCAGAGACCAAATCTGGTTAGAAAGAAAGGCCAGATCTTATGACAGAGGAAATCCCTGGGGAAGAAAACAAGCTGTGAAGTCAATCAAATCTACAACTTCCAAGGATTGCTCAGTTCCTTCCCTGCCTCCACAGCACAAGCATTAACAGTGAGGCTTGGGTGTGAGAGCTTCAGCACGCTCAGAAGAAATGTGCTGTTCACCTGGAAAATAAGGGCTGCCCTCTATGAGAGGGGCTCCCACTCTGACAGTGTGAACAATGTTTCAGTTGTTTAACACCTACTGTGTTAGAGCCATTTTATTAGGATCTGAAACAATCTAAAAGGTGAGGCTCAGTTCTTCTTGAAGAACTTGGTCCTTTGGCAAGCTTTATAGCCAAGGAACTTTGCTGGATCACATTTCTGTCCCTAAAGTTTGGCAATACCAGGATCAGCCCATTGTGACTGTTTAGAAAAACTCAATTCTTTGCAGGTCCATATGCTGCCTAAAGGAAGATAAGAAATAATCCAAAATAGAAGCATTTGTATTGCTTTTCTGTGACATTCCTGGGGTTGTTTTTCCCCGGTAAGAAATACTTATTCTTTCTCAAGTGTACCCTCCATGCCTGCATTCAGATTCTCAGTATTAAGTCCTCGCTTTTTATCACTTGTAAGGTTCAACAGAGATGTCACCAAATTAACCAAACTGTCCATCTGTATAACAGGTTTTAATTCCTTTGGCACACCAACCAGACCCTCAGGGAAATATCATGTCTTTACCTGTTCCCTAATAAGAAAGTCCAGTGTTTTTCAATAAAAGCACAAATGTCTTCTTTCCACCTGAAGTAGCCCTGACGCCCCGTTCCTTCCAGAGACAAGTTGTACATTGCCAACATGACAACCTGGAACAGAAAGTGTTGGACACAAGTGAATCCCTTCTGCTTTCTCTGCTGAACAGACCCCCACAGCTGCCACACACACACAGATCCTTGCTCCCTCATAAATATCTTATTTTTGCAACATCTCATAGGCAACTTCTGCAATCCATCTTCTTCCTGGTTTTGTGCTGCCTGTTCTTGTCTTTCTATTGTTAGATGCACATTCTTCCAGACATTTCTCCATCCCAGGGGAATAACAAGCTGCCTAGTTATGCAGGTTTGTGCTGAGAAAAAGAATTGTGCAGCTGTTGTATAAATGAATTACAGTACAGCTGAGGTCTGAATGTAATGTGGAGGTAGGGAAATAGTCTTTCAAATAAATAAAAAAAAGGGTCACAAATAATCCTGCTATCCAATACATCATAAACACTGTGACAATGGTCTTTCACACACTTCACAACCAAATTCACTCTAACTTGTTACATACCCAAACTAAAGGGCACCTTTGAAAAATATCTCACCCCCTTCAAGTAAATCCTAGGTGACCACTTGTTAATTACTTACTTAATTGTAATTTACTTAATTAATTTCAATTAATTTATTAGAACAGAACTAAAGTCAGCTAGGCTGGGATCATCTTTCAACAATCACACAGTCTTGGTTTGGCACTACTTCCAATAACAACTTGCATTTCACCCTCAGAGAAATCTGAAATCTGCTTTTCTCAGGGAGATGGGTCTCCTCACAGTGGATCTTGGCTTTCTGGGATGTATTGTCAAAGATGTCAAAATGAGGAAACATGAACAGCTTTAATGTGCCCTTCACCCTATTTCTACCCACAACCCCTCTCAGTTTGATAACCAGGATTTTGGGGGTTTTAAAGTCACATGGGACAATGTCTCAGGATGTCAAAAATAATTGTCTTTTCAACTAGTTAAAGATACAGATCTGTTGAGGCTACATACTCTGAAAAAAAATCCTGAAATCACTGTCCCCATTCTTCCTGCTTCAGTTAAGTTAGTTTGGCCTTTTCTCTCAATTCCACTCACCCAGAAGCAGCAGCAGCTCTGGCTGCTGGAAGCCCAGGGAGGTGGTCACATTTTCATTTTGTCTGCTCCTTCCCCACGGCACTCTGAAGAGACCTGGGCAATGCCAGCAGCCTTTGCTTTCCCAGTGGTCACATTTTCATTTTGTCTGCTCCTTCCCCATGGCACTCTGGAACCTGGTGAAACTCTGCCAGTCTGCCAGCACAGACCTCTGCCTAAACCAATCTTTTCCCTGCACTGGCCACCACGAGAAAGCAGTGCAGGAGTTACAATCAGTGTTTCAAATTACCTTACATGATGATAAGGCTGAGTGGCCATGGGTAATAATCAAGGGAAAGCCAACAAGGCTGGTGTTTTCAACAGTCTGACAGCTTGTCCTCAGGACAAGTGGCCTCCTGAGCTGGAAGATGGGGACAGGGAGCAGAATAATAATCTTGTTATTCAGGAGGAAGCAGTTGGGGACCTGCTGAGCTCCTTAGATGCTCACAAGTCTATGGGACCAGATGGGATCCATCCTAGGGTGCTGAGGGAGCTGGCAGAGGAGCTCACCAAGCTGCTCTCCATCATTTACCACCAGTCCTGGCTCACCAGCAGGGGTACCTGATGGCTGAAGGTGTGACAGCCATCCATAAGAAGGGCTGGAAGGAGGATCCAGGGAGCTCCAGGCCTGTCAGCCTGACCTCAGTGCCTGGCAAGGTTATGGAACAGATCACCTTGAGTGCCATAAGCACCTACAGCATGGATTCAGGAGGGGCAGGTCCTGCCTGACCTCCTTTTATGAGCTGTGGCACATCCAAGAAGGGCAACAAGGCTGGTGAAGGACCTGGAATGCAGATCCTATGAGGAACAGACACTGAGGAAGTTGGGGGTGTTCAGGCTGGAGAGGAGGAGGCTCAGAAGAGACCTTATCACCCTCTACAACTCCCTGACAGGAGGGTGCAGCCAGGTGGGGACTCAGCCTCTTCCCCCAGGCAACAAGAGACAGGATGAGAGGACACACCTTAAGCTGCACCAGGGTATGTTTAGGCTGGACATTAGGAAGAATTTCTTCACAGAAGGAGGGACTGGGCATTGAGGTTGGAGTCACCATCCCTGGAGGTGTTTAAGGAAACCCTGAAAGGTGCACTCAGTGCCATGGTGGTGTTAGGTCATGGGCTGGATTTGACAACCTCAAAGGTCTTTTCCATCCCAGCTCATCCTGTGATATTCCATGAAACTACACACCATTACAGGCCCAAAGGATGCAACAGATGTTATTTTGATTGCTCAGGTGTGCAAATGACTGGAACAGTGAAATCCAGCAAGGACTGATGCTAGTGCACAAGCGGCCAGGTTGGAGCTTTGTACCCAGGAGCTGGCAAGCTTTCTGTTTCTATTCTGCCACCTCACCAGTTTTACATTTCTTAGACACAAAAAACTGTTCGTGCCTGAAGCCAAATTGCATTTATTTTGCTTTTCCAAACTTGCTTGAAGCCATGAATTCATGAGCAATATGAGGGGAAGAAAAAAAAAAAAGGAAAGGAATGTGGTTTGTATGATTATCTTTCAATTTCCCTGCCAAATGCTGAAGTTCTCATGTGCAGGCAATCCTCAGCTAATTAATTTCTGAAGTTCATGCAAATGCTCCTTTGTTACCAATACCTGATCCTCCTTTCCCAGGTAGCATGTACACAACAACCAACAATTTCACCAAGTCCCACGGCTGTTCTGCTGTCACAAACATTTCACTTACTTGTTGCCATGTTAATCTCAGACGTTCAAATTGCTCCTTCCCATCTTCTGAGCAATCAGAGCAAGTAAATCTGAAAAAGTTATCTCCTTTGAGGTAGCTGAGCTGTTCTCTCAGTTGACCTAAAATGAAAAGGTAAAAATCAATCTTTTTGCCCTTTTATAGGAAAAAGTGCTGCAAAGGAAATTTGGATTTCTTCCAAGGTTAGGTTTGTCTGAACAAAAACCACAGAACCACCTGTAAACCCCCATGCACCCAAAGTTACAGGCTCTAATTCCGTGTTTCTACAGCAGAGGAAAAAAAGTCACATGAATCAGGTCTTCTAAACTCACCAAAGTTAGAGGCTCTAATTCCGTGTTTCTACAGCAGAGGAAAAAAATATGAATCAGGGCTTCTAAACTCATCAGGAGTTACTTTACACAAACATGCACAACTGAAAAATAGCATCGGAGGACAGGGAAACAATGTTAAGACAAGAGTGTTTCTGGGAAGTCACACTCAAAAGATGTTTGTCCACAAGGATGTCATCTCTTTTACTGTGCATTTTATAATTTTTAACATATGGGTACCCTGCTTCCATACTGAATTGCAGAATTCAAGTTGCAACTGCATCTGATGGGGAGAAACCCCCTCGCACTTGGTAAACCGAGAGAATTTCTGCAACTCAATGTAAAAAAGTGATTATTTGCCTGAGCACCTTGGCCATTTTCACATGAGACAACTGAACCCCCTAGAACTGAATGATCAGGAAAAAGCACAGTATCTCCCTTTGGCAGCTCGTTTACTCTGCACATTTGTATGTATCTACCGTTGCTTTGCAACTGGCCTTTTCTGCTTCTTGGATTTGTTCCACAGCAACTGCAGAGAGGAACATACTTGTAAAATAAAACAAGTTGAGTGTTAAATCAAGTGCTCCACATGAGATAGCTCAAGCTACCTTTAACTGCTTCATTTTTTTTATTAACACACTTCAAGTTAATATTTCCCTTTACTTCATAGGAGTTAAATAGTCTGGTGCTGGTTTCATTACATTAACACCTAAACATTCACTAACACGCCTTGAGAGACGATTTTTACACTATAAATTTTGGCAAATCCTAGGAAGGCAAAAAGGGCAGCTCTGACATATCTGCAAGGCAGGTGCCACCTAAACATATCCTGATTTCTAACCATAAACAAACCCCACAAAACCCCCAAATCAAATCAAACAAGCAAAAAAAAAAAAAACCTCCACCAAAACCAAAGCCAAGGTGTTCAGCAGTATCTGGCTCTTGAATGTAATAAGAGATCAGATAATCCAGAATTTAGAATGTAAAGCTGTCTGTTACACTGCTAACAGCATATATCTTATGTCAAGTGCCAGAGGAGAAGCACCAAATTCTGCAGCTTGCTCCTAACACCCCCCAGAGCTGGCTGCTGAAGGCTGGGCATGTTTCTAAGCCAACTTAAATTCACACTGGGAAAACATTAAGGTTGAGATTTAGCCATATGCTCCACAGATGTGACAAAATCAACAGGGAGGGGAAAATGGCAACACACAAAGTCCTTTTTCTCCCCACAGCTTTACAGCAAGGGTCATTATCTGAGTGAGCACAGAGGTCAGGTCTGTTTAGAGGCCCAAGCCTCTAAAGAGCTGCAAAGAGCTGCAAGAATCATCAGGGTGGGCATGTTTCTGAACTTTGATGTTCTCTAATAATTGAAGAAGAGTTTGACTTGCTCAGGAGAGCACCAGCTCCGCGCACACAGAGCTCCTGGACTGAAGTGTCTAACACAGCCCCTGCCAGCAGGCATCACCCACCAAGGCAGGACAGGCAGCAGCCCAACAAGCCGTGAAAGAGGAAGGCAGGACAGCACCAACACCTTGCAAACAGCCACCGCGGCCAGCACAACACAGCCTTACTTGCTGGGATCCACTTCTGGCACTTCTCACAGTAATAGGACATCTCCTCCATCCAGGACGCTTCGCCCTCGTCGCTGTTCAGGGAGTCCCCGCTCTGGTCGTGCGATAAATCCACGGAAGCCTGGTCCTCGGACTCCACGATCAGCAGAGTCTCCCCTTCCACCTCGCCCTCCTCCAGGCCCTCGGAGGTGGAGGTCCTGGTGGCTTCATCGTCGTGGCGGCTGAGCAGGCCGCTCATGTGAACGTTGTTGGCCATCCCAGAGGGACAGGGAGCCTGCCCAACAGTGAGCTGCTCCTGCCCAGCCTCACACGCGGGCCAAGCCTCCGCACTCCAAGTACCAATCACAGACGAAATGGGTTTTGGTCTGCCCTAAAGCTGCAGAGGCTGGATTATAATTATACGCAAGAACCAGTCTTTCACAGATTACCTCTCTTTGCTAAAACACCTGCAAGAAGCGAGATGCAAACGACCTTCAAACGTCTTTAATCAAACCCCTAAGGAGGCAGGCCGAGCCTAGGACTGCTGGGAGCGTTTTTCCATCAGCGCCTTGTCTCTCTCTTCAGTGAGCTGCTTTGTCAGAGCAATCTGCTCTTCTAACAGGCGAACGTTCTCCTTTTTCTGCCTCTGCCGCTCAAGATCTCTGACAACGCCGCTTCGCAGCCTCTGCAAACACAAAGGACAGGGTTTATCACAGCCCGGGGATGCTGATCCGCACCAGCCCCCCCCAGGCTCCACCCCTCCCGCAAGGCTGTTCCCTCTGCTGCTCCTGCGGGCTGCTGATCCGCACCAGCCCCCCCCAGGCTCCACCCCTCCCGCATGTTCCCTCTGCTGCTCCTGCGGGGTCTTCCCACAGCAACTTAGTAGTTGGAATCTTCAGGAGCCAATCTGCAGAATCACTACACCAAAAAGTGCTTTATTTGCGCTCACTTCAGATGGTTGGGTTTGCTAAGTGACCAAGCTATTGAGCAAATAAATGCTCGGAGCCTGTAATTCCCATGCCATGCAGGATGGATGTGACCTGAAAAATCCTGTCATCTCACACCTAAATCTTCACCAAATCACAATGAGCTCTCAAAACTTCTCTACTTGGAGGCAATTTTGTCACAAATTGGAAACTATTTTAAGAGAAATTGGCCTGTGTCTTCACTTGCTTCTTTCTGCTCATGTCTTAATCTTAAGAAAACACCCACAGCCTGCTTATGCCAAACTCTTGAAAAAGCAAGGCACTTGCTTCACAAATATCCCCTTTACCTAAACTGTTCGTTATAAATCATGTAAATATATAACACATATATAAATAAATATATAACGTGCAACACAACACCAGCAGCTTTCAACCTGGGGTGCCACCCCTCAAGGGGTGTAAAAAGTCCTAAGAAAATCCCAGCTGCTTCTTCCATATGCTTCTCTCTCTCTCTCTTACCTAGACATTTCTACTCACATTGATACTTTGATAATTAGGTGAAAGATCAATAATTTTTGACCCACTTGAATGATGCCAAAATGCACCTGCAAATTATTTGAAAGCTCACCCTGAAGTCACTTGAGAGGATGTCTGTGACTATTATTCAACAAGTTATCACGGGGTTTAATTGCTCACCTAGCAAGCCAATGACTGCACACTTCAAATGCACTCATTTCTCCTGTCAAGAAGATTTCTTCTGTCTAAACAGAAAGGTTCTGTTTAAGAAATAATTTTATCTTGTTAAGAAAATGCACAGCTGCATGTGTCTGCCAATAACCAAAACTCTCCAGAAATTAATCTAATAAAACCAGTTCCTTCCCACCAGCTTCCATCAACTGAACTCAGGCTATGAATTACTGTAATTACTGATTACTACAAATCAGTAATTTGAAACTGAACACAAAGTTCACACAGTTGTTATTACATTACTATTAGTTAATAAAAATAAAGATGTGAGGAGATACAAGGTAACTGATCAATTGCACCAAGAATGTAACCCTTTTTCCTTCACAAAACCCTGCAATCTTTCAGACGGTGGATGTACTTACTGTGAAAATGTACATTTTGCAAAAGACACCTTTAGAATTTGAGTGTCACAAGTGACAAAGACCTGAAATGAAAATGTTAACCTTCTCATCTTCCTCTATTCTTGGAAGTTAGCCCTGCTTGTCTTCTGCAGGCATGAAAAGCATGTGCAAGCTCAAAGCACTCTGGGCCTGGCACATCAATTTATAAAAGTCAAATGTTTATTAATCTGCATAAAGATAAACTTGAAATAATCTCTACACCAGGACTGTAAAATATCCAATTATTTATTTCCATTATGTTATCTAAAAAACTGGATCTGTTGAACATGAAGCCACTACTGCCTGACTTGGCCATGAAGAATTATAAAATCTCAGCTTTAATTTACAAAATATAAGCTTTGAGCCTTGGACCTTCTGAGTAGGTATTAGCCTGTAATAGGATTTGGGTCAAAAAGCTCCATGCAGTTTAGGTGTCCCAGTGAAACACCCAAGGGTGATGTTTACTCTGCCACTCCAGGACCCCAACAATCCCTGCCTGTGCCATTCAGTGTTCTCCAACCCTGCTCACACAAACCCCCCTCCTTCCTCACCCAGACCAGTCTCATCCTCCAAATTCCATCCCTCTCAAGCACTGACAATCTCTTGAGGGGAAGAAAATGTAATCCTCTAATTACAGAATGTATCACAGAGCCCAAGCAACATCCAGCTGAGCTGGGCTGTGGGTTGGGAAGTTGAGCTCTGATGTTCTGTAACTTCTGACTGCCCTGTGCCATTTAACACAGGCTGTTTCTGTGTGCAGTTTCCAGATTTTTTTGTATGTAAGTGGAGAAGGATCAGATGTGTGCCCTCATATAACCCTGGGCTCATCAGTAGGGTCCAAACCAGCACACTCCCTGCCCACACAGCACAGCTTCACACAACCCTGACACAGCTTTTAGTCCCAGGCAGGACTGCCCTGCTCCAGGCCTCACCATGGTCACACCTGACACCTTTTGGCTGTGGGCTCCCTGGCACGCAGGCTGCCTGCCAGGAACTCCCTGATTTTTGTAAATATAGCACAGAGAACAGCCCTGCTCAATTACCACACGGTGCTTCTGACAGCCTGCAGAACAAGAGGGGAGCAGGGACAGGGGCATGGCACGGCACAGGGCTGTCTGATCTCCAGGGGCTCAGGAAAAACAGGGCACACCAGTGGGACAGCACGGCCAGAGCCTTGGGAAAACTGCCAGGGGGGTGGCCTTGGCTAGAGGCTGCAGGATCACATCCCCTCTGCAGGCTGGAGAGGGAGGAAACACCTCCCCCGAGCCTCACCTGGAGCTCCCCGCTGCCGCGTGCTCCTCAAGGGAAACGCACAGGACAGCATCAGGGAGCTGGTGCAGCTAAAAGAGCGTGGACAGCACAGGGGCCAAGGCAGGAAAACGCGGGGAAGGGGTGGCCTGTGGAGAGAGCACCATCGGGGGCAGCGGGCAGGGGCTCTGGGAGCAGGGCTGGGCACACACAGTGCCCGCAGCCCCCAGTGCTGGGGCACGGAGTAGGTGTGGGCAGGGACAAGGAGCTGCAGGGATGGATGGATGGATGGATGGATGGATGGATGGATGGATGGATGGATGATGGATGGATGGATGGATGGATGGATGGACGGACGGATGGATGGACGGACGGACGGATGGATGGATGGATGGATGGGTGGGTGGATGGATGGATGGATGGATGGATGGATGGATGGATGGATGATGGATGGATGGATGGACAGACGGACGGACACCTGGGCTCAGGTGCGGGTCCGCACAGCGCGCGGGGCGGGGCTTAGCGGTGGGCGGGGCTTAGCGGTGGGCGGGGCTCCGCGCTGAGCCCGCAGGTGGGGGCGGGGCCTGCCGGGCCGCCAGGTGAGGGGGCGTGGCCTGAGCGCGGGGGGCGGGGCCTGCACTGAGGGCCGGGGCAGGGCCCCGCTCACCGCCTCCCCCCCGCGGCCCGCGGCGCGCACTCACCTCCAGCTCCCGGCGCTGCTGGATGTGCACGGCCGCCACGACGGCGGCGGAGAGCAGCGCGGAGACGGCCAGCGCCAGGCGGGAGCCCCGCGACATGGCCGGCGGGGCCGCGGCGGGGGAAGCGGCGGGGGCGCGGGGCGCCCCGCCCCCGGCCGAGCGCCGAGCGCAGCGAGCGAGGCCCGCGCAGCCGAGCGCCGATGCGGGGCGGGGCGGGAGCGGCTCCCGGAGAGGCCGTCCCGGGAGCGGGAGCTCGCAGGGTGCCGGCCGGGAATTCTGCCTCGGGGCGCTGAAACCCGGCCTTTGTTCCCGCAGCGCCCCTGGGGATTGGGTGCCCAGCTGTGCCCGCGTCTCCTGGGGCTGTTCCCTGGAGCTTCCTGCCGGAGGTGGCGAACAAAAGGAGGTTTGTGCGGCGCGCAGGAAGCATTCCTGGTTCTGTCCAGTGGAGACCTCCAGTTCTGCGCTCTCCTCGCCCAGGAATCCCGAGCTGCATGGGAGAAGCAGCTGGAGAAAGCTGCCCTTCAATTGTTTGGTTTCTTCTCATTGTTCAGTGTGTGGCCTTCAGGCCTGGCGTTTGCCAGTTTTTCGTGCTCGGGAGACAGAATTATTCCATCCCCAGCCCTGTCTGCGGTGGAAGAGGGAAATCAAACACACTGATCCCTCCTCATGATAATCTTTTTCATCTCTCTGCTGAATGAACGCGATTAAAATGAAATCAGTGGGGATGATGATGTTCCAGTCGAGTCTGGTGGCAGTGCTCACCTTGGTGTGTTTATTCTCATTGGGGTTTGTACATAAATGCTTGTGAGGGATCCAAAGCCCCTGGAGTGCCAAGAACGGATCGAGCCGGGAGCCTGGTGGGAGCCAGCACACCGCCACAGCACTGGGGAGGGGTGCAGCTCCTGTCGTTAATCCCTGGAGGGGCTGAAATCCCCGGGAGCAGGGAGCGCTCAGGCTGCGCTTGCACAGTGCCCTGTGCTTCAGGTGCTCCTGCTCCTCCCGTTCTCTCGAGGGCTCAGCTCCCCTGCCCTCTGCTCTGCCCCCTTTCCGTGCCCTGGGCTAAGAGGGACCTTTCCCAAACCCACTTTAGCAGCTGGCCTGGTTTAAATCCCGTTTTCCTTTCTCGGAGCCCGGCCGCAGGGGCAGGGAAGGGGTGTGATGGAGGTGGGCAGGGCAGGGGTGTGATGGAGGTGGGCAGGGCAGGGTGCCCAGAGGGGATCTGCGCGAATGGGGGATGTTTTCCTGCTGGGGAAAACCTCCCCAGCTGCCGCTGGGCAGAAGGACACGAGAGAAGAATTCAGCCCAGCGAACCCGAGCCTGGTGGCTGTGTCCATGAGACTCCCAAAGGGAGAGGCAGAGCATGGGCTCACACTGAGGGAGAGGTGGATCAGGAGGGTTTCTCTGCTGGTGAAACCCGTGCTGTGCCCTCTTTCCTGTGCCTGGTTCCTCCCTTGCTGGCCCGGGAATAGCGGCACAGCCGCTCAGGGAGGTGGGGCCAAGCGCCAGGAGGAAAAGGGCTGGGTCACACCTGAAGGAGACTGGAAAGCTCAAGGCCATTTTTCCCCTGGGCAAACAGCTCAGATCTGGGTAATGATCTCGGATAACATCTTCAGTCCATCCTTAGGGGGCATTTTTATCCTGGATTTCAAAGAAAATTCAGCTTGTGCAACCCCTGTGTGCCTCATCCACCCTCCACGCTCTTTCACAGGCATTTGGCACCCTCTTTGATAAGGCTGCATTGCAGGCCCTGTCTCACTAAGACTTCCATGTTTATTTCCCTGTTCCAGGAGCTCTGATGGATGAGGAGGAGTTCTGGCTAGGCTTTGGGTCACTCTGGGGAGCTTCCTGTGGAGAGAAGGGGTGGCAGTGTCAGCTCAAGCCTGTACTAGCCACCAGAAAAGGGGCTGCTCACTTGTGACTTGCCTTAGTGGCAAAAGAAAAAGGACTGAAGCCTAAGGAAGATATCCTGTAAGATGTGGAAGGGGAGGGAGAAAAGCACAGCCCATTTCCAGGTTTGGTCCTGAGCCACAGCCCCCTCCTGCTCATTCTGTCCCGTGTCATGTGCGGAGCCAACCTCAAGTTATCAAGTTAACCACCTCGGTCATCAAACTGCAAACTAACAAAAAATAATAATAGCAATTTCAGAAACCACCCTAAAGGCATGTTTTCACAAAGCTTTCTCGGTTTGCCCCCCGTGTTGTGGTGGGCTGCTGGCTGTCCTTCCCTGCCTGCAGAGGCAGCTCTCCCTCCCTCCCTCCCTCCCGGTGTGTGTGTGTGTGTGTGTTTGTGCTCACACGGGGGACTTTGCACACCCAGAGCTCTCCACTGGGACACAGGGCCTCGCCTGCCTCAGTGACAAAGACAAAACCCCCAAAACCTGAATTCAGCCTAACGCAGCTTCCATTTGCCCCGTGAAGCCGAGCGTGGCTGGCGAGTGTGGGTGTGGGTGCCTGCATGGCTCGGGGTAGAGGCAGAGCTGAGGAGGGGAGCAGGCTGTGCCTGCTGCTGTTAGCATTGATTTCCTTGTTATGGCAGTGCTAATTATAGCAGCAAAAAGTCTAATTGCTGTGTTGTAGGCACTTTTATCTCACCGTGATACCTTTTCCCCCTCCGAGAAACGGAATTATTCCCGTCCCTCCGCAACAGGGATGGACCTGCCTGTGGTGGTGTGGGCACTGATGGTCCAGGTGCAGCCACCCTGGCCCTGCAGGAAATGTTCCTGAAGGATTTGTTGGCAGGGCCGTGTTGTTTGTAATCAAAAGTGCATTATGCAGAGGAAAAAACTGTAATGTGTAACTTTTTGTGTCCCTCCTCTGTAATTCAGAGGGATGACTGAAGGCTTCTCTGTGCACGGAAACCCCAAAACTAGTTTTAATTCATGAAATGTGTGTATTAAAAATGCTTTATTTTGACCAGGTCAGCCTCCTTTCCAGGCAGGTGGAGGTGTGCCTGGCTTGGGTGAGTTTTATTTTTGATGGGCATGAATGAAGTGAAAGCCCTTGGAACTCATCCCCTTAGCACTTGTACAGAAAGAAGCTCCGTGAACCTGTTCTCACCAGGAATTTGGATTAATTTTGTTGCTCCTCCCACTCGGACAAGCCCCAGGGCCCTCTGATAGTTCTTCCCAGGGAGCTGGAGGGAAGCAAATCTGATTGTCCTGAGATTTGAATGATGGAGTACAGATAAATTAGGGGGGAAGATGACAGAATTCTTTACCAGCAAGGAGCACTGAAACTTTCCTTCCATTGGCAGGGCAGCCTGTGAAACAGTTACTTGGGATTTTAAATTCCCCGTGCACTTCCTCCTTCCAGCCAGGAGGGCAGGAGCTCCGGGCAGCCGCTGCTGGAGCCCTGCTGGAGCCCTGCTGCTTTTACAGCCGGGCTGGTGCCACTGCACGTCGGGCAGCCAGCCCCGGGGACACCGGCGGGTCACCTCCAGGTGTGGGGCTGCCACACGGCGCCAACACCTCATATTGCCCTGGCCAGAGGGGGAAAAGGGGCCCCCAGACACCCCACGCTCTTTCCCTGGCATCGCCAGCATGAGGGAGTGAGGAGGGGGGTCTGGATGCCCTTCCCCATCAAATCCCTCCCCGCCTTCCCCATGGCATCCCCTCGTTTTGGGGTTCTGCAGAGGGTACCGGAGCCAGGGAGTGCAGCCTGGCTCCCTCCTGCAAGTGCTTCCCCTGAGAGGGGGATGAAATGCGGGCAGAGGCCAAAGTCTGCCTGCTCAGCGGCAGGGAGGGATGCAATCCCAGCAGTAATAATTATATTGGTGGCAATTGCACAGACCCTTGCCCGCGGCCGGCGGGAACGGCGGCGGCGCTGCTGGGAACTGAGGGCAGGGGTGCTTGCTGGCTTAGGGCTGGGCTCCTTCTCTCCTGGAAATCATTGTCAAAGGCACTGGGAGACCAAAACCGTTGTGCACGGATCCCCAAAGTGTTGGCAGGGTAATTCTGGCCCCTAAAGCAGGCTGAGCTGCATCCCCAGCTCACACCCTCCGAGGGAGGGGAGGGATTCTTGGGCTGCAGCCATGAGGGCAGCAGGAGAGAAGGGCTCATCTGGGTGTGTGTGGGGGGGCCAGAGGCACCCGTGGGTGCTGCAGCCAGCTCTGAGCCCCCTTAGCAGTCAAACCAGAGGTGGAAGGAAGGGGCCCAGCTGGGAGCAGCACCCCTGCGCTCCCGTGGCCATTCCCAGCAGCAGGGTGTGTGTGTGCCGGCGTTTGGCTCGTCCTGGGCGTGTTGGAGCACATGCTGTGCTGTAGCACAGGCGGGACAGGCAGGGACTCTCCAGCAGCAGTGCTGGATCCCCAATGGAATCAGCCCTGCCCCTGCATGCGTGGCGCCAAGCACAAGGAGGTGCATCCCTAACAAGGCAGTGCCCGACACAGGGCTCCGGGTGTTCTGTCCTGGCCCCTGGCCCTGCCTGAAGCTGTTTTGTGCCCAGGCTGGCATCACCACTGCCAGTGGCCAAGGCTGTCCTGGTGGTCTTCCTTGTCGGGGAGGAGCTGGGAGGAGTGCAGCAGAGCCATCTTCTCTTTCTGCTGCTGCCAAACCCCAGGGAGCTGCACTGCCAGGGTGCTCGGCCCGGGGTGGCAGCAATGGGACTGTCCCAGAGCACCCAGCTGGGGACAGTTATTCCTTGCTCCAGCTGACCCTCTCTGCCCTTATCACTTCCTTCTCACTCTATAATCCTGCAAAAAGGAGAGCGATGGCAGGGACAGCACCTAGCCCCTCCTGGAGATTTTTGAAATGGTAAAGAAATGCTTGAACTCCCTCCGCATACAATGGGATTTATGGCAGCCGTCATCCGGCAGGAATGAGGAAGCCTTGGGGGGCCCCAGAGGTGCCATTTGTCCTTGGGGAGGGGACAGGGGATTTTCTACCACCGAGGTTTGAGCTTGGCGGGGCATGGCAGAGATGGCAGGGCTTGTGGGAGGGGGGAAGCACAGCTTATCACGCCGTGCCAGCTGCGGGAAGCACGGGGTTCAAAGGCACACATTATTTTCAGGAACCTGGAAACAGACTGACTGAGTCAGCCCCCAGTTGTGGCTCATCCAGCGTTTTTCCACCATCCAGCGTTTTTGTATTTTTTCACGGAGAGCTTTCCCTCTTGTCTTCCCAAACCCCGACAAATGTTTGTCATCCCAGCCAGCCAATGGGCTTCGCATTCCTTTCTTGAGCTCTCAGCCTCCTTGAGCTCATCCTGGGGTGCAGTGCATCCCAACAACAGTGCATCCTGGTGGCAGTGCATCCCGGTGTGCTGTGCATCCCGGTGCCAGGGAAAACGGGTCTTTTCCAGGGCAATACCTCCCATCTGCATGGGAAGCAGACTCAGGCTAGGCAGCAAAATGGGAACAGGGAGGTGTGGTGATGATGAGTCGAGCATAATGCAAGGAGGAAAAATGCCTCTCACCTGTGGTATCCTTTCCACTGCATTCCAGCAGCCCCCTCCAGAGACTGAGCTGGGAAGCTGCTCAAGTGGCCAAACCCACCTGGCTGAGGCTTGTTGTGGCCTGCCAGGGAGAATCCAAAGTCCAGACAACTGGGCAAGAAGGGTGAGAGGCTGCTGCCACATCTCTTCACTGCTCGCACAGCTGTTGGGTTTGGTCTCCTGTGAAAACACCAGAGAAACACTCAGGGCATTGAGGGCCACCAGCAGCAGTGACTGGTTGCTGGAAGAGGGTGGTGGAGAGGCTCTGACTTGAGTGGAAGTTTTTGGAAGTTAGAGCCCATGTGGATTTGCTGGTGTCTAAAAAAGGTGATGCATTTTGAAGCACCGCAGAAGCATTCAGAGGAAGTAGCTTTCTGTCCTCTGTTTTGCAGGATACTCCTGGGATTTCACTGCCTTTGGAACCCTTGCTGCAGGATCAGGCTGGTAGAAACACACTCAAGCTCCCAGGGAGGAAACACTGGGCAGTAGGATTGCAGGAAACCAAGCAACAAAAAACCCCAAGCTAGACAATGCAGGCAAAGCTGGCAAGGGGCTTCAGAGATCTCCAGAGACAGATGCTCACACAATCACCTTTCCATGTCAGTCTGAGAGCTCAGGGCTCTGCTGGCTACCTTGTGAGAGAGGACATCTCTCCAGGAGGGTCACTGTCCTCCCAGAGTGGTGCTGGACCATGTGTAGGGGATGTGAGGCACACAAGATCCTCCAGCAGCCCCTTCCCCCTGGCACAGGGCCATGGATACCAGTGGGGAGGATGCTCAGGGGACGCTGCGGTCCAACACCCACCACAGACCTCACAGGGGGGCCTTTTCCACAGGGAGTGGGACCTGCAGGCTCAGCAGGAGCCTGTGGTGGTGCTGGGTGCCCCGAGGAAGCAGAGCCACAGCGAATGGGCGGCCAGAGAGACAGTGCTGAGCCGCTGGGGAGAGTGGGAAGGAAGTGGAGCCATAGGTCGAGAAAGACAGGGAGACGCCGGGAGTGGCAGGGGCCGTGGGAGGCAGGGAGACAGGAGCCCGGTGAGTCAGCCTGGTGGGGTGCTTTGAAACGCGGCAGGGAAGCACAGGCAGGGCAGGTTCTGCCGCAGCCTCGGGAGGCATCTCCCCCCAGCTGGCACCTTCTGCATCCCTCCCTGCTCAGTCAAGGGAAGCAGATCGCCCTCCAAACTGGGGCAGCCTGCAGAGCCGCTGCTCCCTCCTGCCGAGATAATGCTGGCGCGGAGCCACTCTGGCTCCTGCCGCTGCCGTGAAGCGTTTCCTCATCTAAGCAGGAGAGCTGCCAAAGCCTGGCTTGGAAGCAGGGCTTTCCAGTGGCCGTGCCCCGGCGCTGGCAGCGCACAGGGTGACGGCGGCAGTAGCTGTGCTGTGCCAGCAGTGCTCACACCCCCCTGCCCTCCGCGGGCCGGTGTCCACCCAAAGGCCGTGCTTTGCCCGGGAAGCTGCCCTGGGAGGCAGGAGCAGCCCTGGGGCGAGGCGAGGCGCTGCCGAAACCCGGCTGAGTCAGCCCCGCTGCCGAGCATCCCCGGCAGCGCCTCGCAGAGACAGCCAGGTGGAAGGAGAGCCTGGGCTGGAAGGAACACGTGTCCGAGGAGAGGGATTTGTGCTTTTCTGTGCGCTTTCAGTCCTCAGAGGTCCTCACAGTCCCGCCTGAGAGACCCTATGGCATGCTTGACCTCCACTGGGTAATCCAAGAAGGCAGGAGGCTGGAAAAGGCTGCACAGGAGATACTCTCTGCCTTGCTCTAGTCTTTTCTCAGCTGAATGTTCAGTGAAGCTGTCTCTGTGACCCCAGGGCTCCTGGTGGGCTGGCAGTGCCCACTCCTGGGTGCTGCACTGGGCTTGGTGCTCACCATCCTGCCTTGGAGCGTTTCAGGGAATTGATGTCACGCCACGGTGTCCTGCAGAGGTCTGGGCAGTGCTTCGACACCCAGACTCTTCCCCATCTCTCCCAAAATGTGTCTTGAGAGCAGTGTGAGGGCTCACCAGCCAAGGGGGTGTCAGCTGGGTTTTTGGGTGACTTGCAGCAGCCCAGGTGTCCCAGCCCTGGTGTGCCAAGAACACTAAGGACCCTGAAGATGAAGGTTCATTTTCCCAAAGGTATGAAGCTATGGCCCCTCCTGCATGGTCAGTAAACTTGTATAAATCTCCTCACCCGAGTTCTGCTGGGAGATAGAAACCAAAGGTTGAATGGCCAGGCTGCTGTACCAGCCGGATTCTCATCTCTGTATTTTGAGCCTGGTTGGGCTCAAAATAATGAGAAATGTCCAGAAATGGGTTCTAAGTGACTGCAGGGCAGAGCACCCCCAGCCCCTGCAGGTGGACCTGCTGGACTCCCTCCATTCCCATGCCAGAGGAGCGATGGCTGGGGACAGGATGCCGCTGGGGGTTGAGCAGGAAGGTCCCTTTGCTGGATTCCATGCTGAAGGCATTGCCCTGGCACTGCTGAGGGACTGTGCCTTTCAACAACGCTCTGCTCTGATGGGCTGTGCGATCAAACCCTCACCCCTGCCCAGGCCGGGTCTCTTCGCACCTCATTGTGCTGATCGTGGTGAAAAGTAGCCCAGGCAAGAAGAAGAACGGCCAGGGCTCCCTGGGATCACAGCTGAAATATTCCCTGTTCACAGATCACACTGAGCCATTGTCCCCTGAGCAGTGCCTGCCTTACACCTCCTTTCCTGGGCTCTTCTCAAGCCCAGCTCCTTCCCTGGCTCCCTACAGCCAGGTGCTTGCCCCCAGGCTGTCCCCACTCCCTCCTGGGTGCCACATCCACAGGGTGATGCTGGCAGTGACACGGGGTCCTCCAGAATGGGGGGGATGAGTCCCCCTGCCCCTCACACGTGGCCACCAATCCAACCCCACCCAGGGTTGGTGTGGCAAGGGGCGGGATGTGGTTGAGACAGCGACACAGGGCTGGTCCTTTCTTTGATCCCATCTCTGCCTCCTCACTCCCAAGTGATCTGAGTGAAATTAAACACATTTTAGTAGTCAAATCCATAAGGGTGGGTCCCACTGTGCTTTGACCCTACAGGGCATTTTGTACATTTAATTTGATTTACACCGAAATATTAATTTAATGTGCTAGATGTTCTCCCACACCCAAGTAATGCTGAAAATTATACAAGATCCTACAGAAATGTTTGTGCCATTACCTCGTTAGCATCATTATTTATCGAGTTTAATTACAGTGCTGAAGCAGTAGATGCAGCACTGGGAGCATGGAGAAGGACATGGCCACCCAGTGATGTGTCTGTGGGCTGCCTTGCTGGCAACAAGGATCCCCAAAGATCCCATTTCCTGGTGCTGCCTGTGCCTCCCTGCAGTGCTGTTGGTGGGGTCGTGCTGTGAGCACGCTCCTCAGGCTCCTCCAGGTTAGGAAATACCAAGGAATGGTATTTGTAGGAAAGGCAGTATGGTTTTCCTATGGGCTCTGGCCAAGCAACACCAGCCATCAGCAGTCTGCATTTCCACCTGGTGGCTCAGCACGTAGGCAGCCCACTGCCACTGGAATGCTCTCCTTCATGGAGCTGCTGCCTCTCCATGCAGCTCCTCTTGCCTTGCCAGAGGCTGCAGGACTTTCTCTTCACTCTGTGTCTCCTCTGGTGGCTCAGCACGTAGGCAGCCCACTGCCACTGGAATGCTCCTTCATGGAGCTGCTGCCTCTCCACGCAGCTCCTCTTGCCTTGCCAGGGGCTGCAGGACTTTCTCTCCACTCTGTGTCTCCCGTGGTGCTGGGCACACCTCAGCCCTGACCACTCGTGTCAAGGCTCCAGAGCTCATGATTATAATAATAATAATATTATTATTATTTTTTTTATTGTTGTTGTTGTTGTTACTGTTATTATTCCTGATTCAGCCATGCTTGTAACTGCACGTCTGACTTAGAGCACCCGGTGGAAGTGGAGTGTGTGCTCCAGGACCTCATTAAATGAGAACCTCAAAGCAGGATTTGAGAAAGCCCAGATGACAGTGAAGTCGTCTCAGCGAGCTCTTGGCTTGGGAGCGCTCTGATTAATGTCATTTGCTACCTCTTTCGGCTTAAAAGACAAGGAGTCCTTAAAATAAAAGAAACCTCAAGTTAAAAGCACTGAAAAAAAAAATCAATTAAGCCCCACATAGCTGTATTTTGTCCTGGAGCAAAATCTCAGACATAACAGAGAAATTACATAGCCTGAAAGAGAGAAAGGGAAGGTTTTTTGTGCGGTCTCGCTGAGGTATTGCCCGGAGCCATGCTGAGGTGGCTTCCCACCTGGTACCTGTGGAAACTGTAAATTCCCCACAGGAGCAGGGGGAGCGAGTGTGTGCTGGGATACCCTGGTGGAAATGCAGACTGCTGGAGGAGCTCTCTGGCAGAGCATCGCCCGATGTGGGGCTGAGCTTTGCCCCGGGGGCTGCACAGGACTAACGGGGACATTGCAGCCAGCAGAGCTCTTTCATCTGGCCCTGGTCTCTGAAGGCGTGCTCCTTCCAGAGGCTCCAGCCCCTGAAGTTAAATCTTGGTCTCCGTGAAACCGACAATGAGACTCCCATCAATTCCCCCGGGTGTGCTCTGCCCTGCGGGGCAAAGCGGCTCCCCCAGGGAGGAGTGGCTCCCCTTGGAAGGAGCGGGGAAGCAGCTCCCGGTGCTCATTCTCTGCCGCAGGGATGAGCCTGGGGACGGAGGCACCAAGTGCGTTTCCACTGCTTTGAATAAAAAAGCAGATTGAACGGGGGACGGGAGAAGGAATCCCTGACTGTTGTCAAACACCCAAGGCCACGCCACGCGCAGGCTCTGCTCTGCTCGCGGACTTCTTGTGGGTTTTCTTCTGTTTCTTTTGCTTCCTTCCCCAATACCCTAACCTCTTGTCTTTGTTTCATTTCCACTTTGGGAAGAGGGGGAAGACGACAAGAGGCAAATAAAAGAAAAAAAAAAAAAAAAGCAGGGAGGGAGAGAAAAGGCTGTGACACGTTTTGAATTTTAAATCAATGACTGAAAAAGAATAAATTTATTTTTTTCTTTCTGAACAGAAGAAAAGCTAGTCATTAAGAAAAGTAATAAGAACTTTCTCTTCCTGCTGCTGCCCCGAGGACAGCTCGGCCTCTTTCCCGGCAAGTCCTCCCCTCGACGGGCAGTCCCGGGGGGTGGTCTCTGCTCGGTCCCCGTGGGCGGCGGGACCCGCACTCACAAATAGGGAGTAACGCCGGCCCCCATTCCCGGCAGGGCATCCCGGTGCGGCGGAGAGGGGCAGCGGCTGCGGCCCGGCGGGGGCTGCGGGGCTCCCTCCCCGGCTGGGTTTTTGGATTGGTTTGGTTCTTGGTGCGGACGGCAGCGCAGCGCCCGCGCCCCGTCGGGCTGCGGGCGGGCGAAGCGGCCGCTGCGCCCCGAGCCCAGCCGTGCCCCCCGCCCTCGCCATGCCCAGAGCCTTCCTGGTGAAGCGCCGCAGCCCGCAGCCGGCGGTGCGCAGCTGGGATGGGCTGCCCGACGAGGAGAGAGCCGACACCTACATCCCAGGTACGGCCCCGCGCCGGCGGGGACGGAGGGAGCGGGGTCCCCGCGGGCCGCGGAGGGGCCGGGGGAGCCCCGAGGGGGCGGGCGGCTTAGAGAGAGCTGTGCGAAACGCGGCGGAGGGGACAGGGACAACCCTGCGGCAGGGGTGCCAGCCCCCCCGTGCCCGGCAGCGTCTCCCACCCCGGGGAGCCCCCGGGAATTTCTGACTGGTTTTCTAGTCTTTTGGCATCTTTTCAGAAGGTTTTGATCAGTTTTGGCAGGTTCTAAGCTATTTTGTCGGGGTTTTGGAATGTTTTTGTTGGGTTTGTTTTGTTTTTTTTTTGTTTTTGTTGGGTTTTTTTTTTTTTTTTTTTTTTTTTTTTTTTTTTTTTAATTTTCAGACGTTAAATTCTTTTGCAAACATTCATGCCTTAGGAAGGGCTGGAACAAAGCTCAGCTGCTCCAACCGGTCGGACAGGTAAGCAGACTTGTTGACACCGTTATGTTTGCAGCACGCATGCTCCTTCCCAAGTTTCCTGGTGCATTTTTCTATAGAGAGAGCTGTGCGAAACGCGGCGGAGGGGACAGGGACAACCCTGCCCGGGCAGCGGCAGGGGTGCCAGCCCCCCCGTGTCCGGCAGCGTCTCCCACCCCGGGGAGCCCCCGGGAATGGCGGGGCGGGGAGCGGACCGGGGGGGAATGTGTGTGTGTGTGTGTCCGGGAAGGTGGGAAACCTCGTTTGCATGAGAAAGGTGGCTGGGGGAGGAGAAGGAAGGACCCAGGGCGGGGTGGGGGGGGTGATGTACTCCTGGCCTCCCCCTCTCCTCCTCCTCCTCCCGCTCCTCCTGCCCTTGCCCGGGGTATAACGGGAAGGCGGCGGAGCTGGCTTGTTTGAACTTTGGGACCGTTCGTGTTTGAGTTTCCGATTGCAGCGTGAGCCGGGGATCCTCCCCCGCCCCAGCGGCCCGCCCGCAGGTTAAACACCGGCTCCCGCCCGCCGCCCCCTGCCCGGCCCTGCCCGCGGCTCCGGGGTCCCCCCGCTTTATCAAAGCATCCCCACCCCGTTGCAGGCGGGATCGGCTGCGTGCTGCTGGGCTACGAGGACAGCTGCAGCCTGGAGAGCAGCGGCAGCAGCGGGACCCGGGACGCCGAGCCCAGCGACCCCCCGACGCCCCAGCCTGCCCCCGGCGAGCTGGGCACGGGCGGGGCGATGCTGCTGGACCTGGCCGTCAAGCGGCCCATGGTCAGGTCCAAAATCAAGGTAACCGCCCACACCCCAACCATCCTTCTCTGGCAATGGGGTGACCCCTGTTCAAGGTCAAGGCCTGGCTGCTGCCCGGGGACGCCGGGTGACAACAGTCCCTTGGGCTCTCCGGGCTAGTGGTGACAGCCTGCGAGAGCAGCTGTAGGATGGCAGCGGCAGGGAGAGCCTCGTAAGCGATGTGCCACAATCTTCCAGTGCCCTTTGCCTTCTCTTATCCTTGCCTGGGATGTGCTGCCCCTGACCTGCTTGGCTCGGGTCCCGCAGGAGCTCTGCACCCAGCCAGGAAGGACCAGCCCTGGCAGCTAGGAGTCATGCCCCATGGTGCGTGGGTGGATCTTGTTCCTCAGCGTGGGGCCTCCTTAAAAGCTGCCTTCTAGGTTGTCCTCAAGCCTTCACCAAGAAGGGCTGGGTGACCCTTCAGGCCGTCCCCCTCCCACCATGACCCATCAAGAAAGCATCAAGCCTTCACCAAGAAGGGCTGGGTGACCCTTCACGCCATGACCCATCAAGAAAGCAGCCAAAGGTTCTCCTCCACAGCTGTGAAAGAGCATTGCCACCTTGAGGTGGAGCCGCGGGCTTGGGTGAAATGAAGCAATCACCTGTTCACCGCCTTTGCTGAGGAGCCTCTGCTGCGAGGGCAGGAGCTCTGGCTGCTCCCTGGGCACAGCCAGCAGAGCAGCGCAGTGATTCCCCTCCCGAGGCTGAGAAGCCAAATTGCTCACGGTGCCTCGTGGTACCTGAGAATTCAACACCGAGCGAGTGCCGGACAGTGCCACGTCTCTCTCTGAGCATCCAGGGTCCCCTCAGCAGAGGCAGAGCCAGGCCACCGCAGCGCTAGGCAGAAGGAGATGTGTTTACCGCTGGTAGTTAACACCTCGTTAAACCCTGGCTGCTGCTTTGCTGGATGGAGCTGTAAAAATCACCATTGTCTGTGCCGGGCTGACAGCTTTTCAGTCACCGCGTTCTGAAGTCTCATGATTAGGTTTCACCCCGATTATATGCAGCTGCTTGAGGTGGAGTCACAGCCCTGTTGCCCAACAGATTCTTCCCAGATGGCTCCCCCTCCAGTTTCACACCTCGTGGTTTCACAGCTGCCGGGTTTTTTTAATCTTTCTTTACAATTTCGAGTAGCGTTCTTTCAATAGTAAGCAGAGGAGGAGGACAGGGAAAAATAACTGGCTCTTCAGGAAAAAGAGACCCCAGAGGTATTCCTGTCTTTGTGAAAAGCCCGCCCTGCTGCTGTTTGACTTTAACCTACTTTGTATAATTTAACCTGGGCTGTTTGTGACTGTCACAGCAAAACCTTTCAGCAGAGCTGGGTTTTTCAGCCGATGGATCTGTGCACGTGGTCCTGTCTGCTCTGCTGACTTTCCCTCATCCCTGGCATCTAACAGGGGGCATGTCCCTGTGTTCCACCAGGAATAATTAAACCAGCAGCCCAGTATTTACATTTTCCAGACATTAAGCCTTGCCTCTGAGGAATGATCTTCCCAGGAGCTGAATCATCAGTGTCTTCTTTAGTCAAATTATGTCATGGTGTTGGCGCAATGCTTTTGGTGCTAGGAGTGGGAATGAGATTACCCCCTAATGTCACTTTAGGAGGTTAATTTAGGCTGTTAATTAACGAGACTGGGACACCAACGGGGCAAGATTAGGGCCATTGTTTCAGTCTCTGCTGAGTCAGCACAACGTGCCTTGGGTTTATCTCTCCAAAACCACCTTTTTTTATCACTGCTGACTGGTTTTTGAGGGACCCGGAGCAGTTGGAGGCGTGACTAGTGAGGGCAGCACATAAAACAACTCCCTGGCGCCAGAGAGGACTTCCCTACTTCCCTTCTCCATCCAGGCTATCAGCGGAGTGCAGGAGCAGGCAAGGTGCTCACAGCCTAAGCCCTTGTGTTCATGGATGTAGCTGGATAAGGGTTGCTGCCCCTGGAAGGAAACCACTACACAGAATTTGTTTTAAGCCCTGAATCCAAGCTGGCCAGAGATGCCTCAGTCCCAAACTGTGCACATGAATTTCCCCCCACCTGATTACAAGGAAAGCGTGGAGGTTTCACCCAGCAGGAAAATCTTGGATGCTTTCACTTTTCATTTCTAATATCTCCCCCCCTTATTTTTTAATTTTTAATGCCACAATGAGCCCTGCTTGGTTTGCTTTATTCCTTCTGTTGGTCCATCCCAACGCTCACGCAGTGCTCTCCCACTCCCCAGTTCACCACTGGCACCTGCAGCGACGCTGCCCTGCATAGCTGCGAGCTGTGTGGCAAAGGCTTTCGCCTGCAGAGGATGCTCAACCGCCACATCAAGTGCCACAGCCAGGTGAAGAGACACTTGTGCACCTTCTGTGGAAAAGGCTTCAACGACACCTTTGATCTGAAGAGGCACGTCCGGACCCATACTGGTGAGAATGTGTTCCCTGGGGACCTCCAGGGAGAAGGGGTGGCATGGAACAAGGACGAGGAGAGGGTGAGGGCAGCCTGGCGAGATCATAACACGAAGCCCTGGTTAACAACATTTGCCAAAAATAGCGGGGGTGCCAAAAATAGTGGGGACCCCCCGGATAACCTGCCTGGGATAACCAGTGAATCCCTGCAGTTATCCTGCTCAGCGGGGAGTGGAGGCAGGAGCTCCGTGAAAACGCTTTGCCCTCTAGAGGCAACGAGCAGCAGTTCCCTGGGGATTTTGCTGTTGGGAGCCTTCCCAGCTGACTGCTGTGCAGGACGGGATTCTGGCTTGGTCTTGGAAATGTCTGGAGGAAGCAAAGTGTGGTTCATGCTGTGCCTCCCCCAGGCTGCAGAAGGTGCTGTCTGTGGCCACTCTGCTGAGTCCATCCCAAATCACAGTGGTTGTGTTTCTGTTGCCTCAAATCCAGCTCACTTTTCCCAGTTCTTACCCCAGCCCGGAGCAGGGAGAAGGCTGCCAGTTTGATTGGCTTTTTTTTCCCTTGGTGGAAGCAATGCCTTAAATATACATCAGCCCCATCCTCTCCAAGGGCAATGCTTCCTGGTGGGCTCAGCAGCTTTGAGCTCAGCAGCTTTGGCTTTGCACTGTTGGACATCCAGAAGGTGCATCCACCACATCTCACAGGCACGTCCCATCTTTCCAGATGTGTGGTCACTCAATGGGAACTGGAGATTATTTGGGCTTGCTCTGCAGAGCCCCATTAACCAGGTGAACTGCTAGAAGTGACACAAGGATGTTGGCAGGAGCTGTATCTTAGTATTGGAGCCCCCAAAAGCAATGACACCTGTTTGGATGGGAAGGCACTGCCTGGAGCCAATGTTTTGGGCTGCCTGGGTTTGTTTGCAAAGCTTTCGTGTGGGAAGGAGGGCTGCCACTGGGGTATGGCTGGAGTGTGGAGTCAGTGCTTCCAAAAGAAGCGATTTTTCAAGTTGTCTCCTCATCAGAGAGTCAGAAAATAAGTCCAAGAGGGTCTCTGGTCATAATGAATTAAAATGATTCCTAAATGATTTTAAATGATTCCTAAGCGATGAAGAGGTTCCCACAGCCCTAATGGGCTGCGCCATCCTGGCACTGCCCTTTCTTTGCTTATGTTCCTGTCTGTGGAGTGCTGGAGCAGGCACCAAGGATGGTGGGGGTTTAAATTGCCTTCAAATGAGCATGAAACTGCTTTTTGTGTGTGAATTCTAATGAAGGTTTGGGCTTTCTCTCCAACTGCAGTTTAATGGAAATAGAGCAATTTCACAGCAGCAGGCATTAGGAAACTTTTTTCTTGATAGTTTAATCTGGTGCACTGGGATGACCTCTTTTAACTAAACAAAAATGCAGTTGAGATGCTGCTTATTGGAACTTCTGATTAGCTTCGGTTTCTGGTAGGTAGATCAGGTCCTGACTGGTAACTCAATGCAATCACAAAATTACAACTGTCTGAGCAGACCAATCTGGTTTACACATTTCTGACTGGCTCATCATAGGATCTTCCAGACCCTGGCATTCCACCTTCCCTGGGGAAAAGAGGGGATTATGTGACTCCTTATATCAGTTTTAAGGGTGGTCTTTGCTTGGAAACTAACTGATCTAGTCTAGTAAGCAGAATTCCTGCTGGTTTGGGTTCTTTCAAGTGTTGCTAAATCCTCAGCTCTTTAAGCACTGGAGGAGTTGTTGTTAAATCAGTGTTGATTGGTGGTAAAATTGATTTTTGTGGTGTTGGTTGTCTGGGCTTTCAAATCAAAAGCCAGTTTCTTCTCCCTCCTCTGAAAACACACAGAGTTATTTCTTTCATCTTCCTGCGTTTCTCTAGAATTTGTAGTCTCAGTCCTCAAAACTGTATGGTATGAAAGCACTTGGGAGCTCTGGACATTCACTGCTGTTCACTGAAGCCTCGTTAAACCAAAAGAGAAAAATTGAAGTCTTACCAAGACAGAAGTTTTCATTCATTATAAAAGCTGAAACGGATAGTTTTACCTAATCAGATGATTTAAAATTGTCAGGGGTCTAAAATAAGTTTTGCAGAAGTTGTTAATGGCTGCCTTAGGGCCAAACCACTGATGGGCATCTGTTATCCTCAGCATCTGCTGAGGATAACACTCCTAGGTTTTCTATGCCTAAATATATAAACCCATAGCCTGAAAGGAGGATGTTTTGTTTAGAGAGGCAGCTCCTTGGGCTGCTGGATACCATGTCAGCAGCTGATGTGTCAGAGCCTTGCTCTTGGTTGGCTGTGGGAAACAAGACACAGGTGACACAACAGGTAACATATTGTATTTGCAGGGACCCTCACGGCAGGGAGGAATGATGCATCTGACTCCAAGTTCTCAAATGGCTAATTTATTACTTTATGAGACTATATAATATTAAAGAATACTATATTAAACTATACTAAAGAATACAGACAGGATATTTACTGAATGCTAAAAAGCTAATAATGAAAACTTGTGACTCCAGAGTCGCAACACAGCTTGGCACTGATTGGCCAATGAGTGAAAACAACTCACACCAGAACCCAAAGAAAAATCACCTGTGGGTAAACAATCTCCAAACACATCCCACACGTGAGCAAAACACAAGAAAAGCAAATTAAATAATAATTGTTTTCCTTTTTCTCTGAGGCTTCTTAGCTCCCTAGAATTAAAATCCCGGGTGAAGGGGTTTTTCAGAGAATGCCAGTGCCACAGTAACCCTGCCTTTCCCCGCTGCAGGCATCCGTCCCTACAAGTGCGAGGTGTGCAACAAGGCCTTCACGCAGCGCTGCTCGCTGGAGTCGCACCTGAAGAAGATCCACGGTGTGCAGCAGCAGTACGCCTACAAGCAGAGGAGGGACAAGCTCTACGTGTGCGAGGACTGCGGCTACACGGGCCCCACGCAGGAGGACCTGTACCTGCACGTCAGTGGCGTGCACCCCGGCAGCGCCTTCCTGAAGAAAACCTCCAAAAAACTCGCAGCTGTTCTGCAAACCAAACTCAGCCCCGTCCTGCAGAGGAACTCCAAAGAGGACGGCAAGGACGAGTGACACCGGTGGCGCTCGGGTGGCGCTCGGCGGGAATGAAGTTTACATGTAGGACTACGTATCTTATTTTTTTAAGAACAATTTTGAAAGAAACGCCTTTGAAATTAAAGGGATGCTTTCTGTTAACTGGACTTTCTTGATTTTGGTAAAATCTCAGCTTGACAGAAATATTCCCATTTGTGATGGAAACATCAGACTTTTTTTTTTTTATCTGGCCAATAAAAACGGAATGCTTGCAAAGGCTGTCACCTCTCGGATGGAGTGTTTACTGAGCTGACATTTGGGTAGCCTGTTTTCTGTTTCAGCTCTGCCACAGGTCTGAACGCCCCTGACAAAGGAGTTCACCTTTCCCCAGGTGTATTTGTGTTTTGTAAAGTTAATAACTGCTACCTCCCATGCCAATTGCCTATGAGAGGTCTGGGTGAAAAGTGTTGGGTAAGAGCGCTGCTGGTACACTGCTCTATGCAACATTAATTGAAGTGCCTTAATAACAGGAGTGCATTTTATCATCTAATGAGTTACAAAGTGCAAACACCCTCAGCTCTGCCCCTTTGCAGTCTGCTAACAATTTCTGGAAGTGTGACCCAAGGTGAGTTGAAAATCTTCCCAAAGATGCAGAACATTTTCTTTTCAAAGTTTCTCTACTAGCAAATGGCATTATTCTAGGGCAGACTTTGGTTGTGTCTTAAGTACTTGAAGCCATGAATTTTCTTTTATTATGTTGATATACAAGTGAAATCTTAGCTCTGATGTTCCTGGACTTGCTGTGCTCACTTGGATTATTACATCTTTTTAACATACACCAATAGCAACCCAGAAACCCAAAGAAAGTAGTGTAATTACTTGAAATTAAGTGTTTTCTGTCATGATGAAATGCAATTTTGTGCATATTTTATGGTGTGTGTGTGTTTGGGATTTTTTTTTTTTTGTCTTTTATAGTCAAGTGCCTGTTCATTAATACAACAATGCAGTGGAAAGGGGGACTGAGCCTGTGTCTGCTTCAGGAGATCAGTGCAAAACTGCAGGCACCAATCTAGCTGTTCCTCTGTGACCACGCCAAGTGTAGAAGGCTCCTCCCACCTAAAATACCAAGTCAGGCTTAGCCAGCATTTTCACAGTCATTGCTGCTAAAATGAGACATTTTGAGCAACTTTGCAAGAAATGTAAAAAAAACCTTTTCAACTTGCTTCAGTTTTGTACAGGCACCTGCTTGGGTTTTTTGTGGGGAAAAGGTTCTAGGGGTCTTAAAGGATTCCTAAGGATGTTAATGCTTTATTCAGCACAACTGTTGGTGCTCAAGACCTTGAAAATGAGGATAATAAAGTGATGCTACTGTGTTAAGAACAAACTTATCCTATCTAGCAGGAAAGTTTGTAGAATACTTCAATACATGGGAAGTTGCTGGGGAGAAAAAAAAACATCTGAGGTAAATGAGAAGATCCTGACTTTGCAGAAAGCTAAAGCTCTCTCTGCAATGGGATTAATGTTCACCTGACTGCATGGGATGTGTGCTCAGCTCTGCTGAAGCCTCAGCCCTTCCCCTGGCTCAGCAGGGCTGGGGCTGAAGCCCTTCCTCTCCAGCCAGAGACAAGTTTTGTGTGTGTACCTGTGTGCACGGGTTGGGTTTTTATCCCTCCTGCACCACGTGTTGCTTTTGCTCTCCCTCCAGTGTCACTGCCACAGCACATCCCTGCTGACAGAACCACAGGCACAGTGAGCTGGGCACAGAAAGGATTCACAACAAAAGAGAAAGGGAGCAGGGAAAAAGCCATCCTGGATGGAGAGCGAAGCCCTGGGAAGCTGGATGTCAGAGCTGAAGTAACTGCCCTGGCTGCCCAGCAAGTTTTTGTGCAGAGGACAGACAGTGCCTGCAGCAGTGCCCGGGGTGCATCACTTTAACAGTCTGGCAACTTCACTGAAACTGGTGACAAAGTGTGTTTGGGTCGGTGTGACACTGGTGACAGGCACCTGCCAGTCCTGGTACAGGACAAACCAGCTTGTGCTGCTCCAGCAGAGCTCCACAGCTCAGCCAGGGATGCCCAAGGCAGCAGCCAGGCTTCAGAAGTGCCAGACCCGAGTGACTCCCACCACTGCTGTCTTTTGGAGGCTGGCTGCCTCCTCCTGGCTCTCTGAGGTACAGACTCAGCTGGGACTTAGGTTTACAAACTGGCTTTGCTGGCAGCCTTCCTCAGGCACGGGGTTCTGGCTGATTTTCTTGAAGCTTAGGCATTGGTCATAATTTTATTTGTAAGCTGCAGTGTTTTTGTGAAAACTCACACATACAATTCATGGAAGACAAAGAGAATGAAGAAAAAATAATTCTAGAACAATACTGCCTGACACAATCAAGGCTTATTCTCTGCTTTACAAACTTGATTTTATATGTTTCAAAAGTAAAAATTCTGTTTCAAAACGTTTATTCACAAACTTATTTGGAAAAAACCAAACAAACAAAACAATAAAAAACAAAGAGAAACCCGTAAGAAACAGCCCCCAAAACCCAACCAGCAGCTCTTCATCCCTCAGAAAGCTCTGCTTCACACTGTGGTGGGCTCTTGTTGGCTCAGGCCCACAGCAGAGTCAGGAGAGCCCAAGGCAGTGGCAGCACAGAGCTCCCAAGCCAAGGCACACAGCCCATCCCACAGACCTCTTCTGTGGGCTGGGTGTTAAAAAGCCTGCAGGAGGAGCCAGTAGCAGCAGCCAACATTCCCACCTCTCAGAACACTCGCTGGAAATTTCTGGGAGTGCTGGCTCCAATTCTGCTCCTCTCTTGCTGAGCCACTTCTGCTAAGTGGCCACTTTGCTGTACTATTCTAAATAAGAAGTAATGAGGACTTTCATTGTAACTCTCAGCACAGGTTTTCCAGTTGTAGCTGTAAGAAAAACCACAAATAAGAACAAGCCTGATGATGGCATGAGCAAGAACTGACTGAAACCCAGTCTTCTTAACATTTGCATTTCTCTCAACATTTCTCTCAGCTCATACATCTGAGATATTGTTTTGCTTTAGTTCACCAACTTAATTTTTAAAGACATAGTTCTTCAACTTTTTTTTTTCCTCAAAAATCACAAAAGAAAAATGATCAAGCAGTTTTACTTGATAGTAGAAACTTCTACCAACCCCAGGCTGTATAAACTGTGTGGGATAAAAAAGAGAGGCCAAATAAGTTGGGGTTTTTTTCTCCCTGGACCACTGAGGTCACCTACAATATAAGGAAATAGATATTCCCTATTTGAATGTTACACACCTTTTTGGGAGGGGAGACAGGGGAGCCCGGGTAGTAAAAAATTAGCCAAAGTCACTCAAATAAGAACATGAAAGTGGTACATTTAAACAAAAGGTTCTTCCTTTGTCTCTTCCTTTGTCTCTGGCCACTTGCTTGTGCTTAGTGTGGGTCAGTTTTTGTCCTTGTACTCCTCCAGGCGCAAGAGCCACTTATTCCAGTACTGAGAGCACAGGTCAGGGTCCATGAAATGCGGGTGCGCCGGAGAGCCGTCCTTGTAGGCAACCACAATGAGCCCACAGCGAACCTGCAGCACAAACGGGGCTGTCACAAACCCTACAGCTGTGCAAGCCCAAGGGCTAAACCCCACTGCAAAACATCCTCCTAACATACACATCTCACATAAGAAACGGGGAATAAAAAGGGGTAATAGTTTACCATAAAGTACTTGGAGACCTAACATTCAAATGCTCCAAAATCCCTGAGCCCAAAGCTGGGTAACTCCAGTGAAAACCAGGGGACATGAACTCTGAGGATGAGTGATATTTAAACCCTGCAGATGCCAGGAAAATTGCCAGAGACTGAGGAGTTTTTGCCTGGGGCCATACAACCAGACTGATGCCACCTTCCAGCTTCAGTCTGGATAGAAGTGGTTACTTAGGTATGTTCTGACATCTTTCATACCTGACAAATCCCAAATCCCAAACAGCCACTGGCAGTGGGGGCAGCAGGAAGCTACTAGCAGAATTCCAGCCCATATTTCACTCTGTCAGGATCATGTCTCTGGAGTGCTTGTGCTCCCTGACCTCTACAGTATCCTAGGAAGTCCTATGCACAGCATACAAATTACTCTGCTCTCTTCTGCTTCTTATTTTCCCCCTTCAATATCTGTACTCAGGTAAAAATCCTTCAGGCCAAGCAGGCAGGCTAGAATTGCTTTTGGAGTCTTTAAAAATATTATTCCACAGTCTTCTGATGAAGTGATTCCCAACACATTGCTTTTCCCTGAGGAAGTACAGCTTCCAGACACCAAGTGCATCCCTAGTCCCTCATTTGCTAGTGGGACACAGCAAGACAGGATGCAGGCAAGACCCTCCCATACCATTTTCTTGTTTGCAGGTTCTTTTGCTTTATTTCCTCTCCTGCCCCTTCCTACTCTTGACACAGGCAAAAACCACACAGGACAGAGCACAGGGGATTGCCCACATGCCAAGTACCTGGGAGTTCATCTGAGCATCCCTTGGTCCCACTGAGCACTTCCTTAAAACCACTGACAATTCCCTACTGGCAGCCAAGGGCAGCAGGATTAGCAGGAGTAGTGGAATTATTTCACAGTATGGCATCTTAACCTGATCTCAGACTGGGCTCCTTTGTTACAAATCCTACCAACACTTCCACGATGGGCAGCAGGTTCTAAAGGCAGGAAGAAATGAAGATCACACAGGCATTGCTGCTTGTCTTGGCGTGCAGCAGGCTTACTGACCTGGAAGTCATAATTGGCATCATGATTTATGGCTCCAATATATGCTGCAACCTGTAATGGGTTGTCATAAGTATTCTGCAGAGATGGCTTTGGCTTCTCTGAAGTTTTCCAGTCAATCACACACAGCTGGCCCCTGCACAGGAGAACAAGACAGGACAACGGTTTAAACTTAAGTTTAGTCTCAAGTAAGAAATAAGGGAGACAGCACATAAAGACTTTTCACTCTCAGCCAGTTTCCCCCTGATGTCACGTTGCTCATTATTATGACTAAACAAGTCTCTTTCACACTGGCAGTTTAGATCCCAAAAACCAAACTAGAACTAGTTTACACAAACCTGCCACTGTTCCTGGAAATGCTGACAATTGCTTAAACCCGTCCCTTCTGCAGCAGGGAGCTCCCCACCAGGAAAAACAGCACTTCTGCCATGAGGATCATCCAGGAAAGCTCCTCCAGCCTCTCCTAGAGCTCTGCCCAGCTTCCGCCAGCCACTCAACCACACCCTGGCCCCCACAGCATCCCATGACAGGAGTTTTAGGGAAGGGCACCTCACCGATACTTGGCCACGCAGTCGACCAGGCCCAGGTACTGCAGGGTCTCGTGGTGAACTCCACTCTCCAGAGCCTTCACCTCATGGATGTCTTCCAAGACATGCTCCACACTGGATAAGTAGCCAGCCACGACATCATCTTCACCCTGGTCCCTAGCTGCTGTCTCCTCAGACAGGAGTATCGATTCCAAAGCTGAATGGAAGAGCTCTCCTTGGAGAAAAAGATCTAAGAAAAATGGGAAAACCCCCTCACATTTTAGACACTACTTTAGATTTGTATCCTACATATTCCACAATGTAACTCTTAAACCGGTCACAGTTTTTGTACTTAAAGTCTGAGGGTGTGGGGAGAAGGGAAAGAAACAGAAATAAATAATCAATAGTGAAATTGGTATCCCTTATTATATTAATGCTTCCTTTACTTTTTTAGTCTCACTGATTACTCATACATACACTGGATAAACCAAACAGCTACTGAAAAACCTCACCATAAACAGCAGGACACATTGGTTGTTAAACACTCGGACTGTAGGAGTTCAAAATGCCTATTTCCATCTTGTTACAAAGTAGCTTTGTAACTGCAAAGAGGCTCAGTAACATCATCTGGAAAATACCTATTTCTAATTAGATACTGGCAAATCGAGAACTAAAGGAAAGTCAGACAGGATTAAGCAAAGTAAGCCTACAGTCTGTCTCTCATTTCCCACAAATTTTTAAATCCATTTTTGTGGTCCCAGAACAAAGACTAGAGCTTAGGCTCCTTGGTAACAGGTACACTCACAACACACTCCCATGAAATGGAAACAACTCCATGGATTTCCAAACCACTTGGCCCATCGTACCTGCCAGCAATCCAAACTACTGCTTCTACTCTGCAATCACACTGTGCCTAGACTTACTTTTGGTGTACTCTTCAAATCCCTCTTTTCCAAGCTCCTCTATCATTTTCTGCTTCCATCTTTCCAGATAGAAGACTTGCTGAGGAGAGAGGGTTTGTTGAAGGATGCGGGTAACGCTGGGCATCTTCGTTCTCTGCAACCCGATTTTCATGGGCACGTTTGGATCAATGCTGACAGGAAGAATTCTCTTGCTGGGGTTCATTAAAGGAACCCAGTTCTTGGGAGCTCTTGTCCCAGCTTTTACTGGAGCTGTGTGTTTAGCTGGTGGCCCATATAGCAAATTGTCTTCCTCAAGTATTGTCTCTGGTGTTTGGGCGCTGGTTTTGTAAGATGTAACAGAGTGGACCAAGTTCTTGTATTTTTCTTGGTCAACTTGGTCATAACTGTTTCCTTTTTTCTTTTTGCTATAAACACATGCAGAGGTAGACAGACACGTGTATGGGAACTGCTTTTGGCAAAATGGTATTTGAAAAAGCACTTCCAGGCTCCCTGGCTTCCTGGACAGGATCTGTAGGAATTGCATCCTGACAAGAAGTGTTTGTGAGCAGTTAGAGTTTTCTTCCTTCTGCCAACAACAGTCTGTGGGTTACCATATTTTTTTCCTCCTGTGGGAAAAAAAATTGTGATTTACAGAGTCATAAAACTTTGCCACCATCCTATTCTTGCAAAGAATTGCTATGACCAGAGTGTCCTCATTTACCTTGTATCACCTTTATTCTTCAGATAAATCAGATAAAAAAAACAATGAACGAGGAAAAGAGGAAATGCTCCTGAAAAGAACAGCCTGCCAAATCTGAAACCTGAAACACTTGAAGATTTGTTGCAAGGAGCTCAAGTTGCATCACAGGACATCCCTACAGCAACAGTATCAGAACTGCCATGGAAGGAGGCACAAAAACCAGATCTGCCACAAACAACACCCAAAAGGGGAGGGGGAAATCAAAGCTACACAGGGGACACTGAAGCCAATCCACTGCTGTGAGGTATTAAAACTCTTAAGCTTATAGAGAATGACCAACTTAAGGGGATTGTGGGGTACCTTACAGGGTATAAACCCACAACTTTCTTTTGTATCACTAGGAGAAAACAGACAGCAGCAGTATATACAATTGTGAGACTTGAAGCTAGAAAAGGCAAAGAGAAACCAGATGCATTGCAAATGTTTTCAGATTTAAAGAAATTTTTTTAAAGTCCAGTGTAAAATATAAACTGATCATCTGTCATACAAGAGTTTGCAAAAACGGGGCAGCTGATTAGAACGAGGCACCTGGCAGCAGCAGGCTGAGACCTTGGGCTGGGGATCCATAAATACTGTCCTTCAGCAGTGCAGGAAAATCGATCCCTTCCCTCCTGGGGCTCACCTCTGACTAGAGGTGCCAGAGCTGGGATTTCAAATAAAAGAGGAAAAGTATATTCATATTCCTGTGTGACAGCATCCAAGCTCGTGGATTCCCAGGCTGCTGTTTGAGGATAATTAACAGGCTCATTAATGGTCACTGTGGACCTGCACTAATCAGAACAGAGCGAATGCTGGGCCAGTGGCTGTGGCTCTGTCACATAAAGCCACAGCACAAAAGGAAAAGTTTATTCTGGCTTTGTGCCACTGGAGGTAGCAAGGAGATGCCCGATTCAGCATAAATTCACTTGTAGTAAGCTGCCCCCTCAACACCTTCCAAGGAATCAATTTACACCAATCAGTGTTTTGAATCACGGAGCTATTGAGATATGGAATATTGCGAGCTCCAGAGTTAAATTTAGTGCAACACAGTGCTTCAGTGACTAGCAGGAATTTTGATTTAACAGCCTTTGTTGTGCTGGGGAATATACCTGTGGATTTTCCAGTGGAAATGTTTGTGCAGTGTCTGAACAGAACCACAAGGAAAGGAAGAGTTTGCCAGCTGCTGTCCTGTTTTACAAAAGGAAAGAGGTTCTAGGGTTGCTAAGAAATAAGGAACCCTCGTGCCCTGCTGAATAAAGAATCACGTGTTCTTCAGTAAATCACTAAAGTGGCACTTCTGTGCAGATAACTTACAAGGAAGAAATGGAGTGGTTGGGCTCTACTCTTGTACACAAAGAACAGAGTTTAATTGAGATTTCCCTCTGGGGAAGTGCCTCCCTTCTCTCTGAAAGCATTTGTGGTTGAAGACTGGCAGAATTCCTTCAAGTGTTGCATGATGAGCCACAATGGAGAACTGAAAAAAATTAAAATAACTTGGACCTAAAAAAAAAAACCAAGAGGACTTTACTTTCCCAAGCAAGTTGACTTTGCAGCTCCAACAATAAATGAGCTAAGACAACTAAGGAATTTTTTTTCCAGTATAGGAATGAGTGGCTTAACTGAAGGAAATAGAAACGTAAGGAAAAGTTCACATCTATAAAAACCTACTTCCAGCTGTGTTTTTGCATAATAACCAGTATGGCTTTTTCTCCACAGAAACCTATCCAGCTAAAAAAAACCCAAAACACTGGCATATTTCAGAGATAACAAAAAAGAGCACTCCTAAACACACCCACAGACCTGTTGCCCCTTGTCCCTAATTTGAGCAGAACAAATCCACTGAGGAAGGTGTAACTGTGTGTTCCCTGCAGTTTTCAAAATACATTATTGAACCTATCCGGGTTAAAATACGCCTCCCTCTTTTGGGATGTTTAGAGCACCAAGAGAGACAATTCAGCAGCCCCGTTTAAAGCACAAGCCCACACTTGTGAGCTTTACTTCAGGGTAGCTTCAGGCATCAGTTCCCAGTTCAAGCTCCATTCCCAGGTCAGCACTGGAAGGGAATCAGTGGGAAATAGGGCTGTAACACGAAGTCAGCGCTTTTGGCGATCTATGAAAGAGCTGGGCCAACACCAGTGACCACCAAGTGCCCTCAGGCAAATAAACTTTGTGCGTGTGCCTGAAAACCCCAGTGCGGGACAGCCCGCCCTTGCGCAGAGGGGGAAAACCCACTCTGGGCAAGGAGCCCCGCCGGACACGGGCATGGCGGCAGCCCGGCCATGCTCGCTGACGGACCCGGGGGCAGCGTGGGCCCCGGGAACAGCGGCACCTTTCCTCTTTTTCCTCCCTTTTCCTTCCCTCCCCTCAGGCCCTCACGACCCGCGGCCCCGCGTTACCTCAGCCGCTCTTCCCGCCACCGCCGCGGGCACCACCGCGCAGGCGCGCCCCGCCCACTACCTCTGCCGTGCTCACCGCCCATGCGCCGCCCGCTGCCTCATGGGACTTGTAGTTCTCCGCACTGCCATCCCCCACCCCTTTCCCCTTCGCTGGAGCGTCCCGAGAGGGGTGTACCTGCTCCACATCGCGCTCTTTGGGTATTTTTTGAAATTCTGAAAGGAAAACAGCCCAAATCTTTAAATGCAAGCCGAAAAGCTAAAGCGTTGCCGTGCCGTCTGGGATGAAGGCGAGCAGCGCCCTGCCCTCACCAAAGATGGCGAGCGCCCCTCAGGGGGTGTGGCGGCGGCGGCTCCGCCCGGGTTATATGAGGAGGAGGTGGCGGGGAGGAGCAGAAAGGGAAAGGTGCGGGGTGCCTGTCTGCGCCCGGAGATATGGCTCTGCTCCGTGGGGACGCGCAGGACAAGGTGAGGCTGGCGGCCCGAGTCCGGCTGGGGCGGGCGCTGAGGGCGCAGCCGAGCTGGCCCCGCGGCGTGGGAGAGAGCTCCGCGCTCCCTGTGCCCCCGGCAGCGCCGGGACAGTGACAGGTTTTGGGCTTTTGCTCCGTTTAGGACTTTTTTTAAGCAAGTCGCCTTAGTCCTCGTGCCTTGGGCTTGCCGGGGTCCCCTGAGGGCAGGGGGCCGGAGCGGGGGGGTGAGCGCGGGGAGCAGCCCTGAGGGGAGAGGGCAGCGGGGAAAGGGCAGCGGGTGGGAGGATTAGAGCTGGAGCGGGAAGGAGGGAGAGCAGGGAAGGAGGGGGAGCAGGGAAGGGCAGGGCTGTGCGGCCGCCGCGGGGCGGAGCGGGCTGCGCTCCGTGCAGGTGAGAGCCGGGCCCGGAGCCGGGCCTGGCGGGGGATGGATGCGGGAGCGGGAGCTGGCCCCGGGTGCTGCAGGGGTTAAACCTGCTCCTGCCCGGTGGGCCGGCTGCCCTGCTGTGCCTGGGACCTCCTGGCCGTGTGCTCTGCGCTAATTAGGCTGTCAGCTGTCACTTCACCTGCGCTGCCCCTCTGCCTTGCTTGTCACATCAGCAGCTTGGTCTTCCTTTCTCCGGAGAAGTGTTGAAGCTGTGGGTGCCGAGGAGCTTCGTGTCTTCCCTTTAAAGCAGCACAGGGGATTTCCTAATGTTAAGGCTCTCAACTTCTCAGAGGAAATGCAAGTGAAATGCTGAAGCAGGAACTTTGTGAATTAATGTTTATGTAGTGTAGACAATGATTGGAATTCTCTCTGCTGCTGGACGAGCTGCTTGGGTTAACCTACCTAAACTCCCTGGTTTAATAACTACCCTCAACACACCTTGAGAAGGCAAGGCAGCCCTGTAAGAGTCAGCAAGCTGCCTATTTGCCTTTCATATTGTCACATCTGCATGTGGTTTTGCATTGTGACTAAGCTTCACTGGCAGGAAGATGACTTTGCTTTAAGCTGTTAGGTGTGCTGGAAATCTCTTCAGTCTGTGTTTTCTCCAGCTTTTTGAAGCATGTATATTAACTAGAAATACACCAGCCTTTATTGACTTTGGGATAATTTCCTTTTCTCTGCCTCTTTCCTGTATAAATCTTGTTTTGAAACAGTCCTGAGTCAGTAAGACAGGCAAGAGTTTGTAGAGGAAGCATTTTCTTGTAGCTTGCTGTGAGCTGGCCAGTGCTTTCTTTTCTGCTGCATGTGAAACTCTTTGTATTAACGTGTCTGCCCTTGGAGAAAAGTGGAGGGGAAGGTCAAATATCAACTCTCTTGCAACATTTGGTAACTATTGAGTGTTTATGTGCCTTTCTAACTCGGACAGGAATATTTGGGGGAGGGGAAAATGTTGTCGTGGTGGGGGCTGGAGTAACTTTAAACTCTGATGCTCAATGGACAAAGATTAGCCTGTTTTAGGTTGTAGGGCTCTCTTGGGATTCCAGCAGCACGGGGGAGGATAGAAATGCTCCTATCTTGTCTGTTCCTGTTTAGGCAAAGAAACAGCAGCATGGAACTGGTGTGTGAGCAGTAGATAAAACTCGTGCCTGTAAAGGAAACTTCATTAGGAATTAACTTAAATAGGAGCCACTGTTAAGTATAAACTAAAAACTGACCCTGAGGTGGCAAAGCAGGAGAGGATCAGGATATGTAGGAAGAGGAAGGGAGGGTAGGATAAAGGTGATTGAAAGTGCAGTGGAAAATAAGGTGTAATCTATCATGGGGGAGGAAAAGGCACTTCAGAATCTGAAGTGAGTGGTGGGATTTCCAAGCTAAACTTGAGTAAATACCTTGGTGTTTCCTAATGTCACTGCCTTCATGGTATTTGAAGGCTTCAGTCTGCAGTTGAAATGTTCTAGATCAAAATGCTAAGAGCATGTATTGTAGCACCTCTTTCAAAAATCAGTGGAAGACAAAATGTTGTGTCATGGCCTGGGACTTGCTGTTATCACTCACAAGTGGTGGCTCTGCTGGACAAATTCTGGAAGGAATTAAACCATACTGGATCTTGTGCTTAGCAGAAAACCTGCTTCTGCTTGCTGCTGAGCCTGAAATGAAGCAGGGAGGTGAGCTGCTAGCAAGGTGCCAGCTCCTGGGCAGGGATAATGCCCTCTCAAGGACACGCAGCCTCCACGGAGCTGGCCCAGCAGTTTGGGAGGCGAAGCCAACACGGTGAGGCTGCCCTGTTCCTGACACTGCCTGCCACCAGCTCTGGCCTCACTGCAGCAGGTCAGCAAAGCCTTCTTGGGGAAGGCTGACTGTGAATTGGGGTTTGCTGCTGCTGCACCGTTTCCATTTGAGCTGGGCCAGGAGTGCTCAGCCCCAGGCCGTGCTCTGTAGGCACACGGGGGGCTTGCCCTGTGTGGCCAAAGCTGTGCTTGACCCCCTCAGCTTGACCTCATGGCTTGGGTGGAGGTGTCCTGCATGCTGCTGGAGGAACTGGGTGAGCCAGCAAGGCTTTTGCTCGGAATGTGGCATCCCTGAATGTTTATAGAGTCCTTCCCTCTGTCAGGAGGTGTGTGACCTGCAAGTCCCTGCAGAAAGATCCCTGTGGCAGGAGAGGGCCACTTTATTGCCCAGCCTGAGGCAACAGATGCTCTGGGTCTTCTGCTTCCTTGGCAAGCACTGCACTTGCTGAGGAATGCCATTTCAGAGTGACTGCACTGAGCTGTTATTCCCTCTTTATCAGTGTTTTAAGCAAAATAATTCAACCTTTGCATCACTGGAGTTCTTCAGTTTGAAGTCACAAATTTGGGGAAGCATTTTTCGTAGCATAAGTAAGCAGTGCTTCAATTTTCGTGGTTCTGTGTAACCAGACCACTTCAGGGCTGTCCAGCTCAGTGTCAGAGTGGTGACAGCAAACTGCCACAAAGGCTGCAAAATCCAAGCTTCACATGTGCCCTGTAGTGCTGCATGCTTGCAGTGCACTTTCAGATGTCCTTTTAGTATCCTGATTAAAAGGAAACTTAAGCTGCTTGTGCTGAATATGACTAAAATGTAGTTCCAGCAGCTAATGCTGCTGATATCTGCTGGCCAGATCCTCTGGTGACTAATTCTGGGTGTCAAAACAAGGCCCTCTGGAACTGAGGGCTCTGTATAAACTGCCAGAAAACACTGTGATCTTTTAGTGCTCTCTGGAGAGCACCTAAACAGCTTTAATTAGAAAGCCTGCTCTGTAAAGAGTAATGGGTTTTAGGTAGTGGCAGATGTAATTACTTCTGAAGTCTTGTTTGTGGGCTGTTGCCTGAATGACAGCAGGGAGGTGATCAGTGAGGGGAGAAGGTTTTTAAAAGGTAGCTGACAATAAGCAGAAAACTCTGACATGTGAGCCCTTGTGGAAGGGCTCCTTGCTCTTCCAAGAGCCTGGCTATGTGGAAAACCCCTGGATTAATCTGTCTTTGAGAACAAATACATATTTCACTGGCAGTCAGAAGTTGCACACAGTTGCTTGCACTGGCAGATTCTTTTGTTAGAATGCAGAAGTGACACCGAGTCATCCGGAGCTGATGCTAAAACTGCAAAGGGTGGAACTGTAAAAGCAGCAGCTCAGGCCTCTCAGCAGAGCTGAGAGACTTCAGTGGCTGAGGGCATTTCCTCCCACTGGGTGTCTGCAAGCATCAAGATGTGTTTGCATTTGGGTGAGGCCTGATCAGAAATGTAATGTCACACATAAGTCTGGGTAGCTGATGGTCATCATTGCCTTGTGAGCCAACTTTTTTTTTTTTTCCTAGTATCTCTAACAAATAGAAAAAAGGCAAATGTTCTAAAATTCTACCTGGACTGGGCACAGTAATGATCTCTGCTGTTTCCTGGGCTTCTAGACCAGGGGTTTATCATGGTGTCCTACTTAGTACCATAATATCTATTTATAGTCTTTCAGTCCCGAAACCTAGAAATCTTAACCAGTATGATGTCTGTGTTATTGTGAAGCCTCTGCTTTGTTCTGATTTACCAGCTGGACAGGTCGACAGAATCTGTTCTGAACAGGGAGTAGTTTTGCTTGAATCCTCAAGAAACCTTAGGAATCCTGAAACAAGTCTCTGACGAGTCCCGAGTTTAGACGTGGGAGGTGTCAGAGAAGCTGTAACAGTTTATGGAGTCACTGCAAACCAGAAGCTGCTTCTGGGGAGGAGAAATGAGAGTTGAAAGTGAGAGTACTGTGCTGGCTCAGGGTGAGTGTTTCAGTTTGCAGCCCAACCCAGCTGTTTCCATTCTGTGTCCTCTGCAACTATTTGGGCATCTGCTACCAGTGAGGAATAATCCTTTCCCAGCTGCTGAGCTTGGATTATATCCCTTGAGGGTATGGAGTGACAGACTGGTTTCTGGTAGCTGGATGGGGAACCTTCAGTTCTCTTGCCCCACTGCTTGGAGTCTGGAGAGGAAACAGTGAGAGAAATGCTAGCAGAGAAATGCCTCTGGATATGAAGGAGCTGCCAGGGAATGAAGATGGAGGGGTGACCTGGGAAAGCCTTGGGCTGGATGCCTGCTGTGGTAAAAGGACAAGCCTGGGGCCTGGAGATGGATGTTTAATTCCTTTGCTCTGCAGAGCCTTCATGTGCCCATGAGGAGGCTGGTCCCCATTCCTGCTTATAGGATGGGTGCAGGAGAGATGGTGGCACAAAAGGTCCTGTGTGCAGGCAGAGCTGTTGGTGCTTGTGTGGGTCAGGGGTTGGTGTGAGGCATCTGCTGTGGGTTGCTCCCTGAGTTAGTGCTTTACAGAGCTGTGCTGACAGGACTGGGGCTTCCTGCTTCCCCCCTTTCAGGGGACAAATGCTACTCCAGCACTTTTTGTCGGGAAACAAAGCACTCTCTCCTCCTGAGCTCAGACAGTGTGAATGTTCCCTTTGTAGTCTGAGCCATGATTTTGTAATCCTAAAGGTCTCTGGCCTGGAGTTGGGAGCCCACAGTGGCCTTCACAGGACTACAGCAGACTGGGGTCTTAAAATCCTTGGTTTCATATAGCTCCAGATCCTATTTGCAGTTTGTGCAGGGTGCCAGGAGATACATGTTTGTGACATGTTAACCGCTTTAATCTGGCCAAGCAGGACCACCTAATGTTTGTGCTTGTCTGTCTCCTGTGTAGGCAACTACTAGGCATGGAGGGGCCTAGACAGCATCTGATCACAGGTTACTTTCTCCACAAGAAAGAAAGCAAGCTCACAAATTCAGGACTGTCTGATTTGTGTAATTCTTTCCTTAGTTTAGCTGAGAGGAAATGGTTTCCTTTGGCTTATCATACTTTCCAGACTCAGCAGTTCATATTGTTAGCACTGCTGATCCTGTTTGGATAGCAAATAGAAGTAAGCAGGATGTAAAACACTGGGGTCTGCATCTTGCTGCTTTGGCTGGTGGTGTTATCTGCCTGGGAAATGGGAAACACCAACCAGCTTGCCTTTCATTTGGCAACAGGGAGCTGTGCTCCCAGTGAAACTAATGCCTGACTGGTGGCCTTCTACCTGTCCTTCCTGCAGTGCCTGGGGTGGGCAGCTTCTGCCCAAGCCTGTGTCAGTGTGAATGTGTCAGTGACCTCTGAACTGTGCACCTCTGTTTGGCCTGTGCCTTCCTAGCAAGGACCAGAATTGCCTGCCTGCATGGGAACATAAGAGTCTGTCCTAAGTGGTGACTGAGGGAAGTGATTATTGTTGGAGTCCCTGTAGAGTTTGGGGTCCCACCATGTCCTGTGGGACATGAACAGTACCTGGGACTGCTAGGAGCTGTGCTCCAGGGCATGCTCTGTCAGTGTGCTCACTACCAAGGCAATGCCCAGGAAGGGCTAAAAGTCTTCTGTCCTTCCCATCTTCTGGGAAGCTTAATGTGCTTGCATGCAAGTTCATTCTATAGTTGTAAGGCTTAAAATGTTTTATCTATTACTTATCTCCTTTTAATTCTAGCTAACAGTGAGGATGCAGCAGATAGAAGTGTTTTTAGCATGGCTGGAGGGTGCAGTGCCTGGGGTATCCCTCACTTACACACGGCAGTCTGATCATAGGGGAGAGCAGTGGCAGGGGCAAATGCTCCCTGTCCTGGCAGCTGTGTCCTCTGCAGGCAGCCAGAGACTTGTCACATACCAGATCTGGGCTGCAGATGGCCAGCCTAGGGGAGGCATCTTCCAGAGCCTTTTGGGAGCAAAGCTTCACCTTATAACAGGCAGCCTATCAACAGTTCTTAGGCAGCTTTGCAGAGGCTTGAGGCAGTATTTAGCCATCTGTGATACGCTAGGACTGCTCAGATCCTGACAGCATTTGCCTGTGGACTAGGGTGCTGAAGCTTAGTGTACACTGCAGAGGTAGGAGCAGGCTGGTGTGGTCTGTGCTGCAGGATGGGGAGATAGCAGTCCTGCTGCAGTTCTCTAGCCTGCTTTTCTGAGAAGGCCTTCAGAATTATCTCCAAAGGGTAACTTCAGCATTCCTCCTGGCTCTGATGGTCGCTCTTCAGCAAACTTCCTGTGTTGTGACCTTGATCTCTGGTGGTTTCTCCCTTATGCAGAAAACAACAATGATTTGTCAGGCTGCAGCAAGGGAGGGCCTCTTAGAAGACAGTCTTCATGTGTAAGCTGGAGGATCCTCTGCTGAGAAAGCTATTCCACTGCTCTTTAAAAGTTTGAGTAGTCTTGAAATTATGTTCTGGGTCTAAGTTGTTGGAATGAATGAAGAAATAGGCCCCAAAGGAATGCTGGCTCAGTTTATGGCTTTTTGAAGCACTGGGAAAGGAATTCTGATCAGAAGCGTGTACCTGAAGGCAGGTGTGTAGTGATGCAGTGTGGTTCTTGTTCAGGGCTGATGATCAGTCAGCTTCACTAAACCTACTTGATCAAGGATTATTCTGTGAATTCTCTTGCAGCTGAGGTCTGTGTCTGTAGACCTGAATGTTGATCCTTCTCTCCAAATTGATATCCCTGATGCCCTAAGTGAAAAGGACAGAGTGAAGTTCACTGTGCACACTAAGGTAAGGTCATGGCAAAAAGGGGCTGTGCAAGTAGCAGATGTATTTGCTGTACACATACCTGCAAAGATGGCCTTGGCAATGAAGAAAATCTAATTAGATGGAGATTTCCCACTTAAAGGTGGACTGAGGATGTGTGTATATACATATGCAGAAACTTCAGATTTCCTAGGATCTGAACTCTCTAAACAGAGGCAAGTAGCTGATGGCTTTGCTAAGGAATCCTAGCTAGACACCAGAAGGCTGGGGGGTGGGAAGGCAGCTACTGTGAAATGTCACAAAACAAACTGCATTAATGCTGTTCTACAACAGTACTTTTTTTCCTAACAGTCTCCTTAGTGGTGCTGTTGAATAAGTGCCAGCTCAGCTAAAAGGGAGTGGGCAAGGCTCTTAGTAAGCAGAATAGCTTCCTTTGGAAATGGACAGAACTGCTTCTAAAAGCACTGATTTACAAAACAGTAGGGCTTCTATATATTCTCTTCCAGACTACACTGCCAGCTTTTCAAAGCCCTGAGTTTTCAGTTACAAGGCAGCACGAAGACTTTGTGTGGTTACACGATACACTCACTGAAACTGAAGAGTATGCAGGACTCATTGTAAGTACTTCCTAAAGAATGTGATTCTAAGTGAAAAACTGTAGCAATCTAAAGTGCCTACTAATAAGGGCATGAGCATGTTTTACCAGTGTTACTGGTGTTCTGGGACTTGGGTGTTCCCTACACTTCCTGTTGCCTTAATTCCTGAACAGCTTGAGTGGTGTGGCATTTGTGTTAGCTTTGCATATAGCTTGCAGCAGCAAAAGATGCTGTGAGAGTCCTTGACTCTGTGGTGGTATTAATATCTGCCTGAAGGTGGCACACTGAAGTAGCCTATTAAATGTGGGTTTTCCTTCCTATCATGATTCTTTAAGAGATGGCTGGCATTGGGGTGGATTACAGAAGCTGTCGCTCTGGGCTGGTTTCCCTCCTGGGGAGGGATGACACAAACCAGGAATCTGGAATTCCTGCATCATGTGCTCTTTACCACACTTTCCTATGACCAGGCAAAAGAGCCTCCTTCTAGAGAAGGCTAGAACTAATCTTGGATAACTTTATTTGCTAATATCCATGACTAACCAATTCCCTGCCTAGATACCTCCAGCACCTTCAAAGCCTGACTTTGATGGTCCCAGAGAGAAGATGCAGAAGCTGGGGGAAGGAGAAGTGTCCATGACAAAAGAAGAGTTTGCCAAAATGAAGCAAGAGCTGGAAGCGTAAGTAACGAGTCTATTGCCAAAAGCTACATATAGAGAAGCCTTCTGGGACAGCAACTCATTTGGTGATAACTGATCTTGAGTGTCTCTGTTTTGAAGGGTGTCTTGAAAATCCTGAAACTGAGGAGTGGCCCAGCTTTCAAGCTGGAAAACTTCCTAGCTAAAGAGATTGAAAGTAGCTTCGCTATCACAAGCTGGCTATTTCAGAAGTCTGCAGTTGAATATTTTCATAGGCTAAACTTAAAGCAATTCTTTGTATACTGAAGAGGGTAGTACAAAGAAGATCTGTCTGTTATTTCCCTGCAGTGAATACCTCGCTGTCTTCAAGAAGACTGTCTCATCACATGAGATCTTCCTGCAGCGGATTGCTTCTCATCCTGTGCTCAGCAAAGATCGCAATTTCCATGTTTTCCTGGAGTATGACCAGGACGTGAGGCTCTTTTCCTTGTTTCCCTTTCCAAGCAAGACAAACTATTAGGAGTGCTGTTGTTTTTGCTGGGCACAGTCAGAATGTTCTGTGGATCTATGTGCAGCATCAGCAAGTAGACATTGCAAGTATTTCTGTGAGGTGACTGAAGGGTGAAAGCCTGACCTTTACACCTTGCTCTGTTATAAATCTCACCGTGCTTTTAAATCCTTGTCGAGTTGGTGAGGAAGACACCTTTGCATGTCTTTAGCTTGGGAACATGTATGGCTCTGGTGTACCTGTGCTGTGTTGCATGGTCCTAAAGTGGAGGACTGTAGGTGTGTTAAAGTCACTCCTAATTACGAGTGATAGATGCTGAGCCAAGATATGCAAGGAGAAACAGAGCTGCTTATGGGAATTGGAAAAATCCGTGGCACTGAACAGTTGAACTACTTGTAACCAAGCCACATGTTACATTTTTATATGGGTATTATGGAGGGCTTGGAAATCAAACTGCTCTCACATATGCTAAGTGTAAAGGATGTTGCTAACATTGCAAGTATCAAAACAGTCACTTTTTTCCCTCCCCGGATATAACCTTAAAGCTGCTTTGGCCTCTCTATTACAGCTGAGTGTTCGGAGGAAAAACACTAAAGAGATGTTTGGTGGCTTTTTAAAAAGTGTAGTAAAGAGTGCTGATGAGGTCCTCTTCTCTGGAGTCAAGGTAAGGTTGTTGCTCTGTCTCTTACCCTAATTTTGATTGTTGCTTTCTTCCTGCTCCAGGGAAGTTCCTCCTGTCTGCTTCAGGGTTGCTGTGCATGAGGCTCAGCTACTGACATTAACCTTCCTTGTTACTGCCCTCCCATTTGAGGGGAGTAGCCTGTATTAATTGATTTCTATAGCAATAAAACATTGTAGCTTTAGGCTGTTCAATTTCAGTGTATAATTCAAGTTTCTGCATGCAGAAGACCTGCCTTAATACCTGATACTGGACAGGAAGGAATTATACCTTCAGGAAATATCCTTGTGGCTTTTGTCTACTTTGGAGCTCTGAACAGATATGATTTATGGATTTCTGCTTATACTAGACAAGATCAAATACCAAAGACTCCTGTAATTGGTCTTGCTTTTGTGTTGTGTTGCCATGGCAGCATTTCCAAAAAGCTTGTTGTCCCATGCGCAGTGTCATGAAACTTTACAATATGTATCATGTTTTGGTGTGGATGAGAAACAAGCTTGTAAATTGCTTTGTCCTTAGCTACAGTGTTGCAGCAGGCCTAGGAAATAAAATTCCAGCACTTGGGAGTCCTGAGAGCTGTCCCATAACTTAGTGGCTGCTTCAGACAACCTGCATCAGTATTTGAGTGCCAACTTCATCTTCACTGCATAGTGAGGAAGAAGTTTGCCATGTGGTTTGGGATGTCAAACCCTTGGCTCACATCTTGTCTGGAACAGTTTTTCCACAGGATTGATGGGCCTCAAGCTCATGCCCAGGCTATGGTTGTTTCTTTGGCCCTTGCTAAAATAGGGAAGAGCTTGTTTTCTGCAGTTACTGACTTAACAGGCCATGTTCTTTTTCAGGAAGTAGAAGATTTTTTTGAGCAAGAGAAGACTTTTCTTGTGAACTACTACAACAGAATCAAGGATGCATGTGCAAAAGCAGATAAGATGACAAGATCTCATAAAAGTGAATCTTTTCAAAGCCCTTTCCAGAGATCATGCAGTTTTGGTGATTTCAACCTGAAAACCTTGTCTTGTTCTTGCAGATGTTGCAGATGACTATATTTATACTTCAGCTTGTTTGAACAGCCTGGCATTAGAAGAGCCTACAGTTATCAAAAAGTAAGACATTCCAACTGTTCATAAACATATCCTGAGTCTGGGAATATCAAATTTCTTCTCTAAAATCCAGAGGATTGAGTCACAGGTGGTTTCAGGTTCTTGAATTGCATGCAAGTGGCGTTAAAACTTTCCTTCTTCTGGCACTCCTGCTGTGGCAGACCTAATGTTATCAATTGCACCTAACTCAGAACTAGTTGATCATTTGCCAGTTGTGGCCTAGAGGTTGTGCTGGTCATCAAAATCCTTCTAAACAGAAATCTCCTTGATTCTCTTCAGGTCACAAACTGCTGGAACCCCTGAAGAAAGGGTTTGTGTGTTCTAATGTGTTGTTAAATATAACTGCACTAGGTCAGCTTACACTGGGTCTGTGCTATCTTCTGGACCTTTGCACTTCCAGAATAGTAGGGGATTTTTTAAGATGGGGGAACTCAGTTGCCTTTTTTTACGTGACTTCTTCCACCTTTTGACTTTGCTATCAATTTACCAAGACCTTGTTAAAACAGAGTGTATAGCTGAATAAACAAGTCAGTTCATCTCTCTTGGATAGCAGCAGGGAAATTCTCCACAAGATCTTTATGCTCTGGAGATCAGCATTGTTACATTCAATGGTGTTGAGCTGCTCAGCTGTACTGTTCTGGTAGCCTGGAATCCAGCACATTCAACCTTTTCTCCAGGTTTTTGCCTAAATGAGTTGTTGTTTTTTGGTTTTTTCCAAGCCCTTGTTTGGATCTGTATATAGGAGTAAACTCCAGCCTTCAGCATTCTGGTTTCCTGCCAATTGATCCTGGCATTTATCAGACTTAAGAAGTATCTCAAACTTATTTATGTTTTTTTTTCCCCCCTCACTAGGTATTTGTTGAAAGTTGCAGAGCTCTTTGAGAAACTCAGGGTAAGAAGCCTTGCTGGGGGCGGGTGTGGGGGAGAAGAATCTCTGACTCTGAATGTTGCTGTTCTGTTACACACCAACTAAATGATTTTTTTTTCCCCTTCTGCAGAAGGTAGAGAGTAGAGTTTCATCTGATGAAGACTTGAAGCTCTCTGAACTGTTGAGATACTACATGCTCAATATAGAAGCTGCTAAGGTGAGAAGAATTTTCTTTTTGAAGCTTAGTTTTGTTATGGGCAACATTACTCACTCATGGTATTCTTTGTGCTTTAAGAAGACAGGAAAGTGGACCCTTGTTTTGCCTAAGAAACCTGAGACTCTTAAACCACAGCAGAATATAGAAGCTATATATTAGCTAGCTGGAGCCCAGCCACTTACAGAAGACTTGGACCAATTTTTCTTTGGCATGTAAAGTGGAAGAACTCTTTAAATTTCTGTAAGTTAGAGCAAACTGAATTTGAGTCTGCAGCAGTTTCTTTCTTGTTCCCTGCCTGAGTACTCATGGACTTGCCAATGAAATCAATGATGACTAATTAGTTGGGATTGATTTCAGGATTTTTAGAGTACCTTAGCACAAATACGTGGTAACTTGTGAAGGCTATTGGAGTCTGAACTTCCAAGAGGGCTTTGGGAGATTGATGTGACTGCAAAAGCCTTGCTGGAAACTCTTTTTCTAACCAAAACTTGATTTGACAGGGGATGACTATGCTGCAAAAATGTATCTAGGTGCAACCTATCTGGCCTCTTCATCTAGTGTCTTACCTGTAATGTCAGGTACCCCAGAACATCCCCAGCCTCCCTCAGTGGGTGTACTGTTATTTAGACATCACAGCTGTACTCCTGCTGCATTTGGAAGGGGTTGGCTCAGAGACCGTACTACTTCTCCTGTCTAGGTTAGTGCAGTGCTTCAGTCAAACTATCAGATCTCCAACAAATTAAATGTCTGCTGGAAGTAGACTGAGGGAATTCAGAAAGTGCTTTTTGCTCTTAGTGGAGACATCCACCTTACAGCAGGAGAAATGACTTTAAGGGAAGAAACAATGCCCACAGTAGCCCTTAGACTTCCTTCACCAAGGCATAACTGGCTGTCCTGAAAATGTAGTGCTGCACTGTGAGAGGCTGCCAAGAGCAGGCTGTAATAGCTTGTTTGAAAAAGCAGAATCTGAAAAAAGTGAAACCTCCTGCTGCTGAGGTGGCTGTAACCTCAGTTTGGGAAGTAGTCCTGCTAAGGCTCTGGTGTGCTATTTCTGTCTCTTCAGGATCTTCTGTACAGACGAACCAGGGCTCTTGTTGACTATGAGAACTCAAACAAAGCTCTAGACAAAGCCAGACTAAAGAGCAAGGATGTCAGGCTGGCTGAGGCACATCAACAGGACTGCTGTCAGAAGTTTGAAAAGATTTCAGAATCTGCTAAACAAGGTAAAACAGGCTTTGCTGAACTTATGCTTGAAGGAGAGCTTAATGCAGTCGAGGTCTTCATCTGACCTTCAGCTACTGAAGGCTCCTGAACAAACAGTTTGGACCTCCCAAGGACAGTAGAGATAGATGCTGTAAAACAGCTAAACATTTTTTAAAGCGATTTTCTGTAGCAGAGCACTGTCAGTACTACACCAACCTTATAAATAAGCCCCTAGTATTTGCTTTTTGGACTGAACTCAGCCTCCATGTGAATGTAACTACTAGAGGGTAACTAATTATCTCAGAACTGTGCAAATAGGCTTTTTGCTCTGTCCTAACACAGCTGAGTGCCTTATACAGGGTTTCACACACTGGTTCTCTGTACAACAGTATATGTGTGTATATTTATATATATATTTATAATATGCTTTCATGGTATACATGCTGCTCCTTTTGTGTATTTGGCTTTTAAATAATCCAGGTTCTCACAGAGCTTGTGTGGCTTACTTCTGGCTTGTTCCAGGTTTCTTCCTACAAAGCTTTTCTGTCTTAAGCTGTCTGTGTATCATGTGATGACTGCATCTCTGTCTAAAAACAGCATGACAAACTCGTGAACCTTTTTTTGATCAAATGCTATAATCTGAGTTGCACAACAGAACTCCTGAAACAGGAGGGGCATTGCTTGTCACACTTTGTCTACCTCTTACCTTTGTTTTTTCCTTCTCTACAGAACTGATGAGCTTCAAACAGAAGAGAATATCAGCATTCCGTAAAAATTTAATTGAAATGGCAGAACTGGAAATAAAACATGCAAAGGTGTGTTCTCTTTGGAATTCAACAGGCATGGGTTGAGAGAAATGAGTGGTGTGTAACTGGGAGGATTTGCTGGGTCATCTGACTTCCCATCAGGCAGCCTCATCTGCGGGGTTTGACCCTTGCTGTGTCCAGAGGCAGCTGCTGCTTCCAGTGCTCCTGAGTGCTGGCACAGGAGCACATCCTGCAGCTTGTGATCAGGCTGTCAGTCCTTGGCTTGTCAGTGGAGGGGACGCTGGCTTTCTAGCAGCCTCTGCCAAGCTTTGCTAGGCAGGCTTGAAGGGTCTGTTAACTTAGTGCAGAGAACAAAGCAGTAACTGTGCATCCTCAGCTTCCTTTGAAGAAGGGAAGTCTAATGTCCCACTGCCTGAGAGTACTGGGCTTTGCCACAGGCAGCTACTTCAGTGCTGCACTGGAATGTGACACGAAGCCTTGACAACACTGCTCAGTTTGGCCTTCTTTAAAAGCTGCCTGTTGGCTCCTGCCCCTCTCCTTACCACAAACTGATTAATGGTTGCAGGCCTGCAGGAAGAGGCAGATTGCAGAATGTGTGATCTGGTTTTGGTTCTTTACTGCTTGAATGCTGGTCTTTGCAGTAGGAGATCTTTAGCATTGGCACAGGCTACAAAATCCTGTGATGGACCCACTATTTGGGAAGCTACTTCATTGTGAAAGGCAGGATTTGAATTATCAGTCATCCTCATCTGAAACTAATTCTCTTCTTTTGCAGAACAATGTGTCTCTCCTGCAGAGCTGTATTGACTTGTTCAAGAACTGAGGAGTCTTACTCTGAAAATGTGACAAAAGCATCAATTGCACTCAATAGCCAGGGGCAACTTATTGGCTTGACTTCATTAGCTTAAAATAATATTGTCACTGAGATTGTTTCACTAATACTTAGGTATGTTGATAGTGATACATTGACTTTATTGGTATAAATGGGAGCTGAATCGTGTATGAATTGTCTGGATGTAGCTAACATCCTGTTGGCTGATAACTCAAAATGAGTCAAATGTAAGAAATTAATTTGCTGTTGACTGACTTCATCTAGCAGAAAAAGTTTACTGAAAACTCCTTTTTTGCAGGATCATAATCTGTCTCTTCATGGCCCTGATGTATTTAAAACTTGCCAAGTGAGAGTGACTAAAGGGGAATAATTTTATAGAGTGAATATCTTAGCATTCCACTTCCCAGACAGATTTCTACTACAATATATTTTGAATTTCTATAACTACATTCACTATTTGTACACTTGAGCAACACAGCAAATAAAGATGTCTGACACAATAAGCTGTTGTATGGCAAGAATTTGTGTGGGATGTAAAGTGACAAAGGCTTCAGACACAGAACTATCACGAATTACTCATCACCTGGAGCTCTTCAGAGCAGTACAGAGAAATATTTGACTCAAGAGGATTGTTCTTGGAATGGGTGTTGAAATGAAATGTGTGGACTTCAAGTGACATTGCTGTTTGAGTGGTTGGCTGCAACTTTTACTTCCCCTGTGCTGCACATACAGCATTGTAAAGTAATTTTATACCTCCTACTAGCAGCAAGAGGCTGTTTAAATCTTCAGGGCTTCTGGAAGCATAGCCTTCTGTAAGGTATAGAAACAGCTTTTGAAACAGCTGGGCTCACAGTGCCACAGCTGAGGTGGCTCAGCCCACAAGCCCCGGGCCATCATTGGGCAGTTTACTATCAGTTGGCATCCATGGATATAGGTCAGTGAGTCAGACCCTCCTACAGGCAGCTTTTGGGTGAGATGAGTGTCTCAGCCTTGCTTAATTTCATGTGACTGAACTTCTAATCATGCTCAAAGTGGGCTCTGTGGCTGTGCTCTGGGCAGACTGCCTGAAGCAGCTTCAGCCAGAGAAGCTCTGAGAATGGGCAGCTCTGTGGCAGTTTCTAAGGGTTTATTTTCCTGTGACCTACTGCTTTTTCTTCTTGATACTCCATGAAAACTGAGCAGCTTTTGCCAGCCACACCATCCTGCAGCAGAGTATGTGAACTCCTTTTTCCTTTGTTTAGCAGGAATAGTTTCATCCTGGGGTTGTTTGTGCAGAGGTGACCTCTATATAGCTGATAGGTGAGAGTGATGCTTCCTATGACAGATGTCAAATAAGCTCCTAGCACTTGTCCTGGGGCCATCAGTGGTCCCATGCTAGTTCATGCTGGCAAAGCTTTGCTTTTTCCTAAAAAAGCATACTGTTTATCATAAACTAGTTCAACCTGGCTCAAAGGCTCTTCTCATTTTCCCCAGAGAAAGGGTGCAGTTGTTTCTGCCATGGTAGGCAACACTTCATATCCCAACCCCAGAAGTGGCCCAGGCTATGGTGGGTTTCATACAGTGTTGGAAGCTAACTGAGAGACCCTTTTTCTGTTTCAAACACCCTTTTGGAGCTTTTCCACGAGACTTGTTCTTGTGTGGTTGGCACTCTAAATTCTTGACATACCTTAATCCAAGTCAAGATATTAATGTGAACAGATTAAGAGTATGTTAAACACTTCAGATGGCTGTAATGATGGCTTTATACTGATGTTGCAGTTATTGTAATTGTAGTTAATTTACAATAACTGCAAGAAAGCTGTAAAGCAGTCTGCCAATGCCACTGTTGCTCTGGAGGAAGCTGCTGTGTGTCAGCTGCTGCCAGCAGAGTGCATTGCAGTCAGCTTCAGCGTTGTGACTTGGAAAATAAGCTCCAGCACAGCTCACCCCTCTGGAGGCCAGTGGGTGGCAGGCTGCAACAGCCACTGCTTACCTGCTCCCGTGTTTCTCCTCAGGCTGAGTTGAGAAGTCTAATCCAAGTCAAGATATTAATGTGAACAGATTAAGAGTATGTTAAACACTTCAGATGGCTGTAATGATGGCTTTATACTGATGTTGCAGTTATTGTAATTGTAGTTAATTTACAATAACTGCAAGAAAGCTGTAAAGCAGTCTGCCAATGCCACTGTTGCTCTGGAGGAAGCTGCTGTGTGTCAGCTGCTGCCAGCAGAGTGCATTGCAGTCAGCTTCAGCGTTGTGACTTGGAAAATAAGCTCCAGCACAGCTCACCCCTCTGGAGGCCAGTGGGTGGCAGGCTGCAACAGCCACTGCTTACCTGCTCCCGTGTTTCTCCTCAAGCTGAGTTGAGATGAAGTTCTGAAAAGGCTGCTGCATCCCCCAGTGTCTTACCTGGTAACTGGACAGAGAAATTAGCTGTGTATGTAGGCAGCCTGCTCATACGGAAGGACAGAAATATTCCTTTAAGGCATGTAGTATCACTGGACCTGCCTTTTCTTATAGCAGGGCCTTGAATAAAGTCTTGGCAGAATGAAGATCAGCTTGGGCAAATCAGTATGATAAGGCAGGTTATCATCAATATGAAAATAAGTTTTTTAGAAATATTGCTGAGACTTAAATTAAAATTCTCTTAATTTAAAAGGCTGGTTGGGGTGGATGAGAGCAGAATCTCATATATGTCCCAAACAAAGAGTAACTAATGTATATTTACTGATCCCATCTGTAAAGCAGGTTAACTTTAACTTTGCAAGCTTGTTCCTCTAGTTTATGAGTTAAAAATTGGCTTTTGAGAACAGGCAGAGAGGCCTTATCACTGGGATGGTAACTGCTGTAAAAAGCCACATGCTGCAGATGTCAGCTCTTCTCCCCCTGTTTGAATGAGGGCAGAGGAAAATCTACTGTTTGGTCAAATTTACTAAGGTGTGTTAAACATTCAGCTGTAGAAAAACTGCAGATGGGAGCTAAGCTGGTCCCATAAGAGAGGCTCAAAAACGTGTCCTCTTGTACAAGGCTGTGATTCCAGGAGCTGCAATAAAATGGGTTTGTAGCCAGAAAAAGGGAATGATTAAGGATCAAATGTACTTCAGGAAGGAACTGGTTTGCCCTGATCTATGCAAGTAGTCATGATTCTAGGAAGACACATCATTGATGCTGAGGTTGGTAAAAAAAAATAGAGAACACTGTATGGGCTTTTGGGATACAACAGTCTGGAAGAGCTGTGGGCCTGTACTCTTTGTCCTCTTTATCCCAATTTATTCTGCTTTTCTCCATTCCATCCTCTTTCTTCTGGATTGCACACTGTAGAGGAGCTCTGATCTGAGGCCCTTGTGCTACACTTCTGATAGCAAATGTGAATTTCTGCAAACATGGACTTGGGAAGGTTTTCTCAGCATGTATTAACTTGTATTAAGTTTCTGACTTGCCATCTCTTTCAACAGATGGGGAGAAGCTGCTTGTTTGTGCTGTGAAGCAGAGAGCTCTGCAGAGTTCCTGTTGTTAGATGGAGTTTTCAGTTCTTTCCTGCTCTCCCACCACTTGCTGCTGTGGTTGAGAGCACAGTTAAGAGTGATTTCAATTTGTCCTCCTAAACATCTGCGTCATTGCTTGGTGAGAGTGGAATATCTGAAATGGGTTTGAAGTTGGTCCATTGGCGGATCACTGCTCACCAGTGAATGAATGCAGCCACTGGTGATCCACGTAATCCCTCAGATTGCTGGCTGGCTGCAGCTTTGGATCTGCAGCTCACTGTTTACCAAGAGCCGTGTTTCATCTGCTATCAAAATGTTGCCCAGAGGCTGAGCTCTGGTGTGGGCTCAGCTTTGCTTTTTGTTTACTTTTAATATTACAAAGCCAATGAGAAGGCCCAGCTGAGATCAGAGTCCAGCTCAGCTGGGTTGTCATGCTTGCATGCTAAAAATAATCCCTGCTAGGAGTGCTTCATGACTTAAACAGAGCAGCAGGAACAGTGCCTGGTTTTACAGGACAGGGAATTCAGGTGGTGTCCAGAAAAGGGGACTTGCCTGTGGTTCCATGGGGAGTTTTTGTCAGATCCAGGAAATTAACTTGAATCTGAAATTCCACTCTAGGGCTCCTGCTGTCTTGATCAGCTGCTCTTGGAAGCAATCAAATGAGTGCTGGTGGTTTTGAGTTTGGCTGTGGTTTGCTGCTCTTCTGTGCAGATGTGGCAACTGCCAATGTCACTGTTCTGCCTCCACTCCAATGCAGTGAAGCATTTCAGTCAGCTTGAGTGACTTTTAGTGCTCTCTTCTGTGGCTCTGCTTTACTTGGCAGTAGAATTGCAAGGTCACTTTCTGCAAGAGAGGCTGCTGGGGTCCAGGGCAGGTAGAAATGCATTGTGAGGGCTCCTGTGCTGGTGCTTTGGCTTGTCAGCACTCCAAGCTAGAGAGCGCTGGACTGTGTGCACTCACTGCTTGCAGCACCTTAACCTCTCTTAGGTAAGACTGTAGAAGTCTTCCCTATCAGTTAAGGGATTCTCATTCCCATTTTGTTCCTTGTGTTTAATGTTGCTTTGCTGCTACTCAAAAACCTTCCTGTTTCATTTGAGGAAAAGGCCCCTGAGAGTCTGACTCACTGAAATAAAACAGGAGTGAAAAAGAACTTTAAGGTTCCTGTTGAATGCTAGTCTACTGCCTGCTTTGGAAACAATGTCCTGCTTTATTATGTCTGGTTTAGTTAGGATCAAGTTTGTTCTGCTCCTTTGCCAAGGGATTTTAAAAGAAAAAAAGTAGAAAGAAGAGTGGTGACTATGAAACAGAAGAGGGAGTTTAGATTGCACCTGTGACTCAGCCCAAAAAAGTACCTCGGGTTTAGTACAATTTAGTCAGGAGCTTCCAGCTCTTTCTTGAGCTGCTCCTCCTTGAAGGCCTTGCTAAACCAAACCTCTTTAAGCTTAAGAGGTTAATGAGAGATGTTCTAGTACAGTAAAACTTGAGGCAGCAATGGATGTAGTTTCATCATGAGCTCACTGCCACTGAAAGGGGATGGCCCCACTTCTCCTCCCATTTTGTTCTTATTGCATGCCTTGGGCTGGTCCTGATGTTCGTGTGGCCTCAGGCCAAGCTGATGTAACTCGCTAAAATGGTGTGAGATGGGCCAAAACAAAACAAAAGCTTTTTGCCAAGTCTCTGCACTGAATCTGTGTCCCTGGAGCTGAGAAGCACACAGACCTAAGCAAGGGCAGCTCAGAGGGGGTGGAGAAGGACAGCTTGCTGGGGAGGCTTAGTTTGGCTGTGTTTTGGAACTGTCGGACCAGCACTGGTCCAGTGAGTGCTTCCCTTCCAGGAAAGAGTGGCAATATTACTTCTAAACCTGTAACAGGAAGACCTGGGCCATCAAAGTCCAGGGCTGAATTCATGGCAGGGGCTGTCTTCAAACTGGGAGCTGTGCCTTGTTAGGAAAAGCAAAAACCTTGTCCTTTGGAAGGTGCACAGACGGCTCTTGCTGGGAGGTGCTGGTGGTTGGTGACTTCTTCAGAAAGACTTGTGTCACCAGTGCTTGAGAAACTCCCTCTGCATGGGCAATGCAGCACTGGAGATTTGCCCCCACTGGCAACACTTTTAAGGAGGGTAGAAGAATGGACTGGAACCATGGGTGCGGAAAACATCAGCAAGTTAAATCCAGGAGCTAACAGGCAGTGCCACTTTAAAAATTTTCATTCTGCTCTGGAGATTATTGGCACAGTCTCCTTCAGTAAATGCAAGTGGTTGCCATGGAGGACAGGAAATCCCTCGTCTGCACAGAGAAAGAAAACATTGGAAACTGTCCTACTGTAAAGCACAGCTGCCTCTGTGCTGGGAGAGGGGTGCTTGCTTCTACGGAGTGTTTTCCAAAGGTCTCTGTTTTTGTCTGCAAATCTTTGCACATATTTGCTCTGTTTCTTAGTGGGCTGCTTGTGCGTTTAAGAAGAGCTGGACAAAGGAAGTGGGAGCAGCTGGTTAGGACTAGTTTTAAGTGCTCTGATTAATGTGAGAAGCAGGAGGGATTTTCACTTGGAAGTAAGATACTTAGCAAACTTTCAGTGTATGCCTCTCCATTGAACTCTGCAGCTCCTCTCAGTCCTGTTTCCCCCTACCTTCCCTCTCTGCCTCTTCTTGCCTCGGACCTCTTGGAGCTGCAGGCCTCTGTGCTGTGCTGGCTCTGTGTTCTCTACCTGGAAGCTTTAACTTTATCCTGGCTGCTGCTGCTGGAGCTGGGAACACCAGTTTGGGCCACGTGTGCACACTGAGCAGCTGGCCATGTGTCCCTGCAAATACCCAGATGTTTAGAGCTGGCTTGTCCTCACGAGATGGGTAAGAGGTGAGACTTGGGGCAGATCTTTCAGGATGTGTTGGTGCCACCTTTCCACTGCAGGCTCTGTGGGGGGATCCAGTTCCCTCAGGAGCTGAGACCAGACAAGTGGTGGGCTGACTAACTTTGTCAAGCCATCACTGTTAATTAACATCATCAAGCTGTATAAAGGCTGAGCTGCCTGGATGCTGCCAACACATGAATACCTCCCCTATCACCAGGGTTGTCATTCTTGCCTATGGACTGCTTCAGAGGCCAGATAATCAGGTTACTACTGATGTATACCAGTGATTATTGATCACCTGTAAATACTGGTCACCACTGGATCAGGAATTTCCCTTTTTCCAGAGACAGGTTTGTCAGTTGTTTAGTTCAAGTTTGGTTCTGTCCCACTGCTGTCCACACCACTGCAACCCCAAGCTGTGTTTGGAACAGAAAAAGAGAAGGCCATGTCTGACTTGGTGAGCTTTACCCTTTGCTCAGCAGTGTTTCCTGGGTCAAGTTTTTGAGCTGATGCTTATGAAACTGGACTTGTTTCAAGGCTCCAGAGGATATTCCTGCAAGTAGGCTGTGGTGTTCTGGCTGGAAAGGAAAGGAAGCTGTGCTCATCAGCTTCTCTTCGTACACCAGTCACTGCTTTCAACATGATGTGTTAAATCAGCAGCAAGGTCTCTGGGGACCCCTTTTGGGATTGCTCATAGGGACATTGTGGGTGAATTTAAGGTACCTTTGGCACCCAGTGTGATGGGAATGGTGTCAAAATCCCAGAACTCCTGTATCCTTCCTGAGGCTGCTCCAGGATTTCCCCTGCAGCTGTTCCCAGCCTTGCCACAGCCCAGCTTTGCTGCAGTGCAGAATGTTCAAAGGACCCTCTTGCTCTGCTTCTTCTCACGTTGGCAGAATCTTTTGATGTCACCTGGCATGGCTGTGTTGACTCGTGTCAACGCAAGACTGATTTACACCAGCAGGGCTCCCTGGCTGTGTTTGCCCAGCCCTGAATAAGGCAGGTTGTGACGTCTGTCTGGAGTCGCCACAAGGCCACCCGATCCATGTCTTCCTTTTATGACTGACCACAAAGTGCCACCTCCTCCTTTCCACCACCAGCCCTCCCTAGGTATATTTGCACAAATCAAGTCCCACCCTCTGTGCTGCTTTTATTTTCCCATCAATAGCTGGGAATGCTGTGGTGTTTCAGATGTCTTCACCTTGCTGGGATGGGGTTCCTCTTCCCTGGTGGGAGGCTGGGCTTTTTAAGCTTCACTTCCATCTTGCAGAATGCCTGTTTAACCCTTAATTCTGGGGCTGAACTGGCACTGTTTGGCCCATTGGTGTAGGGTCTGTCTGGGTTTCTTATGGGCCACCTGATTCTCAGAGTGTTTCTAGTCCTTTGGCCTGTAAAACATGCAAGGTGACACAGAAACCACTCACTGATGTCAAGAGGACCATGTGAAAAAGAAACCCCCTGCCCGTCCCTTAGGTGTGTGCAAAAGGAGGAATAAAAGGCAATAAATGAAAACAGAGATGGTCTTGCTCATCTTCAATGACAATGTCAATGACAACCATTCTGGAAACTGTGTGTTGCATGGAGCCTGTTCTTTTAATTTTTCAGAGGACCAGGACATCCTTTTGTTAAAAGAAGGGGCTAAAGAACTTGCTCAGGGATAAACAAATCTCTTGCATTACACCTCGTGACAACATTTTCTTCCTTTGTGGCAAAAAGGACATCAAGAGCTTGATGTTCTGCAGCAGAAAGGCAGGAGGCAATGCTAATGGAACCAGTGCTGGGTGGTTGTGTGTCTGTCCATCTTTTACACACACACCATCTCTTTATGTCAGACATTTCAAGGGGCTCTGGAGAGGATGACTTAGAAAATCCTTTGGGCTGCAAAAAGCCAAGTGCAAAATGTAATGTGGCACCTGGGTGCTGGGCATGGCTCAGCCTCCGCTCAAATTAGGGGGAGATGAAAGATTTATTTGCTCTCCTTGGGACTGTGAACATGGTATTTGTGTGCTTCAGTGAAATGGCAAGCTGGAGGATGTGCTCTGGAGGGAGAAACACGACGCTTGGCTGAAAAGCTTTCCTCGGGCAGGGTAATTTGGTCTACAGAAACTGGTTAATCATAAAAGCCATGTGGTGTGCGAGGACACAAGGCTTAAAGTACCAGAGCTTCCTTGGTGCACACAAGCAGCAGGGGGAGGTACAGTGCAAACAGGGAGTTCTTGTGGGAGACAGGCATCCCTGTGCTTCGGTGGAGAAATCTTTGTAAATAAACCACCCGGCTCTGTTTGGTTTCTGAGCAGCTAAAAAAGGAGCAAGGACACCAGGCGGACACTGCTGACTGATGGCTGGTGAGAGATGGATTGCTTTGGGGAAAGATGGAGGTGGTGACAGCTTCCTGCCCTCTTTCCTGCCCCGACTTCAGCCCCAGCAGGAAGGATGTAGGAATTGTGTTATCGCGTGTTGGCATTGTGCTGTTGGATATTCCTGCTTGGTGTTCAGTAACCCGCTCCACAGTGGGTGGTGCAGATAAGAAGGGGCCTGCAAGAGTGGCCTGGGGAGCAGGCTCAGCAGGCAGCCCCAGATCCATTCCTTGCTCCTGGAACAATGGTTCTGGGGTCTTCTGTGGGCTGGACAGGTAGAGCACGTCTGGGGAGGTATAAAAAGGGACCATTTCTTTCAAAAGCATGACAGAGAGAAGGAAATGGGAGCTCTGAGTGCACCTCCTGCCCTCTGCCTGCCCCTCTATGCCAGTGTGTGCATATCCTGTGCCTACCAAAGCCACAAGATAAGGCAGCCCTGGAAGGAGACTTGTGTTTCTGGGTGAGTGACTGAGCTCTGGGCTGAAATTACACCATGCTTGTTTAAGTGGCTGTCCTGCAGCTCTGCAGAGGCCTGACAAAGCAGGCAGGGGAGAGCTGGGGAGGTGTCTGTCCCCCAGGGGGTTGCAAAGAGAGGTCCAGCATGGTGGGGAGCTGATTCCCCACTAATTTCACCAGAGGTGTGGCAGCACCCCCCAGCTCCAGCACTCTCCAGTAGCACAGTCCTGTGACTTTTCAGTGCTCAGAGATGGTTTTCCTTGCTCTCCCAAGAAGGTGAGGAAGATGTTGTGTTGGATGGACACGTGTTGGAGCTGCTTTGCCCATGGCATGCCATGGGAAATTGGTCAGCAAGTCAGTCGACATCCTGGGCTGCACAGTGGGTTTGGGGCAGGTCAAATCCTGCTGAGGTCTATGGAAGAGGCATTTTCTGTCCCTGTAATGTCAGGATGCACTGCAAAGCATGGCTACATCATGGGTGTGCTAGCTTTACAGAAAGCTGTTCCTCAGCATTCTGCAAAGCTGCTCAAGGCAGGACCTTTGGTAGTGTTTGTGTAACACCTCGTGTACAGGAGTTCCAGCCCCAGCTCTAGGTGATCAGCCCAGGAGCAGGTGCTTCCTGAGTCCTCTGAACCTTTGGGGCTCTTTGCTCTGCAGAGCTGGACCTGAGAAAATGGGTCCATCCCCTTGGCCTGGAATTGTAGGAATGCTTAAAGGGAAGAGTTGTAATGCTGAAGTGAACAAGTGCAGATCAAAGGGGTGGAAATGGAGGGGAGGGACAGTGTCACCCACAATGCTGGGATAAAGGATCCCTTGGCTGCAGGAATAATGTGTCTTCAGTGTTGTCATCCAGGCCCAGAGAGGTGTATCCCTCCACATCCGTGACTGCCGTGTTTGCTGATGAGGAGTGTCCATGTGCCACCCGATTCCCAGATGGAGGACAAGCTGCTTGCTTGGTGGAAGGAGAGGGTAAAGGACCTTTGCTCTGCCCTGAACCTCCCCATGGGCTCCACCTTTCCTTGTATCCCTGCCTGGCCACTCCATTAGGCCTCCTGGAGAGCAGTGAACCTCCAAGACAACCTGGACAAGAAAAAGACTGAACTAAAGGAGGGTCTTTTGGGCCATTTGTTGGGAGGTGATGGTGGGATTCCTGTGGCTGCTCATCTTTCTTGCAATGGTGCCAGCTTTTCCTGCTGGGCAGCAGGCTCCTTGAGGCCCCAATGCCTGATGTGGGGTGTTGTGGTGAGGTTCCTGTGCTGGACAACCTCGTGTATCACTAGGGCCTGTCATTGTTTGGCACGTTAATGGGATTGTTTTCCCACTTCAGCTGTATTCATATCAGCTTTAAACCAAATGCTCTGAAATCAGTCCAAGAAAGGAATATTTGTTGCTGAATTTGGGGTTTGCCAGGTCTGTCTGTGCAGCAGGCACAGGCCACAGGAACCCTGGCAGCTCTGTTTGCTGCCCAGCTGCAGCCACAAGCACAATGCATGGCAGGGCTCCCACCCTCACCTTGTCTGTAAATATTTGTATCCTTCCCTGGTCAAATGCCTGGTATTTGCACAGGGAGAAGGCAACGGGCATTTAAGAATTAATTTTGTGTGCAGCCCGTTCACAGGAGCTGTGCAGGAAGGCATCTTGGTGGGACTGTGGGATAACAAAGCAGAGGGAGCAGCAATGATTCCTTCTGCTGTTAATGATGCCAAGGTCTCAGCAATGTTCCTTCGGGGATTTATGGAGCACTGAGCTTATCACCTGCCTGCAAACCAGGAGCTGCTTTAGGCTTGAAGGGTTTGTAGGCAGCTGCAAAGAGCAGGGCTCTTGCTAATAACGTGTCTAATCTCTCATCTCCTGCTGCCTTCCCAGCCAGCCAGCCCCAGTGGTTACAGATTTACAGTTTCTTTTTCTGAGCCTCACCAGGGGTCTGTGGTAGCCCAGCTGCCCAGAAAAAGGATAAGGTGAGCAGGCAGCCCTTGCCAGCATTCCTGCAGCGCCATGGCCCCTCCGGGATCAGCAACATTCCCAGTGCTACAGGCAGCTTTCTGTGCAGCAAAGGAACATGGTGGGGCTCTGATTTGAGGCTCAGCAGCCTTAACTTTGTGGGGACCTTGCTTGGCAGTTCCTGCCTGGATGCCACCCTCCCTTCCCTGTGTGTGGGTGAATCAGCATTACTTTGGATCCACTGCATCAGGGTTGTCACCCATGTGATCTTCTGCCCACCCTTGCCCCATCAGTGGCTGTTTGGTGGATTGGATGAGGGATCTGCTCCAGTTTAAAACCCTCTTCCCTCCTGATGGATCCTTCACCATCCTCACAAAACCCAGACGTGCCTTGTTCCATCCTACCAAAAAAGTGTCTGATCGTTTTTGAACTGTCATGGTGTCTTCATCCCCCTCAGAGACGAAAGAAGGGGGAGGGATCAGCAGACAAGCCAGGCACAATGAAAATCATTACCCTAATTTCTTGTCTCTAAACTGCTGCAATCACTGTGGAAGGTGTAAAATGCACCTTTAGGGCACATCTCCATTGTAGCCTTTGGTGTGTGGACTGCTCCTTGCAGCAGCCTGGAGCATGTCATGCATCCCAAGCAGGATGGCTGTTCCCATGAGGAAGCAGAGGGAAGCATCCGTGGATGCTCATGCACTACTCACCTCTGCTGGGGTCCAGATTTAATTTCCAGCCATTTTCCTGGTGCTGTTCAGGAACACCCACCCTCTCCCTACTCAAACAAAAGAAGCTTTTTGGGAAAGATTTGCCAAATGTTTCTCTTTGCAGCAACACAATCTTAACTCCTTCTTCTTGCCTCACTTTATATCCACAACACCAGTTTGTGAGGCCAGGAGTGAAACAGGGAAATGATCCAGGCTAAAAGGAACCCGGTGAAATGGATGGTTTGTTTGGAGTGTCACTCCACTTGAGAGATTGTGGCCATGGCCTGAGACATTAGGTGGATTTCCTAAGACTTTTGGGTACAGGCATATTTTGCCTGAAAAGCCACAAATGTGGTCTCAGAGAAGGGTTTGGAGAAACATGCAGCTGTGTCTATTTGTATGTCAGCTTTTGAAGGTAGTGACAGCACATCTCAGGGCAAAAAAAAATCCCCAATCCCTACATTACACCCACAATTGGTCAAAATGAGTGTGAATGATGCACCAGGTGGAGTCTGACACTATTCCATTTTCTGATTATCTTGTTGGCAAGATGTTTGCCCTGGTTAGAGGGGTATAACACTGTGACAGAGTCAAAAACTCTATTTCGACCTAGGGAAGGGGCAGGCAGCAGCAGAAGGGGCTGGCCTGTGTGAGGAGGCGAGGAGGCAGCTGGTGTTTTTACTGGTGAGTCTCTGCCTCCTCCACTTGCACGTTTTCACACAGTGTATTCCCACTTCCTCAGGAAGTGCTCATTCTTTTCAGTGTAGAAGTTTCATTAATGGCTTTTCTGGGTTGACAGGAGGGATGCTGCTCTTTCAGAAGTGGCTGGTCACCTTTCTTTGCTCAGTGCAGAACAGCTGCTGGCCCTGCCTTGGCAAGTCCAGCCACACTCTGCCCATATGTTTTGCCTGTCTCAGGGCACTGGGAGGAAAACTTTTTAGGGTATTTTTTCCTTTAGTTCTCCCCTTTTGTCACCTTCCTTGTGGGTTCACCTTGGGACGACCCAGGTGAGGAACTGGTTTTGTTTTCCTCAGTGTGAGCAGGGACAGCCCAGCCTGTGGGAGAAAGGTCAGGTCTGCATGTCCTGCTAAACAAGGCAGGGCCAGCCCTTCTCCAGCCTGCTTGCCCATGGGGCTTGGTTTGTAGCCCAGCAGTGCTCTGCCACTCACAGCTGGGGTGTGGCTGGAGGTGGTGGCACCCAGCAGGGGAGTGGCACACGTGTGACAGCCTCAGGGTGATGAACACCCCACACAGGGCAATCAAACCTGCCTGCAAGAAGGGCTGCAGCCTTCACATGATTTGAGGAGTGGGTAATTTAGGGCCACAGCAGCACAGTGGGATGCTCAGGTGCTCAGGACAATTCCTGCCTGCTGGAACATGCAGCTACAGCCACATCTTTGCCTCTGCCAGAGATTGGTCTCCAGCTTCTCTTTATTTAGAACCTGTGGAAGTGTGGAAACTTCTGAGAAGAGCTGGAAGTGCTGTTGCTGTTCTCTAGCAGGTTTTCCTCTTCCAGAGGAGATTCCAGACTATGCTGGAGGTCACATTTCTTCCTCTTGTTCTGCTTGGTTGCTGGGTGCTCATCCTTGAGAAATAGTGGCATCTGGGGAGGTACAAACCTGTTGGGTACTTGCATCTCACATCACTGGGTCAGTGTTTGTAGGACACCTGGTTTATTCCTGAAAGGGAAAGTGCTGGGAAAGCCCCTTCCCTCAGCACACAACTCCTCAGTGTCCCTGCAGAGGAGGAGTGCTGGCCCTGGGCTAATGAAGCTGCTAAGGGAAACAGACTATTCTTGTCCTTTTGGCCACCTGCAGAAACCATCACAACTGCAGAGGTTTGGTCAGATTAGAAGCATTTTACATCTGCTGTCCTGCCACCTCTAACCTTGAAGGTGTTTTTTCCTGCTGGTTTTTTTACTGTTTTAAATTTCTTTGGCTCTTCTGGAAGCACATTGGAGGAGCTGAAATTTGGTTGTTCCTCCCATAACTGCATTCCAAGGCTCTGCCCTCCAGAATGAAGCCAGGACAGCCGTCCTGTTTTGTCCCGTGGTGAATCCTGTGCCACCTCCTGCCCTTTGCCACGCTCCTTCCCTGAGCTGCAGGCTGTGGTTTCAAGGCTCCTGAGAACCACATCAGAAAATACCCCAGCCCCGTGATGAAAGGGGCAAACTCAATGCAAACCCACTTCTCTGGTTCAGATTTGTTGAATATTTTTGTCTCACTGGAAGGCCCTGTGCCACATCAGGAGCTGCCTGTCTCCGTGTCCCACTGGCTGCACCACGGCTTGCCTGTTTTCCTGCACAGAGCCAACACAAACTCCATGAACCACGGCTAATTGGGTAGAAATTGAGTGTTCTGCTTGTGCAAGACCGAGATGGAATGTATGCTGTTGAGTGGACTGGTGCACAGATGCTCTGGTGCTCCTGATGGGGGACAGTCAGCCCTGGCACTTGGATGCTGTCCCTGAGTCCTGGCACAGCCTGCTGGCATGGGAGCCTGGTTGTGACCGTGTCTCACAGCATCCCTGGGTCCTCCCCACTGCTGGGAGTGCAGGTGCAGATGCTGATGTGGCACAGCTGAGATGTGAGAACTCTTTAAGTCCCCACAGCTTGCAGCATCTGACATCAATTGTTTCTTTCACTGTAAATCTGTTGCTACACAATTTCGCTTTGCAGCCTTTCAAACAGGCACATCTGTCAGATTTTCATGTTGTCAGTGCTTTGTCATGTGGGATTTTCTATTTATTAAGAGCAGGGCTTTTACCAAACAAGCATCTCAGTCACCATCTCAGTTAAAAAAGCAAGCTTACCTGAAGTCATCTTGGGGAATGCTTTAACTTAAGGATGGTGTTCGACCCCTCCAGAATCTATGATTATAGAACGTGGCCAGCTTTTGTCACCCTTCAGGCCCCAGCAGAGAGATGTGATCTGCTTCGTCTTCACCCTTAATTTTGCTTGTATGGATAATTTAACATCTACTCGAACACTAGGGAAAAAATTATATATATATATATATATATATATATATATAAAACAATTATGTATACACCTTCTGAGTATACATAAAATGGGAGCCCCACAACTGGTGCCCTGCCCTTCCCTGTGCTCTCCAGCCCAGAATTTTGGCATGGCACTCCATCCCATGGGAGCATGAGGAGGAGAAGAGGGTGAGGGAATCTCTTAGTAATGCTATGGTCATCAGAAAGTCGGTCCCTGCAGCCAAACTTAAACTCTGCCAGCCATGTGGGCAGGCTTAAAGCCTGGGTCATGTGGCGTGGATGCAAATTTAGTGCTCTTGAAAACCGAGCTAAGCCTGAGGGCTCTACAGTAAGCCCGTGGAGAGCAGCTGTTGTGGCAGCGCATAAACGAGTGGGAAGGGAAAAACACTCTTTCCTTGTTTCAGAGAGAGAAGAATCTCTCCTGCCTGGGGCCCTGCTGTGCAAGGAACTGCGGGGCTGCGTGTCAGGCTGTGGCTTGAGTGGCAGGATCAAGATGGGGACAACTGTCTTGGCTGCAGAGCTGAAAGGATGGAAAACCCCACAGCTTTGTCTGCCAGGGCAGCTCAGCTGTGTGCCAGCAGGCAAAGGGACAGCCAGGGGCTCCAGAGCCACCAGAGCAGCTGAGCACTGCTAGGATATGGGAAGAGTTAAGCAGTCTGGACACAAGGAATGAGCTGTGGTGTTCCTTCTGTGATTTAAAGAGGGAAAAATGCACCCTCCCTCTCAGATGCTTCCTTCTGTCCAAAAAAGGCTAAATAGGCTCAGTGAAAAGCCAGCAGAGGCATTCCTCATATTCTCTGGAGTAACTGGATGTAAAAGCCTGGATTTAAAGGGGTAGCTTGCAGCAGATTAAATGCAACTCTGAAAGGAATTCATCTCCTGCAGGAAAGCTGGCTGTGGTTTCCATAGGGAAGGGTGAGCTGTGTGCCAGTGAAAGATGAGTCTGTGTACGAGATGGGTCTTAACAAACACAGATGATTCATAAGTCAGCACAGATTATTAAACACAGGTGGCCAGTTTGTCTTTATTTTATTAGGGACAGCTTACATGCACAGTAATAACCCCAGGCCTCAGCTGGGCTCAGCAGCTACCAAACACCCTGGTTAATGGAATTAACCCTGATCCAAACCCTGTTCCTGTCAATGGGGGACTCTCTCCTGACTTTCAACGTGCTTTGGAGTGTGACCAAAGTGAGTTTCATGAGCTCTTTCAATACATTCTGTCATCCTCCTGCAGCCAGCCAGGCTGTGCTGTCCTCTCTGGGCCAGGACTGCAGGCACTCACTGCACTCTTTGCTGGTGCCTGTTGTCCACTTACAAAACACATGGGAGGGCTGGCTTGCAAAATTGCAAAATTACCTCCACGTAGAAAAAAGCCACCTCTGGCACCCAGCAATGAGTCACAGAGGCAGTCTGGGGCTTGAAGGAAGGGCAGGGAGGGGGCTGAGAAAAATCTTTAAAAGTGAAAGGAAAATTAAGGTAATTAAGGTGGGAGGAAGGGGCGGGGATTAAGATGATTGCCAATATCAGCGGGATGGGGAAGGGAGGGATCCCTGGCAGACAGACACTGTGGTCCTTCCTTCCCATCTCCAGCCAGCAAGAGATGAGAGCAGCACAGGGGCACTCCTTCGTGGTGGGTGGATCACTGCCTCCCCCTCCCAAATGGATCAGAGCTGGACAGAGGTGCACCCTGTTTTTGGGGGTTTTTTGGGCTCATTGCCCAAAAGCAGGATTTCCAGGAGGATTTCCTTGTCCTAGGGGATGAGCAGGAAGGTGTCTGTAGGCCAAGGAGCCCCATCAGGCAGCACATACCAGCTACTCTGAAAACCACTGAAAACTACTCTGAACTCTTGCCCCATCAGACCCCACACTCCTGCGGGGGGCTTGTGGCTTCTTTTCAGATCCTGGTCCTGTTTGGGGTGGAGTTTCCCACTCCCATGACAGTGGTCAGCCAGAGCATCCCTAGTGAGCATGGCTGAGACTATGTGAAAAGTGAAGGTTAGGGGATAAAGTGTGGGAAGAAGGAAAACAATTGATACGGGGGGTGGAGGAGGGGATCTGTAAGAATGTTTTGGTCACTTTGGGTGGCAGTTTCTTATCTCCCTTGGGCAGAATTTCTGGGACTTTCTGGGACTCTCTGAGTGAGTGAGATGCAGAAGTTTCTTCATCCGTGAAGTCAGGGCTGCTTTTGCTTGGACCTTTATACTGGGGAAAGGGCTCCAGGGAAGACTCCTGAAGAGAAACTGGGGAGGCAGGGAGGTGGGGCAGTGTCACTCCTTAGCTGCCTTTGTAGGGTAAGGATTAAGCTCTTCACCTCAGTACCTTCTGCAAATGCCAAGCCCGGGCAGCTCATTCTCTGGCAGTGCCTCGACAGGAATTTTGCAGTATCTCCAAATCAGACCTGTGCCTGTTGGGGGCTCTTACCCTGCAAAACTCGGTCACACGTGGGAAGCCAAGCTGCAGGTCCTTGCCCACTGCCTGCTGGCAAAGTGCAGACTTCAGGGGGGTGTGACAGAACAGGGTCTTCTTGCTGAAGGGCCCTGCTGGAGCCCCTCCCAAGGGTCACAGTCCCCTGGTCCCTTTGCAGGTGCCTTGGGAGCAGGCTGCACCCACCCGTGTGGGCAGTGCGCTCTGCTCTGGCTGCTGCACGCTCACTAATTGATGCTGGCACCCCGAGGAGGACTTTTGGAGGCTGTCAGGAGCAGTTCCCGATGCTTGGCAGAGCTTCCATGCAGCTGCTGGATGGAGGCTGCAGGTCAGGCCCTCACAAGGGGGCTCAGCCAGGCGAGGACTTTGTGCACATCAGTGCCTGGAGGTTCCCTGAGCAGGTTCCCATCTGATTTGTGTGTTTATTGTGTGCCTGGAATGGAATACATACTCAAGCTCTTTTCTAAGGAAAGAATTTCAAAGTTACTGCCATGAGCAGCAGGGCTGGCTTCCCTTTTTGTGATGGGGGAAAGGAAAGGATTGCCACCAAAATCAAGTAGCTTTTAATGTACACTTGATGGCCAAGTGCTGACCTGCAGCAAGCTGGAACCAACTGAGAAACCACCCTCTGTCTCTTTCTCTCTTCCCCACCAAGTGTCTGGCTCTAAGCAGCACAGACCACCCCACAAAATCTCACACATCTCCTGTTGGGTGAAGCACTGCCCAGAGGTGGGAATACCCACGTGGATTTTCTGTGGGGCACAGCCAGCCCCAAGAAGGTGATGAAGTTAAACAGGAGTGTGTTTAAAGGAAGGGAGAGGATATGGCTTGTCTGGGCTTTTCCTTGAAAGGAAATGCCCTTTGAGAGGAGGCCTGGGAGAGGTGGATGCCAGGGCTCAGGGAGCAGGATGCAGTGACTTCCAGAAGCTGCAGAGGGGGAAGGACTGCAGTGAGGTTAATTTGGCCCTCTGGCAAACTGAGGGTGGCAGGGAGTGACTCAGCTGGTTGTTCTGCCCTTGACTGTCTGCAACCCTGTGCACTGACGTTGGAGGAGCTCAATGAATGGCAAATCCAGCTTTGGCTCACCTGAAAGGATCCAGCTTGGATTTGCCAGATGTGTTTCAGGGGAGACCATTCCCGGCTGGCTGTGATGGAAGGGCTGAGGGATCTTCAGGCAGACTTGCTGGCATGGCTGCAGCTTGAGATCCCCAGCCAGGGCCAGCATCCCCAGGGCTCTGAGCAGAGAGTGGAGCTGGGGGCTGAGCCAAGAGCTGCTGGGAGCCCTGCATGGTCCAGTGGCTTCCCAGCCCTCCCTCCCCACTGTGCCTCGGTGCTCCAGTGCATTGTGGGCTGCGTGGGCAGAGCATCCTCCTGGGAGGAGGGAATTGCTGACCACTGCGAAGCAGAGGAAAGCCTGGTTTAAAATAGCTTTGTGGGTGAGTCCTATTCCAGCCTGCGTCCATGCAAAATCGTTTAAAAATCAGTTAATTCAGTTAAGAATACAAGAAGGGGTGTGTGTGAAGGCTTATCTACCTCTTGTGACCAGGGAGCTCAACACTAAAATCTGTGATTTTAAGAAAGAAGAACAGGACCTGTGCTTGGGTCCAGACAGGATCATGGCATCAGACAGACCCCCACTTCTTTGTCAGAGAGCACCCATGATATCTGAACCCAGAAATGGTGTGGGTTTGGATGCAGCGCAGGGCAGAGGGTGGAAACTCTTAATCAGCTCATCAGCACTGATGCCAATTTATAAATTGGTCCTTGGGGCTTGCCTTTAGATTTTCAGAAGGACATCGGGGTGATGCTGGCAGAGACTCTCCTGTCTTAAATAACTTGGAAGAGAAAGAGAGAGGAAAAGCAGAATCAGGAAGACAAACATGAATGGGGAGGATAAATCTCCTGCCTGGCATCGAGTCTCCCTTTTTGCTGTGCTGAAGTTACTTTCCCTCAGCTTGCAGATTCTAAGCTGCTTGGCTTGTCTCCCCCCTCACCTCCTGGTTCAATTCTTTGATCTGAAAAGGCAATTACTCAGTGAAAGCAGGCAGTTGGGACTTTTCTCAGGAGTGTGACTCAGCCTTTGCAACAGCGAGTGCCCAAGGCTCCCAGCTGCTGAGCCTGCACAGCTGGGCACAGGTGAGGTGCTCAAGGAGTTTTTTTTTTTTTTTTTTTCTCTCCAAGGCTCTAATTTCCCTCAATTTAAATTGGCTGCTGCACTTTCCTGCTGTTTCTAACTGGCCTTTAAGGGAGTGTGTACCTGGATTGCAGGCATGGGAGGGTAAAGGAGTCAGGAGTGCATTTCTCCAACACTCCTCAAATTGCTGGCCCTGAGCAGGACCCTTTTCCCAGCTTTATCCTGCCAATTATTTATTTTTTGTATTTCTGTGACTTAACAGCAGATTGAAATCTCTGTGTATCTCTAGCTTTGCTTCCTGTCTGCTCATGATAGGCATGACATCTCTACAGAGATCTCCATGTTCCTTCAAGGAACCAGACTTTACTTTTCAAGAGAGCTAAAGAACCAGCACCTCGGTTCCTTGGGCACCAGTAAAATCCCTGATCTGTGAGATTTCCTGCCAGCTCAGAGTGTCATAAAAATGACAGAGCCAAGAAAGTGCTTTGAACACTTGAAAGAGTGCTGGGATCCACCTTTTAACCATTTTTTTTTTCTCTGTGGGCAGAAGATTGTGTGTCTCTTGTGCTGCTTTAGACAACGTCAGAGATTTTTTGCAATCCTGGCTCTGCTCTTTGAGGAAGAAGCCCACACCACAAACTCCATAAGTCTCACCACAAGAGTCTTGCAAGCTGGAAAATATCTGCAACCTTCCCTCTCTTGCCTTGTAAAAGGACACAGGTAGAAACCTTAGCCTCCTTCCTTGTGTCACAAAGCATCAAGGGCAATTTGTGGTGGAAAACACAAACCCCAGGAATATTCTACATGACCCCTTCCCCACGGGTGACCCCCCTTCCACGTCACTGCCCCTTTCCCCAGGTCTCTTCCATAATATTTCCTATTTGCACCTCTGGAAAGAAGCAGTGTTTTGAGGCACAGGTTCTGGCTGTGGGGCAGCTTTGCCACCAGCCCTGGCCCTCTCTCCAGTGCTGGGCTGGCAGCACCACGGCAGGGCAATGACTCAGTGCCTGGCAGAGGCAGGGAGGGGAGGCAGCAGCCCCCAACCTGCGGCTGAACAGGCTCAGCTTTGTGCTGGACATCTTAAAAGGAGCTTTATGACTCCTCTCAGCACAGCATGAGCCCCAGCTCCTGCACAGGCCCTTCTTTGTGGGTGGTGACATGGTGGAGGCGAAGCCAAGCAGGAGGTGGGGAACAGCACTGCTGGCAGGGTCCCTCGAGAGGACTGGGACTGGGAGAGGGTAAGAGCCAGGACAGGGAAGCAACACCCCGGGGTGCCTGATTCTGATCAATCCCCAGGGGAGGTAGGTACCCTAAGGGTGTGCCAGGGATCTGACTGAGCCCTGAGTTGGTGGTGGTCCCTGGATGTCACTTAGAGTCACCAAAAGCATAGCTGGCTGCTGAAGACTCTTCCAAGCTGGTGGGTCAGAGGTCCCAGGAAAGATGGGGGAATACTTAGGCACACCTTGTGTATTGCAATTCCGTGTAAATATGCAAAATCTCGGCTCTGCAAGGTTTTGATTCACACTTCCTCCGCTTGGTTTCACGTCAAAAAAACCCCACCAAACCCTCTGCAGCTGCCTCCTCCTCTCTCAGTCACAGGGACATCTGTAGGAGCCCTTGCTTTTACCATTTGTCTCTCAAAATATCAATTTTCACTTCGATGGAGCTGAATGGTTTCTCCCCCATTTCCATCAGTGGGTAACGAGCCGGGGATGCTCTCTGCTCTCTGCTGCTGCCTCTGCCCGGCTGGCAGGGTGCACATGTTCATGCAAGGCGTGTTGCTGGGAGACCCAGAGTCCCCCTTGCTGCCTTGGCCTGGCCCTGAGCACGTTAATCTCTGCCTCAGCTCAGCACACAGACATCTGCTGCTGTTTTTCCAGACGGTGCCGTGCCGGGGTGATCCAACACAGGGACAGCTCCTGCAGCTCAGCTGCCCCTTAAGGCCACCTCAGAGCAGAGGCAAAGGCTGGGACCCACCTTGCACAGCGCCAGGGCATCTCCAGGAGGGGAGCTACTCCACATTTCTGCTGCTCCATGTCGGGGTGATTCCCACCTGTTGGTGGGGTTTATTGCAGAGTAGGGCTGGGAAATGTCCCTTCTGCAACTGTTGTCTAATTTTGCTTGAATCCCCCCTCCAGGCAAGGAGCTAAAAGACAAGAATGTTAAAACACTGTTTGCAGCCAGGCCAGTGCCCTTGATGCACAACTCCAATTTATTTTAGTGCTCCATCACTTCTGTGGTGTCACCTCAGTAACTGCAGGGCATTCCCATGGCACAAATCCTGGAGTGATGCAGGATGAACTTGGCCTAAATTTGTAGAAACAGCTGAGACTGAATAATTTGTCTTCTAGGTACGTCAGTGACCCTGAAGACGGGGCTGCCAAGTGCTGTGACAAGCCTTGTGTGACAGCAGCAGTGCTTACAGCAGCCATGCAGAGCCTGCTGGTGCTGAGCTGGTGCCCAGGTGGGGGTGGGAGGTGCTGGTGGTCTGCAGGCTGGGATACTCCTGCTCACAAATCCAGCCCTTGAGCCAGGTTTCACATCCTCCTTGCAGCTGGGGGCATCAAGCCTTGGCTGGACCAGGCAGTACAGGCAGGTTGTTACACAGAGGGAAAGCTGGGAATTGCTTCTCTCAGCTCAGTCCTGATGGCTTTGGACTGGACAGGGTCCATAAGTGAAAGGCTTGCCCCAAACCCAGACAGGAGGCACCAGCCCCAGAGTGCTTGAGGCTGGCAGGTTGGGATCACACCCATTTACCAGCCTGGAAATCCTGGTGCTGGGCTGCCCAATGGCATTTTTTGAGAAGCTTTCAAGAAAAATACTTCTTATACATGGGCCTCTGCCCAGAAACCCATGCAGCTGCATGGCTTGGAGAAGCTGGATCACCTGAAACCTCTGCAGAAGAGCAGGGTGCTTTTTTAAATGGCCCCTCCATCACAGATTGCAAACTAATACCAAAAGTGAAAAAGGTGAGAACACGCCCCTTCAGAATGGGAAATAGCTCCCTGCAGACATATGGGGATGCTAAAACCAGGCAACAGGTGAATTAACACAACTACTAGCCACTTTTTAAATTTCTTGAAAGTGCCAAGGTGTATTTTTAGCACCTGAGTTTTTGGTGGTTTAGGTCTGAAACCACCACAAAGGCTGAAAATCAAGCCTGCTTTACTGAGCCCCACAGCTGTGCTTGGGCAGCCAGGCATTAAAAAAGAAAAAAAAGCCATGTAGCTGGGGAATTCAAACACAATCTGTTGCAAACCTGGTTTGCTGGGAAGGTGAGGCAGGGCCAGGGGAAAAAAAAATGGTCCAAGGGGCATTCTGTTGCTCTTGCACCTCTGTGCTGGGGGATATAGTGAGAATAAATGTCTATGTCCTGCAGCAAGGGGTATTACAGCTCACCAGGGCTCTGGGGCTTGTTGCTGTCTGAGGTACAGATACCAGTTAAACTAATCCTCTAAAAATGCTGTAGCATCCTCTTAATTCCTTTTAAACTGGATTTCCCTCTGGACAGCAGAGCCCTGAGTTTGTGCCGTGGTTGGATGAGCTGTGCTGAGGTGCTGGGTGGGGAGCTGGTGGAAGCTGGTGGGTCTCATTGTCTCCACACTGTGAGGGGGCAGGAAATTTGGGTGCAGGGCCTGGGGGATGGCCAGGCTTATTTTAATATATGAAAATTTACAAGGAACAGGGAGAAAAGCAACCCTAAAACTTTCCTTTCCTAGATTTCCACAAAACTCCCAGCAGAGCAAGCAGTTGCTTGAAGCACATCCACACTTGGGTTCACCCAAGTTTTCAGAGTCAGGAAACAAGATACAAACTCCATCCCACCAAGCCTCTTCTTTCAGAAAAATGCTTTCTTCTTCTTCTTCATGTCATGAAGGAGGTTTCCCTCATGTGAGAACACTGTGACAGACAATTTGTAGGCTTCCCACAACAAAATTTAGAGGGGAGGAAACTTTCCCCATTTTGCACGTCCTGAGGGAGCAAAAGGCAAAAAGCACACCCAAAGTGTTGATATCCCTGCATCAGGATCCAAGGCTGCTGGTTGTCCTTGGAGCTGGGCTGAAAGAAATGCCACTGAAATGGGAAGGAGAAAAGGGAGGGAAGAGACAAAGCGAAGATGGAGAGAGGCAGAGAGCTGGGTACAAGGAGAGACTGAGGTTACAGGTTACTGAGCATGTCAAAATCAGGTTTCCTGGCATCCTGTACGACTTTACAGGGACACAATCCATGTTTTACAGCAGCAGTGATTCAAGTTTAACCCACAAATGCTCTGGACCCTCATGCATCTGTGAGCAGTCTCCTGCATCCTGAGGGCAAAGTCACACCTGCACCAGCATGGCAGATTCATCACAGTGGGACTGATGCCTTTTCCCCCTCAGTGCCCTTCAGATTCTTTCAGGAGCTGGGCTGTGGCTGGCCAGGCTCAGAAGAAGGGCTGGAAATAAGGTGGCCAGGTGGGTTTTGGGTGGCCAGAGTGGGTGAAACGTGGGTCAGATGATCCCAGGAGAGGGAGAGCTAAGAAGGGAAAGGTGACCTAGACAAGGCCAGGAGGAACGTGGCTCCTCCACCTAGAGAAGAGAGACAATAGCAGCATTTGGGGCCACTTTGTCTCCTGGTAATTCATGCTGCTGATTTCTGCTCGTTGAGCCCAGACAGGCCTTCTGGGGGAAGTCTAAACATTAACAAAGCAAGCGGTGTGCACAGAGCAGGGCAGCTCAAACACAGCGTGGGTGGTTTGCTGGAGGGCATTCACACGCAGCCGTGGCACAGGGGGGTCCCTCCTGATGCTGGGCATGCATTGGTCAAGGCTGCATTTTATCAACTCAGCAAATATTTGTTTGCATCTCTGACCTTCAGAATTTCCCATCATGGGCATGATTCTGGCTGCAGGTTTGCTGGCAGCCACTTGGACTTCCAGTATGGGCCAAGAGCAGGGCACGATGGAAGAGCTCCTTGCCCACCCCTCTCCTGGGGACAACCAGCACTCTTTCCTTTCAGAAGATTTGTTTTGAGGAGAGGAGGTTCCAGGGAAACCTCTGCATGATCCAGGCTTGGCCATCCCCATTGCCAGCTGCAGGAGTGGCTGTCACTGAGCACCAGTGGGGAGCAGTGGTTTATCCCTTCTGGGGACATCCCCTTTCTGCAAGCAAGCAGAGACTGGACTCTCCTTACTGAAGCCAATGTCATCTTTGCCATTCCAGTGAAAGAAAAGCACGAGTGTCTTGATGTGAACAGCTCTGTTCCCTTCAGACTTCTTGCTTGGCCCTCAGGGAGGATTTGGGGTGACTGGGGAGGAGCTGTCACAGTAAAGGTCCCTTTCCCTGAAAGGTGGCTGCCCTTCAGACACATTTCTGTGCTATAGAAGGGGAGTTTGAGGCTTCCACACCTCAGGGATGTGGCTGCACTCTGCACAGGCTGTGGTGAGGTACAGGACAGGCTTTTCTCAGCACTGGTTTCTCCTGGGGGCTGATTCTCAGTGGGAATGAGTTTGTTTCCTTTGGAGTTCATCAAGTGTAACCCGCAATTCTTGTTAATTATGGCAACACTCCCAGGCTTATGGCTATTTGGGCAGCATCATTTCTGTGCTTTTCACTGCCTAAATGCTGCACTGCTGACTGGACTATTTCCTGATAATATCTCTTTCTGTGTTTCTGAGGAAGCTTCCCCTTATCCCAGACCTCTCTTCTTCCCCAGGACTCCCTTCCCCAGCCTGACGTGCTCTTGTTTCTGGGCAGGGTGCCACAGTTCTTCTGCAGGGTGGCCTTGCTGATTTGGTAACCTGCTTGCTCACAGGCTTATCTGAGCTTGGTCCTGCCTTTCTTGGCCAGCCTGGCTGTGCATGCTCCTCTGAGGCAGAGAAAGGGAATGAGCTCTGCAGCTGCTGATGGCTGCAGCCACCAGCAGTGATGCAGTCCTTGTGTCAGCTCCTGTTTCCTCTTTCCAGAAAGGCAAATTGCTATCACTGAGCTGTCAGTGATATGGACAGAGGCCAGGATTTGGGCTGGCTGTGTGGTTATGTGAAGGCTCTTGCTTTATGTGCCAGCTGGGAATTACCAGCAACATGCTAACACATTTCTGGTGGTCAAGGCTTTTGGCAGTGCTGATGAGAATTCAGCTGTTTTTATGCTCTGCTGTTGAGGTGCTGCTTTCATACAAACACCCTTCCCAAAGCCAGAGGGTGCATCCTTTCCCCAGGATTTATTTTTAATATAGGAACTTGTCAGAGAAAGGAGCAGCAATGCTCTGCAGTGTTTTCTGGTGTATCTGCATGAACAGCTGGGCTCAGGCTGGACATGAATGAGGAAAACCTGCAACAGGAGCTTTGGATGTGATTGGTCTCAGACAACAGCTTAAATAATGTAATTTAACACAGCAATGTGAAGTCCACAGATGACTAATTTCTGTATTTGAAAATACAGCTTCTTCTTCTTCTTCTCCTATTCCCCATCTAGAGCTCTGTGCTGCAGCTTGACCTCAGTCAGTCCCTCCCTTTTGTACACTCCTGATATTTCAGGAGTATATAAAATCCCTCCCTTTTGTACACTCCTGATATTTCTTTTTAAACTCTGAACAGTGCCTGCTTGCTGGGCTGTAAGTTCAGCCTTTCAAAATACATCTGTGCCACCAAAAGTCTCCTTCCACATGCTGGAAACACAAATGAAATGGAGCACTGGGGAGCAGACGTAACTGGTCTTTATTGCCAACTCCTCTTGGTTAGCTGGCAAGGAGGAAAGGGTTTTTCTCTCAGACCTTTTTTACATCCCTGTCCTGATTTTACCAGAAGGAAATTGTGAGCACATGAGTTCAGCAGAGAGCCCCAGGGGATGGGAATCTCCATAGGGACATATTAAGGGCAATAATAATCTAATATTAGTAATGACAATCAGAACAGACACCACATAATTTAACCCACAAGACTTCTGTAAAAGGATTATTCTTAGGTGTTGAGCTGCCCAAGGATGGGGGAAAGCATTTTGTGTAGAGAGAAAAAAACCAAACAAACAAACTCCTGATGCTTCAAAATCCTATGGGAAAGAGGAAATAACTGTAAGAAAACACAGCAGACCAGGCCCTCCTCAGTGATCTGGTGGATGAGCAGAAGCACATCAGCTTATAGAGAGGCAGAGATGCAGCTGCAGGTGGTCTGGCCCAAGGATTTTTAGCACCTACTGCTGTGGCTCCCTGAGAGGCTGCAAGCAGCTGGAAACCTTTGTGTTCAGGCAGGAATGTGCTCAAAAAGCAAGAGGGAGCCCAGGACCCCACCAAGGCAGCATCAAAGCTGAACGTCTGTTAAATGTGAGCTGCCTCTGCGGTGGTTACAATAGAAAATGTGAGCCTGGAAAGCTGGAGGAGATGCCATGGTCAGCTCTTCTGGCAAGGAATTGTAGTAGTCTCCCTCAGGGATGGGACCCTTGGCCTTCAGAGAAGTTCTGGCAGGCACATGGTCTGGGCCAGGGCTGAGGTGGGTGACAAACAGCAGCCTTACTGATATCCCTGTGTGCTGATGGAGAGTGGCCAGGAACACTGAAACAAGGCAGACGTGGCCAGAGCAACAAGATCTGACCTGCTGCCTCTGGTTTGGTGAGGGGTGAACTTGGTGGGGGAAAAACAGTGGGAAGGAGGCAGGTGAGCTTGCAGCAGGGCTTGTCCCCTTGGATGAGCTGTAGCTCACATCCTCTTCACATCAGCAGCCAGGAGTGGCTACCACAGCCAGGGCAGAGCATCTGCCAGGGCTGCTTGTCCCCTTGGATGAGCTGTAGCTCACATCCTCTTCATATCAGCAGCCAGGAGTGGCTACACCCAGCCAGGGCAGAGCATCTGCCAGGGCCTTCCCTGCTGCCAGCCAAGGGATGCTTTCCATGATGGGGGAATATGAGTGAGCAGGGCAAGACTGGCGCTGCTATGAGGTGAAAGCATGATGAGTGGGAAACTCGTGGGTTGCAAACCACTGCCTGCCTCATTCCCTGGGGACCTGACCTCCAGAGAGCCTCTGGCAGTCATGGAAAACCTGAGGCACTTCTGCCTTGAAGCAGGCTTAGCTTTTGTCCTTGATCACACGCTGGCCTTGTGGTAGCCAAGCTGTGCCACGCTGGACGCCCTCCCAAGGCAGCTGCCTCTCTGCTTGGAAAGAAAGGCTTTGTAGGAGCTCTTCTTGAGTCCTTTCAGAAAACTCTATCACTCTTTAAAAAATCTGTTTGAAACGGCTCAGGTGGATAAAATGTTAAAAGAGGGGAAATGCTCAGCAGATGAAGCTCTAGCTTTGGTTTTAATGGCCTTAAGAAATCACACACACACAAAAAAAAAAGTTTTTGTTTCCAGGAAAAGTTATCCAAAGTCTCAACTTGATTTCCTTTCCAGTGTCATAAAAGCTGTTCTTTGATAAAGACTGTAATTAAAACCCCAGCAGTCTTATCTTTTCTCTGGTTAATTTTAATGCTATAAATCCAGAGGAGGAAGGAGATGCTTAAAAAGTCTGTATTTTCTCATATAAACATATAGCTCTCAGGAAGACACTTTCTTCTTTGACAAGCGTCTTTCTGTTGGAAAACCATTGCTTAGCTTTGCCTTGACAGTAAAATTTGTCAGCATGGAGAAACTGAGTGGCCAGGCTGGAGCTGGGTTATGCTGGTATTAAGAGGGCAATTACCTTTCTAACTTGGCCTAGCCAAGCAATCCCCTCCCATTTTCCTGATCCCCCTTCAGAGCTCCAAGGCAGCTGCTGGCTTGTGGCACATTTCCTTTCCTAGATGTCACCTTGGGGGTTTCTTCCCCCCGCCTCCCTGGATTGCTAGGATGCTTGAACTCATTTCTGCCTGTGGTATTGCAGATGTGGATGGGCTGGGCTGCATTTTTAGGATCTGATTCAAAGCCCACTGAAGGCAGGAACAATTTGCTGTTGATGTCAGTGGTCTCTGGAGCAGGCACTGTGTAACTGCTAATTTTTATTCCAGGCAATTGCAGTTAAAAGGAATGAAGTAAAACCCCCACATTTTATTTTAAAAGAAGTGCTCAGCCAGGTCCGCTGCCTGCTGAGCAGCCAAAACAAGGATCCTACTTAAGCCAGGGTTTTGCACCCCTGTGCAAAGTGTGTCTTCTTCAACCTGGCATCTCTGTGGCTGCTGCTCAGGTGTCCCCTCTGTGCTGTGGGATGCTGGTCCCCACTGAGTGACCCATGGATCCCACACCATTGTTTTAGCACTCTGGGGTTACATGTGCTGATTTTGGGGCTGCTTAGGGGCTTTTTTCCTGCCTTTGGATATCTTTAAATATCCCTGTAACTACAGGAAGCTCAAGGAGAAACACCAGCTTCTCAGTTTGGTGACAAGGTCACAGACACCTGAGAGCTGCCAGGGGAGCAGGACCCAGGAGCAGTCTGTAAGTAAAAAATGTATGTGTAGGTACATACGTGAGTAGAAATCCCCATTGTGGGGGCCAAGCTGCAAGAGAGCAGCTGCCAGGGAAGGTGTGTGAGATTTGGGTGGCTGTTTCATTGGGAAGAATTACAGACTCATTTGGACCAGACCTCTTATTTCACTTTCTTTGTGCTTCATCTAAAAGCTAACAGGATTTTCTTTTCCACCAACTTCCGTGGGCTTTGGATCAGGATCTTTGTGCCTGCAGGGTTATCTCAGTTTCCTGGAACTCTTTCACTGTTTGAATTTGCTAAGTATATTTACTGCCAGGCTGCTTTCTTCTTTAACTCCCGCTGGCCGATTGCAAAAACGTTTTGTTCCCGGCAGCTGCTGGTGCAGGAGCGGCGTCGCTCTCCCAGAGTGGGCTGTGCACGTCCCTGGGTGTCCCCTTCTCCAGCTGGCCCCAGATCAGTCTTAAAACTTCACGAGATTCACCGTGGACTTGCCCCTTGCAAATTATTTGGTGCAGTTGGAGAAGGTTCAGCAGCATCAGGCAGCATTGTTAATATTTTTTCTTTCTTTTTGAGCCTCCAACAGCCTTTCACAAAGACACGAACTCCCTGGAATAGATGTTTGCTCTGAGTTTATTCCCTCTTTATTTGTTTGGTCACATGAGGAGGGCACAACATTCAACTGGCTGAATTAACAAATGTAGCCTCATCAATAGACTCAATGAATAAATAAGCATTGGTAAATCAAATGTTCTGGTTGGCTATTTTAAAGGAGGAAAATTTTCTAGTGAAAGCCCTGGCTGCAGGTGTTCAGCACCTTCTGAAGAACAGAAAAACATGGCCTGACATTTAAAAACAGAGGAACCTGAAGTGAGGGGGCAGTTTGGAGAGCAGAGGCTGGTGCAGGGATAGGTCTGAGCTGCTGTGGAGCCTGTGGATCCCCCACCTTGGATGGAGAGGCATCACTGGAAACACCAACCTTCCACCCAGCAGCAGAGGTGCTGATGGTTGAGCAAGGCTTTGATGATCAGTGCCCTCAGTAATACCTACAGACCTGGGTACTGGAAAAAGTCTCTCTGACTTGCTTTCCCACTTGAACTAGGGCAGTCTGGCAAGTACCTGCTCTTGATTTTTTAGGCATTGATGGAAATGTTACACTTTTAGGAGAATGTATCTCATCCAGGAGTCAAAACAGGTCTTTAAAATATAAATAGGAGTGGAGGCAGCAATGCAGACAAGCTTTACATTGTATTTCTCTTGAGTACACAGAGCCAAAGTACAGCTTGCAGTATAAATATACATGTGTGTGTCTAACCAGGACAGCAGAGAAAAAGTCTGAGAAGTGTAACTCCCTGCCCTCTGATAAGTTTTGAGCATGTGCTGCAATGTCAGAGAGACCCCAAAATGTGTTATTTACTGCAGGGGCTTTTAAAGATAATCTTGGCACTTATGGCACATCTAAATGTTTGGATTTTACAACATGTTGTTCTTTATAAGCCATTCTCAGAGGTTAATTAGGCTGTATGAAGAGATTTACAAGAGCCTCTGCCCCTGGCAGTGGAAATGGGAAGCAGCTCTGCTGCATGGGAGGGATCCATGCTCAGCTCCCAGGAGGAATGAGCATGCCAAAGGCCATTGTCCACGGCACAGCTCTGCTGTGTCAGAGCACTTCCAACTGACCAGAGTCATGGTGACCTGATTCCCAGCTTTCCCATTCAGCCTCCTTTGCTCCAGTTTTACTTTTAAGGCCCTTGTCAAACACCGAATAACACTGCCCCTTGCCAAGGCGACTGCTGGCCAAAAGTCCTCTTTGAATGTGAGCTGAAGGTTTTCCAGGGCTCAGGGCCATGCTGGGAGAGCAGAGCCCAGGTGTGAGTGGCTGGGGATGGATGTGCCTTCCCCTCCAGGGCAGGTTTGGTTCCCCCACACCTGAAAAACAAGGGGATAGCAGTGAGGTGTCAGGCCAAGCTGGAGTCACTGGTGTGTGAGGTGGTGCAGGAGTATCCAGGGAGCTGAAAACATGAGGAATAAGTGAGCCAAGCAAAGGGGTGGCACAAGCAACCACCCTGGAGTGTCAATTCAACACCAGTCTCCTGTGTCACGGTGGGGGGACAGCAGAGACACCTCTGGCAAACCTGAAACTGGACTTTGAATTCCTCCCACAACTTGCAGCTCCCCCCTGCACACCCTGAGACCTTCCCCAAGTCCCAAACACCAGGTTTTGACACTCCAACACCAGCCTCACATTGTGCTGCTGCAGCAAGATTTGGGGCATTCAGCAGCAGGTTCAAGTTCCTCACCTGGCCAAAATGCCAGCCTGGCACCTGGGTGTAATTGCATATGTACTTGGACAGGAGCTGTTTTATTTATTTTTTTTTAAATTTGCTGATATAAAAATCCCTTTTCTGCTCAGAGACAGGATTCTGAGTACAAAGTGCTGTGTGCAGCCAGAGAGCACAGCGTGTTCTTGGACAGCAATGTGCAGGTACACGACTCTGCTCTAAGGAGACTAATTCAGAGCTAGGATTTACCTTGGCATTATTCAGTGCCACCTCATACAAAGATTTAACCCCAAGCCTGAGGTTTCCAGCTACATTTTTTAGAAAAGAAACTGCTTAAAAATTACTATTAAAAAAATTATCCTTTTCTTTCTTACCTTCTTTTTTATTCTTTTTCTCCTGTTTTTCTGGGCAAACAAACATTCCTAGGTATGTTTGTTTTAGAGACCTTCTGACACATTTCAATGCTGATGTGGCAGATCCCAGGAGATTCAAAGTAAGGTGTTTTTCTGCAGAGACAGAGAGGGGCTATTGGCTCTTTGCAAAATCCTTCCATGGGTGTCCCTTTGGTGTCTGTGGGCTGGAGAAAGATTCAAACAGGACAAAGGGAAAAAAATGGCAAGTTACTTCTTTTTTTCCCCACATAAAATTTGGAGTGATGAAGGGAGAAGAAAAACACATATTCTATTAATGAGTTCTTCTTCTCCAGAAAAAAAGTGCCACTTACAGAGTGTATTTTTTCATGGGACAGAAGAAAAACCTCTTCAGCTCTTGGCTTTCCCTCCATGGCTCTTGTGCCTGTATTTTGCAGTCCCTCCAAGTGCATCCAAACCTCTGACTCTGGACGTGGCTCACACTTTCTCCCTGTTGGCTCCTGGATTCAGCCAGGTGAGAAAAGGGATTGCACAGGTTTTACCTGGAGGTGTGGGGGCAGCAGGCAGAGGAGCCTTGGGAATGTAGGACAGCCTCAACCAGGGAAGCCTGTCCTCAGCTGAGGTGTGTTTCTTGTAAGCCAGAGGCACTTTGTGGCTTGTCATTGAATGCTGAAAGTGCACTGTTGTCCTCTACTCATGCTCTGTAGCACCAGCATCCCCCAAAATAACTTAAATTCTCTCTCTGGGGCCATGGCCCAGGATTTCTCAAAGCTGGGAGCTGTGCTTGTTCCTGGCTTGTTAGGAGAGCCTTCCTGGGCTGTTTTCAGTTGGAGTACAGTTTCCAGATGTTGAGTCAGGCAATGAGCATGAACCCTGCTAAGATCATCCATGGGACACAGGAAGAGTTCCCCTGACAGAGCCAGTGATTGCCCCATCCCAGTCTGCTGGCAGTGGAGCAAGGCAGGCTGCACTTCCCTGAACTGCTTCAACCCTTCTCAGCTGATTTGCCAAATTCTGATGAAGTTTCTTGCTAAGCTCCTGAGTCACGTAAGTTTGTGTCCAGCCAAACTTTCAAGAGAAGCCTGAATTTTTCAGGACCTAAAGCCAGTTTGGGGATGGGAAGAGGAGGACTCTCCTCCATCCAATGTGGATGGAGAGGGCCTGGAGGGAATAGGTCCCAGGGGTTTTTCCCTTGCCCAGATGGAAATGCCCTTTCTTCCAAGCTGTGCACAGCCCTGGTCCTTCAGCCTGGGCACAGGGACATCACTCTGCACAGTGAAGGATTAGGTAATTTCCTTCCCTTCTCCTCTGGAAGGTGTTTTGATTAGCATAACCATTGTGTTCCCAAATTAGCTCGTGTTCCTGCTTTGCCCTCAGGCTGGCTTTTCCTGTTACAAGCCTGCCCTGGCGTGGGGATACAGTTTTCCAATGCAGCATCACAGCTCACATCTGGACAGATCCAGCCACACTCAGTCCACCAGCTGCCCTTTCTGAGTAACCTTAGGCTGATGCTGAGGCTACAGAGAGCTGGTCCACAGCCCTGCAGGCCACCAGTGCATGAAAAACCCCAAACAGCCCAAAATTTTTTTGGGATGTTTGGGGGGACCGTGGTATGTGCTGGATGGAGACCAGCAGCAGGCAGGACATGGCTGCATCCCTCTCCCTCTCATCGTGGCAGAAGGAATGTTAACTTCTGGCACAGGCTAAGATGCACATCCGTGGTACCTCAAGCCATCCTAAATGGGGTCTGAGCCTGTCCAGCACATCCTTGGCCAGTCACTCACCTGTTCCTGCTTTCCTCCTCCCAGGAATCGTACTCAGCTGAAACAATGCAAAGTTCTGGGAAAGAATTGACAGGAGAATGCAAAATATTTTCCATGTGCAAACAAGACACACACACACACAGAGAAAATAATCAGGGACCAAATGCAAAATATTTTCTTTCCATGTGCAAACAAGACACACACACAGAGAAAATAATCAGGGACTCTGATTTAATGACTCTTGAGTGCCATGGAGAGCAGAAGCTGCCTGCGTGAAGCTACTGGTCAGGAGATCTCTTTGGTGTCAAGCCTTATCCACAGCAGACGCATCTGGGGGTCTGAAATCAGATGGTTTTAACACTCCTTCATCCTGGCTGAGCTACAGGGGTGGTGTGGCTTCACAACCCTCCCTCTGTGGAGATGAACTGTTTAAGTAAATCCTCCCAGAGAACAGGTTTAAATTCTGCTTCAAACATCTCCAGTGAGGGATGGAGGAACGGATGAAGCACATGGATATTTAACCTTGCCCCATTCACAAACCACATTTGTTATTCATGCCTTGAGATGGCACAGAGCAATATCCCACCAGTTTCAGATGGGGTTCCACCTGAATGGGAGCACAGTTATGGCCACGAGGGCAGAAGCAAGGATGCCACAGTGAGGCCAGTGGGCAACATGGGAAGTAGGAAAAAAAGAGGTTCCCTTCTTAAACCCTTCATCAGCTGATCGAACTCCAAGCTCCTTACCAATCTACTTCTCTATACAACACCTCCACTGTCGGTGGACCCAAAGATGAACTCATTGAACTTTTGGCTTCTGCTGACTGCCTGACTTGCACTCCTCCTGCCAGCATCTGGGGCACCTCACAGAGCAGAGCTGTCAGGACAGAGGAACAGCAGAACAGAGATCTAAGGCGTGAACCCCAGGAGTGCTCCTGGAAAAGTGTTATTTTACAAACACCCAGGGCAAAGCCCAGCTGCAGAGACACAGGGAATTAGTGTCTGCTGGGAACTGGGCTGTCCCACTGGGCTCTGGCTGCCAGCCCGCTGACGTGGGGTCATCCTGCAGGTCCTGGTTCATATTTCATATTCCACTGGTATTTTCCAATCCCATGTGGAGTTAGGTGGAAAAACAAGGAGGCCATGCAGGAGGTACACCCTGCTCCAGAAGCAAATCCAGCTGTGCACAGTGCATTTTCTAAGCCAGGCCTTGGCTGCGCCATGGCAGAAACATGGACGGGGAGGGATCCAGAAGCTCTTGCCACCATGTCCCTGCACTTTGCTCTGCTGCAGCATCCACCTCTAATTTCCATCCCTGGAGCAGAGCTGCTGCTTATTAAACCCAGACCAGCAGGGCTTGGCAGGGCACCCAGGCTGGGAGGAACCGCCAGGGAGCCAGGGGGAGGCCAGACAGACTGATTCCTTCTCTTATGAAAAAGGGGAGGCTGCTTCCAGAGTCTTCAAAAAGATCAAGTGTGGATGTGATGCTGCTTGGAGGATCAGCCTGGCCAGGAGACAGCATCACATCCACAGAGCAGGCAGCAGCCGAGTCTGGAGCAAGGGGTTGCCCTGCTCTTGTTCCTACCAGATTTTTGGTGCATTTCTGCAGCCAGAAGAATTCCATGGTGGGAGTGAGGGGGGGCAAGCAGCTCTACACCTCCACGAGGGCACCACCAAGGCCAGGCAGAGCTCCCTGCTCTCCTGTAAGGAAGCACAAGCTGTGCCTGCCCGTGTGCTCGGCCACAGCCTGGATGTGGATCTCAGGGGGTGGCACAAAGCCCTTGGTCACAGTCCTGGGTGGCTCCCCAGGTGGGATTTCATGGTCATCTCTGCACAACACAGCCTGGAGCTTCAGAAGGAGCTGGGCTGCAGGGGACCTCAGGGAGTCCTGTAGAAGTTGTGGCAGCGTTTGTTTGATGACTGCTGTGCAGAGCTAAAAATACCCCAGCTATGGTTAGGAGTTCAGGATAACTAATACACCCAGTGGAAAGATTTGGAGCCATTCCAGGGCTAAACAACAGCTTCTTCACCAACAGCCAAGGACTTGTGGATGCAAAAATAACTAGAAACTGAAAAACTTGAGCTGGAGCAAGCGATTTTCAAACTGAACCCAAAAAAAACTTTCTAGTAGTGAAGACGACCATGGAAAATTGTCAGCACTTTGGTTGTTTTAACAACAGGGTACACAGACCTCTGGATTTAGGCTGGATTCTGCCTCTGGGCAGGAGTTGGGAGAACTTAAGGAGAATTCAGTATTTAAGGAGAATGCCTTCATTGTGAAGGTGAAATCAAATTACACTGATAATGTGTTATCCCAGTGGTCTGGATGAGCAGCATACGTGCAGAGGTAAACACCATGATGGGAGGCATCCACTTCTGTCTTATAAAGTGAGGCAGAAGACCCAAGAATAGACCAACGGTGACTGTGGGTGCTGGGAAGAACACTGGAATGAGACAGCTTCCAGCCCCCAGCTGGGGCTGGGAAACTGAGGGCAAGCAAGGGCTTCAGACATCTCTCTACAGACCCCAAAAACAGCTGGGGAAGGAGCAGAGGGAGCACTCCCCTGAGCACATCTGTGCCATGGTGGCAGAGGACAACCAGGCTCACAACTCAGCTCTGTCTGCCTGGGGTTTCACCCCACACTCAGCATTCCCCATTGCTCTGCCCTCATTACTGTTCCATGCTGAAGCAGACTCAGTTGTTTCTTGGCTGGTGGTGGTGAGAGCGAGCCCAGCACCCCGTGACCCCCTTGGCTGGGGCTGTGCATGCCCGTCCCTGCCCCAGTGAAGTGCTCAGTGCCTTGCTAAGAGAGCGTGAGAGAGCCCAGCCTCGGGTCTCTCACACCCAACAGGTGTGAGAGAGCACCCATGGTCTCCCAGGATGTTCATGGGGGGCTGGAAAGGGTGCCTGGATACATGCTCCACCACAAAGTAGCCAGGGAAATGGGGACTCACAGGTCTTGGGACATTGGTGCTGTTCAGCCCCTGCGTTCCTGCATCCAGCTGCTTTGGTTTGGAGAAGGTCCCTGGGGAGTCCCATGAGCTGATGGTCCCAGGTGGACTGAGGCAGGGATGGATCCCAAATCTTTATGGCTTTGCCTGGAGGCATCATGGCCATCATGGGTTTTCCCAGTGCAGGTCCTGCTCAAAGTGGGGAGCCCTGCCCTGCACCAAAAGAAAACCCAAACGAGCCTCCAAGTCCTCACGAGTGCCAAGAAGTGTTTGTGTCCATTTCAGGTCCCCTTGCAGAAGCTGTGCTATCATAATTAGCTGAAATCTTTCTCCATTAACGTATTTTTCCTCTTCTCCCACCGCATCACCCTCATGAAACAGTCGCTCATTCTCCCCTTGCCCTTGTGTCGAGATGTGCCAGGCTGCGGGCAGGAGCTGCTGCCCAGCCTGGCCTCAATAGCACGGCTTGTTCTCCGTGCAGGGGGGGACAATCCAGCGGCAGCTGATGTAAATCCCAGGAACACCACTGAGAGCAGCCCCAGTGGCCACCCCTGAGAAGATGTGGCCACTGAAACACAGTAACGCTGATGTGCCAAGCCAGGAGGCTGGAAGGTCCCAGCAGCCCGTGCTGTGATGGTGAATTATCACTCCTTCACAGACACTTTTTAATAGATTCCTTTCTTACTCCACAGCCAGTGCAGAAGCTTGGTTGTGCACCACAACGTGGCCAAGGAGAATGCAGGGTAGGGAAGGAGACAACTCTGAGCTTGGCTGAAGGTATGGAGGCACGGGAGACGTATTCCCACTCAAGACCAGACCTTTTGTCAGTTTTGGGATAAAAAGTGTAGCCAATGCCACCCGTGTGTTACAGAGCAGGCAGCAAACATCTGCCCTGTCAGACCAACCCTTTTTGCCAACCCTCAGCTCTCGCTCGGTTGGGTGTCAGGGTGTTGCTTGGTTTTGGAGGTTCCTGGGGAGATGGGGCTGAGATAGTTCTCATATTTTTTTACAGGCTGGCAGGGTGCAGCACCTCCTGAAGATGCTCTGGCTCCTCTCCAATACTTTAGCATAGTGGTTGCTTCTGACTTGAAGGGAGTCCTTTCTGACCCACTTCCACATAGAAAACTCCCTCTGGTGTGAGCAGGCATCTGATTGATAAATCTTGGGAGTCACAACCAGGCTGGGAGTCACACAGAAGACATGTGCAAGAGGACAGCCGCCATCCCGCGTGGCACTGGCCATCGTGGCCACGGCTTTCCGCCTGCCCTGGGACCTGCAGGCTGCTGGGTGACGGACCACCCCGGCGCTGTTTAACCGCACAACCTTTGCAAACCCCGAGGAAAGGCTCCCGCTGCGGCTGGGCACCTTTCGGCTCCAATCTGCTCGCTGGCGCTCACACCCAGCCCTTGAGGAGCACGGAGCAGCACCGCTACCGCTGCCCGGCCCGCAGCCCCGCTCTCCCAGAGAAACAGCGCTGACACCGGGGCCAAGGCCGGCGGGCAGCCCCGGCCGGCGCGCACCGATCCCCGCCAGCTCAGCCCGGGGCAAAGCTCCGCGGGGCTGCCCGGCCGCACCTCACCCCAAGCGGGCCGGCGGGGCGGGACGCCACGGGGCGGGGCGGGACGCGGCGGCCGAGCCCGGCGAGACAGCGGCGGAAAGTGCCACGACTCCACACGGCCGCGGCGGCGAGGAGGGACCGCGACCCGGCACGGGTGGGTAGGGGCGGCGGCAGCAGCCCTTCCTTCCCCCGGCCACCGCTTCCGCGATCGCCCCGCGCTGCCGGCGGGACCCCACAGTTTTCGTGCGGCGGGGCCGGGCGGATGGATGGCCCCGGGCGCGGAATGGCGGCGGGAGCGGGCAGGGCGAGGGCCGGGCCCCGCGCTGCCCCCGGCCCCGGCGCCGGCCGGATGACAATCGCTAATCTGATTAACCGCGCTCGCTGAACGTCCCGGCGCTCGGGCCGCTGTCCCTTGTCCGCTTTCTTTCCTTAACTAAGCCCCCCCGACGAAACTCTGCTGGCGCCCGCAGACCCCCGGCGGCTGTGGGCTTTTAGGCAGACCCCGCAGGCGGAGACCCCCGCCCGCCCGGCTCTCTGCGGCGGCGGGACGCGAGCAGCCTCGCCGGGCTGTGCCCGCTCCTCGCCCCGCCGGGGCAGCGCTCCGGCGGAAGAGCGTGTGCTGCACACGTGGCTGAGCGCCGGAGAAGTGTCCGCGCTGGAGTGCCGGCTCTCGCCTTCGTCGAAGCCCTGCGCCAGCGGGGAATGGCTGGAAGGAGCCGAGGATACCTGGGATGTGAGCCCCAGGGAGGAGCTGATGGGGACCGGCGGTGAAATGCCTCTTCGGGCAGGGAGGGGAGAGAAAATTTCTAACAGTCAAGCTGCAGCTGTGTTGTGGTGCTGTTACACTCTTCTCCTATATATACATGTATTTTCTGCCTGTTTTCTCACTCCTGGGCTGAGGAAGGGAGCTGGCAGCGCTGCTGGCAAGCACAAGCCAGCTGGCTGCTGCTGCCAGAGCTAATGGAGCACTAAGACACGTTCAATTAAGTCGAGCTATAACTGTTGACGATGGGCTGATCTGGAGTTGCTGTGTGGAGTAGCACATGCTGCTGGGAGGCTGGAAGTGCACAGTCACTTACACAGAAAATGTATTTAAACAGAGGCTGCTGGCAACGTGGGCAGGATCTGCTCACGGCGTGCAGGCTTTTCTCCTTTGTTTTTAATTTTTGTCTCTATTGCAACAGGGTGGAGAGAAAAACTCCAGGAGAAGTATCTGGCGATTGTTTTTTTATCTGCTGGCAGTGCTGTTGCTGATCAGGCCTCCCAGTTCCCTCATCCTTGCCCTTTCCCTCCTTTTTTTTTAAGCTGCTGGGATATGTAGAGGAAGGGATGCTGCAGGAGCTTCACAGGCAGGCATTGCTGTGGGTTGTGCAGAGCCCATCTGTGTGAACCCAGCTCTGTCTCTGCCCTCTGGCCCCTCATCACCCCTGCTGCATTGCTCTAAACTGAGATGCCACCTTCACACCGTGGCAGAGTGGAAGCCTTGGGCTGCAGGGGGTCAGTGTCCTGCCTGCAGAGAACATCTTTTCCTGCCTGCAGCACCTGCCGACACCAGGAGGAGATAACGTGTATTTTCCTTGGGCTGTGGGAAGAAATAAGATCTCTGTAGTTACTGCACAACCTGACTCTTCCATTGCTCCTCCCCACCTGTTGTTTGGCCTGGGTGATTTAAACGAGGGTTTGGTGGAGGGCTGGGTCTTAAAGATGCTGAGTTCCCGTGGATTTCATGTGTGGTCACAGAGGGGAGGACAGGCTGAACAGGTGGCACGGTTCCAGCCTGGTTTTGACACAGCTGTCAGTGACAAATGTGACCACAAGACACTGAGCATGGCCCTGGTGCTGTCGTGTCACATGTCTGGGGGTTGGTTCATCCTGGAAATTGTTTAGTGCTGAAAAACCAGAAGGCTGAGTGCTTTTCTGGTTCTGCTTCCTCAGGGCAAGTTGGACTTTGGCTTAGGTGTCAAACAGAGGTGGCTGCATGTGCAGGGAGGTGAGGGAGGTCAGGTCTCTTGGGCTGTTGTCTGGGATTTTGGGAAGCTTGATGGATAACCAGAAAAAGCCACAGGAGTGAAAGAGTCAGCACAGCATTTCAGCCAGCTCCTTTGCATGAGAAGGCCAAGTGAATACCAAGTGAAGTTGTTCACCTCATTCCTGTTCTGATGGTGGGGAAAGGCTTTACCTGGAGCAGCTGTTTTGGGGAAGGAGTTTGTGTATGGAGATATGAGATGATTTCTGCTGTTTTGGCTGGGAGAGGAGCGGAGGATGCTCCAGAAACGTCATGGAAGTAAATGTGCTCAGTGTTGGATGTGAACTTGATTTTTTGGGCATGGACTCTGATGACTGCTGGTGTCCACTCACTTCCTGGGCACACAGCCCTCTGCCAGGCAGATGGAAAAATGCCATCATGAGAATGATGCCCCATGGAGGACCAGAAGCTGCCAGAGGGAGGATCCTGAAGTCTTTGAGCCTCTCCAAAGCCTGGCTGTCAAGCTGAACACGTGAGATTACCATTGGTGCCCTATTTTGCCATGTCCTGGCTGAGACTTTGTCCAGGTGGGAAGCACGGAGGGTTTTCCTGCCAGAGGGCACACGTGCTTGCGAGGGGGATGTGCAAATCCAGGAGCAAACTTCCAGCCCTCGGAAGGGCAAAGGTGGCAAGGTCAGGAAATGTCAAAGCAGAGCTTCTCTCTGGGTGCTAGCACCGTGGCATAAATGCTTCTGGCATCTCCGCCCCAGGAACTTCCTGTAGGAAGACTTTTCCTTATCCCCCAAATGCCAAGGGCAGCCTGGCTTGGTTTAAGGCTGTCTGTGCCCCGTTGGAGAGATGGGCTCTTCCCTGAACAGGTTGCTGGGCTGGTCGTGCCAAGTCCCGACCACAGGAGGAACCCTACAGGTAGAACTGGCTCCTCGGAGTCAGTGCCGGGGCTGCAGGGCACGGGGACAGCACCAAGGATTGCCATGGAGTGCTGCTGGCAGGGATCAGTTCCTGGCTGGCACCTCTCTCTCCTTCCTGTGGATGTTCTGCTGGCACTTCTGTCCTCGGGAGCAGCATGGCGTTCCCCTGGTCGAGCAGTGGGAGCTGGGATGGCCTGTCTGAGCATCCCAGCTGCTTTCAGGAGCTCTGGCAGCTGCCAGGGCTCTTTTGCAGGTCCACAGCTCCTGGGTGCTCTCAGCTGCTTTGTTCCTGTATTGCTTTTGGTCTGGAGGGGGTTGCTGGGGTGCTTTTGTTTCGCTAGGAAGGACTTTAGTGCTCATTTACATCCTTATCTCACCCTGGCTTTAAAGCAGGAGGCAAGGTACAGGCAGCTTTTACTGCAGCCCGTGGAGCTGGGTGAGGCTCTCTGCGAGGCACAGAGGGTATGGGGCTCTGGAAGGGCTTCTGGGGACAGTCCTGCGGGGTGAGGAGTGGGCAGGCACACGGCTCTGGTGCCACGATGCCACATCCAGCACTGCCATCTCACCCACCTCGCCACCCCTGTCCTCTCATCCGTCCTCCCTCGTGGAGATTAAGATTTCTTGCCCCGTTCCCATCCCCTGTGGGCTCCATCAGGCTGCTTTGGAGGGTGGCAGTACCAGCTGGTGGGGCTGGAGTGTGTTTATAGCACTTGGGGATGCCCTTGCCCCAAGGTGGAGCAGTGGATTTTTATCTAGATTTGAAACTGTGGTTCTGTGAGGTCAGGAAGGGCTTATTTTTACAAATATGTTTGGGTTGCTGGGTGAGGAATGTAGGTCACCTTGTTCTGGCCCTAAAACAGCTCCTGGGTGCTTTGGTATAGCCCTAAACCCAGCACAAGATCGTGGGTGTGTGTTCTCCAGCCCTGCTTTTTATTTAGTGACAGGGAGAGGAATTCCAGTCCTTTTCACACTGTGGGTTGGGAATTACCTGTCTGTCCTGGTTGGGACCATCCCAAAGCAATGCTCCCTAGTCAGGGGACACTGACTTGGCACCAGATGTGCTGGGATAGAGTGGGCTGAGGCCATTCAAGTGCAAAATGGCCAGGGTGGATGTGAAATAGTAATAAGTGATGCCTGCACTATCAGCTGGGATCTCCAGCAGTGCCCTGGGGTAGAAAATTGGCCCTGACAGGGCTGGCTGGTTCCAGCTGGCATGGAGAGCCCTCCTGCCTGCCAGCTTCTCTCTCTGCTGCTTTACCTTCGAGAGGTGGGCAGGGAGAGCTGGGCTGCTGAACATCCTTTCCCAGGCAGATTGGGTATCTCCAGTGGGAGATTTGCAGCTCCTCCCAGCTCTGCAGCCCCTGCTTGGGTGCTGGAGAGGAGTTTTCACTGCACTGTCCCCACTTGGAGCTGCAGGTTCAAGTTTGCTGCTCCAGCTCTTAGAAAGGAAGGGCCTCCGAGGTGTCTCCCTGCAAGCACTGAGGTTTGAAAAGATGCTGATCTCCTTAGTTTTATTCTTATTTCTGCCTCCTCCCCTTCCAGCCCGTCCCTCCCTTCCTCCCTCCTCAACCAATCCACACCCCCTTAAAGAGGAAATTCGATAATGTCAGCAGTTAATCGTGGGGATGGGAACTCCTGGTAGCTGAGGGCTTCCTGCATTTTGCTTGTTCTGTTTTGAGTAACAGTGATGAGGAGCCACAGCCATGGCAACTCCTGGAAAATGTCTCTTCCCAGATTAACTGCCTGACACCAGCATCTGGGGGACTCTGAGCCACCTCAGAGCCGCATGGAAGTGATGCCCTGGTGGATGAACACATGCATGGGCCAGCAAAAATTGGCTTTGGAACCAGGATAGGTTCAAGTAGCCATTAAGAGGAGTGGAGATAGCAGCATCTTTCCCCAGATGTGGCTGAACCCTGCTTGCCAGAGCTCAGAGCAGGCAGTGTGGTCTCTGCTGCTGCAGAAAGGGAAAGGGAAGTGGGAAGGGCTGCTGCAAAGCTTTCTCTTCCCAGGGGATATTTTATACCAAAGATGACACCTGGATATGCATCTGGGGGCAGTGAAAAAGCCAGGTGCTCCAGGGAAAGCCCAGATTTTGGCCAGCCTGCTCCCAGCAGTCTGAAAGTGGGCTCTCTTACTGCTTCAGGTGTGGCTTAAGGTCGTACAGAACCACCCCACTGAACATAGAATGAGGCTCGTGGCTGTCTGTGATTGCATCCCTGGTTTTATTTCCTTCACTTTGGTTATTCTGGAGATGAAATTTAGTCACTGAGGTACAACTGGACCCCCGTGCATGGGCAGTGTAGCAGAGGAGTAAAACCTGGGGCTGTGCAGGCAGGTCAGCCTGAGCCATGTGGATCTGGAGTGTTCCTCTTCCCAGTGCACGGTGCCATTGGAAGGCACAGATGCCCATGTGAAGATCCCTCTCAGAAAAGCCATTGCATTTCTTTCCTCCCCTGCTGCCCCTAACTGTTGTCCCGGTGTCTTGCAGGCACAGAAGAGTGAGGCAGGATGGACGTGTACGACCCTCAGACGCTGGGTGTTATGGTCTTTGGAGGCTTCATGGTGATCTCAGCCATCGGCATCTTCCTGGTGTCCACCTTCTCCATGAAGGAGACGTCTTACGAGGAAGCCTTGGCCAAGCAACGCAAGGAGCTTGAGAAGACCCAGCAGCAGAAATTGGAGAAAAAGAAGAAAGAGAAACCGGTTGAGAAAAAGGGAAAAGCGAAGAAAAAGGAAGAGAAACCGAATGGAAAGATCCCAGAGCAGCAGCTTGCTCAGGAAGTGACAGACCCTCCCAAGGAGGTGGCTCCTGAGCCTGCTGTGGTGCCCGAGCCTGTGGCAGTTGAGACTCCAGTTGCAGCGGTGGCAGTTGTCCCCCAGGAAAAGGAGAAGCCCGTTCCATCACCTAAGGAGAAGAGGAAGAAGGAGAAGAAGGTGGCAAAGGTAGAGCCCGCTCCTAGCCCGGTGTTGGCGCCGCCCCCTGTCAGCGTCCCCAAAAGTTCTCCCGTCAGGGAGGTGCCCCCCAAGGAGGTGCCCGTTGTGGCAGTGCCCCCAGTTGGCACTCAGCAAAGCGCTCCAGTCATCACCTCTGTCACTGTCAAGAAGAGCGAGGCTCTCCCAGCCCAGGAGGACCAGAAGCATGATGGCCCTGCCAAGAAGAAGGCTGCATCCAAGAAGAAGAGCGAGCCAGGTGAGGCCAAATTCCTCTGCCTGTATCCCTTTGGTCCAGCACGGGTGTTGGAGAGTTCCAGGTTCCTCTGGGCTTTGTGTTGTGGGCTCTGCAGATGGGAGTGAATGAGAGCTGCGTGTCCCTGTCCTGGGAGGGGGACAGCTGCCAAGGTGCTGCACATCTGGGTGGGAAGCCAGGATGAGGTGTTTTCCCCACGGAATCCTGACTGTTAAAAGTACAGAGGAGCTCTCCCACACTTCTCAGTGGAGCTGGGTCACTGCTAGCATTTCCTCCTCCTGTGGTGGAGGTGAAGAAGGATTCTTCAAGCAGAGAGGATTGATGGAGTTTCAGACTGCAGGGGATTGATTTTAGAGTAATTAGAGGGAAGTGGCTTTGGGTCTCTCACAGGGAAGGGAAAACTTACCCATCATCAGTCGTGCCTTACTTGTTTGACTCAGAGAGGGAAAAGATCAGGTGGTCCTGAGCTCTGCAGGGTATAAAAAAGGTGTAGGGAGGGGAAAATCAGCTCTCTTGCTGCATTCTTGCCTCTCATTGTACCAGTGGGAACAGTTTGGGATTTATTTTTGGTTAAGTGATAATTACAGGCACTAAAAATGTGAGTGCTTTCAGACCTGTGGAAGGGTTCCCATGTGGACACATGGCAGAAATCTCTCAGGTGTTCTCAAAGATGTCATGTGATGTGCATGGATTTCTTTCTTTCTTTACCAAAAAAAAAAACAAAACCCAACCCACCAAACTAAAAGACATCCCTTCCTGCTGCCCTTCTGCAGCACATCCAAACCTGCTGTGCAGCCTGGCAGTTTCCACACCCACGTTTTGGAAGAGGGCCTGCTACTCAGCAGGGCATTTGCAGCTGCTGAGTTTCAAAGATGGGTTAAACCCCTTGAATCTGCTTTTCTGTGGGAAGGATTTTACTAAAGACCATCTCCACATGGTAATGGGGTTTGGAATGACTGGAGAAGCTGCTCCTGGAGGGTATTGCAGGGATGGTGGGCTTGGGGAAACTGGAGGTGACTGGTTTGTTGTGTGCACCCATGTGTAAAACACACAAATCCAAGCTGTAACAGCTGAGGGAATGTGGCTGGGAGATGACCTTTTAGCATGTGTTAAGTTGGGAGGTTTTTGGGTGCTCCAAACTTAGATTCCCTTGGGTATGGAGTGCCAGTCCTGCATGTCCTGAAAGTGAAGAGTGATGTCTTAGCTGCTCCTGTGGGATTCTGCAAAGGAAAGCTCTTGGTAGGATTTGTGCCATGAAGCCAACTGCAGGTTGACCAACGTGTTTTCAGCAGCTGTGGTCTCTCCTCCTCAAATGCAAAGGAACAAATTATTCCGTGGCAGATAAAAATGGGTGTTCCAGGACACATCCTCAGCAGTGAAGCAGATGGCCAGCCTGACAGGAGTGGCTTGGGGTATTTTTCTCCTGCGACTCCACCTGGAGAGGGGCGGAATTCTGCTCGGTGTGTCCCTGCACGCAGCAGGGCTGAGCCAGGGGATGCCAAGTGCTGTCCTGCAGCCCTGCAGTTTGCCAGCATGGGTAAAGTGTGAGCCAAGCCCCGGGTCCTGGTGGCACAAGGGGGTGGAGCTGCTGGGAAGTGGCCGTGGCTGGGGACACAGGCACGGCTGCTGGCAGGGCTTGGCGCTGCCGTTCCAAATGGATCTACCAGAGATCACTCAGCAGTTACTGTCACTGGCCAGACAGACTCAACTTGGGGAAAACTAATTTATCCCCCATTAAAATAGATGAGAAACAGATTTTTTTTTAGAAATGGAAACAATGCCTTCCCCTCCCCGCAGCGCTTATTCCCAGGCTCAACTTCCCTCCTGACTCCTCTACCTCCTATCCCTGAGTGGTGCAGGAGGATGGGGACTGTGGTCAGTTTGTTACAGCCACCCTCTGCAACCTCTTTCCTCCTCACACCTTTCCCCTGCTCCAGTGAGGAGCCTTCCATGGGCTGCAGTCCTTGGGAGGAGCCTTGTCCAGCATGGGGTCCATTCTCTAGAGGAGAATCTCTGCTCCAGCACTTCCTCCTCCTTCTTTGAACCTTGCTGCTTGGGGCATCCAAAGCTTTGTGTTCAAGAGACTCTGGTGTTAATGACTTCAGGGTCTCTGGAGCTACTGGACTCCAAACTGCTTTTCCTTCTGTGGTTTTCTAGGAAGAGGAGCCCACAGGGCCATAGATACAGGCAGGAACCCCTAAACCACTGCCTCTGTGTATCATGACCATGTGCACTGAGGTCCTACAACAGCATCATGGTCCCTGATGCTCCCTGGCTTTCCCAGCTTAGCAGGGGAAGGGTTGGAGTCATGTTGCTCCCTTAGCAAAGAGCTGGAACCAGCTTGGCTGGTGAAAGGTGGGAGATGACCTTGCTGTCACCAGCACCACTGCGTGTTGTGACATCCTTCAGCAAGGTTGTGTTTTGCTGTGGTCCAGCTTCTGATGCCTGATGTGTCTGAGCCCCCTGGCATGGGCAGAGCACTCCCAGCTCCTGCTGAGAGTCTCTCCATTTGGTAGAGGGTGATGGCAGGTGCTGGGACCAGTTGCTGAGCCAGGCAGAGGTGACAGCTGACTCGAGGAGCACGTGTGTGGTGTCATCTCCAGCACTTTTCTTACTGTTCTCACTCAGAGAGGTACCAAATGTGACTCTGGAAATCAGGGTGGCTGATGGTTTGAGATGGCAGCTGTGGGCTTGAAGCCAGCTGAGATGATACAATATTTCTGCTGCTGTCCCCAGAAGTCCCAATCTCTCCTCTCTCCTCCCTAGCACCTACAGATTCGGATGGGGCCCTGTACCTGCCCTACAAGACACTGGTGTCCACAGTCAGAAGCATGGTGTTCAGTGAGGGGGAGGCCCAGCAGCTCATCGAGATCCTGACGGAGAAAGCAGGAATCATCCAGGACACCTGGCACACGGTAGGGCTCTGCTGAGCTCAGGAAGTGCAAGGGGGAGGAAAGGCACCCCGTTTTCAGGCAGGCTGGCCCTGAGGGTGTCTGGGAGAACAGAGCTGAATTTTTTCCCCTGGAGCAGAGGGCAGGATGTCGTGTGTGTGTGGGGTGGAGGGGGTGGCTCTGGAGGTGGTGGTCCCCACTGATGTGCCACCCCGTGCTGGCAGGCCACGCAGAAGGGTGACCCGGTTGCTGTCCTGAAACGCCAGCTGGAGGAGAAGGAGAAGCAGCTCTCTGCTGAGCAGGAGGATGCAGCTGCTGCCAGGAACAAACTGCGGGAGCTGAGCAAGGTAAGCCCTGGGTGGCCCTCCTGGCGTCCCCGGTGTGGCCTCTGCTCATGGTGGCTCTCCATGTGCCTCCTGCTCCCACATCTCAGAGCCCCCTTGATGGGGCTCTTTGGACCCTTCACCTGTTGGCTGTTTTCTTCCCAAAAAGCAGAGGAGATTACCCCCCCGTTCTCCTCTCTTGGGCCTGCTCCAGTCTAGGAAGGTGCCAGCCCAAAGAACCACAGGGTAGTGCCTGTTGGCAGCTGTGGGAAAAGCAGGGGAAAACCCTTTCTGTGAGAGATTGCAACTTTCTTCTGTAGGGAGAAAGGCAAATCCTTCCTCATTTCAGCTCTCCTGAGCTGAGATGATGCCTTTGTAAGGAACCTGATCCTATTTACCATGCCCCTCTCTGACTCAGCCCCCTGTCCCCACCTCTTTTTGGGTGTTGAAGGCAGAGCAGATCCCTGCCACGCTGAACTTGTGGCTGTCAAGTCCATCTGCTTAATTTTCCTGCTTTGCCCCAAACGTTGTGTGATGTTACTTATCCTGGGGAAGGAAAACAAAATTCCAGGCTGTCTTACTCCTTTCTCTTAGCTGGCCCAACATGGAACAACAGTGGCATCCAGTGGCCACAGAGCCCAAAACAAAATGCAGGAGGAAATGTAAGTGCTAAATGTACCTGGGCGTGGGTGTAGCAATGAAAGGGCTAAACTTTGTACTCTGCTGAGCTAGGAGGCCACATCCTCTTAAAATGGGGAGACCTGTGCTCTGAGGACTAACTGGGGGTCTCCTTTCCTGGCAGGAGCTGGCAGCTGAGCGGGCCAAGGCGGTGGCTGTGGAGGGCAAGCTGAAGGAGCAGCTGCTGGCCCGCGAGCGGGAGATCGTGGCCGTGCAGGCACGGATGCAGGCCAGCTACCAGGACCATGTCAGCGAGACCCAGCAGCTCCAGGGCAAGGTGAGCCCCGGGCTGTGCTCTGCACCTGCCTCTTTCCTCTGCCAGGGGGCTGCTGGTGGCACATGTGTGACATTCTGGAGAAAGCTGAGCTGTGGGAGGGGGCCAGAGCTTGGGAAGGGGTGAGACCCTGCCGTGCTCCTGAGCCATGGTGCTGAATTTCCCCCCAAAACCCCTTTAAGGCCCCCCTAAACATCCCTTAAACTCCCCCAAATCCCTTCCCAAACCCCTTCAGGTACTCCCACACCCCTCTAAGACCCACTTAATATCCCCAAATACCCCGCCAATCCCCTTTAAGCCCCCTCCAAACCTCTTTGGAGAAGAGGCACGTTGGAGCATCTTCATGGGATGTCACACCCTGAGGGCTGTCAGCATCAGCACACAGTCCCCTGCACTGCCAGTGCCTCCTGCTCATCTCCTGGGCTTTGACAGGGCCAGCAGAAGGGCTGGTGGTGGCATTAACCCCTTGTTGGGCTCCTCTAGATCCGGACCCTGCAGGAACAGCTGGAGAACGGCCCCAACACGCAGCTGGCTCGCCTGCAGCAGGAGAACTCCATCCTGAGGGATGCCCTCAACCAGGCCACCAGCCAGATGGAAAGCAAGTAAGGCTGGGAGGAGGGGCAGAGCCTGGGGCTGCCCTCTGGCAGACCCTGGCTTGACTACCCCCTTTCCCTTTCACAGGCACCCCAGTTAGATGGAGGTGGAGGAGGAAATGAGGGAGGAAGAGCTGTGCCAAATGGCTTTTGGGGGTACACCAGGAGAAACAAGGGTGTTCTTCCCAAGTGACAGGGCAGGGAATCTCTCTCTCCTTTGGGGTCACCTGTGCTGATGCCAGATCCAACAGGCAGTGGAGGGGTGAGAGGGCATCAGAAGGCACTGTGGTGTTTTTCCCCCATAGGGGAGCTCATACTTTCAAACTTGAGAAGAAATGCAGCCAGCTCATTGATGGGAGTGATGCTGCAGAGAACAGAACAAATAGGAGCTAGGTAGAAGAATTTCACACTCCTTTTTATAGACAGTCTGAAATGACTGGTGATTAACAGCAGGCAAATAATTACAGAGTGGGCTCCAGCTGTAGTGCTTCCTCTTGTGTCTGGGAACACAGATCCATGTGTCCTCTACTTCATAAGAAAGGAATGTCTCCTGTGACTGAAACAGGACTTTTAAAAAGTGATTTGTTGGCTCTTTCCACCCCCTCCCTGAAGGACCAGGAGTGTCCTAGAAACAGGCAAACAAAGTTCACCATTTCAAGTCCTGTATCAGGCCCACAGGAGGATGTGTTTCCCCCGACCAGCACCAGGCAGGCTTGGCTGGCCTGTGAGCTGAAATAACCCTGCTTCTGTTGCTGCAGGCAAAATGCTGAGCTGGCCAAGTTGAGGCAGGAGTGCAGCAAGCTGATGAAAGAGCTGTCTGAGAAGTCAGAGGTGCTGCAGCAAGAGGAGCAGCAGAGGAAGAGCTGGGAGATCAAAGCGACGGCCTCGGAGAAGCGAATCGAGCAGCTGCAGGTCAGGCAGGCACTGGCAAACCCTCCCCTTGCAGAGCTGGGTGCTGAATGGCAGGGGATCCATGCACTTGGCCATGGGAAGGGCCAGGAGGGACATCAGTGTCCATGGCTGGGAAGGAAGCTGCCTGGCAGGGTTGCTAATTGCTCTCCACCCCTGTTAGCTTGTCACATTCCCTGTGTCCCTTGTGCAGCATCACCGTCAGAGCCCAGGGAGCAGGATGCCCTGGTTGAAGCCATTCTTCTGCAGGGCCTCTCTCTCTCAAGCTCAGATGGTTTTAAGCTTCTGCTCTCTCTCTCTCTGGTGTAGGAGATGGAGCTTGTGGCTTTTTGGGTTGCCTGCAGGGAGTGGCTGGGTTTGGGGTTTTAGGGGTGTTGAAAGGACACCTCCCTAGCAGAGCCTCTGAGCACACGGAGGTGTGTTGCTGGCAGGCAGGCTGTACTCACACAGGGAAGAGCATCTTCTTGGATGTTGGCAGTGCTCCTGCTGGGATCCTGCTGGGATGTTGCTAAGCTGTGTGCTGGGAGCATTAATCCCCGTGTAGCAGACAGAGTGAGGAATGTCTCTGAATTGCTCTGGCCTCTTCAGGAAGGGGCTGTGGTGGAAGAGACCTTTATCTGCACATGCCAAAATAGTTTTGTAGAGGAATTCCTAGAGCAAGGGGCCTTCCATATCCTTGCTCTTAATTTTTTGTGTGCCTAAGGATGTAGCTCTCATTTTGGTGGGCTGCATTTGGCTCCTGCTGCTTTTGCAGGTGAGGGGCAAGGAGGGTGATGTGAGCTCACAGCTGGTGTGAAGGCAGGAGCTGCCTCTCTGACTCAAAGCAGGAGCTCCTAGACATACTTTTGGGAGAACTCCCGGGCTGTCAGCTCACTGCACACCTTAATGCTAATTAAATAAATCACACTAAAGTCAGGGATGTGCTTAAGGTGCTAGGGAGACTGTGTTCCACAGTAACACCTGGAGCTCTGAGCTGAGGATATTGAGTCAAATCCTCAAAAACCAGAGTGGCTCTGCTCTCCTGGTGGTGCTGAAAGCATCCCTTGGACAGAGACAGGCCTGCTGGTTTACCTTTTCCTGTCCCCACCATGCAAAGCAATTTTTCTCCCTCTGCAAGAATGCCTCTTTTACCTGTAAAGCTGCAACTCATCCTCCTCCTCCTTTGCCTTCCCCCTCAAAATGTCTGCCCTTGCCACCTCTTCCTTGCTGCTTTCCATGATGGAAAATAAAAAGTATTCCCTGGCCCAAATTGCACAGACAGTTCCTCCTCCTGTGGAAACGTGCTTGGGTGTCTGTGTTCTGCAGAGCCCCGTGCCAGCACCTCTCCCTGCTGGGCTGGGATGGTTTGAACCGGGGCTCTGGGAGGTTTTTCAGAGCTCTCCAGAGGAGAGGTTGGCCATGGAATTGGCCCAGGACCGAGGCATTTGGGTATTGTTTACTTCCCAATGTGAGGGCTGGCACAGGATAAAGTGTGAGCACAACATGGGGTGCTTCATGTGCAGGGGGAGCTTGGTGGGAGGATGACTTTAATCCCCCGAAACACAGCTTAAAAATAAAGTCACGTGACACATGAAGCCTTGCTTCAAACTGGCTGGGGTGTCTGCCAGGCTCCAGGAAACCTTCTCTTCCTGCCCTGCAGGCTTACCAACGGGAGGCAGAGGTGATGCTGCAGAAGAGGCTGGATGAGGTCAGTGACGAGCTCCGCAAAACCCAGAGCAGCTACAAGAGCCTGCTGGCAGATGCAGAAAAGACCAAAGGGCAGCAGCAGAGCATTGCTGGTGAGGAACTGGGATCAGCATGGGCAGGGCTCTAGGGCCGACTGGAGACTTTGAGAGCTTGGAGGAACCAGTTGGGGCAGACCAAATAGATCCAGGGATGAGTTAGGCTGCCTGGTGTTGCTGTGAGCATGGGTTGGTCCGTGGTTCTGTCCCAGGGTGTTACTCCAAGGCCTCTCTCCTGTGCTGGCCTGCATGCCTGCCTTCCCTTTCTGTGCCTCCTCAAAGCATCCTTGGCCAAGGAAGGCTTCTTTGGCTAAGATCCTGCGTGGGCAGAGCAGGGTGTGGAGTCTCCAGGTTTGTTTGCACCTGCCCTACTGTGTTTGTCACCCTTCCCTCCACCAGAGCTGCAGGCCAAGCTGCTGAGCTCCGAGGCAGAGGTTAAAAGTAAGCTGCTGGAGTTGGACAGTGTGAAAGGGAAACTGCAGGATGCCAGCTCGGAGAATGCAAAGCTCCTGGAGAGGATCAAGTCCATCGAAGCTCTGCTGGAGGCAGGCCAGATGCGGGAGGCAGAAAAAGACAGAGACCTGCAGGTCGTGTGCTCGTTTAATTGGGCTGGGAGGAGGGGAGTGGGTGACACTGCTTACTCAATCCCCGAGTTGTCCTTGCTCTGGGATCCTCTCTGGGATGCCACAGGAAGGGCTGACCTGTATCACATGCCTGGGGCAGGTCGTCAAAGTGCTTTCTCTCTTCCAGGCAGCCAATGAAGCAGAAATGAAGCAGCTGCAGTCAAGGTGGGTCCAGGTGCACATCTTGCAGTGGCACCTCCAGCTTGCTGTCCATGTGTCCCAGGCTTCCTTGAGCACTGAGCCTGTGGCTGAGGGCTTCCTGCCTTCCAGGCAGGCTTGGGGCTGTCCAGCTGGGAAGTCAAGGTCAATCCTGGCCAGTAGTGCTGTTTAAAATATTGTTTGGCTCTGGTGCTGGCCCCATATAACAGCCTGAAGTAGGACTGAGTTGCTGGCAGGCACGTGGAGTCTGACCATTCCTGCAGAACAGGAGGTTCTGCTGCTGTTGGTGCTGGGTGTGGGATGTCTCTGGTGCAAGTCCTTGCTCAAGGCTGGGCCAGCCAGAGGAAGTTTTTTAAAGATGTTTCCAGGTATCTCCAGGGATGGAGATTCACCACCGCTCTGGGTTCCTATTCCAGTGTTTGATAACCTCTTCCCCCACCCCACAGCACAGAAAGGTTTCCTGGCATTTAACTGGAGTTTCCCATGTCATGAGTCCTGCCTGTTGTTCCTTGTCCATGTGCTGGGCACCTCCAAGAAGGCACTGCATGGGGGGAAGATTTCTCAGATGCCCCCATTGCCAGCAAGCATCCAGCATCCCTCTAAAGAAGGCAGCTGTTGAGTTGTCCTGAGACCCCAGGAGATGTGTGTAGTCCTTCTCAAGGACCTGAACCTTGGTTTGCTCACACTGAGGGTCCCTTCAGGGCAGATGGGCGATCTGAGGGTGTGGAGGGAACCTGCAGCTTTCTGCTGTCTGGTTGGCAGCCCTGATTTAGGGTTGCTCAAGGCAGTGGGATGATAGTTTCAAAATGCAGAGCTGTGGGCTCTCTCAGCCTAATGAGCCCCAGTTGTGCAAGCCAGAATTCCTGGCCTTTGCATCAGGTTGCTTCTTCCTCTTTTTGTGTGTGTGCAGCCAGCCAGTTAAGTGATTGCTTTTTATTGCTGGTAAGGGGGCAGAAAACCAGATCCCACTCCAGCATTGCCGTGGCTGTGGTTTTTAGTCCTGCTCCCTCTTCCTCCTGCTGTGTGTAGATCCCAGAGCAGACCAGGATAGGAAGGGCTGTGTCTCCATCTCGGGAGCTTGCTGCCCGTGAGGGAGGTGGCTGCTCAGGCTCACTCCTGCATCCTGCCCTTCCAGACTCCAGGAGAAGACAAACCAGCTCTCAGCCTTGGAAAGGGAAGCCACACAGCTGCGGGAGGCAGTGGAGCAACAGAAGGTGAAAAACAACGTGAGTGAGTGACAGACAACCCATCGTGGTCACCTACTGATGGCTCCAGGGTGTGGCCAGAGGCTCTTCCAGCCCCACGGAGCCCTGGAGGCATTGCCTCATCTGCCAGAGAGCAGGAATACCCCTGGTGGGCTGCCTGAGGTGACATGTCTGTCCCTTGTTCTCTTGGAAGGTTTAGGACCTGGTAAGCCAGAGAGATCCTACCCTGGCAGGGCCAAGTCAAACTCTGAGAAAGCTCCCTCACACTTCCTGCGCTCCTTATCCCTCCACTGCAAGGTGGTGTCACCTGTGTGGAGGCCACCTTGCATCCCTGCAAGGCCTGTGTCCCCTGCAGGCATCCTGAGCTTGCTCCTGGAGCTCCTGTCCCATGCAGGGCACTGCCAGAGCAGTGGGGTGTGTGGAGCCACTGGAAAGACTGGGGAGAAAGGAATGCTTATGGACATGGGATGGAAGACTCCTGACCAAACCCAGTTCCCTAAGCAGTGGCTTTGAAATCCCCTGCAGTGCCATCGAGCAGCTTTGTGGCCCTTGGCATGGCGTGTGGCTTATTGCCCTCTCTGTGTGGTCTCCACAGGACCTTCGGGAAAAGAACTGGAAGGCGATGGAAGCGCTGACCACGGTGGAGAAGGCGTGTGAGGAGAAACTGCTTGCTGCTACGAAAGCAAAGGTGAGCCTGGCATTGCCCTGGTGTTGGAAGGGAACATTCAGCTTCCCCAAGCCACCAGGGAGGCCTGCCCTGGGTTGCCTGCCTGCTTAGGAAGAGTGCTGGCCCAACTCTCGTGCAAGCTTCTCCAGAATTTTTCTTGAGGGCAGTGCATCCCTGGCACTGGTCATGGCTGGGACATGGTTGAACTGGAAGAGATGCTTTTGTGGTTCCCAGCACCAGCAGTTTTCTATGTTGGCTGGTTTCCCCAGCCCTGTGGGCATAGAAAAGCAGGACCAGTGTTGTCAGCCTGGCCAGCAGGTGCCCAAGACGTCCATCCATTGCAGTTTGTCCCTCTTTCAGGAAGAGCTGGCCCAGCAGCTGGACGCGCTCCAGACGCGAACCAAGCAGACGCTGCTCTCCGCCCTCCCAGGAGTCACCGTGTCCTCACAGCAGGTGGGACAGGCTTCCTCAGACCCCCCCAGAGCCTCTCCATGTGGGGAGAGAGGTCTAAGCATCCTCCTTCTTTCTCGTTCTCTTTTATTCCAAACTCAGGATTATGACACGTGGCTACAGGAGTTTAAGGAGAAGACCGTGGGTGTGCTAAAGCAGCAGATGATCACAACAGAGCCACCAGTAAGTGATGGCTGGAAGGTGGAGGGGTGAGGGTGTGCTGGAGGGTCACATGTTTCTTCTTTTCATCTCTCCCTCCTTTCTTTCCCTCTCCTTTTAGGATTCAGCTCTTAAATTAAAAGAGGCAGAGGAAGCGCAAAGCACTTTGCAGGCAGAGTGTGAGCAGTACAGAACGATCCTCGCAGAGACCGTAAGTTCCTGCCCTTTGCACTGTGTTGGCTTCCCACTGGAATCCCCTCTGGAGAGGTCTCCTGTCAGCCCAGACTGCCCATTAGTTCAGGGTGGGCATCCCTTGCTGTGTTGGGGGAGCTGCTGTGTGGAGGAGTGTTTGTCAGTGAGACACAGGAACAGGATAAAGGTGAATTTCTAGAGCTCTTCTTCATCCTAATTGTGTTGGAAACCTTGCTGGTGGTGATGGAAGGAGACACAGCAAGGGCTCTGATGAACAGGCTGGTTGAGCCAGAGTAGGGATTAGGAGCCCCCAGCCCCACCTGATTCTAATTCTGTCACCTGATGTTTGGCCCAAATGCTTGGAGAGGCTTTTGAGGCTTCCAGCCCTTACCCTGCTCAGCCTGCTGGAGGTTTGGGCTCAGCTGAGGCTTTGCCCACAGGAAGGGATGCTGAGAAACCTGCAGAAGAGCGTGGAGGAGGAGGAGCAGGTGTGGAAGGCAAAGCTCACAGCCTCTGAGGAGGAGCTCCAAAAGGTGGGTGTTGCTGACACAGCTGGGTTTGGTGCTCCTGCAGCTGGACTTCCAGGAGAAGGGGATCTGTTGGCTATAAATTGGTTGGTGGCCCTCAGTTGTGAACGCTGAGACCCAGGAACTTCCTTTTCTCTCCAAGTCTACCCCTCCTGTCCCCAAGCCAGCTGACAAAAAGCCCACCTCATGTAGAATCTTCCCTCCTGAATGCAGAACTGAGATGGAGCTGTTTTCCATGGTCTGGCTGCTCCCCATCATCACGTGGGGTTTTGGAGTTCACTGGGACTGCAGGGAGGTGGGGGAAGCTGTTGTAATGGAGATGTTTGATTTGTCAGCCCACTGCTGGCTCCTGCAGCGCCAGCACTGCTGAGGGCTGGCGTGGGATTGCACAGGGTGACGTGGCTGCTGCTGCTGTTCCTGATGGGAAGAACGTCTGGTGCCTAGGGCAGCTCCCAGAGCAATCCTGCCTCTCGGTGGAGAGGAGGTGAATTCCTCCTTTCCAAAAACTTCAGCATCTTCAGATGCTGAAGTGTTTAAGTGCTTTTTCTGGCAGCTTGGCCTCTTAATAATGAAGTCCATGCCGCCTCATTGGAAAATTGCTGCTTCCAGACCTTTCAGCAGGAAGCTTGTGCTGAGTCTCATGATGGTTTCTCGGGTGTTGAAACCTGACTGCAGCCACCTGAAATGCTGCAGACAGCAGCTGTTGCCTTGCTCCACCATTTATGACCTGTGTGTGTTAGATTTGTCCTCCCTGGGAAGGAGAGCTCTTCCGTGGAGCTCCCCTTGGATGGGTACAGGATGAAGTGGGAAGGGTGGGAGCCAAATAGCAGCCAGTTTTTGATTGAGCCAGAGGTGCTCAGTGTCCTTCTCTGATCCTTCTGCTTCAGTCGCACCTGCAGCTGAAATCCCTGGAAGGCATGGTGGAGAAGTTGAAAGCAGATGTGCAGAGCACAGATCAGGTGAGGATTTTTGGGAGGGGAGGTCTCTGCACGGGTGCCAGAGTCAGGCCCCCTCTCCTGACTTGCCTTGGGGAGGGCAGGCTTTAGCCATAGGATGTTTGGACCTCACACAATCAACCCCCTCCTGCTTTTCTCTCTTTTAATGCAGCTAAAGGAATACACCTCTCTTCTGGAAACACAACTGGAAAATCACTTGGAGACAGCCAGCTCCGAGCGCCAGAACTACACAAAAGAAGTTGAAGCTGTAAGTGTGGAGTGGAGGCTGCTGCCTTCTTCAGCTTTTTCTAACCCTGACTCCCACCCATGTATGTTTTGAGGATTTGAGGAGTGCCCTGGGCATCTGGGAAGTGCCCCAGGGATCTGCAGCTTTGCAAAGGAAGAGGAAAACAATGGAGCTGGTTGCTCCAGTCTGGGTTGTAGGCTCCTGAAGCCAAGAATCAAGGGCAAGGTGATGGGTCAGGGAGATCTCTGTGGAGGTGCTGTCTGCTGCTCCTGGGTGGCCTGTGTGGTTTCTGTGGCTCAGGTGACACAGACCTGTCCCACGGCTGTATTTGCTTGAGCAGGCATCAGAAAGCACATCAGCATGTGATGACACCATGACCTCTTTGGGAAGATGTTGCTTCATAGAAAAGCTTCCTTGGGCCAAAGAGTTCCTAAACCAAGTGCATAAAAGGAGTTGTTTTTTTTTTCTTTCTTTTCCTCCTTGGCAGTTGAGGCAGCTCTTGTCAGAGTCCCAGGAGCAGCTGGAGGCAGCAAAGACTGAAACACAGAAGCAGAGCAAGGAGCTGGCCCTGGTAAGGAGGGACCCTGGGAATGCCCTGCTGGCTCCTTGGGGCTGGCCTGCACAGCATCTGTGGGGCCAGCACCCTTCCTGTGGGCTGAGGGAGGGCAGGAAGGCACAGCCTTTGACAGGCTAACCTGGTGCTGCTGGGGACCACACGTTCAGAGGCGATTGCTGGGACCCAGCAGGAGATTTTTATTTGCTTTTCTTTCGTCTGTGATGGGTTGGGAAGGAAGGGAGAGCAGCAAGGCTTGCTCAAGCTGGTGTGTAGCAGAAACACCCAGCTGCCCCACCACAGGACACTTGTCAGCACAACACCACCCTGAGGCAGGGGTTTGGGTATCCATCCATCCATCCATCCATCCATCCATCCATCCATCCATCCATCCATCCATCCATCTCTGAGCAGATGAGGTAGAATCATTTGCTCTGCACCCCTGGGAGCTGTTGAGCCTGCAGCTGCCCAGGTCAGATACCACTGTCCTGCTCTGGCAGAAACTGAGGTGGTTTCCCAAGCATTCCAGCTCGTGTGCAAGCCAAAAAGTTGGCAGGCTTTCTCTGTAGGCCCCTGTGGCTCGTGGGAAAGCTGTGGCACAGGGACGTGTCACTGAGCCAGGCTTGCTGCTCATCCCTCAGGTCAGGCAGCACTGAGTGAGGCAAAGAGCCACGTACAGGAGGGAGGAGTAGTGGGGTTATAAACTGAGCCAAGTGCAGCCCTCAGGGTTAGGGTGCTGAGGCCACTCCTGGGGAGGCTCTGACCCTTAACCATGTCTCATGTCCTGTGTCACCATCTCTCACCGCATGGAGAGCTGCACACAACTCTGCTCAGGGCTGTCTCAGCTGTGTTGTGTCCTGTCCTGTGCTGGGGGGCAGCCAGCCCAGCACCCCCTATTGGAATCCTGGATGCTGAGAAGGCATTAACCACGTGTCCTCTCCCAAAGCAGTTGGCTTTCAGCAGGCTGTTCCCCTTGGGAGCCCTCTGGCAAGCTTTGGGGGATGCTGTGAGCCCTTGGGCCAGCACTGCCCTGTGGGGTTCAGTCTCCTCAGAGGAAGGGGACAACACCCTGACAGAGCTGTGCCGGGATGCTCCCAACCAGGGAGGATTAGGATTACAGAGGCTCCATAAATGCTGCTGCAGTTGGGCTGAGGGCATTAGCAGCAGCTGTTCCCTTGCAGGCTGACACCTCTGACCAGTGGCACTGCTCTGTCTTTCCCCTTTAATCCTGTTAACTGTGGAGCCTTCTCCCAGTCATGGGGACCTGCCAGGCACATCTTTCTCTATGGAATGCCTCTCAACCCACACCCCAGCTGGTGCTGCTTGAGGAGCAAGCAGAATTGGGCAGTGCTGAGCCAGGCCCCAGGCTTGCCATCAGCAATCTCCCTGCAGAGGGGGGATGCTTGTACCTATTGCCCTGCGGTGCTGGGGGGAAAGCTTGTTTTTATTTCTTCTGTCCAGCCCAGCTCTCTTGGTGATGTCCCTGCTAGCTCATTTCTTGAATCTTTTTAAAATGTTATTTCTGGGTGTTTTCCCCTCTTCTCAACACAGTTGAAAACCCAGCTGGAGCAGAACGAAACGCTGGCAGAGAAGGAGCAAACGCTGCGGCAAAAGCTGGCGCGGGAGCTGGAGGAGGTGGGTGTGGGCGAGGAGGATGCCAGGGTCTGCAAAGCCCTCCTGGATTCTTGGCTGCTAATGAAGCCCAACAATTAATTTGAACAGTTAATCTGAAGGCTTTTCCCCATCACTGTCCACACCTCAGACATCACTGTGAGACATGCCCTCCCACATGTGAAGGACTTCTTACAGCAGCTGTGCTAAAGCCGTGTGGCATCTCTGGCCCCACAAACTCAGCTCTCCCAATCCCCCCGTGTCTTGTGCCAGCTTTTTCCTTGGAGGGTTACGAGCTTGAGCTGGGTTTCCTGCTGCTCCAAGCCAGAAATGCCATCTCCCTGGTGGAAGCAATGCCCTGTGTGTCTGCACCACCCAGCTCCTCAGCAGGACACAGGCAGAGGGCACTCGGGGATGGCTGGAGCAGGATGTGTGGGAGATGCTGGCACCATTGGCTCTGTGCTCACTGAGTGTGTCCTTTCCAGGCCCAGAGCTTGGCACGCAGCTTGCAGGCAGAGCTGGAAAAGCTGAGACTGGCTGAACATGCAGCAGCTTCAGACAAGGAGGAGGCCCAGCATCTCAAGGTGAGTTGGCTGTGCCATGACAAAGAGCAGGACTGCAGGCACGATTTATCATTTCTGAGGATTTCAGACAAGGAGGAGGCCCAGCATCTCAAGGTGAGTTGGCTGTGCCACAACACAGGACTGTGGGCACGAGTTATCATTTCGGAGGATGGGGGAGTGAGCCCATCCCAGTTCCCCTGCAGGAGAGGGCTGAGAGCTCTGGTGGGGCTGAAGGACAGCAGGGCCACAGCCTCTGCATCCCTGCAGGCTGAGGTCAGTGTGATGCCCTCAGCAAACACTCACGGGCTGGGCTTTTCACACACTGGGAAACCATCCAGTCCTAGCCCACGGCATCTCCAGGGAGCCAGAGAGAGCTTTGGGGGTGCCAGTTCTCCTTGTTGAGGTAGGAACTGGGTGTTCCCCTGGCCTGTGGTCACTGAGACAGCTTGATGCAGACCTGAGGTGGCCTGAGGTGTTTTCAAGGGGGGAAGGTCACCAGCTGGCAAAGGGAGGCTCAGGCAGGTGCCTTCTTTTGACTGCCATGTAGGAAAGACTTGAAAAAGAAAAAAAATTAACAAAGGATCTGGGCCAGGCAGCAACCAAACTACAGGAGCTACTGAAGGTTTCCCAGGACCAACTGGCCAAAGAGAGAGAAATGGTGAAGAAGTTGAAAGAACAGCTTCAGGAAATGGTACTGGTGGTGGCCATGTCCCTCCCTTTGATGCTGGTGGAGGCCCTGGGGCAGTGTGCAGCAGGCAGGGGTTTAATAGTGGAGGCAAGGTGATTCCTTGCTGCCAGAAACCATTTGGGTGGCTTTTGGGAAACGCTGAGACCACACGAGATGGTGGTCAAGGTCCTCCCTGCCCCACAGGCAGGACCTGGCCCATCTGTGACATGCTTTGGGCCTTGAGCTGCCATGGGAATAAGGGTGAGGCCCAGCTGGGTAACCCACTTCTTTTTTTGTTCTGCAGGGGAAAGAGGACAGTTCAAAGGAAGGGACTTCAGTTTGATGAGTCTTCACCTTGGACCTTACAGTTAACTTACCAAAATGCCTTACACATTCCTAAAAATAAAAATTTATGCTAAATTTACTGTAGATAAAAGATACAAGCCATTAGTGACCCAAAACCTAGTTTTGAAACTTACAAGAAAACATACAAAAAAAAAATCCAAAAAACCAACCAGTAAACACTGCAGTTTGTAAGAAAATCTTCATACTGTTTTGTACAACTCTTCGTTTCCTGGGGAGCTGCTGTGGCCACGCCGTGCACACCCTGGGGCTTCACCCTCCTGTTCCAGCAGAACTCACCAGAGTGAGAAAAGGGAAGACTGTGCTTGTACATCAACCAGTGCAATTATAATTATATATTTTTTCCTTTTTTCTTTTATTTTTTTTTCTTTTTTTTTTTTGAGTGAAAGGAGTGTGAAAGTAAGACCCACCATGGAAGGATGCCCTCTCGGGTGGGTGGCTCTTGGCACGTGTACTTCTGGGTGTCGATGCAATTAAAATGACATAGAGAAGAGAGCTTGTTCTTGCTTTATTTTTCTTGGAGGTTTGTGTTGGTGGGCTGTGGCGTCACTGAAGAAGGACTTTGCTTTGGCCAGGAGCTGTGTCACAGAAGCCATCCCATTTTTATTCACAAGCAAAGGAGAGAAACTATTCTTTCCCACTGATGGGCCAGGGCTGGCCTCCCTGTATGGGGTTTGGCAGAGGGATTGACACTTTTGCCATGGCAGTAGAGGCATGGTGGGGACAGGACCATTCCTCCTACTTGCTTTAAACCTTAGACCTCCTTTGTAATCTGTCCCTGTGGGTGCTGTGTGGTGGTGGTGGCCCTTGGTCACTGTCGGGCTCTCTAGCCCTCTGCTCTCCCTTCTTGTTGCTTTCCTTTTTATTTTTTTTTCCTTTTTTAAAATTGTTCTTTTATTATTCTTTTTTTTCCCTTTCTTTTTTATTTTCAGCTGGTTTCTTAGGAAATGGCAGAGGCCACGTGACAGCTTGGTGCGTGTCTCCCCACAATAAAGCTGCTGAGCCCAGTGCTGACATCAGCAGGCTTTGAGAGAGGGGAGGAAAAAAGGCCCCTCGCTCCCTCCAGTGCCTGCAAAGAGCCAAGGCCAGGAAGGAGGATGAGGGGCAGACCTGCTTCCATTTTGTTCCTGGGGAAGGCCAGTGCGTGACCAAGCCCTGCACTGCACCCCCGAGACTCCACAGGACTGGGACATCCTGTCCCTCCCTCGGCACTGTGGCTTTTGGGTGGGGGAGGGCTGTGTGTGACTCAGCCGGGACCAGGTAAGAAAAAGGGCCCAGAAAATGGGGAGCTGAGAGCCACCCCTGGATGTGTGTCCCCACTCCCTGTCCCAGCACAGGTGGCAGAGGGGGCTCTCTCCCCATCCTAGAGGGACAAACTCAGGAAGCAGACCTTTGCCCCACAGCCAGGGTTAGCCTGTGGTTTATCTTGCTGGACTTTGTGGCACATGTAGAGGAACACATGAGTCAAGGGCCACTGGTGAGCTCAGCCTGTCAGCACTGTCACCTGCCCCAGCCCAGCACGCCTGTCCTGTTGGATGGAAGCTCCCCAGAAGTGAGGGAATGCCTGCCTTGTGTCAGGACTGCACAAAACCCCCACCCAGCGCAGAGGCAGGAGGGAGCAGTGCAGCATGGCAGGGTGGCTCTCACCCCAGGAGCCACGGGAGGAAGGGCCCCGCAGCTGCAGGTGCCGGGAAGTGACGCAGTTCCTTTGGTTTTGCAGGTTTTTTTTTTTTGCTTTTGCAACAACTCTTTCCTTTATTGTGAGCTGCTGTGCACACAGCAGATAGCCAGGCCTGCCCACAGAAGCAGCAGGAGACCCCAGCACAGCCAGTGAAGGAAGAGTAGTCGGTGCTCCAAGGGCAGCACGGAGGAGGTTGGCTCCAGTGGGGCTCCAAAGGCTGCCCCAGAGCAGGTCCAGTGTCCCCAGCCCCAAGGGCACACGATGCCCTTCTGGCACACAACACCCAGCTGGCTGTTTCAGGAACACAGCAAAGAACTTCTTGTGAAGCAAAGCTGAAATAAAATAACTCTTTTTGGGGAAAGACATTCATTGGACTTTTTTACACCTGGAATGGTACTATTGCCATGTTTTAATTCCCTTGGCAGCTTGATGGAAGGGGAAGGACATCCTGAGGGGCCAGGAGAAAGCCACATCTTGCCCAAGAGCACACGGAGCTGAGGCCTGGCCAGCCCCTGCTTTGCCCACAGCTGGTGGGATTTTGCCACATGCCCACCCAGAGTCACCTCCTTTCCTCTGGGAGAGCCACCCAGGCTTGGTGCTTGCCAAGCCGTGACTCAGAGCAGCCCAGCACTGCAGGCAGGTACCTTTATTGATAAAGATCAAGAAGTTGCTCAGCTGGAGTGACTTGGAATAAGAACACTGGATCCTTCTGCTGATTCAGCCATGCCTGGAATTACCTTTCAGCCTGGATTCCTGGGCTTATCAAGGCACAGTTGAAGACATTCAATTTAACCCTCCCCGTAAATTACATTTACACTGCCTGCTGTTTACACTTAGGCTTGAATTATCAGTCTCCATTTCCTGTTCTCATCTTCTCACAGGCCAAATGGACAAAATATGGCTTTTGGGAAACCATTGCCTGCATGTGTACTTCAAAATTCATTGAGCAAGTCACTGCTGAGCTTGTGTGACTGAGCTGCCTCCCTCACCTCAACTCCTTCACCTTTTTCTTCATGTGCCCCTGTTAGGAAGTGATTTCCCCCACCACCAACCAGCCAAGTTACAGGAAGCATTCACCACGTTGTCTCTCCCTTCTTGTCTTGCCTTCTCAGAAGGTCTGGGTGATTTGGGAGGAATCTTAAAAACAGTCACAAGAGTTTCACCTCTTTGAAAAGCAGAACAACCCTGAGAGGGGAAGTTTGGCCAGCAAACCCACAGCACCGCAGCTCTGATGATTAAGAGTTACTGTTAGTTCAGGAGCACAAGGATCAATATACTTTGGGACTTCTTGTGAGGGTCCTAAAAGCTCTCCAACGGGCTGAAGCTACAGCACCACACCCAGCGAAGGCCCAAAGTGTCACCTCTTATCACTCAGCTCTGGGACTAAGGTACTTTGAACCCAAGTCCTTGATCCAAGGGCTTTCACATTGTGGGAAATGCTCTCCTACTGTACAGGTCTGAGATCCTTCCTCTTTTGCAGTGTCTCCTGCTCCATTTTCTGACCAAGAAAGGAAATCCCAGGCAGAAGTGACCACAGCATCACCTGGGCTAGATAAAGATGCCTGCAGCCTGGAGGCACCAGCTATCAGCTGGATCTTGGCTAGGAGTTGCCTGTTTGTCAGGCAGCACCACTCCCAGTGTGTCACACTGGTCTCCTTATCTCCCGGTGGACTTTGCACAGAGATCAGTACTGCAGACACCTGGGCAAGGAGGAGCTGTTTATGAGGATCATTACACACTTGGGTGAGGCCCCAGTTGACTGATAGACAGGCTAGAAGCCCCAGCAGAATCCAGGCCAGTTTGCTTTGCTCAGTATCAGGAAGCTGCACTCCAATGGGTCCCTTTGCATCAGAAAACCCTGTGCTCGCAGCCCTGTGACCCGCGTGGGTGCCAAGTCAGAGCAGTCAGTCAATGCCTGTCTTTAATGAAGGGTTTTAACCACTCAGCCTGGCCAGAGCGGGCACATGCTGAGTTAGGTAATGGCCCATTACTGCCCTGGCACTGCTCTGCCAGGAGCTGGGGGGACACAGCAGCTTTCTGTCCCTGCACAGCTGGGAGGAAGGGCCATCGTGTGACTGCCCCGGCTCCATGGGCCTGGCCAGAGAAAGCTCCCTCAGTCCTCACAGGGAAGGCAGTGCAGAACAAAAACACATGGCTGGGCTCCTGTCTGCTCCTGCAGACAGGGAGATGGCTCCCAGGACAGCCCCCAGCCAGTGGGAATTTGGGCCCAAAGCCTAAAGGCAGAAAGAGGTGCTGTTTGGGAGCTGGAGCCTGCAGCAAGCAGGGGGATGCAGAGCCAAAGAGGGGAACACACTGCAGAGACAAACCTGCTTTCCCCCAGATCCCTCCAGCTTCACCAGCTCTTCCTTCCAGCCTCTTTCCCCCCCATTCCTGCTCCCCAGAGCAGAGCAGGGCAGTTGCTGCAGAAGGCCCAGCAGCTCCCTCAGTGCTTACCCAGATCCAGCAGTGCCAGCCCCCTGCAGGAGGGCTGATCCCGAGGCTGGAGAGCAATCAGTCACTGACCCAGGGGAGGGAAAGCCCATTTATTTAGGCTGTTCAAATTTGGCACGCACAGAACATATCACAGTAATGCACTGGAGGCTAAGGGTTTTGGTTTTTTTTTTTCTTTTTCTCTACAGACATACAAGAAAACTCTATGCAACTCCCATGTACACATTACACAAAGGAAACAGCTTTAATCAACCACTGATGAAACATGGAAGCTTTTAAGATCTCTGTAGCTGGCACAGGAATGTTCTCTACCCCCCATACAAAAGGCATTTCAGGTCAAACTTTCTAGTAGGTGATATCTCCATGCATTTCTACAGAATTAAAGAAGCTAACAGACAAAAAGCCCAGATCAAGCCATATTAGTCAGGCTGATTGGTTCTACTAAGTTAAATCAATAGTTATTATGGACAAATGGACCAAGTGACCAAAGACTGGGGCTGAAAATACCATTTTTAAAGTTGTGGTTCCTTTTCATTTTACTACCCATAACTGGAGAGCTCTGCTATAAGAATCTGTATTTATAAAAGCCTCAGAAGCATCTAGTAAGTGTATATTGGAGAAAGGCAGTTCTAAATTAAACTGTGTCAACAGAAAAAGCAATTTCTATAGAATCACTCAGGAGGAAAGAGACCTCAAGACACTTCATAACAAGAATATTGAACCTACAGAACAAGTGAACCTTTAAATATTATTACTGCACTGTGAGTTTACAAGAGAGTGGATTAGGACTACTTCTCCAGAAAAAGTGTGTCTGTTTTATGTCTAGCTTCATAATTAGGCTTTTTCAGTACAGCTCTGCAACTGCAAGCACCAAGAATTTAACCTAGTTTTGGTGCTCACAGGTTGCTTCAGCTCAAGTCAAACTACAGGTCTTAAGTTTTGTCTTAAATAGTTACAGGGGAAAGTTTTCTAATTTCGCTTGTTACTATTTGGAAAAGCAAGAACAGGAACCAGATCATTCTCACCTCTCCACCTTTCATGATACACTGCTCAAATTTTTAGAGACCTTTAGTGTTAATCCATTGGGGATAGTACTGGGCTGGACAACCAATGCAAATATTAATACACCAAGATAAATCCTTAATTTGATTTATTTAGGGTCATTTTTACATACGAGCTACATCTCCAAAATCTACTTTATTCTACAAGACAGCTTCCCTACTGTTAGTGAAACCCTTGCCTAGAATGGTTGCTTTATATAACTGATCTATTAAAACATGGAATGCTTGTAGAGTTGTGGCACTGTATGACATCTACACGGGACTTCCTTCAAAAGCTACGACTAGGGAGCCTCCTAGCTTCTCAGCAATGCAAGCTCGGTTCAGGTCCTCTGGCCCATTTGCTTGGCATTCATGCTTTATGCCTAAAAAAAGAGGCAAAACACTCAATAATGCAGTATTTCAACATGCTGATAAGCAATCAAAGAAACATACCTGGTAGTAATATTAGAAGAAGCAATCCAGTCACTCAAGCAGACAAGTCCTGCCTTAGCTTAGGGAATTTGACGGTTTTTCCCTGACAGGTCCCAGGAGACATCTGGCTGCACACCAAATGTCACTGAAGGGACACGAAGGCAGAAATTTGTCACTAGCTCAGTGCTCAGGCTGCTGGCCTTTCACAGCAGGCTCTTAGAGCAAATCCCTCATTTCTTGTGCTGCCCTGGATACAGCAGGGGAGGGAGCTCCAGGCAAGCACATGGAGTAGGCTCACCCAGCTCCCTCTGCCTCTGCAGAGGTGGCTGAAAGCATCACTGCAAACCTGAGAGGCAGAGACTGAGAGCTGGGCTACCCAACCAACAGTGCTTTCTTTTAATTTTTGAGGCTAGAAAGCCCAACCCATGTCTGCCTTATTGGTGAAAAGCAGAATTTCCTCGGGATTTCTTTTTCTCAAATTCCACATGTGCAGCACACAACATTTTCCCATGGCAGTTAGCCATCCTGTGAAGGCTGGCACTGCTGCACAAAGATCCTGTCAGTCTTGCACAGTGCAAGATTTTGGCCCAGTGCAGCCTGAGGAGCTGAAGAGTGCTACCTGGCTATCAGCCAGACTGGCTTACTACAGCATAGTGAGTTTGTGAGACTGCATTTTAACAGACACAGGGATAAAAGTGCTCTGCCACTGAGGCAGCTCTGCACAAAATCCAGTGCTGTGTTATGAACCTTATGGTTTCTAGCCTGTATGGTGCAGATGTGCTGCTCCATATGGTCCATCACACATTGCAAAACCTGCTCTTGTCCTGAGCACTGTCCTAGTGCCTCTGAAATTTTGCCAGATAATGTAAATTTGTTCTAGAGCTCATTTTAGCTCTGTCACATGACATTTCACGTCTCACTAGTATCTCAAAAAAACAACAACAACAAAAAAAATCCCCAAAACCTGAACTAATTAAGCCTTGCTGTGTACTCCAGGGACACAGCAGAGTTAGGAACATTAGTTGTATTACATACCTTGAAACTTCTTTTTGATTGCATCCTTGGAGCTTGCGTAGATCATCTTACTTTTGAGAGGTGCTTGTTCTGGTGCCCTAGTGGGAGACACCACAGAGAGTGAAATTAGTGACACTGCTTATCCACCCCAGACAGAAGCAGTATCCTACCCACCATGGACAAGTGGAACATCTCATGGCTCCAGAATACAGCCATCAGGCTGCCCAGCTCACTTCAAGACTGCCATTTTCCCAGGCTGGGCAATACAAATGCCCAGAGACCTCACCCACAGAGCCTGGACTGCGTGCTAGGAATGAGAGAGTTGGGAAGGTGGCTTACCACAAGAAAAACATCAGCTCTTCTTTTTTGGATTCCTTGGTCTCGAAGCTTGCATCATACAAGGCATAGCGGCAATCCTTCTCGGGAAGCATCTGCACAAAGTGCTTGAAAGGGTCGGTGACTGTCACTCCGACATCTCCCACCAGAATCTCTTTGCCTTCCTCCACAATAATGCACTTTTTGTCTGGACTGAGGCAGAAGATGACAGCCTTCTTCCTCTTCTTGATTTCCTCCGGCGTGGAGCACTTCCGCACTTTCATGTCGTAGAAGATACGGCACACCTCATCGGCCACTTGTACTCCGGAGGCCTGCAGACACAGCAAACACCTTCAGCCCTTCCACCCCTCCTTCTCCCAGCTACATTGTGGCACTGCCTTAAATCCAAGGCTAGAAGACAACAGATTATTGCAATAGCCACTTGTGGCATGAGAGTCTCATCAGAGAAGGCTGCAGCCCCTCTCTTTTCCAAAGCCAAGGAAAGAATCTGGAGTCTCGCTGCTGCCCACAGCTGGCTGCCAACCCAAAAACTATTCCAAAGAAGGCACAATCCCACTTACACCAGAACATTGTTTTGGGGGAGTTTTACAGGCAAGCCAACCCCTTGTTCTCTGAGATTCATTTGTGGCAGATCCTTTGACATTACAGGAGCTTCATTTTCTTCCCCGTTTCAGGCTGGCTGGACAAGCCCACAAGGATCTTCTGTTCAAAGTTTTCCAGCCATTTCCAGCATGCCTGCTAGGAGCTTTAGGAATAGAGGTAAAACTGGCCAAATTCCGTATCTGTCACATGGACTTAGTTTAGAGAGCAAGGGAAAAGTAGTGGGGTACTGGGATTGCAATGGTAGTTTTTTTAGCTGAACAAACCAACTTTGGGAAGTTGCTCTGAATTCAGTATTTCAAACAGAATTTGCAACTCTTAACAGCTGAAGTCTCTTCTTCTCAGCCCCTATTCCAGCAGTTTTTAAAGCAAGCTCAACCCTTCTCAACATTTCTCCCCCACCTTGGAGTCAGCTGGGAAATTGTAGTGAGTGGTATCGTATTCCCCTGTGTAAGCTGGAACAAGAGGTGCACATGCAGCATTATCAACCTGATGTTAAAGGCAGCTGCACAGAATAAAGAGGACAAGACCTAGCAAGAATGACAAAAGCCTGAACTGCATTTTCAGTCTGATGCTTTCCTGGGAATAAGACAGAAAATAAAAGTGGGAAGTAGAAACATTTACATTTGAGTTTTGTTCTGAGACTGCACCAAGCTGGAAAGTTTAAAAGCAGCTGTGCAAGAGTGAATACTGCAAATGTGGAAGCCAGCAGGCACTGCTGGAAGGACATCATGGCCACAGCAGTAAAGACCAAATTGAAGCCTGTCCAGTACTGAACAACTCTATCTGTTCAAAATGCTACACACAGGATAAACAATGAGATTCCTTTAGAATCCCACTTCCTCCCTCACTGCTATTTTGCCTTCCAAGTTGAAATGACATTACTCATATCCATCTATCAGAAGGAAAACTGCCTTCCTCCCTCTGTGCAAACCACGACACGTCACTGCTGTGAGCACAGTCAGCAGCACCAACAGTCGGGTACAGCAGGTGAGACTCTCAACTGAAAAGAGTGAAGGCTGCTCGTAGTTTTTTTAAACTCCTCTTCAGCCCCAAAATGTGAGCTCAAGGGATTTCTTTTGCATTTTGAAGGAACAGCAGAGTTCAGCTGCAAAACCATTAAGACAGAGGTGCAGGGGACCTGCTCAGTGCTCAGGCTGTCCTTGAGAGATGGTTATGGAATGGACACCTGCTTTAATGTGTGGGGGTTTTTAAAGCCTTGATTAGTGCCTACCACAGAGGACCTCAGATAAGCCCAGATTCTCCTCTTTCTACCAACATCCCTCCTCCTGTAACCCTGGGTGGCTGCCATAGCCAGCTAACCCACTGAGGAGAGGTGGCACAGCTGGCACAATCTATTGCCATGGAGTTTGGCATCTAGAGCTCCCAAGTGCTGGTCACAGAAAACCAGGACAATCTCATACATCAGCAATCTGAGACAGCTTTTCTTTAGGGTGGAGAGCAGTGCTTTCTCAGGTTTACCTAAACACAGTGGGATCTCCCTCTAGATTTACAATGCATGGTCAGTCTGTAAGTGGTAACCTATGCAGGACTGCTTGCAGTTCCTGGGGGACAGAAGAGCAATTCAGTCACCGTGCCTCAGCTGTGTGGCAGGCAGCCATCCCCTCTGCCTGTCACCAATAAGGTGAGGAAAGTACATGGAGAAAGCCTATTTCAGGACAAATTCAAGCTACAGTGCAAACATGGACTCAAAGTGACTCATTCCAGTGTCACCTCCTCCATACAGATGCTGCACTTTGTCAGAGTGTGACTGAGCACTAATGAGGAATAAAGGTCCTTCTCCTCCTGTCCCTGTGTTAGGTGCGGGCAAGAGGCTCTTTGAGAAGACTCTAAATAACACAGTTAACCTAATAAAGCAAATAGTGCAGCAACTACAGCAATTTCATCAGTAGCTGGCAATGGGTAGCAATACTCAGGTTTTAGTCACAAAGTCCTCCAAGGGTCTTAGAAAATGCACAGAAAAGTCTGAACTGCCATGGAAATGAGGCTATTTATAATGAAAAAGCAGTACATGTCACCTACCTCTACCTCTGTCAATTCCTGAGCTTTGCTCGAACACTACAACAAATAATTTCCCTGCACCAAGTCATGTTAACTTTGAAAGCACAGGTTAATGCTCAGCTTGGAGCCAGAAGCAGCAGCCACAGAGCTGCAGGTTGATGCAAACTGTGCAGTCATGTGCATTTGCTTGTGCTACTACACAGCCAGAAACACGTCTCCAAGTCAGGAGACAAGTTGTTTCTTTAAAAAGAATCTGAACACTGCTGGCAAATCAGTTCAGATTCCAAAAAAGCAGAAAGTATTTAGACTGAAAACTCAAAATTCACTGTAAAACTTCAGCCGGTAACTGGGACTGACCAGAAGCTGAAGGGACAATAGTGGCAACTGTATTTTTTAAGCTTTCTAAAGCAAAAGGCTGTTAGTAGCTGGTGCTACTCCTTTTCACAGCTGCTGTACAACCCCTGGATTCATCCCACAAGCTGACCTTAGCAGCCATTGTGTTGCCAGGGACAATGCAGATTTGTTCCATCTGAGAACACCCTATAGCTGTGTTACAGTATGGGCTGAGATGAGACAGTGCAACAAACCAATTCCCTCTGAAAACAGGATCTACTGTCCTAACTGCAGGGCTCCCTCTTCAACCCTGGGCCTGTACCAGCCACAAATGGCTTCACAAACATACTTAAAAAGGAAAAAAACTCAAACCCCAGGCAGCTTTTGTTTTGAGGTAGCTGCAACCACTCTGTGCAGAACAGCAACACTATGACTGCTAAGAGCACTGGAACAAGGAGAAATTCCAGACTCTAAATACATGTCCTCAAGCGACATTTTAACCTCGTGTCTGCTGCCTTGTCCAGAAGAAGAGCTGGTGAGAAGCCTCCACCCTCCCAGTAATGACAGAGTAAACACTTGTTAGTCTGGATTTTCCCTCTTTGGCCAGATATGGCTCTGCTCAGAGGATTCAATACAGCACATTGGTTATTATTTTGTGCATTGTGGCTTGAACGCAGCAGAGCTCCAGCAGCCAGCCTGGTCCTGTTTCTTTTCCAGGATGGAAGAGTTACCCAGCTCTGGGCTGGCACATGGGGGCTGGTTCAGTGAGCAGCACATACTGCAGGCACTTGTGGGATCGTGACCATCAGCCAGCTGGTGACATTTCACTGCAGGGGACAGACCCTTAACTGCAACAAGGCAGCAGCAAGCAGGCAAGCCACCTAATTACCAGCTGGGAAAATGATGCCAGGATAGCACATTCAGGAAAGAAGAGACAGAACCAGTTTCTCTGAGGCAATCGGCACAACTGAGTTGTCCCCCAGCACGTCCATGCAGCTGCTGCAGACACAGAACATGCTGGGGGCTGAGCCCCTCACCCATTACCCCGTGGCACTTCTGGCAGTGTCCCACTGGCTGTCACACAGCCTGCTGCAGGCACCTGAGGCAGGGACTGCATTCACTGCCTTGTCAGCAGGCTCTGCAGGAACACAGCAGCTCTTGTTCAGAGCCTCGCTCTTGCCTGAAGTGCAAAGCTCTGCACGAGTCCTGGGAGAGAGAGCACAATGCCCTCCCTCCACCACGCAGCCCAAGAGGGAGCCTTCTGTTCAGCAAGCTTCCAACTGCAGGAACCAGACCCAGCTGCCTCCACCAAGAGCTCCCAACATTTTGCTTCCATTGCCAAGTAGCCAAACTGAAATTTAATCTAAATTGGGGAAGGCTGAAGAATAAGCCAAAGCTTTCTCAAGGAAATCCCCACAAACAGAACAGCCATTTCAGGAGTGAGAGACATGACAGACTCCTGATAAACTAAAACACAACTTTGACACAATGAAATTCAACTCCTCTTTTGTTAGGAAGTGAATACTGTGAGCACCAGTGTTTTTCTTGAATACTTAAAACATTTTACCTAAGAAGAGTCTTTGTTTTCCTCAACTCTAAGATAGCAAAGACCTTAAACTAATGACTTAGTTTGCCTCAAGACAAGTTTGAAGGGCTAAATTTGAGTTTATGTCTTGAGAATTTCAGACTGTTGGTTTTCCCTCCTGTGATTAGAGCCCAAGAACTCTCCGTAGTGGTGCCTGGGCATGCATTATCTCCAGAGACATTCCAAGATACAGTTCTTGACTTGTTTTGTCTGGGAACCACTCACAAACATTGTACACATCAGGGTGAACTATCCACAGCTACTCAAGTGGAAACTTTTGCTTCTTGGAAAAGCATCATCAATTTTTTCCAGAATCTGACACCAAGAATGTATTAAAGCATGCCTTGTTTAATTGCAAGGGCAGATGTGAGAACACTGTGCTCCCGTGTTTGCTGGTCACATTACTGGCATGTATTTGGTTCTTATTTCTGCAGCAAACCCTGTTTCCCTCATGCCTGCCTTACCCTCCCTCCTATCTGCCTCTGAAATTCCCTGCCACCGCCAGAGCTGCCTGTGGAGCCATGTGGCATTTCCCTCTGACTCACTAATGTGTCATAGTACATCTCTGCAATAAATACTTCTTCAATTAAACCTATTTCCACCCAATGGAACCCTTCAGGAACAGAGCTGTCCCCTGCACTGCCACACAATGGAATGCACATCTCTGCAATAAATACTTCTTCAATTAAACCTATTTCCACCCAATTGGTACAGGACAGCACCCTTCAGGAACCCTGCACTGCCACACAATGGAATGTCCTGGGCCACCACCAGCAACCTGAGGTGAAAACTAAGCCAAGGTAGATGTGGGAGCACTTGGCAGAAAGGGAGAGCAACAGGCCTGGCTGAAAGAAAGTTTTGCCGAATGAGGCCTCTGGAAAGGTGTCACCTAAGGCCAACAAGTCAACTGAAAATGCAGGCAGTCAAAACCATAAAGATATTAAATACTGCTTGGCTTTCAATCTGTTATCTGAGCACTCAAGAAAACACATCTGATGTTAACATCCCCACTGAACTGAGCAGGAATGGCAGCAATGCAAGGAGGACATGCAAGGAGCAGCTACTTTAACTTCATCCCAGGGACCAGCAGCAGAGTGGGAACACCAGTGACTTCAGGAGTCTGGAAAAGCCCACATTCCCTGCTTACCTACAGCTGGACAGAGAGACACCTCCGTTTACAGAGTACAGCCTGTACATCTGAAAGGCCAAGGTTTCAACTCGGATCTGAAGCCTGACAGGAAACAGAACTAACAGCTTTTACTACTGTTGTATAAGAGGCCATTATTTGCACACCATAAACCAGCAAGAAGTACAGAGTCATCTGCGTATCACTTGTAGAAATCTCTTGCCAGCTAGACTCAAGTTTTTATTTTGCATTATTTGGTCTCTTTTGGCAGGGAGAAGGTGTGCAGGAAAGAAGTGAAACTCTATTCAGCTTTTATTCCCCCACCCCCAAGAAGAAATGTTATTGACAAGACAAGAAAAGAGGAGTAGGAAAGCAATTATTAAAAAAAAAAACCCAAACAATCAAGAAAAAAAACCTATCCTTTGAATTCCTGAAGGTCATTTCTTCAGCTTTTAGCCAAAGAGGAAATTATCTCCTTCTCTGAGCCACTATGAAGTTCACTCCCAAATTATCAAGGTAGGCAGAACATGCAATACCCACAAAAGGCAATCCCAGCAACAGTACTGAAAAACAGGAACTGCAGTGGCCAGTAGCAGCAGGGCAGAAGTTTTGAGCAGCACCCATTCCTGTGTTGAAATAGAAGTTTTTAAGGTAATGCAGGTGGAAGCTGGTGTGTAACAGGACTCTTGCAGAAAATCAAAGCTTCTCAGAAACACATTCAGCACACAAATCAGCTGTTATGAGCCTAAATGCCTGTAAGAATTTTCTTGTGGCCCTCCAGGCACCTAGAGCAACCTAAATCTTAAATGCCACCCTCAAAATCAGGCTCTGAAGGCCAGCTCCGGGCATCCCTGATACTTGTTCCTGAGGGATCCTCCTCTCCTGAGGAGACTGCAGTGAATACTGAACAACCAGGTGAGGCAAAGGCCCAGAACAGCTTCACAGGCAAGTCCTGGTTGCAGTCAGGCTCTCTCACTCGGGATTGCTTAGGTCAGCCCTTGCACCCAGCAGGAGCCTCTTGATAGAGATTCTGCCAAGGCGAGTAGGAACACGCCAGACATCACCAGCACCAATTGTCATCAGGCTGTTATCTTGTATATGAGGCATATGTACCTTGTAATTACACAGATCTGGGAATAGCACTGACTAACAACCAAGAAAAATCATTTGCACGGTACTCCAAAGACCTTGGACTCATTTAATCCAGCAGAAAAGAAACTGAACATTGTGGCCAGACACAAAAGCTGAAAATCCAAGCTCTTTTGATAGCAAGGATGCCCTCCTGCTGGCACTACCATACTTTGCCAGAAGGCTTCCACTCTGCCCAAAACCCAGTTCATTTGCAGCCTCTCAAAAAAGCCAACCTAAACCCTGTTGCAAAAAGGAGATCACTATGAGAAACAGTAGTTTTTGACTGACTTGGGAATTCCCTGGTTCCAAAGCAGGATGAAGCCTGACATGCTGAGTAGTCACACGTAACTAGGTTTGCATACTGCAGAGGTGGTAGCTGGCTTGTTGAGACAAGCCTCTTTTAAACAAGAGCTGCGAGTCTCATCAGATTTTTAGCAGCTTCATCTGCAACTCCACGCTGCAGAGCAGCCACAGATGCTCCAGCTTGGGTGCTGGAGAACGCAGGGACATTAGTGGTACATCCTGTCTGCCAGCCCTACTGACCAAAAATCCATTTCCCGGATACACCACGTGTTCAATGAACTACTGGTAAATGCCAAGGGAAGGCCTCAATATTCAACACCTCTAATACAGGTAAACAACCCAGGCAAGTGTGTGCTGCTGGACAAGTGCTTGTGCATGACTCAAGCAAAAACAGGGCAGCAGTTAAAACTGCATGAGCTAATAACTGAGGCAAATTTGCCAACCTCCATCTCCTGAGTTAAACCGGGAGGCAAACTCTGAGCACGGGCAAAGCAAGCAGAATGAGCCACCATGAAACTGAACACGCGTTTGGTCTTTTCTGCCCCATTTACACAAGAAGAGCCCTAACACTTGTTTTTTATTTTAAAAGCCAGGAAACACAAGCAAACCGGTGCGGATCCTTAATACTTTTTTGTTTCTTTGCTTCCAGCGTTACGCTTTGGATAAACGTTTTCAGCATTGTCCAGAGAAGCAAAACAGAAAAAAAAAAACCAAGTCCTTGCAGCAACTACCCCAAAATTTCAGCTTCCTGGGGCGGCCGCTGCGGCACCCTGGTTTTTTTACCGGGTTCCACTTCCCCCTTTTGTCCGCACCAGCGCTGCGGGCTCCGGCCGGCGGGGGGCCCGTGCCGGCCCCGGAGCCGCCGCCGGTTTCTAGGCCAGGCCCGAACCCCCGGGCCGCGGGAAGATGGCTCCCGCCGGGACCGAGGCGGCGGCCGCGCTTCCTCCCGGGCAGGGCAGCCCCCGAGCCTCTCACCAACAGCGCCCGGTGCCTTCCAGCGAGGCTGCGGCCCCTCCGGGCCAGCCCCGGGCGGGGAGCGGCGGAGCCGCCGCCGCCCCGTCCCCTCCCGGCCGCGCCCTGCGGCGCCGCGCACGGCCCCCCCACACGGCCCTTTCCCGCCGCGCCCTCGCTCCTCGCCAACCCCCCCTCCCAGGGCCCAATGGACGCGCCCGCCCCCAGCGCCTGTGTGCGGCGCGGAGCGCACCACTACCTTACGGTGGGGGGGGGAGGGAAAGGAGGGAGGACAGTTCCATCGCTCCGAGGCGGGGTGGGAGTAACCTTCCGTCGCCTCATGGCGGGATGGGGGCGGGGGGGAAGGGAGGAGAACGGATCCGCCGCGTCAAGTTCAAAGGCGAACGGGAAGGACCGGGAGAAAGGGAAAGAGGAGAAAAAGGGGGGCACGGTATTGCCGGGCACAGCGGCGCTGCCAGCCAGAGCGCCGGCCGGGATGCGGCGGGCGGTACCGCCGCCCCCCTCCCCCCTTTTTTCCCCCCAGGGATGAAGGCGGAGGCGGGAGACGGAGGAGCCGGAGGCGCCCCGGGCGGCGCGCGGTGCCTACCATGGCGTCGGCGCGCTCGGCTGTCTGGGCGCGGCGCGGGCTCCGGCGGCAGGAAGAGCAGCTGCGAGGGCGCGAGCCGGGCGGAAGCGCTGCCGACGTCACGGCCGCCGTGCCCGGAGGAGGAGGAAGCGGTTGCTATGGCGGGAGCCCCGCGCGGCGACGCCCCAGCTCCGTGCGCACGCGCCGGCGGGGCGGGGGGGCGGGAACCGCGGCGCCACGCGGGGCCCCGCCCCTGACGAGCTCACCAATCACAGGGAGACTCGGGGTGATTGATGTGCCAGCCGGCCAATGGCGCGCTCGCTCAGCCGGGTGGGCGGGGCTACCTGCACCAAGGTGCGGCGGGCGGGGTGCGGGGCCGATCGTGAGGGCAGAGCTGGGGGGCTCGGGGATCCTGAGGGAGAGCGCGGGGGGCGCGAGCAGGGTCGGGGCTGCTGGGAGCGCGGCTGGAACGGACCGGGGCGGGCGTGAGGGGAGCGGGGAGCGGCCGTGGGGCGGGAGGAGGCGGCCGGAGCGGCGAGGGGCGGGCAGCCGGGCGGAAGTGTGGGAGTTTTCTTTTTTTTTTCTTTTTTTTTTTTTTTCTTCCTCCGAGGGTTTTTCACTACCTACTTTGGTGCGATCTCGGGCGGGCGGTGCTGATTGGCTCGGGCTGCTGCGGCAGAGCCCGGCGCTTCCCGCCGGCAGCCGCGGCTCCCGGATCCCGGCGGCGCAAACAACGGGCGGGCTTGTCCTGGGAACAAAGGCGGCCCTCGGGAAACCCTGCTGCCGGGGCCGCGCCGCTCCGAGCAGCTGCTGCTCCGTGTGCATGGCCGTCCTGCTCGCCCTGACCAAAATACTCATTCCTTAGCGTTTATGGCGAGGTTCGGGCTGCTTGTGATCAGAGTACAAAGGCATCTGCTGATGGTACAAAATGTATAGAAAGTTAGGGTTTTATCACCGAATCCTGGCTGCAGTGATGCTCCCGGCTTGAGTGGATGAGCAAAAAGCCCCCAGCGTCAAAAGCTTATTTGTTGAGTCTGTGCCTTCCTGTTAGAAAGAAACAAAAACAAGACTTGATGGTGGCGTTTTCAGGGTTGGGGTGTGAGGGAACAATACTTCATTACAACTATTGTGAAACCACTGTTAAAGGTGTGGGCAATGCTTACACACCTTACAGTTTTCATCCATATTGCTGTTCCAGTTAAAAGGGTGTAATTTTTATCTGATTTATCCCCTCTTTTGAGGCTACCACGGTAGATGATCTTTGTAGATGTTTTTAGGCCTGCTCACGTGAGGGAGAAGTTGCTGAAGGACCCCCTGCTGAAGATGGGTGCATTGAAAAAGCCATCCTGTTTCATCAGGCTCTGGTGCTGCGTGACTTACTCCTGCCAGAGGTTCCTTTTTTGCAAAAGCTCTTGCATCAGATTTGTAATTAAATTAGCAGAAAGGCCTACCAGCACGACTCATACTTTAACTGGCCTAAGAGGACAATTCTTCCCTAGGCCCCTTTCTGATGCATTTAGTCAAGGAATGCTTAAATTTTGCCCAAATCTTGACTCACTTTGGAAGTATTAACAACAAATAAACAGTGACGTGTCTGATTTTTTTTTCCCCTTTTGAAAGTTCTGAAACAAGTCAGATAAAGTGCCTTTGCAGCAGGGAGATCTTCATTCCTGTCAGCAAGTTTCTCTGGACAACTTCTGGTCCTGCCTCCCTGCTGTGATTGTGGCTTGCAGAGGAAACCAAGGCGCTGGTGGTCAGAGCCGTGTGGCAGTGCCACGGCAGACCTCCATCCCTGGAGGTGGGCAGCAGAAACCTGGGGCTTTCCAGTCGTAATTGATGTGGGTAATTGGCCTGTTGCTGTTCCAGGCTCGCTCTTGGTGGATGGGTTTCACTCTGACAGGGGGGTGCAGAAGTGAGACATCCTGGGGAGGAGGGGAGGAGATGATGCAAGGCCATGAGAACGGGGCTGGGGCTATTTCATGCTGTGTACTTATAAGGGCAAATGAGGTGGAACTGGCCTCTTGGCTCAGCCTGCTCTGAGAGGTGGTTTTGGAAACGTTGCAGTAGGTTGAGAAAGTATCTAACCAGTTAAAGGAAATTCAGCAGGGACAGGAACTCCTCCACCAGGAGAGTAAGAGAAAACTCTCACTGTTAACCTGCCTCATGAGAAAGATGTGCCTGCTCTGGGAAGGGCACTCACTCACCAGTGTTTAATTCCCCAGAAGACAAAACAGCATAGCCCAGTGAGGATAGACAACGCAGATGTGGTGCTTTGAGGCAGGATCTGTGCACCAAAATACCCGGACAAGTGTGTGGTCATGGTGGCAGCAGCCTGCCTCAGCACAGGGCTCCACAGCCCTGCTGTTCCAGCACTGGGAGCTCCAGCCCTGCCCTGGAGCTGCCTGCTGGGCATTACCAGCGTGTATGGCACGGCTGGGATCCCCTGCTGTGTGCCAGTCCTGTGCTGCTGGTCCTGCAGGGAAAGGGAGCCTGCTCCTCCAGCCCCGTGCTGCTCCCTGACCTCACAGTCCTGTCCTCATGAGCCTTAAGCATCACCCTGACCCTTTGTAGTGCGGGGTTCCCCCAGCCCAGGCTTGCAGCAGGGTCCTGTCAGAGCTGTTCCACATCTCTTGCCTTGGTGCCTGAACCCAGGGGGAGCTCCCTGGTTTGGGGAGGGCAGGAGGAAATTTTGTTTCTATTTCTGAGTTCCCCTCTCTATCAGTGCCAGCCTTTGGATGGGACCAGGACCCGGGCAGAGGTGAGGAAGCTGCTGACACTGACACCAACACCCCTGGCTTAGTGTGTTGCACACGCTGTTACACCCTCTGGTGTGTGGAGAGCGAGGCTGAAGCTGCCTTGGGGTGAGACCCCTTTGTCCCCAGCCTCTTAGTGCAATACGAGGTAGTCACAATGACAGACAGGAATTGCATGGTGGAGAAGAAGGGTTTTTTTTTACTAGCTCTTCTGCTTTTCAGCAGTGAACCAGCTTTGCCCTTTTTCTCCATACTGTTAGTGCTATAAATAATCTAGGCTGCAAGCTCAGGCTGTACGTTTGGATGAACCATCATGAAAGGTGAATTCCCCTCCTGCTTTTAAGGCAAATGGTATTTGCAATCAGCCTGAAACGTCCCCCCAAAAATCCATCCCTCCGCCAGGAAGGGACCCTAAGAGATTCCAGCAATCCTGTAGCTGGTGGTGACCACTTAGGTTCCCGTCAGAAACACCAGTGCGAGCTGCAGCTGGCAAATGTCTGCCCAATGAAGGATCGCTTCAAAATCCAGCATGCTCAATATAAAAAGTCACCCGTGGTCTCCATTTCCGAATGAGACCCTACATCAACATAAACCTGAGATCAATACATCCACTTTGCTGACTCTGTAGCTTTTGAGATGGTGACTACTTGCTTACTTTATATGCCTCAGCTATTTGAACTCCCCCTCCCGTCCTCCAAGCTACTGACTCATTTCCTCCTCTAAAACCTTCCTTTTTTAGCCTTTCGCTCTGAAGTATTTAGTGTCTGTTTTGAGCTGCATGCTCCATGCCTTACTTAGGCAAACTCCTACATCAAAGCCCTGCAAGCCATGGTTTTGCACCATGGAAATCGTTTGTTTTCCCTGATAGTTTCAGTCCTGAGGGGCAGCCTTGGCTACTGACTGTGCTGGTCGGCAAATTGCTGCTTTGCTGTTGGAAATCGGGGAGGCAGACAATCGGCAAAGCAGCTGGAGAGCTGAGGCTGCCGCTGCTTATGCTAATTGCTGTTGTCTCCCTCTCAGCCCCGCTTCCCCCATCTGCCTGCATCCACCTGCCGTCTTTTCATCCACTTCTACCCTGATGTCGCAGTTGGAGCAGGGATCACAGAGGCTCCTGTCTGGCTGAACAACCACAGAGCACCCCGACCCTGACTCTCTGTGCTGTCTGATGCTGCAAAGGAACCAGCAGTGTCCCCTGGTGCACCGTGGTGACCCAGAGCTTTGGTCGTGGCTGATGGATGCTGCTGTAACAACACTAGCTGAGTGTGCCTGAAATACAGTGCCTTTTTCTCAGGGCTTATGGAATATTGGCTCTGTGGTCTTGGCGTCGCAAGGATCAGCAAAGATAATTTTAGACAGGAACAGAAAGTCTCTGTAAACCTTACAGTCATAGCTATTTCACTGGCAGAAAAAAAAACCCAACAAGGAGCCCATGACTGTGCATTGCTGAAACATTCTGCTTAGCAGGTGTGCTGGAGTAAAAATGTAAAGGGAAATCTGGGGACAGGAGAATCTAAGGGTGATTTCCAGAAACTGCTGTCATGCTCCATCCCTTTTCTGAGGAGGTGGTGCAGCAGACAGGATGCAGGAACCAGAGCCTGATATTTTGTCCAAAGCCCTGTCCTAGTCCATGGCGTGAGTCTGGACAAGCTGCTTTTCCCCTTTACATTAGTTTCCTGTTTTTTGAAATGTTAACTTTGTTCCTGCTTTTTCAGTATTACAATTTGAGATTTAGTGCAGATCAGAGCTAGATGTTGCTTATCAATACTTCCTATTTTTACAGTAACGAAAAGGCTGTTCCTAAATTGTTACAGATGAATGCCAAAACTCGTATTCCCTTGAATTTGCTGTCAACCTCCACAATTGCTGCAGGTTGCAATCCTTCTGACTTCTGCATGGTAAGAACTGCAGGCCATCAGCAACCACACTAAAATTTGACCCTGTTTGCTGCTGTAAAACTGGGTGAATTTTATCAGCCTCATCAGAATTGGTCTGGATTGAGTGGGATGGGGAAGTTAGCTCAGTGCTTCATTACCCCCGGGGCATTTTCTCCACTAGAAAGAGGAGGAAATAACACAAGAAGGCAGCTCAGCAGTGGAACAGCTTCATGTTAATTTAAGTAAGCAAGAATGTCATCAAGCTACTCTCCTACCTGGTTGTTTGGGTTTTTTTTGGGGGGGAGTGGGGGGGGGATCGGGTCCCTTTGGTTTTGTTGCCACTAAAGCTTGTCTGAAATACTTTTTATGTGAGAATGAAATGCATCTTGCTCCAGAATCAGCTTAAGGGCTGCCCACTGCTCAGCCCTCACTTTAATCCTCACAACAGGCAATGTACAGAACTTAAAATGATGTGTTTCCCTTGATACATGGGAATTGGATCTTAAATCCCTGTCAGTCTGAGAAGGGAGGCTCGCGTTGAGTACAGCGAGGCCTTGAACCAGCAGGAAAAGCTTCAAGCAACATCTCTGCTCTGCAGCGTTCCCTGTGATTGTCACGGAGCTTTTGCCGTGAGACAGGGCTCAGTCTGTCCCTTGTGTGTGCAGTCCCTCTTACACAGGGGGAGGCTGAGCCCAGAGAGGCTGCACGGCTCCCGCAGCCTCGGGCAGGACATTTGTGAGAGTGTGATGAATCCTTCGAGTGTGATGAATCCTTCGGGTGTGATGAATCCTTCGGGTGTGATGAATCCCTCACTGCCCTGACAGGGTAACACACCCGACCCTTCGGGCCATCTCTGCTCTGTGCATGTAAGGAGATGGTGCTGCTACACTGAATGCGGCACGACTGCAGGCATTTCTTGGAGAATAAGCATTTCGTGGCTCATGTGGGCTTTGTTCCAGGTGTGGAGGTGGTTGCTGCTGATGCCATTAGTAGTTGCTATCTGCAATGCCATTAATAATTATTTTATTTCCTGAATTAGTGAACCCCCACTCCTCACACTCTGTAACCCAGACAGAAGGTTGTTGTAGCAGTTTAGTTTTCTTATGACAGGGTTTGTGCTCAGCTGCATCAGCATAATGAAACCTTTTGGAGTTGTGTTTCTCACAGGATGGCCGCTTGTTTTGGCTTGGGAACTGCAGGCCTACCTGTGTTTGTTAAGGCTGTGGCCACTTACTGAGCCTGTCTGGGTTTGGCTCTCTGGAATGGGGGAACTTGGCTCTTGTTAAAATTAGGAGTTCATTTTACGGAGGGCTTCTGTGGGTAAGATTAGCTGGGAGGTGAATTAGCCCTACCCCGTGTATAGGGCAAGGTGATGTGCAGGCATAGACTGGAAAATCCCCACCCCTAATCTGCTTACTGTCTAACCATAAGAAATGCATGGGGTAATGAAAAAGGAAGCAATGAGACATATTAGTCAGCATGATGGATGTTCATCAACAGCAGCCTTATAGCTGTGGAGGATTTGCTAGAGGGTAGTGAAAAGCCCTTCAAAACTGTCAAAAGATAATTAAGTAGCATTGACTGTGATTTCTGGGGAATGGTCTGAGAATTTAGGGTAGATATGGGAGGCCTGAGTTGCAGAGGTTGATCTCAAGAAGTAAGCACTCATTTCCCAACAGCAGCCATGGCTGGAGAGAATCCACAGCACTGGCAGTGCCTGTGGAGCACAACTGGGATGGGCTGCAGGACAGATCCACCCAGAGCCTGGGTCTGGATGGGTCTGAGTGCTATGGCAGCTGGCTGTGCCAGCAGTGATAAGGGTGGGGCAGGAGAGCAAACATATCAGTCTTTTTGCCTTCCAGTACATCAGATAGTCTCAAAAAAGGCTTTGCTTTCCTGGTGAACCTGAGCTTCACACATGGATGGATAACACTCCTACCACTACTGCCACTTGGGCTGTGCCAGGTGAGGTGGAGGAGTAGGAGGACATTGCAGAGAGACACACTGGGAAGGAGAAAGGTCTTGCTGTGTTTCCTGTGAGTGTGCAGTGGATGGGAATCTCTGACACTTTCCTGCACCTCTCTCCTATCTGTGTTGTGGGCTTGCAGGATGTGGACAGATTGTGAATGGAGTCAAGAGTGGCTTGATAGCTGTATCTCTGCTCTAGCTGTATTTATAGCTCTGGTTGACAGCTGGGTCATGGTGAGCTATATATACCAGGGCAGTGGCTGTGGGAAGTGCCCACTGAAAACCAGGGTAGTGTGAGTGGAGCATTCCTTTCCCACCACCCTCTTTAGATCTGTTCTGTGTGCCTGAATCTGTTCTGGTGGCCTGTGCTTGGTGTGCTGGCTCTCTTCTGGCACACAGAGTGTAGAGAGGCTGGCTGCTGTGGGGCATGGACCATCTGGGTGAGCCTGTGTATTCCCAGTCTTCAGCAAGCAGCAGCCTCCCTCTGAGCCTTTGCATTGCCTGAGTGGCACAGCTCAGTCTCTGGATGGGTGGTCACCCAACAAGCTGCATGTGGGAGCATGGTTACAGCAGCACTTCTGAAGGGAGCCAGCAAGCACAGCTTGCCAGTCGATGGTGTATGGGCTGAATCTGGCCAGCCAGAGCAGCTTCTGAGCACACTACCCTGTCATCCTTCCCTAGGGCTCTGACGCTTCTGCTGGATCAAAAACACTTGCATGTAACCAAAACACAACTCCTGGCCAGTGTTTCCCCTGCCAGATTGCCCATCACAGAAGTCTTTCTCCCAACATATGAGCTTTGCTCTTGCACTGCTCAGAAAGGTACTCCTGACTTTCCCTCCAGCTCCATGGGCTTCCAGGCTCATTTCCCCTCCTCTCCCGGATCCCGACTGTCTCAGACCTAGATTCAGCATCAGCCTCGCCACTCCAAGGTGGAATGGCCGGGCAGCTGGGCGATGTCCGGCTGGGGAGGCGGCCCCGGGGCAGAGCGAGGCTCCATCCCGTTCTCCCAGAGGTTTGGGAGCAGCGCCCATCGGACGCCGCCGAGCGGAGGGAGGGCTGTGGTCCCTGCTGGTGACTGAAGGCACGGCACCACCTGGTGGCATGGAAGGAATTTGTCTGTAAGTCTGTCAGAGAGCCGTCCTGACTTTCTTAGCCAGATGCAGTTTCCACCTATTTTTTTCTCATTTTATTTTCCAGTTTTCTTCCCTCTCCTCTTCTGAGGCTTTGGGTCCCTCTTGTGGCTTTGCCCACTTGTCTGACGTTCTTGTTTATCCCCAGCTGCTGTTACTATTTCTTAGACAAACTTGTCCAGCTCTGAGTCATTCCTGGATCATGGTGCAAATTTCTCAGTCTGGGAAGAAGCATTAGAGAGCTGCAGAGGGCACTGCCCAAGGCTCTGCTCCCGTTAGAGCTGTCCTGGATTGGATCAGAAGTCTGTCTAGCCTGCTGTCCTCTTCCTGGCAGGAGATACCTGGGGAGGAAAGGCAGTCAGTTGGCAGCAGGAGATCATCTAGATGGTCTGCCAGCTTCCCATGTGCAGGCAGGAATCTCCTGAGTTTGGCATTGTGCCTCTACTTTTGATAACCTTTCATCCTTTCTGGTTTTGGCTCATCACCACGTGAACCTGTGAAGACTCCTGGCATTTGCTACACCTGCTGGAGGGCAGGAGACCTCTGCCTTGGGCTGGGGTATAAAGAGCTGTCCAAGGTTGCAAAAGCATCGTTCATCTGTGTGCTGGGGCTGCAGGGCAGAGCACCAGCCAGAAAGGATTGGTGATATGCCACTGTTGTCTCTTGTCCAGGTCCCTTGGAGGCACTAGATATGCTAGGAGTGTCCAGATTGTGGGTCTGCTGATCTTCAGGCACAGAGCAGCTGTGGCACCCAGCTCAGAACCAGATGTCAAGGTGGGTGTTAAGGAGCAAACCCTATATGTGAGCTGTCTGAGATGGAGTGTTTTGGTTCCTCCAGATCCCTGAGACCTTAACTGTTCAAGAGCTGATGGGCACTTGATCAGGATTGTTGCCTAAGAAGGCAGTGCTAAAAATCAGGTAGGAGAAAGTGGAGGCCTCTTGTTTTGTGAAAATCATGGCAGTCCAAGCGCTTTTTCACCCAAATTCCACTGGATTTTGGCTGGGTCTTGCTTTTGCTTTGGGGTGTCATGATGGGTGGCAGTAATCTGGTTACTGTTGATTTTGTCATTAACCAAACACAGGTCCCTCCTGGCCTGTGAATGTGTCCCAGCACAGCTTGCATGCCTGGGCTGGAGAAAGGGATGCCAGGTTTGTGAGGAGGAGCTGGGAGTTGTGCTGGGCTCCCTGCACAGGCACCCCTGCACTAGACACCATCGTGTTCAGTGTTCAGGTCTGACTGGTCTCAGTGCACTGGGAGAGGGCAGCACAGCACTGTGTTCCTGTTATCCCAAGAATTCCATGTGAACAGGGAAAAGCATGGAGCCACTGCAAGTCCATCTTTGCAAATTCACATTTTGCCACCAGGGAGCTCCCATTCCTCATACCAGTCCTATGGTGAGAAAACAGAGTCCAACATGGCAAAAAAAAAATCCCTCAGTCTCCACCGGATCCTAGCTCTTGTGTAAGGGCTGGACTCTGTGGTGTTTGTTCTGGCTTTAAAAAAATATTGTTTTAATGCTTGGATGGGTTATGCGCTTTCATGGCAGGTTCCTAGGAAAGGGAGAACATTGAGGCTGGGAATATTGAGGCTGGCTAATGACAGAAAACACAGTGAGCAGGTGGAAATGTGGTGACAGCAATGCATTTTTCCTCACTCTGGTGGTTTTGGAGAGTCTTGATAGAATATCAGAGCTGGAGAGGATCTGCCTGCAGCCATGCCCTTGCAGAGAAGAACGTGGCACTTGTGCTTCTAGGAAGAGTGTTGACACATGCAGAAAGAGTGTTGACACATGCAGTAGGTTTAGTTTGGCACTAATTCGAGTTTTTAATCACCAGTGATACAACTTTTTCTGGTTGATTACAGGGTTGAAGTATTTACTCCCCCAGACAACGTAATTCTGACCTTTTCCATCTACTCTCCTGCCTTCCAATGCCTGGTTTCTTTCCTGCTCTTACCTGGCACTTTCACAAACACATATTTCAACCTCCCACATTCCTACATTGCTGAGGAGACAAGTTTTTCACACTTGGAGGAAAAAAATAATTGGTATAGTTGAAATTTCAACCTCCCACATTCCTACATTGCTGAGGAGTTTTTCACACTTGGAGGAAAAAATAATTGGTATAGTTGAAGTAGGATTGGTATCATTGAATAATGATTAATTAATTAATAATTGGTGAAAAATTATAGTCAGAATACTACAGTGAGTTTGGAAAAATGACTGTGCTCCCTTTTTGGGGGCTGGTGTGATTGATGTTAGGTTAGCTGTGGCAGAGTAATGTATTCTCTGTGCTCCTGCTAGCTGTATTAGCATTAGATCACAGCAAGGGACACCAGAGTTTGGAACCAGAAAAGTGTTTCCAAGGATGAGGGTAGCAAAGCAGTAGACCAAATTATTGGGGCAAATTATTGCCCTTTCTTGGAGGTTCTTAAAAAGCAGCATAAAAAATGGTGTCATTGCTGTCCCTGTCCTCAGATAGTCTGTCACAGGACACCCTCAGCAAAGGTTTGTGCTGCACACAGACAGAAGGGTGGAAGGGCATCTCCAGAGACCTGCCTGGCAAGTCTCCTCATCTTAGGCCTAGACTCTTTGCTGTCATGGATCCACAAAGGTTGTGTGCACTGTCTGTTGGGAACTCAGTCACATCATGCCAGGGAAGAGAAAAAAGTCCTTCAAAATCCAAGCAGTTCCCAGGAAAACAATTTTTTCTCCAGGAAACCAAAGACACAGCTCTGGCACTTTTCAGTCCAATGTGGCTTCCTTCTGACTCTGGCTGGAGTTTGCTGTCCAGGGCAGACAAGGAAAATGTTTGAAGTTAGGGTGAGTTTAGGGACATATGTTGGAAGAGCAGCATATGCTGGCATGCATCTGTGTGGGAATATCTACGGGCAAAAAAAAAGGCCAAAGTTCTCCTAAACTGTGAGAACTTGCTTCATCATTTATTTACATGCTTCAACACTTGCATTTTGATGAGGGCTTAGATATTTTGAGTATTAGCCAGAACAAACACAGCAGAGAACACAGCAGAGGGCTCTTCTAAATTGTTGATGAAATCATTGAGGGGCCTTGTGTCTACCTGTGATTTTCCACTTATTTGAGATTGCTTTGAGATGTGAACCTAAAATCTGGCACTCATGGGCCCTATGTGGCTTTGTGGTGTTCTTGGGAGCACTGCTTCTCCATAAAACAATATCTTGATCCCATCCAAGCACAGATGTTTATTTGTTTGTCTATGACAGGTATAGTGTCAATGATATTTGCTTGAGCCATCCAAGTCATGCTTTAATGGAAATTCTTTAAAAAAGTTAAAAATAGTTCAGTGTAGTACACTGGTTCAGCAAATACTGCAGTAAAACCTTTGGAATAGAGACTGAATGACAGAAATAAGTGAGTTATGTGTGGAGGGAAAATGAAAAGCATTTTTAATGGCATATTGCAGTGGTTACTAAGCTTTATGACTTTCTCAGCAGTCTCAGGATGTTGTACTTTTTTTTTCCTTAACAGCTGCCGAAAGAAAGACATTGCATAAGAAACTCAATTTTCTAATAAAAAAAATAATTCTAACTCTCATGGTTGCTTAGAAAAACATGAAAACATGAGCTGAATGTTCCAGATAGGATGTTGAAATCAAAACCAAACAGGGTGGAAATCTTGGTTCATAGTTTTATACTCCAGACAGCAAACAAACAGCCTTAGATTGGCTTAGAAATTCTGCAGTTTGGAAATGTCTGACTTTTGGGACCTGACTGCAGGCATGAGGGCACATGTGATTTTGGAATCAAGAGTTTAGTCTCTTTTTTGTTAGATAGTATTGACTTTCATAAAAAGTAAATACTTCTGTAAAATAAAAGATTTAAAAAAAATTCTCTGGTGAGAACACTTCTTTTTTCAAATTTTGCTTAGCATTACTTGAGTCCCTTAGGCTATACAAAGTACTATCCCTACTGTGATTTTTCTTTCCCAGATGTTTTTTGTTACTTTGTTAAGGTAAGATCTGCAGCTTTGGGCATCATATACATGAGATAGGAATGTCTTAGCCATAGAAGGGTTGGCTAGATCTTATTTATCAGAGTCCTTGTCTTCAGAGCCTAAGTGTCTGTATCTGTTTATCCTATAGTAGACCCCTGGCTGTCCGAGGCTTCGAGGTCATATGGATAATTAGCAGTCAAGCACTTACATTACATTTAATTCAGGCTTTTCCCAGTATTATTAACCTCACATGGCCCCGTTTGGGCTGGATGCAAGACAAGGGCCAAACCATGCATATCAGGCTGTCAGAAGGTAGGGACAGGGATAGATGCACTCCCCTTTCAAACCAACATTTCTTTGAGCCATACATCTGGTCATGCCTCAAAACACTTATCTGTGTTTGCCAGCCTTTAATAGGTGCTGAGCACGCACATTTCAGAGGAAGTTGTTGGGTGGCATATGGAAATTAGGAGTACTTGGGCACACAAAGAGAGAGAGGGAGTTAGAGGTGGCATGGCCAGGTCTGTGGAGACCTGTAGTGCTTGCTGGTCTCCAAAGCAACTCTTAGGCCTTTTCAAAACACTAATTTATGAGTTGCTATTTCAGATTCCTAAGTGAGGACTTTGTAGAAAGCATAACTGTAGAATGGGGCTGGTGGGACTCAGAATTCTCGCTGGAGCAAGTAGGAGGTGGAGGTTTGGAAGAAAAGGAGACTATCTTTGCATGCATTGTGAGATGTATTTGAATTCAGTGACTCAAATGGAAGGTGCCCAGTGAGAACACAAGAACAGCACTGAACTCTTGTCCAGGTGGGAAGGAAACTTGGAAAAGAGCAGATGGCTCACTGGCTTTTATGTCTCCTGGTAGTCCCCAGTGCATGTGTATTTTTGGAGGTGTATCCCTGAAGCATCCAGAAAAGTCAAAAAGATACTTCCCAGATAAAGGAGAAATATGGGGTCCCATGTTCCCTGGTTTTCCAACAGATGTCAAGGAGAGGTTTGGAAAACACTGGCCTTGGCATAGTTGCAGACAGGACCGTGGCTGTGGGGATTTGCAAGCAATGTGACCTCACTTGTGACCCCAGATGCCTTTACAGAATTTGGCATCTCCCTGCACTACTTCCCTTTCTGTGCCTGGTTTGAACTGACTCCTCTGCACTTGGCATTGGGGATGTTGTGTTGCAAAGACACCTCACTGGAGAACATTTCTGCACTTCCTCACAGCCATGCCCTAGGTCAGTGTGTCACTGCTTGCCATGTTTCCTGATTTGTGTTCTATTGCTGTAGAGCCACTGCTTCCTTCTGGCCTTGGCTGACACCACAATCTTCACTGTGGGCTTGTGCTCCACATAAATAAAAGGCCGCCCTGGGACTGCCTGTGAGGTGGGCTTGCTCAGCCTGACCCTGCCAAGGGGTCACTGAGTCTGTCTGAGCCACAGGGCTTTCTTATCCTACTGTAAGTGACCACTTGCAACATCCAGGAGGGTTGCCTGACTGCTAGGGAGGCCGTGAAGGGAAAGAAGGCAATTTCCTGGCCATCCTGTGAATTGTAGCAGAAATACCTAGGATTTTGGGAAAGCAGAATGACAGACTTCCATTCAGTGGGACACTTGGGCAGTGGAGTTCCAAGGAGTGCTCCCTTGTCATGCAGTCAGAGGACTCAGCTGGGAGAGCTGAACTGACTGAATTTGGCCAGAGTTTTCATGGCTTGCACCAGAGAGGGAAAGGATGCACTTGCCAGCTTATGTGGAGCATGTCTACCTGCAAGAAAATATGAGGTGTCTTCAGTATTTTATAGGACTGGTCTGGCTTTAGAGGCCTCACAGAGAAGCCAGAGTGAAAGGCACAAAATACGTGTGGTTTTGAAGGGCCTTGTCATCTTTTGCAGGGTAACTCGTCAGAACACTTTATGCCCCTTTGGAAGTCAGCACTGCTGGTGCTTTTTGGTCTCACTTTGCTGGATAATCACTGGCATTGTCTGCTCAATGTATTATACAGCTACAATTTAGTTTTTCTCTCTGAAAATTCCTGCTGAGAGAATTGGTGTGCTTAGGCAGGTGTTCAGCTGTGTCAGTCTTCATGGGATGCCTTCTCTACAAAAAAGGCAAAGCCGCAATTACAACTAAAGGCTCTTACTTTTTGTGTTTAATGGTATATGGCTGGCAGCAAGGATAGCAATGGAAAAGCAGCAAGGTTCTTTTAAAATTGGTATTAATGGGAACAGACACATGGGGTGAGATAGATGAGAACTGCTTCCAGCCTAAAAGCAGCAGCTGCAGAAACAAGGGTTACTTGTTTACCAAGACTCTGGTATGCCCAAGAGTTAAAAAATGCATGAGGCTAGGATTGAATATTTAGGTCCCAGGTCTCAGGCCTGCTAATGATTGCTTGAGAACCCTCTGTAAATAATGTAATTTCTTTCTTTCTGGCCTGGAACTCAGATGAGAACAACTGTTGGTTTACTTCTACTTGGTTTTGGGTTTTCTTTTTTTTTTCTTCTTTTTCTTTTCAGAATCTCTAACTTCAGTTTTTTGGTGACTGCGTGACTCCTGGAGTGCAGGACACTTTCACCATCTAAATCCAAGGGTGTGGGCTTCACAACAGAGGATGGCTTGTTGAGGGGAGTGGCTGGGCAGTTCTCTTGAGCATGGGTGAGAGGGTTTTGGAGAAATGGCTTTCATGTGGGGTCAGGGTCCGAGAGTTCTGCAGAGACCTCTGTCTACAGTGGGATCTCCCTTCTGCTACAGCCTTCAACTCACTCCAGCTCTGAGTCCCACACAGTGACTGAGATGCTTGGGCCCAGCTGGAGAAGGGAGAAGAGCAAAGGGTCAGAGCTGGAGGCATCTCTGGATCCTGCCAGATCCTCAGTCTGGAATCAGAAAGGGAGCAAAACAGGAGCAGCTTAGAGGTCTCTCATGATTCTTTGGCTGCTCTCTCAGCCTCTGTTCTGTGGATTCCCAGAAAACCTCAGCTTCTGCTTCATGTAAAGGGCTGTGCTTCCCCTGGTATTGCTTCTCTCACAGTGAGAATCCTTGTGCTCTTTCTCCCCCAAATCTTCTGCTTGGGAATGTCCAGTTACACAGGCATTGTGTCTTAAGGAGGCTGATTCACTGACCACTCACATGATTCCACCTCCCCATGGCTGATGCTTACTTGGCTATAGAAATCCCCTTAGAAGGTCCCCAGTGTTGCTCATGATGAAGTAGATGGGAGTTTCTAAGTTGTCTCGTTAAGGACTTGTAGAAGCAGGTGTTGGAGTCCCTGAGTTTCAGGCAGGTGAGGTACCATAGAGATGTTTTCTGCATTTTTTCTGCAGTGATCTCTATGATTGTTAAGAGGTCTGCAACCTTCTTTTACTCTTCTAAAGCAGCCTCCAGGCCAGCATTCATAATAAGAAAGGTAAGACTCTTAGTTTCTCTTATGGTTCTGGAAACTGGGGCCCTAGCAGCTGCCTTCATCTGGCTGAGGAGAGGGTAGCCTGTTTTCACCTGGATTAAAACACCCCTTAACCTTGTGCAAGGCTGTGTCAATGAAAGAGTAAATTACCTCCAAACTTTAGACTGTTGAGGTGACCTTGAAATATTGGACCCTTTTACAGCCAAAATCCTTCGAAGTGGTGGGGAAGAGAGCCTGCATTCCTGACCATTATTAAAGTGGACATTGTTAATCACTGTTAATGTGAGGTTGGATTATTGTATGCATGGAACTAGTCCTTGATGTTGATCAGTCAGAAGTACATGAAACACACTTTTCAGTTTATTAACAATGACCTCCTGGAGGGACTCTCCTCCTGTGGCTGAAAAAATATGCTGAGGGAAGAAATAAAGAAATACTAATGCGATTAAATGAGAGGTATTAGAGCATATTTTCAATCTCTTTCTCTGGATTCTGGGCCTTGAGTCAAATCTGATTCAATCTTTTCAGCTATTTTGTGTGTTCTTGGACAAGAATCTTGCTTGTGCTGGCTTTGTAAGCCATCAGTTGTACTAGAAGTTCAATTAATGGCCATATTGACATCTCCTCAAATTCACAGTTTACTTCTCCAGGAAGGACCGGATCTTCAAGAACAATGTAGAAAGATCCTACACGACAGTCCTCACCCAGCATGAGCTGATTTCAGTCCCGAGAACTCCAAATGATTTCTTGGGCTGTGGCATGTAAACACTGAACTCCTTGTTGGTGTCTGCAAATGCACCAGCCTAGGAGGAGGAAGCAGCTCTTTTAACCACGCTGAGTTTCAGTTCATTGTATAGCAGGAGCAGCAAGGTCCAGGCAGAGGGACAAGCAGCAGAAAGAGATGGATTTAGTGCACTGCTTTCCTGTCCACTGCTTTAGTTTCTCATCCAAGCAAAGTTTTATCCTGGAGTTTGAAGGAAAAAGACAAGATGTCTTTGTGAGTAGTTTAGATAAGCATTTTGGGGGAGAATTAAATTTTTTCCTGGGAAGCCAACAAAGGGTTCAGGAGATATGTCCTCATTGTTGGAAGTTAAGGATAGCTAGTGTTACTCCTGCTTCTGCTGTTTGCATCAAGAAAGCATTACCCCAGCTGAGAGACTGGCATTATGTGGCTGCCTGTGTGTTTTCCAGCCAAGAACTGAAGTACTGGGCTGTAAACCCTCCAGGCTTCTTCCTTTGTACAACTGGGCACAGTGAGGCTTTTGCTTTGCGCAGCACAGCAGGACTTGTAGGTGGATAATGCTGCATGATGCTGAAGTGGCTGTGATGTCCTTGTAATGACTGCCTCAAGGCATGCTCAGCTGCTCTCTATTTTCCCAGTCAAGTGCAGCCATGGTAATCAGGCCTTTTTGTTGTTGAGTGATTTCCTACAACTTCAAAAACTGATCAGCTGGAGTCCTGAAGCTAAACAGACAGTATCCAAGCGCCCTATGGAATATTTCAGCCTGACACCAGATGTTTCAGAGTAACTGGAAAGAAAATACCAAGTGCCATTGTGGTTACCTAATTCCACACCCAGCTGCCTAACTTCATTCTGTCCTCTCTGATTTTGGAGGTCCTTGGCACTGGAAGAAAAGAAAAGAAAAGAAGGGCTGAATGCATAATGTCAATGCATTATCCAGACTGCCTACATAATCAGAAAGTAACACTCAAACAGGTGAGTGGCATTTGGGCTTTTAAAAATCTCTCAAGGATACAGAAGCACGCATCATTTTTATTCCCCTTCTTGCTCTCACCCAGGTAGGATTTTGTTTATTTGATAGGTGTGTGTTTGTATGTGGATGGTTTTGTTAATTTACTCTTAGTCCAATAAGAAACCTATTTTGCATAATAAGTATCTCTGCATATGACGTGTCACTGCTGGGCTGGTGCAGTGATATATCATCACAGCCTCATGGATTTTGTTTCTCCTCAGACATCTCACAATAAATTGCAGGGGTTTTTCAGGTTCCAGCCCCTGGGACTCGTGCACATATGCAAACTTTGATATTCATTATACTACCTTATGATCTGACTGCCAGTTTGACAGAGAAAAACTTGGAAATCTAACCTTAATTTATGATTGATGTATTTTAAAAAGGAGTCAAAAAGCAGATTAAAAAGGCATTTAGAATGCATTGGGTTTGAGATATTTCAAAGGTAATCTCCTACCTGTAGGGAGCGTGATTATTTTTGCGATCTGAGGTTTGCTATCTCATTACTGAGTGACGACAAAAGCCGTTGTTCCTCCCTGTGAGAGCCATGCAGAGATTAGAGCTCTGTGGGCTGTGCTTTCCAGCCCTGCAGGAACCAGCCAAAAAGGCTGTTATCTTTAGACAAATGCAGATAGCAGGCCTGGAGGGGAGGTACTCAGATAAAGTGTGAGGGGCTGCCACAATGGAGATTTTTCTGGGAAGTTCAACCAAACTCTGGAAGTGTATTCAACAGGAATTGCCCTGTGTACATGTTAGGAATTGCAAAGGAAGAGCAGGTGCCAAAGGTTGTGGAGTTTCCCTCACTGGAGATACTCAAGAACAGTCTGGATACAGCAGGAATTGCCCTGTGTACATGTTAGGAATTGCCAAAGGAAGAGCAGGTGCCAAAAGTTGTGGGGTTTCCCTCACTGGAGATACTCAAGAACAGTCTGGACGCAGTCCTGTGCCGGCTGCCACAATGGAGATTTTTCTGGGAAGTTCAACCAAACTCTGGAAGTGTGTTCAGAGAATCACCCTGTGTACACATTAAGAATTGCAAAGTGGAGAAATTGCCACATTTAAAGATACGCTTTCTGTTAAGAGCACAAGCCCCCAAGTTTATTTTTGTGCCATGAAAACCACCCTGGGGACGTGGCCCACAGCAACTCTACCCCACTGATGTTGCCATCCAGCTTCCATCTGCCATTTCTGTTGTCCATGTTTTTGTGGGCTTGATCCTACAAATCTTACAATGAATTCAATGGGGCATTTTATCTTTCAGTCCCACAGACACAGAGCCGTCCGTATAACTCTCCAACTGGACAGTACATGGCTGACTGTACTTCACAGGATCTCTGTGCCCATACAGGTGACAAGAAGCTTTGGCTGGAGGCTACAGAACATTTATTTGAAGAACATCTATTTTCTGCACATATACACATATTGTAATGGTTAGAATTGCAGAAGTGAAATTTTTATGTCTGACAACTATATTTTTTAATGGTGAAAGAGAGATGAGGGACGTCAAGAGAAAGGACAAGGGATATAGCAGTGATATGGAGAACTTAGTAAGCCTGGTATCATAAAGAGCTCACCAGTTCTGAGTGAAATTGAAACATAGACAAAAAGGCAGATGAAAATATGTTGGATATTGCTCAAATATCAACCACAAAAGAAGATGCTAAACCACTATTTTTCTAGTTATACTGATGGCACACAGTATTACAAACTTTTGCGATGTTATCATCAGTCTTCTGCTGCTTGGTAAGTTCTTTAATTACCAGCTTCTTTGTTTATCTGGTTATTCATGAATTTCTGTTTTATATTTTTAAGAAAGCACCTCTGATAGAGCAAGATTGTTGCACCCTGCAGAAGCAAACGGACAAAATGCAGCTTTATTTCATGAACCATGTGCCCTATATTCATCAGCTGTAGAACATAACTTTTTTGCCAAGCCTTTTTTTCTCCTCATAATTGCTTAGTTTCAAGTCCTGATTTCATGGGGTTTGGACTGGCAATAGTCAACAAATGCAGCATGTTCCTGTTTGGGTGTCTGCAGGTGATTTTGGTGGTGTTCATTCCGGGGCTTCCAGCAGCCTGGTCTAGCGGAAGGTATCCCTGTCCATGGCAGGGGGGTGGGAGCGAAATGATCTTCGAGGTCCCTTCTAGCCCAAGCCATTCTATGATTATTTAGCTTGCTACAAGAGTGACCCTGATGTCCTGTCAGTGTTGATAGCTCAGCTTGTTGCCAGCTGCAGGGATTTTTCCACGCTGGATATTGCTGCCATCCAGGCAGCCTTTCCAGTCAGCAGACAAGCCCTTTCCATTACAGGGCAAGCTGTGGATATTCAGGTGCAAAACCTCCTCCTCTCTCAGCCTAACAATTCCATGAGGCATTAAATCTCACTGGAGCTGGCTCCTTCATGCTATATAAAGTCCGGTCTTTCCAAACTTAGGGTTCCTGATGGGACGAGGGAGATAATGCCGGTATTTAGGGAGCAGACGGGAAGCAGAGCCGTCTGTCTGGGAAGCCGCCTCGGCCCCTGGAAGCGTAGGTGAGGCAACACCAGCGCTGCGGAGGAGGAAATTACTCAAGGTGTTTTGTGCTGGGAACACAACACCGGCAGCTTAAAATGCTGTGTGGCTTTTATTTTCCCTTCGCAGTACAGGGAAATAAGCACAAGAATAACCTACGAGGAGACAGAGTCTGGAAAAAGCCTCCAGCTTCCCGTGCGGGAAAGCATCCTCCTCCTTCTCCTGCGCTTTGCCCCCCCGCTCCCTGACCCTCTGGAAGTCCTCGGCCAACGCCGCCGGGGCCGGTCCCGGCCGGGGCGGGGCGGGCCGGGGCTCGGCCCAAAACATTGCCCGGCCCGCCCCGCGGCTTTAAAATGGCGGCGGCCGTGAGGGGGAGCTGGCAGATCGCAGCCATGGCGGCGGGTAGAGCGTCTGTTTTGGTTCTGCTGGCGGCGGCCCTGCTCTTCTTCGCCGGCGCCGTGCGGAGCGCCGAGCTCCGCCCGCGGCTGGTGGGCGCCCCGCAGCCCATCGAGAACCCCGAGAACGATGAGGGGCTGGAGCGGGCTCTGCAGTTCGCCATGACGGCGTACAACAGGGCCAGCAACGACATGTACTCCAGCCGGGTGGTGCGGATCCTCAGCGCCGAGAGGCAGGTGAGCCACCGGGGCCGGCACTCTCTGTTAGGGGGCTGGCCGGATCCCTTTGGAGACAGGGCAGAGCGCCAGCCTGGGGGACTCTGCAAGCTGTCGGTTTTCCCCCCCACAGACGTCAAATAAAAGCTCTATTTTTATATCTTTGCTTCTCATAGTCTGAGTGACCTTGAGTGCTGCGCGCTGTGGAAGGAGCCAGTGGCTTCCCTGCGCTGCTCATGGGTTAACACATGTCTCTGTTTATTGCTAAGGAGGCTGCTTTGTGGGACATGTTTACTTGGATTTTGTTTCCTGTTTCTAAGGAGATGCCAAGTGCCTCTTTAGTGGAGGTTGCCACATACAATTCCCTGTGTACTTTCACAGTCTGTTTTCCATCATGTAACAGGATCGCTGCCTGCCTTCCTGCCAGCCCGACTTCTCTCGGCAGAGAGCCCTTCTCCGTGTGCTGTGAGTAAAGCCGCCTCTGCCGACTTGTCTTGTTGCAGATCGTGGCTGGAGTCAAGTACATAATGAAAGTGGAGATTGCCCGGACAACCTGCACAAAGCCAGCAACTGATATCCAGCACTGTGCTTTCCATGAGGAGCCCCAGATGGCCAAGGTAGGCTCCAGGGCACAGCCTGCTGACCCCCACCCTTCCCCACTTCCATCCCTGTCCCACTGGCTGGCTTCGTACAGATGGCTACGGGCAGTGTCCCCTGTCTGCCTCAGCTGTCAGCAGAGACCTTATGCCTTTATGCTTGACAAGGCAAAGCAAGTTTTGCCCCTGCAGAACTTGTCTTGCCAGTTGATGTCAGAGAAGGCAGGGCCTTTTGGCTGTTTTTTAAGCGCGGCTCAGGCCAGAGCAGTGCATGTGTCTTGGTCCTCTTAAGAAAGGTCTGTGAAGGAAGCTCTGTCAGACCTCCTGGCTCTCAGTCCAGGGTCCTCAGTCCCCATAGAATTCTCATCTCTTCTTTCCCACGGTGATGTAAACATGCTTGGCATGCTTTCCTGTGGGACTTGTACTGCTGTGAATAGAGCTTTGGGCAGAGCACTGCCCAGAAGAAGCAAATCTCCCCATCTCCCTGTGCCCACCAAGCAGTTACACAGGCATTTTGTAATGAGTAATGGAGCCTTTTGGGTGGGAGCACCAAACATGTCTGCCTTCATCTGCCCTGAATTTTTCCATAGTGCTTCATTCCTTCTGTTGATGGCAGCAACAGGATGTATGTGCCCTTTGTTCCTGCATGGGTGAGAGGTGTAGCTGCACGTAAGAGAAGCACAAAACTAGTGTGTATCTTTATGGCAACTGCAGTGATTTACACGTGGATTAGCTGTGCCTGTGGGCTTATGTCTGAGTATTATCCATGCTGAAAGCTTTCCTCTGTGAGTGGATAAAGGAGATAACCTGATTGCCAGCGGTGCTGACTGCTCAGCTTTGTTTCTTAGGGTTTATTTAAGATACGTGACTCACTCTGAGCACAAGAATGCTGCTCCAGAATACTTGTCTGGAGAGGGCAAATGCAGAGAACCACAGGAGTGAAGAACCCCCATAAATGACACTGTTTCATGCTCTTATTTTCCTAACTACTTTTTTCTTTCTTTCCTTAGCGCACCATTTGCAACTTCGTAGTGTTGAATGTTCCTTGGAGAAACCAAGTGGAGCTGCTGGAGAGCAAGTGCCAGTAAGCCTACCTAGATTCCAGCAGAGACCAGCAACCAGCTGTTCAGATTTGAAAGAAAAAGGCAATAACACAAATGGAGATGGGCTTTATCAAAGCCTGTAACTTGGCTACTGATGTATGCTTGTGCTATGCAAATTAAACCATGTAACTTCACTTTTAAAGCACAGTATGATCTCAACTTTTTCTTCTTTGGAATGACTATTTTAGAGCAGCTGTTTTGGCCTTCTACAGCTTTCCCAATGAATTCACTCCAGTATGAGAGTTCTTATTAAAACCTCTTGGTATCCATGTTAAGTGACTACTGTAAACATAAAAACTTAATAATTGCCATGATGTGTGGTTTTCTTTGATCTTTTGCTGTCTTGGAGGGAGGGTTTGCTTTTAGTTGTCACCTATGCTGTCCTGCCTTAAGAATGGGATGAGAAGGTATTGGGTCCTGATCACAGAGGAGACAAACCATGCCTGCTTGTTCCTTAGCCTGGCCTCTGATTTTGAGTAAAAGATGGAAGCCTTAGCTGTTTTTACTGAAGGAACTCTGCTTTGGAGAACTCTCCATCTTGGGAAGATTAGCTGAAGCTGTAATGGTTTTGGGTCCTGGCCGCTGTACTGTTCTAAGGCTGTAAGGAAAGAGGAGGCTCCCCTTGATAAAATTACATTTTCAGGTAGGAAGATGTAGGGAAAGGTGCCAGGTCAAGAGGGCATCCTGGGACTGAGTGAAGGTGCTGAGGTGAACAGTGGAGGGGCTTCTTGTTTTTTTGCAGTCACCATAAAGTAGGAAATGCTTTGTCTTGTGTTTTTGCTTTTCTGTATTTTGAAGTAAACCTTTCCCTTTTGGTGTGAGTCTCACCCATGGATACAGTGAGTCCAGCTCCATGGCAGTGCATCTTCTGTGGGTTGTTCTTCCTCCCAAGGGAAATGCCACTTCCCATCACTTGCTAGGGTTTGCCAAGCTTGCAGTGAGCATTAGGTAACACCTGGGTTTGTGTTGTTGCAAGGATGAGCTGGTTGCCTGGCACCGAAGATCTACATCTGGGTTGTGCTCAGATCCAATAGGAATAAATCCCTCTTCCTTCCTTGTCACCCCGTTCTCAGTGCTCTGCATGAAGGTGGCCTGGTTCTTCTTGCCAGCCAGGTCAGTGACTCTGCATGTTTCCATCTGCTGACCCTGGAAATCCTGGGTCAGGCTGCTCAGGTGCCCTCAGCTGTCCTTCTCTATCTCCTCAGTACATACATGGTTATTCCCTGGCTTCCATCTGCACAAGCACAAGGCAGTGGTGAAGGGATTCCCTCATGCTTTAGGTGAGTTTGCCTCTGTTAATCTATCCTCTTGGCTTGAGGGTGGGTTATTGCACAATAACCCTTCAAAGAGTCTAGGCTAGGAAGGAAAGTGCAGATAGACATCATGAGGCATTTCCAGCACTTTGTTGTGTTTTTTATCCAGCAGCTCAGCGTACAGCTCATGGAAAAAAGTGGCTGTGCCAGAGAATATGAGAGTTTGAGTGTCAGGAGCTCCTGAATCTGGAGGTGCTGCATTTTCCTGCTGAAATGCCAGTGACTAAGGGCATGAATGAATGGCACAGATTACCCATGCTCACAAACTGCTGAGTGTAAGCCTTGGTGATTATCCCACCTGGAGAAGTGCCAAAAAAAGCCTGACCTAATTTAAACACCTTCCGCTGTGGGCTGTGTTGCTTTGCATTTGCAACAGGCTACGAGCATTAGTGGAAGTTCCCCTGCCAAGAGTATTTTGCTTCTCAGGTCTTTTTGCTTGGCTGGCTGGCAGTGACTGGGCCAGCTGAACACCGAGCCCTCCTTTTTTAGCTGCATTCTCTGCCTGACTTTTTCAAATATTGGTGTCAGATGTGAAGAGGTGACCAGGGAAGTGCTTGTTTCAAGCACTTGCTTTGCTTGCATTTCATACATCAATTCTGGGGACATTCTTCCTGAGACTTAGTAGGGTCAGAGCTTAAGAACCCAAGGCTTTTTCCTGGCTCTGGTTCTCAGGGACAGATTTAGGGCCAGCCAGGTGAGTAGTGTAGCTCTCCTTAGCAGTGCCTGCCCTTGGAGGCCTGTGCTCACATGGACTTGTGGCTCCCAGCTCCTGGGTCACTGTTCCCTGCTCATGCTGCTCCCTGGGTTGTTGCCCTACAGGGTTTTTCTGAATCTTGAAATTGTATCAGCATCCTTCCAGGTATGGACACTTCCCTGTGCACTCAGCTGAAATGGCAATTTCCTGCAATTATGGGAGGAAATGACCATGTGAGGATTTGGATCACCCTGAGCCTTCAGTCTGGGCCACCCAGTGGTGTGGCTGATGTGAGTGCACTCAGGATGTATTCCTTAGCCTAAGGCATGGAGATCTCTCAGTGAGTGTTTAAAGATGCTTGGTTGGTTGTGTTCATTGTTAACATGCAATGCCTTTGAATCCCTAGTGTGGATCTCTCAGAAGGTCAAATTTACCAATCAATACACATCCAATTTTGAATCTTGGCATTTATCTCTTGACACGGGAGAGGGAAGAATTCATGCTCCTTTCCTTGTGGGATGCAATGGTCACCTGCAGATCATTTCTGCAGAGTTGAGTAGGAAAGCATCCTAGATTGAATCAATGCTGGCAATGCTGAGCCTCTCCATGACTCTGGTCACTCAGCTTTAGTGGTGGCCTGCAGGTGAGAGGGTGGGAGGACAGGTGCCTGTTTCTCCTCTCTGGGCAGCATCATCCCAGCTGGGCAGGGAAGGGTGAGGAGGAGGACTCTTCTCGAGTGAGAGAGCAGCAAACCTGCAGGCTCTGCAGTGCAAATCCCTTCTGAGTGTCTCCCTGCTGACCCTCTGGCATGAGTCATGGCTCACTGGGACAGCAGACCGTGGGGCAGGACCCAGGGCTTGAGGTGACGCATGCTAAAACCTCTCCTCTGTATCATCACTCACTGACAGGGCATTGCCCAACCTCCCTGAGCTGCTGGGCTCCTGCTGGTAGGATTTTGCAGCAGGGAAGAAAAGGAGAAGCTCAGCTGCTCATCCCTGTGATAAGTTTGGGCGTATGCTGGACCCTATTTTTAAGCTTTCTGGAGGGAGATGTGGGTGTGTGTGAGCACAGGGCTGATGATGGGGAAAACCTTTCCCTGTTTCCAGCTGGAGAAGATCCCCCAGTGGCTCATGATGCCCTCACTGTACCATGCCTTGCAGGGAGGCACTGTCCTCTCTTCCCCACGAGCTGAGAAACTTCATACCTTGTGCCCTGCCAACTCCACCACTTTTCAGCATCCAGCTGCAGAAGAAATTTGGACTCAGGCCAAGTCAGGGAATGGATTTTATATCTTGAGTATAAAAGCTAGCAAAAGAAGAGTTGTTTCAGTGAAACAGTGATGCTTACACTAAGCATGTCCCTCTCCCTTGTCCTAGGTGGTGTCCGTCGGTAGAGGTGAGTAGTGGGGTTTTTTCCCTTCTTGTTGGGCCAAGGAGGGAAGCCCTGGCATCCCTGGAGGAAAATTACCATCTCCAAGTGTCAGAACTGGCTAAAAGCAGGAGGAGGCTGGAGAAAAGATTGGCTGGGCTTTAAGGGTGACTTTGGTTCACAAATGCAGCCATGCAGTTCTGAGCACGTCCAGAGCCAGTGGGACAGATGCTCTTCAGACACCACGTTGCAGCTCCCTTGGTGACATTGGATGCACCAAGCTCCATCTGGGCAGAATCACAGCTTGGTGAGCTTGGGGATCCCAGAGCTGGTTCCAGAAGGGGTATGTGGGAACTTTTCAGGAGCAGGCTTCTCTCAAGACAAGCCATGACCTATAAAATGAAATTAGTTTTGGGCCTCTGAGCATGGCTGGGCTGGGCAGGTTGGCTAATTACACTGACCTTCCCTTGCTAAAACCCATGGGACTGGTTAAGATGACTACAGATTTTTAATTACCTGCCTTTCCTTGCTGAACAGCAGGTCTTTTCACTGCTTTCTGTGTTAGCCAGATAACATAGATGGAAATGTTTTTCCTATTTAATCTGACATTTTCAGTGTCTGCTGCACACCCCAGATGGTTCAGTGGAAATGATTTCTTCTGTGAGATGTTGAAAGAATAATGAAACATGATGTTTCTACAGCTCTGACACGCTTTTTGCCCAGCTGCTTTCATGAACAAAACTGTCTGGGATCTCAGTTTGATAGGAAATTGGAGAACTGACAAGAAACTTATTTGCTCTGTGCTCCTGTAAACTACTTTCCAAATGTAGGAAATGCTTCTTGCAGATGCTTGTGCTAGGAAAGCAAGGAGTTCAGATATTAGAGCATAAGGGGTCTGGAAGTTCAGATTCACCAGGGAGGAGACCTGCTCTAAACCAAATTTTTCACCTGGTCACAGAGAGTGTCAGCTCAGTGCTAACTGCAGAGCTTCTCAGTTGATAATGGGAGCAGAGGTGGGAGGAATAAAAACACCTGACAGGTTTTCAGGTGCTCCACTGAGCATTCTCCATCTATTAACAGAGCCAGTTCGATTGGGAAGTAGTGAGAGTGAGCAGTGAGTGTGAAATTAAACATTGGCCCCGGACTGACATGTTTTGGTCACATTCCATTGGACTTGGTCTGAAATACTGTCACAGGCAAGCAAGGTTTATGTATTTAGTTTTACCTTTTTTTTTATTTTTATAGAGAATGTTGAGGGAGCCCCTACCATTGGGGAAGATGCTGTGTGATGGCATCTGAAACCAGCATTTAAGCTGCAGAAGTGACCAGATGTCCCTCCGAGCTGCTCTTCCCTGGGCTTAATCATTGGTATCTGCATTTTACTGAGGTATTTGTATTGTCTTGTGGAAGATAGAGTTTCACAAGCCTTCCTGAAACCTAGATGTCTGACAATCACACTTTGTGCCTCCAATCACACTTGTTCTTCCAGTGCCTCCCAGGACTGGAACAGAGAAAAAGGCACTGCTGCTGTACATGGTATTGTTAGCAGGGAAGAGCAGGGCAGACAACAGTATTGGATCCATTTCCAGTGTGGAAAAGTGGTCCCTGGATCCCCAAGATAGGAGGGACTAAGTCAAGCCTTCCTTTCTCAACTCTTGTAGCCTAATACATGTAACATAAAATTTCCACAGGGGGTCAGCATCTTACAGGAGATGCACAGGAATGGGAGACAAGCCGGTTTCTTACCCTCAGCAAAAGGAAGGCAGCGCCAAGCCTCTGCCACAGCCCTGTTCCTTATCCCAGCAGGTCCATCTGTCTGCTGCAGGAAGGTCTGATCCAGCCTGCCTGGAGCCTGCTTTGATCCCCTGGGCAGAAGGACACCAGAGGGGACTGATCAATGTCCCCTGGTCAGTCAGGGGGACTGAGGGAGGGACCACATCAATCATCCCCTCAGAGTCCTGGATGTCCACAAAAGGTACTCACTTGCAGGGTCAACACCAGTTTTTGCAGCTCTTTTCCTGGGTATTTCCACTGCCAACAAACACCTCTCAGTCCTGTCCAGGTGTTGTGCAAACTGAAGGAAGTTATTTTAATTTAACCCCATCTTCTTGTCCTGCTTCTGAAGAGCATTGTTTGTTGTAAGTGCGATGAGCAAACCCAAATGTGTCTGCCCCTAGGTGGAGGAGTGTTTACAATGTTCTCTGAGATCATGATAAAGATTGGTTTTGTTGCTATGGGATTTCTGTTCTGTAATAGAAAATGTGTTTTTCTCAATAGCTCAGATGTGATGGAAACATTTGGAGAGCTTCTGTCAGTCATGTCCCTGCAAACAGAAATCCTGAGGCGGTGTAAGCAAGTGTGGGAATTGGGATATTGAAATACGAGCATCCTTGACCACTAATCCTTTGTACCTGGCAGGTGCCTGGAGAAGCAGTCTAACCCAGAGACTGATAAATTGTATTTGTGGCTGCTACAAATTTTATACAGGTACCAACATAAATGTGTGAAGGGAAGGGCAGTGAACTTTCCTGAGCTCTCTGAAAATGTTACACTGAAGATATCTCCTTACATTTAGCTCTTCGGGAAAACCAGGATCAGATAGAAAAATATTCACTTATTTTGGTGAAATACTCAGCTATTTTTCAGTATTCTGCCATGAGAAAAGAAGCATATAATAGATTAAGGATAGATTAATTTAGTGACTCTTCAGATCTCTGGTCTAATTGAAATGCAACCTATTGAGCTTTTGTAGAACTTTGCATGGCCTCCCCAAAAACAGCTGCTGACACATGCCCTGCTTGAAAATATTGAATTTCCTGAACACAGACACACCCTGCAATGGGCAGGTAAACCAGTGACTCTGCAGACACTGAAACTGCCCTTTTTTGATCCCAGTGGCATTTAATATTGTCAAACAAGCACCAAGTGGGAAACTGTCTTTATGCTGCCCCAAATATGTTTCAGGGCCACGTGCAAAGCCAGCAAAAGTTGTATGTGCACTTCTGAAGTCAGTGTTTAATGTCCTCCAAACCCCAGGAAATTACTGCCCAAAATTAGATGAGATCTGAAAAATTCAGTTTATGTAAATTCCTGTGACTGTCCCAGGGATTATTAAACCAGAACAAGAGCCTTATTCTAGTTGGCTCCTGGACCCCTCAGTCTATTGACTTGAATAAATCTTGTTTGCTTTGGAATTGAAATTAGCTCCCTTAACTGCATCAGCATAAAGCAAGCATCTCATTTTCTACAAGTCTTTTTTTAAAGGTGGGCTGAGATTAAATAGCTGGCAGCTCAAGCAGATATAAAAGGCTGTGTTGTGGCAATGCAAATGATGTGATATATGGCATAATTGGGATCCTCGTGCAGAAGAAATGAAAATCAGGATGGTTTTTTATTTTTTTTTTTGCTTGCTGCTTGCTTGCTCACTCCTGGGATGTTGTGCCATCAATTAAGAGCTCATTCCCTGCGAAGGTGAAAGTCCCCACTTTGATGCAAGACTGGGAAAACTGCAAATTGTCTCATATCAAATGGTAAAGGTTGGGAAGGTGCAAATATTAATTGGGAGTGCTTGGCTGGGGATGGTCCTGCCTGTGCCCAGGTCAGGCATGGCTGAATTTTTTGTTTTCTGCTAGCTGTGCCCAGGTCAGGCATGGCTAAATTTCTTGTTTTCTGCTAACAGCCAGAGTTTAATGAGGTGGATGTGAGTGAAGACAAAGTGTTGAGGAAAGGATGGCGCTCTTGATAGCATGACCCAGTGCCAGCTGTGGTGCCTGGGGGAGCCAGGATGTCCCCTCCAAACCCTCCTGTGGGCTGTTCAGAAAACCTTTTTTCCTTTTTGGAGTCCCTAGAGAGCTCTGCACAAGATCCCCTCTCTTCAGTGCTTACTTGGGGTGGTGGAAGGCTAAATCTCACTTCTCTGGAGGCAAAACAGCTACTAAAGAGCTGCTGAGAAGCTATAGAACAGCAGAAAGTTTGTAGTGATGCCTGTGTTGTTACTAGCTGCATCTCAGTGCTCAGTTACTGGGTTTGGAAAGAAATCTTCAGTAAGAGCACAGACGAACTCATGGTTATTATTTCCTACTCTTCAATTTAAGGAGAAAATAACAGTGAGATTGGAGGAAGCCTTTGGGTTTCTGTGCTTAACATAGAATGGTTCAATCCTTGGTCAGAGCTAACTTTGTGATCTGAGGTCATTGCCAGAGCAGAGGAAAAGTAATTTTTTCACACTCAGGTGTGAGGCTTTTGTTCTTTTTATCTGTATTTTTTTACCAGCTACCATTTTTTGAGGATTTTGAGATCTGAGAGAACACTTCACTATTTTTATTTAATCTAAGGAGTAACTTGACTTTTATCATTATGTCTTACTTTTAATGAGTTTAGGGTTATTTTTATAGGTCAGTTTTGCTGTTATGCTCAATTTTCGTTATTATGGAGTACCATAAAAGGTGGATAAGACCTTCAGACTGCACCAAAACCTAATAGTTTTGAGAATGAAAGATGTCTAAGGATGGTGTCTGGTTACTTGGCTCTCCTGAGCTCCTCTTTCCCTTGCAAGGCAGAGCTCAGCACAGCTATCTGCAGCTCCCAAGGCAGAAGCCATCTGTCTCTCAAAATAACACCTTGTTTGAAGGGACATCTCAGGTTGTGAGGGATGGAAAATGAGGTTCTGGGGATGTTTGCACAAATTTGGTGGTGTTTAGAGCAAGGGTGGCAGCGCCACTTTTCTCCCTGATGGACTGGCACCATTCCTGCAAGGATGCACAAACTGCTGCCTGAACTGTGTTTATTTATAGCCCTTCATAAAACCAATTACCCAAATGTCACAAAATGGTGTTATTATTAGTGCATTTCCTCCTGTATTAGCATGCTCTGAGCTCTTGCACTGTCAGGGCAGTAGAAAGGGCAGTGGGAAGGACCATGAGGCAGCTCTGGTCTTTTACCAGCAATAGCACAAATCACATTTACTGGGCTGTGCTAGAGCTGAAGTAACATTTCTTCAAACTCCCAGCCCTGCAGGCCTGAACAAAGTGTTTTTGCAGGAGCTGAGAGGCTGCCAAGGAAAGATGAATTGCTGATCCTGGAGGGAAACGTGCTCCACACTAATCTGGCTGCTGCATAGTAACTGGGATGGTGGGGTGGTGGATGGATCAGGAGAGAATGGATTGCATGCACAGAGGTGTTCATGGGCCAGGACAAATCGTGGCTCACCCCTTTTGTGCCAGGGAAGAATTGTGTCTTCTTCATGTTTCTGAAGTGCCTCAGGCCTTGCACACGGGAGAGGTGATTGGGCTGGGGCATTCCCCTGAGAAGCTCAGCACAGGAGGACCTAAGAGCAGGTTCCCAGTGGTACAGGGAGCTCTGCATCAATCTGTGACTCCTCCACGGATGTGATAGTGGATGCTGTGGTTCTCCTGTTGCAGGTTTCAGGCTGTTGTGTCACTGCCACTGTTCCCCTTAGTCCTGGTGGGTGTTCAGAGTTTGTGACCTTCAGGACGAAATTCTGGACACCCATGTCCAAGTTCTCCACGTTCACCCAGAAGGCAAGCACGCAGGTCCACAAATTCCCATCTGTTGCAGGTGGTCCACTTCTGGTTTTGGGAGGTCCTTTGGTGGTGCTGAGGCTTACACCTTGGCAAGGTTGGCCTGTGGGAGTTCTCAGCTTGGCAGAGAGCCTTGGTGGAGGCAACAGGGAGCCAAACTGCTTCCCAAAGGGGACAGAGTGTCCCAGAAACCAGGATTCTAAGAGACTTGTTTTTTGGCTCTGCTACTGGCCCTAGGTGATTTTGGGCAAGTTCCTTCATCTTTCTATGCCTCAGTTTCCTTAGCTTGTAAAATGGTGATAATTACTCAAAGTCAGGCTGGATGGGGCTCTGAGCAACCTGATCTGGTGGGAAATGTCCCTGCTTATTGCATGGGGTTGGACTAGATGGCCTTTAAAGTCCCTTCCAACCTAAAAACCCATTCTGTGATAATGTGATGCTCCTCTCTTACCCAAAATAGTAATCCCAGACTCATCTGGGACCTGCTAGTGGATGTAAATATTCACTGCTGTGGTTACACAGGAGCTGAGCTCTTATTTGTCAGGGCAATTTTGTCAATATGTAACTTTTAATTTGTTCTGGCAAATGCAGAATAAACTGCCTGATCATAATGTAATTTTCAGGGAGGAACATTTCCTAACTCTCTCAATCTGACCCTTATGAAACATGGGTGATTTTACTACTTGGTGAAATTAATTGTGCTGTACAGTATCTGCATCTTTCCACCTACACACTTTTATGAAATGTTAGGATTGTTTTTGTTAGGTAGTGCTGCTTATGCCTCAGCAATTTCCAATAAATATCTGACTATAAATTGCTGAGATGCTTTCCCAGTGAGCTGAAAAATTATTTAGGATAGGCTTTATTCATTCCCCTTACAGAAAAATAATAATTTCAGGCAGGGTAGGACCCTTATTTTCCATGAACAGATGCAAGATTTCTTTTTTCTTTTTCTTTTTTTTTTGTGTTGGAGTTTTGTTTTCTTTAAAAGTTTTACACTGAAGAAATAAATAGCATCTGCTGTGCACATGAGAGTGTGCAATTCTCTCTTGTGTGCTCTTACAAACTTGCTCTAAGGAGGTTTGAGTAGTGTCTCGGTTTGGAAAGACACGTGTCTGCTAAGGAAGGCAGAAGCCTCCCCTGAAATGGAAACTAAACCCCCTCCCTCTGAATTGTTATAAATTTGAAATTAAGGGGGGCTCTCAGGCAAAGATATGGGAGCAGGAATACCAGTTCTTTATTAGGGAAGAAAATAAAAATAAAATAAACAATGCAGTAAATCAAAACAACACTGAGAGAGTCAGAACACCCTGCACATGACATACCTGACACCCTGTGGGTCAGGGTGCTGGCAGCAGGCCAATTGGAATTGTGGCTGCAGTCCTCCTGGAGTGTCAGGTGTGGCTCTGTTGGAGCAGGGATCCTATAGAAAGGTGTAGTCTTCCTCTGAAGATCCAGTGGAAGAGGCAGCTGTTCTTCTGGGAATCTAGTGGAAATGCTGTTCTGCTGTCCCAGGATCTCAGATTATATCCAGGTAGGAATGCTTGGCTCCTCCCTCTGGGCGGAGCATCTCCCAAGGGGATGCTGTGATTTCATCAGCCATGCAGTGACACTCAATGTCCCATTAACAGATGATGTCTCCCTGGAGGGAGGATGGGTTGTGGAGGAGATAAGGAAAACTGCCCAATTAACAGAAGACAACTGCCCCACCTCTAACAGATGGCAAATAGAGCACACATTGCTTGGCAGTCTAGGACAGGCAGTGAGGAGGCAATAAGAGCCAGTGAGGATTCACATTCCTCTTGATCTGGTTTGGATGCCAGTACTGTTTTCAGAAGGCTCCTCCAGTCAGGAGATGCTGTTGGAGGGGACAACAAAGCAACACCCAGATGTGCCTTAGAGGGATAGACAAATGGAATCACAGAATGGGACAGGCTGGGAGGGCCCACAGTGGTCATCTGCTCCAACCTCCCTGCTCCAGCAGATTCATCCTCTAACACATTGCACAGGATTGCCTCCAGACACTTCCTGAATATTTTTTGAATATTTCAGTGAGGGAGACTCCATGACTTCTCTGGGCAACCTGTTCTTCCTCATGTTCAGGTGGATTTCCTGCATTCCAGTTACTGCCTTTTGCCTCTCATCCTGTTGCTCAGCATCACCGAGCAGAGCCTGGCTCCATGCTCCTGACACCCATGGAAGATGTATGAAAAATGGATCCATGAAAGCCTTCCAGGGAAGGGCATGTGAGGGTAACACCAGGATGGATGTCTCTCAGGTGGTGCAAGACCTTGGCCAGGGATACAGATCTGTTTTCTGCTGCACAGCTGAGTTTCAGCCAGGGGCTGGCAGCTGGGGGCTCAGGGTTTCAGGCTGTAGCCCAGTCAAGGGCCTGGCTATACTGGGGATGAAAGAAAGCAGGAGTAAAAACTGGGGCAAACCGAGACCTGTCATCTCCTGCCACACCCACTGCTGCTCTTGGGGCTGGCAATCCCCTTCCAGCAGAGCCAGTGTCACTCCATCCCTTTTTTTTTTTTTGCAGCCCTGTGCAGATAGGTAGAGAGGACAGGTTGCTGCTGTTTCCTGCCTGCTTCCTCCCTATCTATAATTTTCTCCCTTGCCTTTCAAAGAGAGCATTTTTCATTCCTTTTGTTGGCTACAAATGCTGGCAACTGAGGCCAGCTGGGAGTGACACCTCCCTGGCAGGTTGTGGAAGCATCAGATGTTTAATTGGTTGCTCCACCCTAGGATAAATAAACCCTCAGAGCCTCAGCCTTGAGTATTTAATCAGAGGAGTTAAACATTCAGGGAATTGGATCACTTGATCTCTTTGCTTAGAAGTTTTTCTGCTTCTCCTTGATGAGCCAGACATGCTGACAGTTGGCAGAAATCTTAGAGACATTTGTGCAGAGAAAAGCTGGAGCTGAATTTTTTTTTTTTTTTTTTTTCTGATTGATTCTGGAGACTATCAGATGAAGTTATTGAAAAATGGGAGTGTGGTTCAAGCTCTCTGACATTGGCTTTTCTTTCTGAGCACATCCTTCTCAGCACAATTGTGCTTACAATTTATGAAGAGAAATTACTTTTCAATCAGCACTGCTGGAAAACACAACCCAACAGGAATTCACAACGTTTCTACCTCTTGCTTTTCCCTCTCTGTTCCTTTTTGGCTGCATGTCATTCCTGAGCAGCTGCAGCAGGAGAGATGGGATCATGAATCACTGCCTTGGGGAAATGCAGATGTTCCTCTCATGTTGCTCAGGAAGGAAGCTGAGTAATGCCATATGCAGGTGTTAAGTGCAGGTGTGTTTGAGGAGTGAACTCCTGGCCACCTGTAGGTTGGACCTGGCAGAAATCTTCTTGGAGGCAGAAGTTTGACAGCGTGGTATTGATTTCACATTATTTAATTCTCATCCTGATGAAAACATTTGGCCTTTGGACAATGGTGTTTTTAATTCTGCCCAATGCAGAATGTGTCAGGGTGTCAGCTGAGATGGATTTGAAAGCATTGCTCCTCTCAGGCCCAGGGGGTTTTTTCCAAGAGCTTCAAGTGGAAAGCAGATGGTTTGCAATTGCTTTTTGTTCTGAAGTGAGACACTGAAATGAAAATAATCTTCAATGTATTAATTGCAAATATGTGATTAGCAATGATAAAAGTTTGCTGCTTAATTAGATTTCAAAATGAAAACTGTGTAGAGATGATCACAAACCTAAGGTACCACTTTTGTTACAAACAAACATCCTATAATTCATAAACTTTACTTTGTGAAGGGGAAGAAGAGGAAGCTTTCCTGTCCCTCCCACCCCCTTTAATTATTACCTGAACCTGCATTAGCTCATATAAAATAGAGAAAATAGACCCATAGCGATGAATGGGAATAGAGATTTTGTCCTGCCTCTGGCAGTCATGCAACATTCATCCTTTTGAGGGATTTTTGCTCCACCTCTGCAAGCTTCATGCACTAATGCTCTCATTTTGTTGGCACAAACCAGAACATTTTCTGCAGGACAGAGTCCTTTGGGGCTCTGGCCCATGTTACTCTGGGGAACCTGATGTGTTGGGGTCACTGCTGAGGTCAAATAAATGCTTTATGCTGTTATTCAAGTGCTCATTATACCTTGGACCCCTTGGATTTCTCTTGATAAAATAGTTCATACAACTTTCAGGTTATTTAGCTCTTCCTATTATTCCTTTAAAATATGAAATAAAAGTCTCCTTTCAAAGAGAAGAATGGATGCACTTGCATAACGAAAAGGTGAAATGAAACATCTGAATCACTCTGACCTACCCAATTCTACTGAACAAATTTCATGCAATTTGTGATTCATGTCAGCACCCTCAAAACCATATTATTTCCATCAAATTGATGATGCGTCCTTTTTCCTTCCTGCTTCTAATGAATTACATTCTCACTGCAAATTGGATCATCCAGCCTTCCACTGGAAGGTCGGGGATGTTTGTGTGAGTGGGGAAAGCATGGTTTGTTCTGTTCCTGCTGCTCTCCATGTAGCCCTGAGCTCCCTCTGGCTTTCCTCCCACAGCTGAGTGACTGCTCCACACTCCTGCAGCTCCCTTTGCCCATCTTGCTGATGCCTCATCCCTTGTGGAACCCCCTCCAGCCCTGGGGTTTCTGTCTCTTTGTAGGATTTCCAGCTGGGTGCTGCTTCAGCTTTTTGCCCCACTCACTTTCAAAGCTGCCCCTGTGGTGCATCCTACCTGATAAAAAGAGAACAAGGTGACTTCTCTTGAGCTTGCCATGAGGAAAAGTCCAAAAGCCAAGCCGTGGATGTGCATTTTGATCTCCTCCACAGGGGAAAATAGGGCAGTGACAATGATGCTCAAAAGTGAGCTTTTCCTCCTGCAGAGCTAATCAGGAAAAGACCCAAGGCAGGAGAAGGAAGGGAAAGATGGGAGGAGATAAAAAAGCTGCTCCTCTCTCTCTTTTTCAGCATTCACCAAACTCATTCTTGTAGGAGCCCCTTTGCTGTGCAGCCATCTTCTGCAAGGGTCAAAAAGGCTTTTCTCCATTTTATATTAGAGATGGACCTTCAGTTTAGAAAACACCAGATCCTGGGTATTTTATAGCCTAAGCTATCCAGGGTTTTGAGTCATAAACTCTCCTCCCACAGCAGGCTGTGCAGCGTGCTCCTGACTTGTTCCTGCCTTCACGCACATGGCATTACCCATCCTCACACTGTTTAACGTGTGTGTGGCACCAGAACAGCAGCTGTAACACAGTGTGCTGCTTCCCATCTGTGGAGCTTGGAATCTTAGCAGCTCCACCTGCCAAGGGTTGGGGTGTGGTTGATATTCCCCATGGATGGGGGTCAGAGTTCCTGATCTGTGCCACTGTGGTTATTGCCAAAGCTGAAGTTGTGCAGATCTGCTCTGCCCCATCTCTTATGCCCACCAGGGAGCTGTGGGTGCCTCCAACTCCGGACTGAAGGGGCTGGATTCAAGCATGCCAGAGTGCTCCTGAGCAGCTCAGCCACCCCTGATTTCTTCCTGCAAATGTTCAAAAGCTGGATTTCATTTCAACATACCAGGAGCTGGTTTCGGCTCATTTCCTGCAAAAGCCAGCAGCGTGCTGGGCTGAACGCTCAGAGAAAGCCAATTTAAGCAGGGCCATTGCACAGAAAGCCAGTTGTGAGTGATCTGTTTAATTTCAGCATTCACAGTGAGTGCTGGCCTGGGAAGTGGCACGGATCAGGGAGCAGGAGCCAGGCTCTGAGCTGCACGTGAGGAGGGTGTTTACAGCAGACTGTGCTGAAGGAGCTGGCTGCAGGAGGATGCATCACTGAAGGTGGCTGAAGATAATTTGAGAGGGTGATGCCTTCCCAGTGCTATTTCCCTCTTGCAAGGGATAAATCCTCTTAGAGAGAAGATTTTTATCAAGAGAAGAGTTTCTGGCAAGTGACTTCATTACACAATTATAGAACAATCTGGGTTGGAAGGGGCCTTTAAGGACCACCTAAATAAACACCCCTGCAATAAGCAGGGACATCTTTACTGAGACCAGGTTGCTCAGAGCCCAGTCCAGCTTGACCAAGAATGTTTCCAGAGACAGGGCAGCTACAACCTCTACCTGTTGCGGTGTTTCACCATCCTCATCATAAAAAACTTAATTATTTCTAATCCAAGTTGACCCTACTTCAGTTTAAAGCCATTAGGTGCCCTGTGACCTTTCCAGCCTCAGGAGGCTTTTTCTGTGCCCTCCCTGTCTGTGAGGGGTAATGAGCACCAGGAGCACAGCTCTGAGGCTGTGTTTTGCCACTGTGGGTTGTGCCAGCTCCTCTATGCTGTGGTGCAGAAACGCTCAGTGTGGGCAACTTCTCCAGCTCCTCTTCTCTGGTTTTGTTCCAGTAGAATGAGCATTATTTTCCTTCTCTTCTGGTTTCCTGGCTTCATGCAAGTCAAGCCCTTTTTCTGAGCACTTCTGTACAGCTTGCCTTTGCTGCTGGTCGTAGCACTCTGTGCAGTGCAGAATATGATGCCAGGCCTGTGATGTTCTTGGCAGAAGCTGTCTCAGTTTTACCAGCAGAATTCATTCAATTCATCAATCACAACCATAACTACCAATAATACAAATCCATTTGACAGCAGCTTGTTCTCCAGCTCACCAGTTTTGTGCTCCTGCCGCAGCCTCTTCTTAACTATCAGTGAAAGGGGAACTGTGTTATGATGTGGTTTCAGCTGCAACAGAAATAAGCAAATATTTCTTCTTCTTCTTTCTGCACAAGAGCTGTCAGCCCAGCTTTTGACCTGTATTGATCACTGTCTAGGAACCCAAGCACAGGCAGAGAGCACAGACACAGACACAGACACAAAAAAACAGAGGGAAAAACCAGGAAAGCAGTGAGGTTAACATGCTTCACAAGATCAGAGGCTCCTTCAGTTTGGTGGAAAGCCCTGGAACAGAATGGGTCAAATGTGAATTCAAACCAGGGTGCTTTGGACTTTTTCCTGTTGGGATTTGAAGTTCTCCATGAACAGAAATTTTACCAGCTCTTTGGACAGCCCATTCCAGTGCTTGAATATCCTTATAATAAAGTATTTTTTTCTTAAATCCAGCTGGAATCTGTACTTTCACCTAATTTCTGTTGTTTCTATGGACCAGAAGGAAGTGGGGCTCTGCCTTCTCAGCAGCCTTCTGGTGGGTACTGGGGGTGTGCTGTTTGGGCCAGGGTCACTATTGTGCCCCTGAATTTTGGTGTACTCCTGGTCACATCACTTCCCTCTGTTGACATTTTTCATCTCTAAATGATGTCACAGTGATGACACTTCATACAATATTCAGGGTTCCATGCACTGTTTGCCTGAAAAGTTTTCAGAGCAGGAAATGTCTCTTGTAGCTTCCCAACAACCACCAGCCACCCCAGACTCTGGGCCAGCATCCACAGCAGCTAACTGTGCCTCTAAATTTGTAACTTTCCTTCATTTGAAGTAAATCCCCACCAAGAGAGATAATTTCAAGGTTGTTGTATGTATAGCCACACGTTGTTCTATTACAACACACATACACACACTGTAAAATATATGTATTGTAAAATATTACCCTACTTAATAAATCATTGTAAGTTGAAAAATTTATGTGGCCACAGCAGCCACTTTCTCCCAGAGGTACAATATCTCCTTTTGACTTAAACAGCAGGAGGGTGGTGACCACCTAACTGGAGGACCAGGGAGCTGACAATAATTCCTGCCTGCCACGAGAAAATTTCACATTAATTTCTTGCACATCAGCTGTGTTGCCCCAAAGCTGCTCAAAAATTTCTTGCTTGCCTTGCCCACAGAAAGTGATGTTTGTTTGTTTTTTTCCTATTGGAAACTGTCACAATGAAAATTGCCCAAAAATGGAGAATGTTGTTGAAATTACAACCTTTATTTGATTTTTGTAGGAGTATATGGAAATACAATTATTTGGTGAAACTGCCAGAGAGTCACATGGGAGCTATCCTTCAGAGAATGCATCTAATTTCCCTCATGAGTCAGACTCCCTTGTCATATCATTTCTATTGGGAAATCATTGGCAAAAAAATATTTATTTTGAAGTCCTAATTAGTGCAGTTCTCCCCTCATCAACTAACAACAAACCTCTTCAACAAAACAGAGAAAACAAATAACATTTCTTCAGAAAAGTGGACCTTGACAGAAGCCCTAAATAATTTAATGAGAATTTCAAGTCTTGAAAGACAGTCTAGATGAAAAAATAGATGAAAAAACCCACTCTGCTAGGTTATGTTCTGAAAGTTTTGTGTCAATTTGCTTAAACTTTAGGAGTGAAGGCTCTCAAGAGGGGCAGTTCTGAAGGAAAAAAAAGTCAGTTTCTCTGTGAGTATTGAGAAATACTCTGCAATCTGCTCAAATGACTGAGTTTCAGAACTATCAAATATTTGTATCAAATCAATTATGAACAATGTAGAGATCCCAGCTTATTTCCCATGTCATTTCACTTCATTTGAACCGAGAAATAAGTTTATGAAAAGGATGATCAGAGCACCACCAGGGAAGAGGACGAGAAACAAAACCTCACTCACTGCATTAAGCCTTTGGAACAAATTGCTTAAACAATCTAAAAGGTTTATAAAAAGAGGAGCATCTTTCACCCCGGGGGTAACTGAAGCACCTAATACAGTTTTGTGAGGAAGAAGTGCACAGAAACTTGGAAATGCTAAAGAAAAGAAAAGGTGGAAAGGAGAGGAGGATTTGCTGCTCTTGTATTCCATTGAAATCTTTCAGGTAAATTAGAAAAACTTTCTTAGGCAGCAACACAATTTAACGTTCACTGGGAAACCAGCAGGTCCAGGTGCTGAAAGGAAAATTATCCCTTCTCATGCTCAAACTCCCACCTGCTAAGAACATACCTGACAGGACTCCTCCTGGCAAACTCTTCAGTGCCCACGCTTGCAGAGGAGGACAAAGAAAGACCCTCTGCCAATTTAAGCACAGCTTTTCATTCCTCTCCTTTTCCCCCTGCCCGTGCCTTTCGTGACCAGATAGATCAGTGCCTTGCTGGTGGCCCTGGGTACCAGCAGCAGGTAAATCACAGAGAGCAGGGCTGGCAGGAATTCACAAGGTCACTTGCTGCTACCTTTCCTCTGGGCAGCATCAGCAAAATTTGCACAGATGACTTCATCCCAGCAGAGTTCTTCCCGAGCAGTTCTCCAGTGTGGAAACCCAGGGAACCGGGAATATTTCTCTGTCTGCTCTGGGGTGTCCTGACCCCCAGGGGAGCACTGACTTTGACCCTCATTCATGGAGAAAGTTTCCTAGACTTCAAGACAGACTAGAATCTACAAAAGTGTGAAATAGATTATAGAGTAGTGTAGGTGTATCACTTGGGTGAGAAATTTAGGTTTTGGGATTTTTAGTATGTTGTGGATGGAAGCAAGATGGAGGGCACAGGGTGTTGTCCTGGGTTTCTTCTTCATGCTTCTTCTTTCTCCTTCATGGGTTTGGGTGGCATTTTGTAATTGGACAGAAAAGTCCACATTGTGGGATTCCAGGGATCAGTTATTGGGTTAAAAGGGAAAATAATCTAGGTGTCCTTTCTTAATTGGATAGTTTAGCCTTAAAAGACCTTGTAACAAGAGATAGTTAGCCATTTTGTGCCTTGCTAATGAAAATTTGCTCATGGTTGTGAGACTGTTTTACTGATAAGAAATAATACACACCTGAGTCCCAACAGGAACTACTGTCTCCAGTGCCTTCAGTCCAGACCCTGAGAAAGCGACAACTGGGATCTTCACAATCCAGCATGGGAATTTTTTTGTCTCTTTGTTTGGGCTGGACTGAACCAAATCTCCAGAGAATGAATCACTCCCCAGACTCATGGCTATGGAGAGGGAGACATCACCTCTGATAATGAAGAGTCCCTAGGCCAAGGGACCTCTCCAGGCTCTCGAGGACAGGCTAAGGAGAGAAATTGTTGCTGCCAGAGACACTGGACATCCTCAGGGAGTGCATCCCATCTTCCCTTAGGGGAGTGATTTCCATTGGAGATGCTATGCAGGATTTGTTGAGGAAGGTGGAAGTGCTGGACAACAAGAGAGAGAAGGGGAGGAAGCTGAGGGATGGGGAGGGTGTGATTAGTTTTCCCTCTTTTTGCAGTGCTTTGTGGAAATACCAGCCTAGATTCTATTTAGTGCTGTGCCCTGATGAATAAGGAGCCCTTCCTTTAAGCCAGGAAGGTGGTACAGAGAACAGGCATCTCCTTCGGCAGCCCAGGGCTCTAGAGGTGGGAGCTGCCAACAGGAACAGCTCACCTTGACCTGGGAATGCCACGGCAGCTCCCGGCTGTTCTGCTTCTTGTGCACTGGGCACATGGAAATGGAGAGTAAATGAATGTTGCTGTTGAATTGAAGGGCTCCCTGATTCAATGAGGAGACATACCTCAGGTAATAGGGAAGAGATTTATGCCTTGCCAAAGCGGGCAGGAAGGAAATAATTCTGCTAGGCACAGATCGCTCCTTCCATCCACTGCCACTGCTGCAAGGCACTCTGGAAGAAATTCAGGTGTCCCTGAATGAAGCAAGGCTCCTTTCCACTGCCAGGGGTACTTTAGCAGCAGGTAGAATTGCTTCCTTTGCAACATTTATTTTCTGGGGTAATTTTCCTACACATCCCCAAGGCCACACTAATGTGACTAATTCCCTTTTATGCTCAACTAAGCAGCTGATTGATCCTTGCTGGAGCTCTCCCGGTATGGACAGGGGTCAGAGCAGCACCCAATAACACAGAAAAATCAGCTGTATGAGACACTCAGCTCCCTGCAGCCAGGAAATTTCTTTTCCCAGCTACTCTGCCTGAAACCCCATCACTCTGACAGCAAAAGGATGGTGCCTCGTTCCCTCTCAATTAGGAGCCCTGAAAGAGGATGTTTGGCATCTCTCCTTAAGTGCCCTCGTTGTTCCCCCTGAGCTCTGGATGGTCAGAGCAAAGTGTGTCCATCATCCCCTGACTCCCAGTGGTTGATGATGGGATGGCTCTCACCTCAACCCCGCTGCATGTTCGTAAGTCAGAAAACACCTCCTGACCAATTGCAGCATTTGTGGCCGTTCCTAGCATTTATGTGCACATCACCGTGTTTATGGAGCAATGCACAGTTGGGAAAGCAGATGGTTTGTTAAAAAAAAAATAGGAATGCTTCATTCAGGCAGTCAGGGAGAAGTGACTCAACAGCATGAGTGAGTAGCCTTTGGGAATGCACAGTTTTAAAAAAGATTTTCTTCATGGGACACAGCAGAACTGCCCTGTCTGGGGCAGTGGACTTAACAAACTTCAGTGGGATTTTTCAGAAGTGCCTCAGGTTTGCCAGAAGGAAATTTCTTATCCTTAATGACCCGTACTGCTAAATTATTTAGGTGTCATTGATAGTCTCCCCACTAGTCCTAATGAAGGCCAAGTCAGGCTCTTTAATAAGCACAATGATGCAGTCTGCTCCACTTGGGTCCTTGGTAGAAGCTGTGCTGCTCAGATGAGGGGAGCTGATTAAATCTGTATAGCTCCACTATGCAGAGATAACTGTCCTGAATGATCCCATTTTTCCTTCTGTCAAAAAATAAAAGACCTATTTGGTGAATATCCATCAGGGAAGGACAAAATTTGGATGCCTGACCGCAAAAAGGCAATTTTTACTGAAAATCCCACTGGTTTAGTGATATTTTGTACCAGCAAGAGTTAGGGGCAATGTTTATCAGCAGAGACTGCAAGTTTAGCAATGCAGATTGCATCCCTTAATGCCCTTAATTATTGTCCCTTAAGGTCCAGCACAGACCTGTATTATCCACCCACCTGGAGGAAAATTAAATTGGGAGGTAGGGAATAAAAATTTTGGTTTCAAACACAAGGGGAAATGACAAGTTCTCTGAAGAGTGGAGCACTTCTGCCCCTCAGTTCTGAGTATAGAACATTCTAGGAAAACGAAAGCAGGACATACTCCATCAACCTCTCCTGCAAAACACTGACTCTGCAACCTAGATGTTGTTGTGCCTGCTAAAACTGCTCAGTGGTGTTGACTGTGTTATCACCTACCCCTTCTACTGCTCCTGAAGGAAAAGCTGAGTTCCTTAGTTGGCAAAATCAATAAAGAAGAATCATCACGGGAATCTGTGCAATTCTCTCCTCAGTGATCCCACGGTTCCTGAAAGAGGTCAAGCACAGCTCAGCAGGTTGGATGTATGGAGGGAGGGAGCAGAAACCAGGTTATTTTCTGTCAGCACTTCCAGAATGCAGCATCTCACAGTGCATTCCCTCTGCAGCTAAATAGGAAACTTTCCAGACAGCAGATTTTGCCATCAGAAATTGCAATGTTTTTTTGAAAGCAAATTCTTTTATGAGAATACGGTGGCTTTGATTTATATTTTTATTGGGGAACAAAATTGCAGTGAATTATTTTGGATTTGCCATTTTTTAAAAGCAATGCACTGTGTGCATGCCACATTTTCTGGCCTTAAATGTCCTTTGTTTTGGTCTGAGAAGGAGAAACCTCATTTTCATGGTGGTGTATTTTGATTGAGCATATATCCTGCTCAATCTTCCACATGTTACGGAGCTGTTTATTTTGACATCTGTGGGGAATTCAACAATTAGCTTAGACGAGAAATTTATTCAGAACTCTCTGTGTCATGAAAATGATATTCAGAATTTCACTCAAAAAAATTGAATGAAAAAAAGGATTTTTACAGATTTGGGCTTTCTTCCCAGCAGCGTGCTCCCAACTTTTAATTGGCAGCTTTCTTTGGGGCAGGTTGAGGATGGTTGTGCTCTGCAAGGTCTACTCATTCTTATGGAGAATGGGAGGGCTGATGGTGTTCTAGGCAGTCACTCCCAGGCACCTCAGGGTGGTCACAATTTTCTGAAAAATCACCTTTCTTTTTTTTTTCCTCTTGCTGCTTGGTGTGGCGGCCAGCATGTGGGTCCTTGGGTTCAAAAATGCTCAGGGAATTTGGGAGAAGAAAAGTTAATTGTGGGCTATTAAACATGGAGGGGCTCTTCTCCAGGAGCCAAACTCCCTGGAGCTGTCAGGAGAGTGGCTTGGGAACAGGGAGTCTGGTTTGAAAGGGGATTCCTGGACAGGGAGGGGTGACTGGAGGGCCTTTCAGGGTCTCTCAAGCCCCTGGAGGGTTCCTTTCCCTCTTAGGAAAGGAACTTCTAAAACTGGGGTAGAAGGAGGCATAATGGTGGGAGAAAAGTGGGATCTGAAAAGGAGAGAGCTGGCTAAATTTTCGTGTTGTCACTTGAAATTCCAATCACTTTGTTGCTGATTCTGCCATCCATCACCAAAGTGGAATGAGAGCAGAGAGCCATGAAGAGTAAATTTATTATATTGATCTTTCTCTTTTTCTTTTTTTCTAATCCCACATATAGGCATGACCTGTAACAGAGAAGCTGTCAGGCACCTGCTTTGCCTCCCTGTGGTAGATGAGATCAGTTTTATTCCAATTATGTGGATGGTGTTTGGATTGCTCCGTGCCAAGATGGCCCTGCACAAGTTGGGGCAGCAGGAGGAGGCCTTGCCTTGCCTTGCCTTCCTTGCCTAAGGTATCCATTTGGAGACCTGAACCTCAGCTAGATGTGTGTGCTCTTCATGAAACTCTTACCAGGTTTGCATGGCTCTGTCTTCCAAGGCCAGGACTCAGCCCTGGGGTTTTAGTGAAAGATTAGGTTGGTTTCCTCTGGAATGGGAGCTAGCTCGTGCTGATATGTTTGTGCCCTGGCACAAGCAGGGCTCTGTGTCTGAGACCTTTAACTCTGAGCCTCACTTCAGCAGAGTTTGGCAGAACAGTAGGGAGTTCCAAGGTGTTAGGATAAAGAAGAGGAAAAAAAAAGAAAAATTATTCTTTCCTGTGAGAGCAGTGAGCCACTGCAACAGGTGACCCAGAGAACTTATGGATGCCCCATCCCTGGAAGGGTTCAAGATGGATGGAGCTCTAAGCAACCTGATCTAGTGCAAGGTGACCCTGTCCATGGTGATGATCTTTGAGGTCCCTTCCAGGCCAGGCCATTCTGTGATTCTATGATCCACCAATGATAAAAATTACTCATCTCTCAGATGCAGAAAGAGATTTTCTGGGTGTTCACAGTCAGGGGAGATTTTCAGACAGAGATGGATTGCCTTTCTAGTCTTTGGTGCTCAGCTGTAGCTTGCTGCAGGTATGGTGTCCTGCCATCCCTTGGAGCAGGATGTTGGAGAGGATGAGCAGGGAAGGGCCAGGCAGTGGCATTACTGAGTGGCAGCACATAAATGGTGCACAAGGAGGTTATTTGGTGACTTGATTACATTGTGTAATTACCTCCAGGAGGGACAAGGTCAGCTGCTAAGAGACTATTAAATTCAACTCAGAACAACATGCTAATGGATTTTTTTGAGGTCTTTTTCCATCTGTTAAAGTTTACTTCCTACCTTCATTGGTTTTAAAACATCCATCAGTAGTCTGTTCAAATGCTGGGCTTGGCCCTGCGGCGCAGGACTCAGCAGGTACCAGCTGGAAAGTCTAATGTTATTGATGGGCAGGGAAGGGAATTGCAGCATGAAGTCTGTTTCCATTGCCCCCTGGGTACAGGAGCACATCTCTTTGCAGGGAGGGAATCAGTCCTGGGGTGAACCTTGTGGATGTGTTCATGGGCTGATGTCTGCTCTGTTCCCAACAGTCTAACATGGACTCAGGACTCAGGAACAACAAAAGTGAACTAAAAGACTAAATATACCTAAAACTCTTGTGGAAAAGATATCATATTATGTGTTATGTGTTCTCTGGGTGATTATTTTCTCTGGGTGATTATTACTGGAAGTAGAGCAATGTTTGGAATACAAATCTATTGGTCTATTGATGCCACTACACTCTTGATCAAATTAAAACTCAGTGACAAGTCCTTCATTCTTTTCCCCCAAAAAGGTTCTGTCATGCCCTCATTCCTCCCAGTGTCTGTTTCCCAAATTTAGCAACATCACTTGAATTATTGAAAACCGAATTATTTCATGTCTCCCACTTCTCTGACAGGAGCATGATGGCTATTGACAATGGGCCATCAATCATGTTTTAAAAAGAGCTGTCACCATCAGTCAGCAGTCAGGAGAAAGAATGATTCAAGGACTTCCAGCAAAAGATGAAAAAAACACTCAAAGAAGGGCCAAGTGAAATCTTTCCCTAATGAAAGCCTCAAGTTATAACCAGAAGCTGTGTGCTCTCAGAATTCCTCACCCAGGCATTGTTCTGGTTGTCTACAGATAAAAGAAGCTGCTACATCTTGGATTCGTGTTGTAATTTAATTGGTGCCCAGATGGATTTGCGAACAGTGCTTTAGAGCCTGCATTTGAATAAGCGTTTTCATCTCACCTGCAAGTGCTTCAGACAAAGTGCAAATGCAATGAATAATAATAACATTGGCTTCTGATCACCCCATGCCATGAAAACTCATTAATTAAGTGTTCAGTGGAGGTCAGAACAGATGTAGGGAGCTAAAGTCTGCCAGGGGTTCCTCTGGGGTGTAGTGATTTTTAGGTGTTTAAAAGCTATTAAAATAATTCCCCTATTTTTTTTTTCAGCACTGATTTTAATGAAGAAAAGTAGCCAGCACGGGGAGAGGAGACAGAATGTGGTTGTCAGAAAAAAAAGAAAAAAAAAACCAACAACAACAAAAAAACTTGGGAGACCTAGGGCTGCAAATTGGCATTCTGGGGGAAGAAGTTCTCTGCCCACCAGAGCTCCTGCCAGGGCTTCAGCAGCCCCCCAGGGGTTTTGCTGCACCCTTTGACCCACAGGGTGTACCAGGCTCATTTTTTCCCTGCCCAAAGCTGGCTGCACACATGGCTTGAAGGGGTATATCCTGGAACCTGCTGTGCAGAGGCAAACACCTGCCTCTGCTTGCAAGAGAGACATCCATGGAGAAAAAGGAAAAACTAAATATGGGAACCTCTGATTTCAAAGGCAGACCAGATTTGAGGTTTGAAGGGTTTGAGCAGGGTGCAGGTGGGGGAGCAGCTTTGGTTCCTATCCTGTCCCACAGAGCATGGGAACAATGCTCCCACGAGTGCAAAAGCAGGAGATGCCAGATAGAAAATTAAGGAATCCTGGTTTGGTTTTTTTCTCTCTTTAAAAATCACAGCCAATTCATTGCTATAGGATCTGAATGTAAACACATATTTTTTTCTAGCTCCTACTGTATTTTTGACATATTTAAGAGTCAAAGTTAGACAGATGAGGAGCCAGGGTATTGGGAAGCCCAGGGCCGGGCTCAGGTCTGAAAGAAGCTTTGTCTGAAGGCAGATTGTCAAACAGCTGCTTCCTACATTTACTGTTCTTGCCTTTCTTCTGCAAAGCCCTGATGGCACTGTTTGAAGTTCATTTGTGAAAACACACACACACAAATATGCATATGTGAAAGCGCCACCGTCTCCTTGCCCTTGGCTCATTTGTACCTTCATCACAGGACTGTTCCCAAAAGCATAGTTAATTACCCTTCCTGCTTCCCACGGGGCTGCCTTTGGACAAGGCTCATTGAGCCAGAGCTGGGGTGAATTGAAGTCAATCTGCACACAGGGGAAAAGTCCCACTTCACTAATCCATGTGGCACAACTCCAGCAGAGACATTCATCTCAGTTTCTTGTCTCTCTGGGGAAAGAGTGAGTGACAGATTCTGGAAAGAGCCTGGACCACTGAATTTTTTAAATCTACTTGCTTTTACTGTACCACTGTCAAGCTTGTGAGTTCAAGAGCAGGAGACAATTCCCCAAACTTGTAAGATGGGCACAAAGCTCATTGCCTTGTAGAAGGTGATAAATGGGCATTCCTCTTATTTGCCCTCTGGGTTCTGAGGCTGAAAATGCAGGATTACCAGCTCTGTCCCCAGCAGAGATCAGCTGGCACGAACAGAAAAGGGATCACTGCTGCAGAATGAATTGGTTAGGCTTAGGAAGGATTTTGCTCATATGCAGACGTGATTTATGCCCTCTGTGGTCTTTGAGCACCATGAGTTAGAGAGCAAACACCCTCTAACAATGAAATCCTTCCACAGGAACCCTGGTAGAACTCTCAGCACGCCCCATTGCAATGTCCAGTCCAGTGTGGGAGGAGGCAAGGAAGGCTTTTCCAAATGCTATTCCCTGTAACGTGTTCCTTCTCTCACCTTCTCTGGCTGAAGGTCTGTCATGGAGGGACAGAAGTGGAGAAAGGTCTGAGCCACTGAATCAAAGAGGGACAGCAGAGACTGGAACAGGCAGTAGAGAAATGGATGTTGACAGAATCTTTCTCTGACTCAGGGAGCTCTGGCTGTGACTGGGTTTGGACACCAGCTGCACTGGGCTGATGTTGTAGGTGTAACCAGGATGTGTTTGTGCTTTGTAAAAATCTCATAAGAACCTCTGTGACACTGAACATTTTTTGACAGTAAGTTTGTGCTTTGTAAAAATCTCATAAGAACCTCCAAGAAAGGCGCACCTAGAGACGTGACACTGAACATTTTTTGACAGTAGTCCTAAACCCCTGGTGATTCTTAGTGTTGAAGTGTGTTGGGAACTTGAATTGTGCACACCAGGTGGTGATGGTCAGTGGTCAGTCTTGCTCTGACCAGTCAGATTATTAGAGATTCAGAGGACCACAGGAGCCACTGTATTACCTGGAAGTGTCTCAGTCCTGCCCATAGCATGTTCATCTGCCACGGGGTAGCCATCAGTGGGACTTGTGCTAGCCAGACTCTGGCCAATGAGTGGCAGAGGGGCACAAAATATTGGTGCATTTAGCAAGGGCCAGGTGTGGAGCCTCTCAGGAGAGAAATTTTCCAGGCTGCAGCTTATGTTTGTTAATCAAACACTGTTTTCTGTGAGATAGCCTGTATTTTGGGTACCGGGAGCAGGGCTGAAATTAAATACTGCTTATTTGTTTTTCAGTGCTGAGACTTTCCTCTTTCTTCCCTGCCTTTTCTTGCCCATTTATCTGTGGTTTTACACCTTACATTCCCAGCTGTCACCCAGTCCCTCTTGGCCCCTGGCTGGATTGATGCAGACTGCAGGGAGGTTTCCCTTCTGCCCTGAACTGATCTGAGTCCAGCCTCTGCTTTCATTGGGGTGCTGGATGCTGAGGGTCAGCATCCTTTGATCTGAATGATACAGAGGGACAGGGCTGTAAATCTGTCACTGCCTGGAGGTGTGTACACTGTGTATTGTATTTGTGGGGACCCTTGTGGCAGGGAGGAATGATGAATCTGACTCCATGTTCTCAGAAGGCTAATTTATTATTTTATTATACTATGTTATATTAAAGAATACTATACTAAACTATTCTAAAGAATACAGCAAGGATACTTACAGAATGTTAAAAAGCTAATAATGAAAACTTGTGTCTCTTTACAGAGTCCCGACACAGCTTGGCACTGATTGGCCATTGAGTGAAAACAACTCACACCAGAATCCAGTGAAACAATCACCTGTGGGTAAACAATCTCCAACCACATTCCAAAGGAGCAAAACAGAGCAGAAGCAAATGAGATAATTGTTTTCCTTTTTCTCTGAGGCTTCTCAGCTTCCTCCCAGGAGAAAAATCCTGAGCGAAGGGATTTTTCAGAGAATGTGAATGTGACACACTGTGCTGGCAGCAGCTTTGATCTGACACACCAGGAGCAGGGAAAATGAGTGATGCCCAACTTAACTGCTCACTCTTTGTGTCCTGAGGCCTTGAGCTGATGGGCTCCAAATCTGGAGGGAGATGGTGACATTGTAGACAGCCACACTAACAGGTTGAGTGACCATGTGAAGACACACTTCTCCACCCCTCCCTTTATTTTAGGAAATCACCAGAGTGTGCAGCTGTTGAGCAGAAGAATTTTGATTTTTCTTGATTTTTGCTTTACTCCTCTGCAGTACTTCAAGCGTGGTGACCCACATGGACAGATGGACAGATACCAGCATGGTCCCAGCAATTCTGGCATGCTGATACCTGACAGATGGGAATGTGGTCCAGCACAACAAAAATCACATCTCGTCCAATCTGAGTGCAGCTCTCTCTGTTGCAAAAGCAGAGTCCTCATCTGGGACATCTGAGGGGAGTCACTTGCAGCCAATTTGGCAAAGGCAGGGTTTCCAGGGACTGTGTGGTGTTTTCCCACCTGTTACTGTTGGATTTTAGCTTCAAGGCCATGCCCAGTCCCCTGGCAGTGCCAAGGCAATGCAGACGGGCTCTGCATGGAGGATTTTGCGTCTGCTGGAGCCATCGGAGCATGCAGCAAGAGGAGGAGGAGGCACGTGTGTGCCACAGGAGGAGACAGACAGGGACATTGCAAAGCTTGCCAAAGTCCCCCCTTGCCAATTTTTGGCAGGATGGGTTGAGGCAGGGTGAGTGCACAGAATTTGTCCTCTGGCTGCAGTGGGTTTGAAAAGAGAAACTGACTTAATGATTGGGTGCAACATTTGTGCCTCGTGCTAATGCCTCTTGTGGGTTGTGGCAAGAGCTTGGAGAGTGCCAAGGTGCAGACAGCTTGTGATAGAACAGTCTGACTGGACTGAATAATCCTTCGTATCAGCTGAGATTTCTGAGTTTCAGCACTTTTACTTCCTTGCTCTGTGACTGTCCCACCATTCTCCCTGACTGCACCAACCCTGCTGTAAGGTTGTCTTCTCTTGGTGTCCAGGGAATAAATGATCTCAGAGAGGTCTCTGGGAAAAGTGGTGCAAGGAACAAGTAAAGTCAAGATAGGCACAAGGAGCAGCTGTGGGAGGTAATCACCTTGCAGGTTTTGTGGGAAGGGACTGTCTGCACATACAGGAAAATGAGCAGGTGTCCAGGCTGTTTCTTGTTGGGAAGGATGAAAATTTGACAAGAAAGTCTCACAGATATGCCTGCTTGGCAGAAAGATCTTTGAATGTAGAATCTGAAGAAGGAATAGAAATGAAGCAAGTTTTGATACAGAAGAATAATAAATATGTAAATTGACAATTCCTGAGCCAGTCTTGCTGGACAACTAAGGCAAAGGGTATGTTAGTTAGAAGGGGTTTTTATGGCTTAGAGCAAAGGATAAACCCACCTCAAACAAGAAGATGTTCTTACCAAGCAGAAAGATACCACAGGCAAACAAGAGTGCCAATGATGTAAGTAGAATAAAGGTCTCAGAATTTTCCACTGCAAGAAAACTGAAAAACAACTTGTAGCTTAAACTGTAACATACTAACTTTTAGTGATTGGACAATAGTAACATGAATATGGTAATTATAGTATTTATGATAGGCTATAGGTAAAAGTAAAGGTATGGATTGGCTCTTCTGTATTAAGATGCTCAACAAAGTATATAATGCATTGTACCCAAAATTAAAGGGTCTCCAGGCTTGTCTGCAGCTGGAGCAGGCACCTGTAGGCACAGGCTCTGTGACCCACAACCCTGGACAGCTGTAATATCTTGGACACAATAAACTGTGTTTTGAAGGTCCCCTGGAATCCCACATCTCTCATTCAGGCTCTGATTGTTGCTCTGGGCTCAGAAGCTGCCAGTGCTGGTGGACCAACATCGACCCTCTAAGAACAGGATGAAAGAGTGAGCAAATGGTTCCTTGGTTGCTGCTCTTGTAGGAAAATGAGCAGGATAAGACTGCAGCACACTTTGCAAAAGCTAAATGCTGCTGTGGCTGTGATTGCCTAGATTGAAACTATTTCTCTGCCTTCTGTTTGTTTTGCCTGGCAACTGCTAGGCAATTACTGGAAATGAGGAATAAAACCCTTTTCTCTCTTTAAAAACAGATCAAATTGCATTCTTACAGATACGGAAGAAAGTAATTTTTCTTAGAAGCTTATCTTGCCCTGAATGGAAAGTCAAACTCCTGCACAACCCGGGAAACAAAATGTTCTCCAAACTCAGCCTCTCGCTTTCTCTGCCCCTCCCCAGACTGAAAAGGTGCTGCTGCAAACTTCCCCTGGTTTTGTACACTGTACACAACTGAACTCCAGCTTGTGTCAAAGGCCAGTTCTTTGCCATCACCACACAGAGATGAAAAACCTCTTGTCACCCCCTAGTTATTGCTCAGCAGCTATGCCTACACCAGATGTAGCTGCTACATCCAGATGTTTGGCAGTGTGGGGCATGTTGATTAATTGAATTTCCTTTCAACTCCTGCTTTGGGATGGTCTGCACAGCCCCTACAGCTGAGTGGGAAGTGATGTGCACACTCAGCAGAAATGCCTCCCTGGTCCCTGAAATCAGAGGGGCAAGGGGAGGCCACTCTGCTGGTTGCCATAGTGATGAGCCACCTTGCAAAAACCCCACGTCTTTTGTCTGCCTTGAGAAAAACATTTCAGCCACCAGGAATCTCGGGGTGAGGGGGGCATTTCTCTGCAGCACTTAAAATCCCTGGTGCTGAGCCCTCCCTGGGCTCATCAGCTGAAGGGATGGGAACACTCCAGGCTCAGTTCAGGAAAGGGAATGCTTGAAGGAGCACAGGTGCCTAAATGCTGTGCAAACCGGGGCCTTTGGAACAATTTCTTCTCACTTGGGTCCCTACAAGAGTTGAGGAGCAGTAAATTCCAGGCTTCTCATCTGTATTCATACTTCAGATGGGCTTGTTTTTCCCTTAAGAGGCAAAGGGAAGGAAGGGAAACACAGAAATAGAGCGAGGCAGTTTCTCTGCTGGTGTCTCTTTGAGCTGCTCCAGAAGAAACAGTTCTCTGACACCAATTAACACCAGCAGGGGATCTGCTGATTTTAAGTGGAACATCAAATCTCATTGAGATAGAAATAACTCTTTTATGCCTACCTCAGTTCTCAACACTATCAAATTCTGGGCCTGGACTCCTGCCAGGTCTTTTCAGAAATAATGAAATTATTGTTCTTACCTCCAAGCTAGAAATTCTGGGCCTGGACTCCTGCCAGGTCTTTTCAGAAATAATGAAATGATTGTTCTTACCTCCAAGCTATAAAGACTTTCAACTGAAAAAAAAAAAATCATCCCCTTCATTTGTTACAATACAATTTTATCCTTCATTTTCATTAACAACTCATTCCTGGTCTAGTCTGGCAAATATGCTTACAATTGTACAGTCCATTGAATTCTTTTCACTTATCTTTTTTTTTTCTTGTCTCCTACAGGACTGAAAATTGGACTATGATGAAGGGAAATTTACTTGAAGGCAAGCCAAGGAGGAGCAGAGAAATATGGCAAGTGTGGTGATGGAGAGACCCACTGGAGCAGGGAATGCCAAGGAGAAGATAAAGAAGCAGCTGATTTATGATCACCTGGTGAGAAGGCAGATGGAAGACGGTCTGGGAAGATTTTTGGAGGAGTGTCCTGTGGATTATAAATGAAGAAGAGGGATGCAGGGGAAGTAGGAACAAAGCAAAGACAACAGAAGCCACTGGGGGCTTTTTGGAGTAAAGCTCTGCCACAGCTTGGCAGCTGAAACTTTTTTCCTCTAGGGTGAAAAGTAAATTCCTCAGTGCTGCCATACTTGAGGAACTCCTTTTGCTTCTGCCAAGTTGACCATATCAGAAGCAAAACAAACAAGATAAGAAGAGAATTTCCCTACTGGTATTTGGAAATGAAAGATTCATTGCAAACATCATTCCTTTTTAATAAAAAATGTAAAAAATGTTTGGGCAAAAGAAATAATCTTTTGCCCATTTCTTCAGTGTTTCACTGAACTTGGGAAACATTTTGGTATTTGTTGGACATATTAAGACTATTTTGACTAAGGAGGGGTCTGAATACACTTCTAAATTTCAAGTGCCAGCAATGCCAGAGTAAATATTATGTCATTATTAGTCATTTGTTCCTGCTCTGGAAATCCCTGTCAAACCTGAGACTGGGCCTGAAAGCAAAACTTGAGGGATGGCCAATTTATGGACTGAGTGAGACTGGGGAGAAAATGAGAATGGTTCAACTAGAATTAGTTAAACATTCTGAAGCAATATTCAGCACCCAGATAAGCACATCAAGGGTGAGATGGAGAGGAAGAAATCCTGCAGGTCTGTCTGGTGTGTGATAGGAAGTTTTGAGAGGCACCACTAAGACACTGACTATGGGCCTTTTCAGACAGAGTGTATTTAATATGTGACACAAGCAAGGGAAACACTGAATAATTCAGACTGGAGAGGACCTCTGGAGGACTCTGCTCTGTTCCCTCTGCTCAGAGCAAGCCCAGGAGGAGCAGGTTGCTCATGGCTGAATCTGTTCAGGTTTTTAATATTTCCAAGGATGAAATTATCTCATGTCTCTAAACTTCTGTTTTCAAGTTTAACCACTGACTGGATGAAAAAACTCAGCCTAACAGAAGAAGAAAATGAGATACAAACAAGATTTTGGTCCCGTGGTGTGAAGCAGCTGGCACTGAGGACTTCAAGTCCTTGACAGAAGGATGTCCCCTCAGTCACCACGAGTGACATTCCTGGAGCACATCTTCTGTCCAGGTTTGTATGAAAAGTATGTCTTTTGCAGGCTCCAAATGTGACCCAAAGCTCAGTGAGAGGGATAGCAGGGGAATTTTATCAGATGTGGAGCCCTGCCTTGGATTATAATCCCTGTGTGCACGTTCAAAATCAACTCAGGAAGTGTTCAAGGCAGGATGGATGGAGGCCTCAGCAACCTGACCCAGCGAGTGCCATCCCTGCCCACGGATCTGTAAAGTCCTTTCCAACACAAACAATTCCAGGATTCTATGATTCTTTCATCGCATGTTTTATAACTGAGCAAATTCCTGAGTGCTTTTTAGGGGTGGGGCCATAAAAATCTGATCTGGGGCTCTCCCAAACCCCTTCCCCTCTGTCCTTGCTTTGCTCCCCCAGGGGCTGTGACAAGAAGACAAGGACATTTCACTAATGCTTCAAAATAAACACATAAAGGACTGAGAAGCTAGAAATGGGATTCCCAAGACAGCCCAGGCTGTTTTGTCCTTTTGAATCTAATTAGGCTGAATTTTTACCATCCTCAGCACTGAGTTTTCAGAGGAAAAAAGCTCTGCTGCAGCAGAGACTGGAGGGGGTCTGGCTTAATCCCATCTTCAGCAGCACACAGATACTTTGGCATCTCAGCTGATGAAAGGCATGAAACCTATTTATTCACATGGTTTCCTATAGAAACAAGGGGACTGTGAATTTTTCCTTTAATCAGTATCTGTCTGCCTTACTTTTCCCTCCATCCCTTTTTGCTGTTTTTGATAGTTTCCACCAGATTTATCAATAGCTGAGAGACTGCAAAGATTATAAATTCATACAGGGTTCCCCCCTCCTCAAAGAGGTGGCCACACAGGGGAGGCATTGCCAGAATGTTCATGTGTCATGTGAGTGAAACAACAGAAATGTGAACTTAACCTTTATTAGGCAACAGAAAATCCTCAGATGAGAGATGAAACCTGTTAGCAAGGTGATCAGACTCCCACATAAGTGTCATTAGGGTTTTTTTACCTCTCTTTACACTGCCTCATTTAGCTGAGAAGGGGAAAGTCAGGGATCTCAGTGCTTTGGGGTCAGCCTCGGTAACTGGATTTTCCTGTGCATTGCTCACTAGGTGGAATGGCAAAGCACCAAAAAACAGCACACATAAATAATATTTGGAAATTAATCATTCCATTTCCTGCAAGTGATAAGAAAATTTACCCTGTGTGCAAGTAATTTGCAGTCATTTAAGGCAATTTGTGATATTTAAATACTAAGTAAATTAATTATTTGGCATTATTTTTAGTTAGCTGATTTACTGTAATTACAATGACTAAATAAATCAATTACTTTAAAAAAAAAAAGCCCCTAGACAAATACAGCAAATCAATTACTTAATATTTAATGGAAATTACTCACTGTTACAGAGAACAACAGAGGAACAAATCCTTTAATGACATAAGAAAAATTCAATCACTGTCTGGGGAAAGGGGTTTCTGTACAACATTACCTTTACATAACTCATGAGATAATGCAATGAAATAGTGGGAATGCATGGGAATAGTGAGCCCAGACAAACTACCAGGCACTACCAGGAAGAAAACAGCTGGGATCTGGTTTTCTGCACCATCCCAGCAGGAGGAAACAGCTTACCCAGTGAACAGCACCTGTGCCAGGAAAGTTGTGAAAACAGATGGTGGGTGCCTGGATAAATACCACCTGTGCTGGAAAAACAAATCTGTTGTTTGGAGCCATTAGGGAAGGGCTGGAGAAGATCATTGGCGTCGCTGTGGGAGGGGGTTGCTGTCAGCCCAGGCCTTGGACAGGGTCTGTCTCCTGTCTGCTCACCTCAGGAGGGTCTTTAGGAGATGCTTCAACAAATTCCAATGGGGACAGTGGGAGTCTGTCACAGCTTTTGGACAAGGAAACCATGGATGGGCAGATTAGGACTGGCCAGCCTGGAAATACAGTGATGGAGAAAATTTGGGAGTTCAGGGAGGGCTGGAGAAGAGAGGCTCACGTGAATGCATGGGGTGTGTCGGAGCCCAGGACACCCCTCTGGGTTCCCTGGGTGACACGGGCTCCTGGCAGGAAGCCAAAGACACTTGGGATTTCAATCTTAATCCATGGAGCAAATTACCAACCTAACATGAAGGATCACAAGTCACAGATGGTTAAGTAATAATGAATTAATCACCAGGTGAAAAATGGAGTTTTGGGGATGTTATTATAGGGGGTCTAGGAGGCAAATGGAGGGACATGGGCATTGTCCTGTCCTTCTTCCTTCTTCTTCCTAGACTCCATCTTCTTGGTGATGGTGGCATATTTAGATTGGCCTAAAGTAGAAGCAGACAGTCTAACACAGACAACCTTGTGAACATGAGCTGAAGAATCCTGCTGGAAAAAGGGACTCTCGGGTCATCCCGACAGCAGGAAACCCAAGAGGGGTGAACTATGGCAAGGATACACCAGGAGAAAACAGCTGGAGATGGGGCAGTACCTAGGGAATTTAATTATCTTCCAGAGCTCAAGTGGAGTCTGATGAGCTTTAAATTGGTCAGCAGCTTTAGTCATCAAAAGGTAGAGAGGAAGATGAATGGTGCTGTGCAGTGTTAGGAATAACTCTCAATAGGAAGCTGGGGTTAGAGCCCACCAGAACTTGATCAAATTATTATTCCTTGTCTCCTGTCCACTCTTTTAATCCAATATTTTGGTAAGGGCGTATATAAATTAGTGTATCTTATAATATGGCTGGTTATGTCATGAGCAGATTTGGCAGCAGCTTGTCCCATCACTGCTGGTGGCAAATCTTAACTTTAAGCTCAGGCACAGCTCCCTTGGAGCTTTTCCTGCTCCTGAAAACCACAGCTGATGACGAGAGACGGGTGCTGAGGGAAGGAGTTCATCTCCCTCTCACCTGCTGAATGCCTTTGGAAAGCCTCATTGCCATGCAAATGGAGATTGCACACGGGCTAAGAAAAATGCATCTGTCAGGCTGCACATATTGGTAACAGCAAATGTGAGCATAACTGGGATTTATAGAGCAAAGGGATTTCACCTGGGGCTGCTTAGACTTGTCCTGCCACTGGAAACGATAAGGGTTAATTGTGCTGCAGTAATTCTGACATCTTTCTGATGAACAATCCATCTCTAATTGGGCCCAAAAAAACTGCCACAGTACTGGGAAACTTCTGACCTCGAAATGGGTAGAGGAGAATTTTGACAAAGCAATTGCAAAACTGACAAATGGGAAGGAGCAGTGAATGCAGCTGTGAAAGGGGGAAATGATGATCTAACTCAGTCATCATTTAGCAATGGATCAAGTTGTCCTCTGACTTCCATTGGAGCGAGCCTGTGATGATGCAGGCACTGAGATGAAAGGCTTGAAGGATGTTACTGCTCCAGCCTACCATGGGAAAGCAACTGGATGGAGATGCCAGGACACTCCTGAGAGGGTGTGGAGTGTGATGACAGGGGCACCCAGCTGGAAGTCCAGGAATAAGTGGCTGTGTAACTTGGGCTGTGCAGTGGAATTTCTGCCTGGGAGAGTCAGGGCATCTCAAGATCCAGAGGAAACCACTGCACTAAGCTTATGATGTTGTGCTTTTCTTCCTACATTAGGAATGCCCACCTCTAGGCACAATTAGCCATGCCTTGGACAGAGTTCCTGAGGAGAGAAGTCATCCAGCTTTGCCAGAGACACCCAAAAAAGAAGTCTATCCAGCTAAAAATATTTTTACATCTTTCTGAATAGTTTAATACATTTATAGACATGGTACTACACCAGCGCTTCCACAGAGTGATAAGATCTCTGCAAACTCTGTAGAATATATCTTAGATTGGAGATTACAGGAAAATAATTTATTGATCTATTGAAATTGACATGTGCACAGTGCAAGGCATTTGCCAATGCACATATATTGTATTTACTGAGGTAATACTGGCAAGGAGTCAGGCACAATTAACTTTGCAAAGGCTCTCAAGGGAAAAAGACAAAAGCAAGTTTATAATTTATACTAGAAATAACAGGCAAAGTCTGTGCATGTTTAACCTGAGCTCCAGGATATACATTTCTTGGAAATGCAAAAATGTGCTCCCATATATCTAAACACGTTTTCTTGAAACACAACCTGATTTTTATGCTTTTCAGACTGTAAGTAGTCAGGGCAGAACATCTCTGCCTCGGATTGCAAGGGGTGTCTCTACTGCTGTACTATGAATTTTCAGGGCTTTTACCTTCCCTGCAAAAGAAAAGCTAAGAGCAGGTGGTAGTGCAGTGACCAAAAATGTGTGTCTGCACTGGATAACACTGAAATGAACCCTGAAGAGCTCACAGGAAAACCCTTCAGTTAAGGCATTGATACTTCCTTGAAGAATTACTTGGTATTTTTTTAGTGGAAAATGGTTTTTGATTTCATTAGGCTTTCTTATTTGTGGGGGTTTTTTTTAATTTTTATTTTTTAATGTCAATGAATGAATGTGCACTGAACACCAAACAAAGAGTTTTCACGTAGGTTTTTTCCCAATACTCCTTCTCCTCCCTTCTTCCTGCTGTGCTCAACATGCAGTGGAAAAAAATTTTCTACCTAAAAATTTCTTCAAAAAGTATAATTCTCTGATCAATTATATTTTTTGTCTTTTATCTCTGTAAACATCAGTGGTGTATTTCTGTCACATGTCATATATATATATATATATATTATATATTATATATAATATATATATATTATATATAATATATATATATATATGTAAAGTGAAAAAAAGGATGTGTCTGTGATTATTGTCCCCTGCTCCTGACCCCAGGCTCACTTGGTGCTGTGGTGACTCCTGCTGTTGAAACAGGGCAAGCAGTTCCTAATATTACTGATAACCAAATCTAGCAGATTGGGTTTGGGTTTTTTTCAGATATCCTAAACTCTTGTAGCATGCTTTAATAAGGGTTTATACAGCTTTGGTAGTAGCTTAGTGTTCTTGGCATGAAAAGTCTTTGGCATATGCTTTGGCACATACCACTCCATCCAAGCAATTTGTTATTGTCTGCTGTATTTATTTTCTCAACATCCTTCATTCCAGCAGTACAATTCAGCTGCATTCTCCAAAAATGAAAAGGGTAAATGTAATATCCACTGCAATATAAAGCCAAAGCATTTAACTCCACAGCAATGCTCTTTCCCCTACTTTTCAATCAGAACTGAAGAAAGCCATGGTTAATTAATTAATTACTCCAAAAGATTCATCCCAAGGGAACATCTTTTCCTCTGCCACAGGAAATGTGGGTTTTATTAGTAATGCTCTTTTCCATGAAGTCTGTTTAGCTGAAACATAGCAGCCCTAGATGTTTGAATACACCATCTAAACTAAGAATGGGTCAGTTTGGAGCTGGAATAACTGAAGAGCAAACTGCACAGAGAATTTCAACTTTTTTTTTTGAAAAATGAAGTCTGATTGCTTTGTGCTTTTCCAGTGACCCTTCATGGAAAGAAAGTACACAACTCATTTTGATGAAGGGCAAACATTTTCTAAGGAATTCCTATGACAAAAAACTCTCAGGTTGCCGTGGCAGATACCCCAGAAGAAATCATTCACAGCTGCCTGAATTCTTTTGCTCTTACCTTTACTGAAGTCATCTACACTGATTTCTGCAATTTTCCAGCTAATCCAGCCTTTGCTAATCCTGCCCTCCAAAGCTCTCAGTGCTGTTCTCAACACAGAGCCATCCACAAGTTTTATGAGTGCACCCACTGGGCCATATTTCTCTCTTTGCTTAAAAGAATGTCATGCAAGACAATGTCATACTCTTAATAAATTCAAGACATATCTCATCTGCTGCCTCCTCTTTATCCACTTGACTGGTTGCTCTGACAAGGAATGAAATTAGAAATGGTTTGAGAAAGTAGGTTCTTGAATAATCTATGCTGGCTGTTTTTATCAGTTTATTCCCTAGATGACGACTAAGATATTGTTTAATAATTTTATCTTCTGCCTTTCTGGGTATTAGATTACTGCAATTTCCTTGGTTCTTTATTCTGTCATGAAAGATGAACTCCTCTGCTTGCCTTCCTCAATTCCTCAGGCACAGAGAATTTACAGAGATAACCTCTGAAGGTGTAGGGATCTTCTCACCTGACTACAAAGTGCAGGAGGAAAAACTTCAGCTGTTCCTCAGGATGTCATAACTTCTCTGAATATTATTTAACCAGGTATTTTCCAATTTTGATTTGCAGTGCTATTTCTTTGGAAAATGTGCACTAAACACCTATATTGCCCTAAATAGGAATAATTCTCTTCCAACCTTTCAACTAGTACATTCAAAAGGGAGCTGCTGGACAAAAAAATCCCTCACTGCCAAAGGGGATGCAAAGAGCTTCCTTATCTGCTAATGATCTGAGCACAAAAATGCCCAAAATCTGAGATGAGACAAAGTCACATTCCCTTTTGAAGCATTCCTTGGCTCCCTTAAAGACGTGATCAAGGAGATATGTTGGAGACAGGAAAGAGATGCCAGAGCTGCTCGCAGATGTAGCTACAGAAAATGGGTTTGTGTGAGCCCAGCAGCTTGGCAGATACTGGCTCAGGGAGTGCTTTTCTGCTTTCTTGCCAAACATGAGCCATGTCCAATATCTTAGAAGTGCTCCAGCTGCATTAGCAACACACACACATTTCCTTGCAAAGGTCTGGAGCATCACCTCTGCTTGATTTCTGTTCTGTGACTTCAGCCACGTCACACTAAATGCAGAGGGAGGCACACTGCTCACAGGAGCAGTTTAGTGAACTCCCAGAGCTGTAATGTGAGCCCAGGCTTCTGCCACAGAATGGCTTGGGAGATTTTTTTAAAAACAGCACGTGGGATAATTATTTTTTTTGCCTGCCAAATGCCTCTTAAGGCTTTTGTTCTGTTTTCTCTCTCTTGCCAATTTTGGGCTGTGACAGCAAAGCTAAAAAACCAGAACATAAAACTTGCCATCGATTTCCAATACAACAGTTCCAAAGGAAAGGTCAGGAAGGAAAAAACAAACACATTGGACAAAAAAGCAGCTTCATTGATGTATTGCTGGTGGCACCCATGGAGCTGCCCCAACGTAAATTGACCTTTTATATCAACTGATATGAGACAAAGGTCCTGGAAGGGATGGTCCCTGCAGCCCATCACCTCTCCCTCAGGGATGAGGCTGAGCTGTGTTGAGCTGATATTTGCTGCTGCACAAACAGCCCAGCCATGCCCCTCCACTGGACAGGGGAGACATGACTGTGAGAAAAAAAATCTATATAGAAAAAGGGAAATAATGGATAGCATTATGGTAAGGAGACAAAATAATCATGGGTAATGCACGAAAGGCAAACAAAGTTCTTTGTGATCTGAACGTCAGGAAAGGAGCAATTTCAGCACCAATAAAGTTGTCATCATAAAAACATTTTATAGGAAGGGCAAAAAAGGCTTGGATACAAAGGTATTTATGAAATTGGATGCAGCATGTTCTGCATGCCTCCATTAAATTCAGATGGGTTTGTCATGGTTTTTGTGCTTTAAATCTTTGTAGTAAATAATTTAGGCATTGTTTCATATTATCTGCTAGTTAGAATATGTTTCAAATTGGAGCCCAGTACAAAGTTGTTTAATAGAAATTTTTGGGATGAAAAATTCTTCTGGTAATGACAACATCATTTACATGAGAAATAAAGAAGGCATTTATGAGAAGCTGCTGTGTGGTTTTGATAATAATGGTAACAATTTTCTTGCAGCCTTTCTCCACCCTCACATTGCTACACGTTAACTAATTAACTAAATAATTAATCCCTTCTCTTGCCAAGGAGAGAGGCTCTGCATGCACAGCTGAAGGAGCCATGGCACTGCAGGGGGGTTGAGGATGTTCTTACTGTCATGGACCACTCATCACTAACCTAGAGTCTCCCTCCTCCTCTCCTCTCCTCTCCTCTCCTCTCCTCTCCTCTCCTCATTCGCCACCCAAACCACGTCACCCTCTCCTCTCAATTCTGATGAAATGGTTCCTAGAGAAGACAGGAATTTTCTTGGATACCTCTCCACAAGGCTGGAGATGGATTCAAATACTACATCAGGACACCACATTTTGTTTCTAGATCTGACATTTTTGTCTGCATGAAACCCAGCCCATGGTGATATTCTAGACCTAAAAGTTTGTTCTACTCACTATCTCCATGCAAGTATTCCCTAGGGGATTTTTGATAGCAGGAGAGATCAAACAAATCCACCATTTTATAAGGTATATATCTTTACAAGCCAGATAATTCCACACATGCGGGAATTACAGATTATTTGCTCATAGACCTTTAAAATCTTCAGAGCAGAACCCAAATATGATTCTCCTTAGAACCCAAATCTTGACTCTTTTTTACAACCACACAGGCCTCACTTGAGTGCTGGGATAACTGTTTTTGCTGATTGGAAAAAATATTGTGTTCATATTTGAGACAAGGTAACTTAATGCCCTTTTTTGCATTTTGGGGTTGACTGGGCATTCCTGGAAACTCTTAGGTTTTATCACCCACTTCAGATTTGAACTGCTTTCTATGCTTTCACACAAAATAACTGTATAGCCATAATTCCATTACTCTGCACCCCCTCTCCCAAGGGTTTGGGATGTACACAGATGCCCTAGCACAGCACAGCATTGCTCTTTGATCTGCCAAAGATCTGAGTCTGCAACAGCAGAGAATTACACTCAGCTCTCTCAAATCCCAGCACCTCACCTATTATTTTAAGAAAGTTGTCCCTGGAGGTATCAAATAACCACAAAGTGCTGCTGCAGCAGAGCTAAATATTTACTAATAATGTTAAACTAACACATTGGGGGTTTTTTGCAAGGCAACATTGGCACAGAGCTCTGCTGTGAGACATAAGTATTCTCAAGATCTCATAAAAGTAAAGCTGGAGAATTTCTGGTGCCAGACCTGGCACCAGCTGCTGTGGATGGCCAGAGTCTGTTGATGCCAATGGGGATATAATGCTTAATTGACCGAGAATTTGCCTCCTCTTGCCTGGTGTTTCTAAAAACCTTTTTGGAGCTGCTCCAGCTGGATCTCTCAGGTTGAGGGGGAAAAAGGATTTTTAGTGGCTCCTGAAGGTAGATCCAGTTTGTAGAAAACACCAAACTAGAAATTCGTGTGCGTGGTGCAATTGATGTTGGCACCTGGACGGGTACAAATTGGTGAGGATTTTCCCTGCTGACCATCCAGCTGCTCTCCACAGGAAACATCTTCACTTCTGGGAAGAGGACAGAGATTTTCACTTGTTATTTGTAAAGGAAGGCAGATTTTTTTGGGTCTTTTTCACACCTTTCTTTACAAGTGGGCATTTTTATATCCGCCCTGCTCTGGGCACCATTGCCAGTCATTTGAGGAGAGGAATAAAACAGAGTGGGTGGAGGGTTGTGGGACCTCCAATGGAGAGGAATCAGCACTTTCTGAGAAAGGCCAGAGGGAGAACACACATTTTGTTTGCTGCAATGCCTGTAAGGTGGGAAGGAAGATCTCCTTTCCTGCAGAAAAGAAGAGGGCTGTTTGTGAACCTCTCCTGAGTCTTTCCTGCCACTGTCTGGTCTTGCCAGGTTGAGGAGTCCCAGGATGGAAACACTGGCAGGAAAGGAGCTTCATCCATCTCAGGGTACCCAAAACAATTCCCAGTGATGCTGTTGGTGATCCAAGTAATATTGAACACCCCAGCATAAAGCAATGTAGAAGAAAGGGAATGCAGCATTGAGGGAATAAATAATGAGAGAATGCAAATAAGGTTTAATGACAGCCACTATAGCTTTATGGAAAACAGGTTTTGTCATAGAAATGCTGTTTCCCCCTTCATATGGGCTTCTGAATAAAGCAAAACAAAGGAACCACATGGACAAAAACGTACACTCTAAGCTAAACTGGAACATCTTAGAGGAATGTGGTGTTGGATGCCATAAAATAGGAGCTTAGAGGATCAGTCTGATACTCAAAACTTTTGTATTCTCACTAAAAGGTTTAAAGTAAATATGAAATCATGGCTAGTAATGTTTGCCATGGTGTTGTATTTTCTCCTCTCTATGCCCCCACCTATATTCAAGGTGTTTGACAGAAATCAGCATTTTTCTATCTTTCATATCAAACCAGCTTGGGACACAACACTGGAGAAATGTTAAAGGAGGGGAAATGGCACAACAGCAGCTGCTGACAGACACAGAAGTGTTTCCTTGGGAAAACTGGGCAAAAGCCTGCCCTCGTGCATTCTGTGCTATGTTCTTGAGATACACAGTAAAATACAGGGAGCTTTTTGACCTGATTGGTTTTTTAGCCACGTTAATGAGATCCTGCCAGGAGTAAGTAAAGCAATTAAAAATAATTAAGCCAGTGATAAACACTGTGTAGTCTGACATGACTGCAGCAGCAGCTTTGAAAGGTTTGCCTGTTTGCATTAGGATTTTAAAGTGGAGCCAAGTTACAGACAGGAAGGCAAGGGGGGACCATTATCAACACGACCCACCAGGGATCAGGAGGGACGTGGCCATGGATACAGACTCCCACAATAAGGTGACAGGTCTGTGGAGCATTTTGGGGGGTGCTCCAAGGCTACCTTCTCTTCTTGAACACCTCCTAGCTACTTCCCCTGCCTCAGGTTTGTGCTCCAGGTGCTGCCAAAGCCTTTCCAGCCCTTCCCAGCCTCACCTCCTGTTGCAGTCTGTCTGGGAGCAAGGCACCTGTGCCTGCCAGGAGCTGTGTGCCAGAGCTCCTCAGACAGAGATGCCTTTGCAGGCCCATCTCTCTCATTACAGCTGCCAGCTGATTAAATGAAAATTGCAAAGGCATTCTGATGCAGACTGCTGCAGCCAAGTGTTTCATGGATTTACTTAGAACTTCCAGTAAGTTACTGCCTGCAACATTGCCAGAGAGGCAGGGAGGCAATGGTAAAAAAAAAAATAAATTCAATTTTCATCCAAGATGATTTTTCTTAGTGCCTACAGTTGCCTATACATTTCCAAAGGCAGGGGCACACTGCAGGTGTTGTCATTTCCTTTGAGAACTGTTGGAAGTTTCCACACAATTCACTTGCTACTTTGCTTCTTGAAGATAATGAAATGCTCCAAATCAAAAGTGGGACTTTTAAAGACAAACTGTATAAAAATTAAATCCCCATGTCTCATCTTGCCCATACATTGACCATGGCATTTAGCGTGATGTGCTGCTAAAGACACGTTTCTCACAGCACATTTCTCAGCCATCTTGAGGGCAGAGAGCAAAGTCTGGTGCTGTCTGAAGCCTTCCACATCCTTAAATTCCATCACTCATCAAACATTTCTGTACCCAGCAAAACAGCAGTGGCAGATGTCTTGTTTTTCAACAAGGCTGTAGTAGGCCTTGCAAATTGTGCCCTGAATGACACTCACTGTGAAGAGTGGGGCTGTGGGAGGGAGAGTCACCTCCCAGGAGATGGATATTATATATATATATATTATATATATATTATATTAAACAGGAGATTCTGGTGTGTCCTGTGCAGGACAAGATGGATGACCTGGGGAGGGGGTTGGAGAATTTCCACAGTGGACCCTTCTTTACTGTAGATCACACTCGTTTCTCCACCTCCTCCTCAAGGAGAGAAAGCAAAACTTCTCCAGCTGCTCTTTCTCGCAGTGTGGAGGCTGAGCCTATTTTCACAGCAGCTGTTCCAGATGTTTGCACCTGCTCCTGGAGATGTGTCAGTCCTGGAGCTGAGAGGGGTCCTAAAGGCAAGAACATGACTCCCATGGGATGCTTGTCCCATGAGCCAGCGTGCTGGGGACAAGGAGGAAAGGTGTTAACTTCTTGTGCAAGTGCATGTGAGGGTGAACATGCCAGTGGCAACCTGGGATTGCTGCCCTGAGGTGCTTGGTGCTGTAAAGGTAGAATGAAACCTCAGGAAAGGGCAGGGGAATAGAGTCTGAGTAAAGGAGATAAAAGTTACAAGCCCTTGACTAAGCCATCTTTGTCCAAAATTTGTTTCAGCAGCTGTTTGCAGCAGTGGTTTGGCTGTAAAGGGTGTTGTGTCAGCTGTCACCATTGCTTCACTGTTCTCTTTGCCTTAAGTGAGATCTGAGTGTGGCAGGCAGCTCAGGAAGGAGGGAAGAGCCTGGTTTACTTGTTCCACACTTGCCAGCCCCATGGCTGCAGCCCTCCCTGAGTGACAAGATGAGCAGTTTCAGGTCACTGCCACTATCACAAGCATCTGCTCTGACTAATGGCATAATGCTGTGGCCCTTCTGGCTGTGGCTTTGCTCGAGGCTGCAACACTTTTGTTATTCAGTCTGTCACCAGTCCTATCATTTGCAGCATCTCTCAGAGGAAATGATGCTGAGACATTCCCTTCCCCAGCCTGTGGGCTGGAGCTTGCTCAGCCTGCAGAGCCCAGAGCCCTTTAGGAACCTCTGGGGACCCAGGACTGGACTGACAGCTACAGCAGGGACACAGAACTCTGAGTCTTGCTGCTCCCCCTCCCTCACTGTGCTTTGCTTGCAGCTCAGGTCAGCTCTGCAGATTCCCACATGCTGGGCTGGATTTTACACTCAGACTCCCTCAGCAGCAGAGGTGCACCGGCAGTGTGCCCAGGATGGAGAGCTGGGTGTCTCTCCAGTTCTGCCATCCCATCCCACACCAGTTCTCCAGCCCATCCCACACCAGTTCTCCATCCCATCCCACTCCAGTTCTGCCATCCCATCCCACTCCAGTTCTGCCATCCCATCCCACACCATTTCCCGTGGCAGTATCAGGAGCAGGCCAGGCATGGCACAGACTTTGTGTCCTGCCCTGGTGAGTGTACATGACAAAACCCAGTGTTGATACAGCTCCCCTTTAATGCCTTTTATGTGAGGCACAATCTCCACTCAGTGTGGAGGCTTGGTTGCTGAGAAACCTTTCTGAAACCTTGCTGGGGAGCTGGATTCCTCAGCTGGACCACTTGGCAAAGACCAGATTAGTATTTCCCCATCTCCCCAAGAGGCAAGAAAAAATAGAAACTGTGGGGCATTCACATCTCTGTCTCCCTGTTGTGCCTCTTAAAATGACTTAAATGTCAGAGCTGCCTCTCTGAAAACACTGTCAAAGCCACAGAAGGAACTTTCCATAAGATAAGCCACCACAGAGGCACCTTGAGCTAAGTACAGATGGAGAAATTCACAGCAGGAAGGTGCTAATTCCAGGCCTAGCTGAGCTGAGGTCTGGTCAGCACATCCTGGCTAATGCATCCAGACAAAAGCTACCACTGTGTCAAACTGTGGGAAAGGAGGCAAACTGCTGATGCACACACCACCTCAAGGTTTTTGGGAACATTTGTGACCACCTCGTGATACCCTGAACTAAAAGGGGGCAATTCCAGAAAGGCTCCAGGATCTCCATTGCCCAGGAGCCCAGGGTGAAGAAGGACCAATGGGATGCCCCTGGCTCCAGGGGTAGTGATTATCTTCTCACTGATCTTTCTGTCTCTATCTCTTCCCCTCTCCTCTTTTCTACCTCTCTAACTCACATTTAGTGCCAAATAAAATCCATGCAATTGAGCTTGGCCTATGGTCTGATTTACACCTGAATTTGGGCAGAGGCATCTTCCATGGATCCCAACAGCCTCACACCTGGGCTGCTCTGCACCTGGGCACTGTTGTTCACCCAGTGCAGCATTACTTTGGAAAAGGAGGCCTCTTTCTCAGGTTGTTTTTACAGATTAATCTTGCAGTAGCAAACATCAGGCCAAGCCAAGCCAAGCCCAGCCCATTTCCCCCTAGATTTACATCTCAAATCAGATTTTTGTACTAGAAAACAAGAACTTCAACTGTTTTTTGCTGCAGCTGCACTATAAGAGATACTATAAAGTAGCTCTCCTACTTGCCTCCTTTCCCAAATGATTTTTTAAAAATTTACTTAGGGTTTCAATACTTGCACAGCCATCTCAGGCACTTTGCTCTGCATGGTTTCCTATTTGCACAAAGCTCAGGAGGAGCACAAGGACCTCAGAGATACCTGCTGCTGTGTTGCTTGGGCTGCAGGGTGGTGGGGAGTAGAGATTCACTTAAATAATGGCAATGCAATAAAATAGTCTTCTTTTATCAGGAAAGCAGGCTGAAAGGAGGTGTTACAAATTGGGTCTTTTAGCCACCCAACTGAGATATCCTGAGGAAACCTGATTTATAAGGAAAGCTGAAAATTTGATGCCTGGAAATCAGAACCTTTAAAGCACATCAAAATTCAAAACCCCAAGACTGTTATGTGGATCATAAAACATTCTAGAATTTCTCAGCTGAGGATCTTCTTCATAGGAACTCCTGCAGGAGCTAGGGCAGCCCTTGGCATTCTGCAAAAGGCTGAGGAGCAAAAGATAGTTTCAAACACAAGATCCTGATGGATTTCTCTACTGGCAACAGTGAGAAATACTTGTTAAACTAATAGTCCAACTAGTTTCTGGTCATGTAAGTTCAGTTTAACTTATTAATTACAATTTTATTCGTTTGCTGCATGGCTCTGGCTGGTCACTAGATGTCACTAATAATGAATAAGAAAGAAGAACCTCAGGGGAACTTTTTGGGGAGGCAAAATTTAATGGACAATAGCATCTGGGAGTGCCTCAGCCCAGACTTCTGTTAACAAAAGGGTGACACTCAAGCACCAGCATGGTTTCAGCAGTTACCACTGGAGGATTTGCAAAATGCCACACTTATCAGTTATCCTTTTTTTTTCCAGTGCATGGAAACCTTCCTACCCTGTTTCCCACCACTGGAAGAAAAAGAGTGGACTTGAGCAGGACAGTGTAAAATGCTGCCACATCAGCAGTCCTGCAGCTTATGGGGTCTCCTGAGGAGCAAGGAGCCATCACATCTGAGACCTTGGCATGCATTTACTCAGGCATGGCCAGCATTAGTAAATTTTGATCTGGCTTCTTTACCATATGTTAAAAAGTCTTTATTACACTCCATGGTGCATCTGCTGTCACAGTTTTGCTTTTGGAAAGCAAAACTGCTCCTCCCATTGCTTTTGGAGGAGCAACCAGCACACATCACACACTTCAAGGACTTTGAGGAGCTTGCTGTTTGTTAGCATAAGCCTATGGCTCGGTGAGGATTTAATCCAATAAGCACAACTACCATCACACCATTAGTCTGATGAATAGACACAGCCAGAGCCTTAGATGTGTTCAGCTCAGGAGTGAATCCATCAGGGAGTGAAGGTCATCCAGCTCCCCTCATCCACAAGTTAATCGCATCCAGCTCTCCTGTTCAAGGCACTTTTAAGTTACATTTCTTTTGGGTTGTGTCTTCACTGGGCACATATAAGAGAGTTGTGCCAGAAAGACAGACAGCACAGGAATTAACTTGCTGTGGGAGGTAACTTGTCAAGAGCAGCCTCAGGTCAGACAGCCTTGGGTTACTTACAGGACTCCATGAAGCACCTCAGGCCTGCTCAGTTCCAGCCTGATGTCTCAGTCCTGCCTGCCCAGTGAATTTGGCTGTTTATGGGGACACAAGGATGGGCTGGACAAGCCTGTCCCTCACCTCGACCTGCTCAGCAGTGTGCAAAATGTTGGAGAGCCCTATAGCAAGCATGAAGGAGAGGATATTCTCCCAGTCTCTCTCTTGGGGCAGCAAGAAGAACATAAGCAATGCCATCAGCACAGGGAGGGACAAAAAAATGGCAATAAGATGTTGAGAGAGAAGCTGAGACATTTAATTTTTAGAGCTGAGTATTATTTTCTGACATGCTACAGCAGCTCTGCTTCATCTATTGACCTGCAGGGAAGCCTCTGGGAAGACAGGACCATCAGCAAGCACCCTTTCCTTGTTCATTTTGTGCCTAATTTTGTGAGCTTCTTTGTTTCTTGGCAGAAATGCCTGCCAGATACCAGCAGTTTTAGTCAGTGATAAAATCCCAGCATTTCAAAAGTAAGTTTTGTTTTAAATCAAATTTCAAAATAAAATGCTCTTCCCTCTTCCTCCTCCAGAAATGACTAATGAGAATAATCAAATTAAATGGTCTTGAATACATAAAATATTTTGTTTCAACAATATCTAGATGCTCCATTTCCATAAGGTACACACATTGTAATTCTATAATAACAAAGCATTATACCAGCAAGTATTAATAAAACAACTGAAATATAATATTAAAAATAATGTTTGATATTATCCTAAAAGTTCAAGTGAAATTAATGGAAATGAGTGAATTGAAATAGGAATTTCTTTACTTCACCAGGATGAGACCATTTGGTATCAAAAGAAACTTACCAAGAGCTTCTTCCAGGGCTTTCCTTGTTCCTTAACCTTCACTGAGGAGAATAATATTGAATTTCAGTAATTATGAAGTTATTTAAGAGAAAAAAGCCCTTGAATCTAAAACATGAAAAGACACTCACTAGGCTTCTCAATAGTCTGTGGGCCAGTGAGGGGCTGGCAAGCAATCCATCACTCTTCCTACCCGGAATGAATTGATTCTGTCACCAGCAAAATAAATGCAATCAAGCTCTTGACTTGAATCATAAATCCTATGTAAGTCACAGTTAGCAGTAAAGTGAAATGAAGCAGATGAAAGAGTCTGACAACAGGCTGGTGCAGCAAACAGTCTCCAATAAGGAAGGGGAATGTAAATATTTTATTTTGATATTTGGAATACCTCCTAGTTTTCAGAACTCCTTGTAGTAGGAATGTAGAGAGTTGTTGCATGTCAGTATGACAGGTCCTATCACCCTGGGCTTTTCCCATAAAAGCAGAATGCCTGACCAGGTGATTATCAGTGTGTTTAGGTCCTGGGGGCCTGTTAGGCTGAACCTGCTGAGAAATTGCTTTCAGTTTTTTTTTTTTAGTAGACCAATCTGCTGGCTAGACAGACAGAAGAAGCCAGTGGATGTGATCTTTTTGGATTTCAGTAATGCTTTCCATACTGTCTCTCACAGGATCCTTCTGGGCAAAACATCCACCCCCCCAGATGAATAAACACATCGTGTGATGGGTGTCAGAGGAGGTTTAGGTTGGGTGTCAGGAGAAGGTTCTTCACCCAGAGCGTGGTCAGGCGCTGAACAGGCTCCCCAGGGCAGTGGTTACAGCACCAAGCCTGACAATCCCAGAAGTATTGGGACAGCACTCTCAAGCACATGGGTGACCCTTGGGCATGGTCCTGTGGAGGGCCGGGACGCGCTGAACAGGCTCCCCAGGGCAGTGGTTACAGCACCAAGCCTGACAATCCAGAAGTATTGGGACAGCACTCTCAGGCACAAGGGTGACCCTTGGGCATGGTCCTGTGCAGGGCCAGGAGTTGGGTCAATGTTCCTTAGGGGTTCCTCCTGTGATTCTGTGAAAAGCCCTTGCAAAAACCCCTCCACGGGGAAATTCAACAGAGTGGGGCTCCTTCTGTACAGGAAGGAGTTCACACAGCTCCATACAGCAGCTCACCTAGCACAGATCTAATTGTCTCTTTTCCTGAAGGCTGTGTCCGAGGAGATGTGACCAGGGACCTTGTCCTAGAAGGCTGTGCAGAGGAGCTTCAGTGTGGCAAAGGATCCCTCCCACACCAGCAGCAGCCAGACTGCAATGCCCCCTCCAGCTGGAAGCTCGGAGTCTCTGTGAAATGGCATTGATGAAAATGGTGTTTGCAGTGGGTCGGAAGGATGGGAAGCTCTGGGTCACAGCACGAGGAGCTGGGAGAGAGAGAGACAGATACACATCCACTGAGAAACTTGGGCAAGGCTTCCTCTGCTGAGGAGTGAGGCAGAAGGGTGGACCTTCCCGAGCTCTGCTAGCTATGGAAGTGTGCACTGACACTGTGCTCTTTATGGCTTGGCATGGGCAGCCCCAGTGCTTTGGTGCTGCAAAAACAGGGTAAGAAACAATTGTTATAAAAATTGACACAGCCATGGAGTGTGGGCAGGCAAACCCTTCCCTGAAGAGCTGGTTAATCACCCAGAGATCACCAGCACAAGAGCTGAGATGGCAAACACCAGCCAGATATGTTGATTAACCCAACCTGAGCATTGACCCCATGGCTGCCATTTAACGAGAACTTTTTACATTAAACATCTTAGGCCCAGCCCTTGGAAGGAGATGGCACAGCTGAGGCTTTCTGTGCTGATCATGTATTCAGATTTTATCACCAAGTACTGAAAGGCTCTTGATTCACTTGATTTGTGACAAATTCAAACATTTTCCAGTCTAACTGCTCTCAGCAAAGACAATGATGAAATCATCTGTGTTTAGTTCTACCCAAGATCAGTTAAGGTTCCCATGTTTAGTATTTTAAGATGCATTGAGACCAAACTCCTTCACAGACAGAGAACAGAACTTCATCAGCAAACCAGACAGCATAATTAGAGGAAATACAAGCAATCTTCTTCACCTCAGCTTTACCAAACAGCACAAAAATGAAAAACAGTGCATTATTGCTCAAATGAGTTAGGGAGAGAGCTGATTAAAAAGTGTGGGACAGAACGTATTTCTTCTTGAAGATGGTATTTCATCTTAATAGGCTAATTCTGAATGCAGTAATATAAAAGAAACTTTCTTTTTTGAAATGAGGCTGGAAGAAAAAAAGGTTCAAATGTTCCTTTCTAAACTTGTTATCTCTGAGATCTCCTGGGGCATGGCTGCAAGCCCACAGCACTGGAGATGCTGCTTTTCTTTTTGAAAGGAAGGAGGTAGGCATTCATAAAGTCATCAGCCTCGTTGTGATGCCCAGAATGACACTGACATCCACTCATTTCTTTTCCAAATCCTTAACGAAGACTAATTGGAGGGTTAAAAGCAGTCAACTCACATTTATCACAGAACAATGGCAGCGCCAGTGATGGCATTTGTTTTCCTGGGTACCTGCCTGGAGGGGAAGGGTAAAGTGGTGGGTATCAGTCAGTGTATCAGCAAACATGAGTGAGGCCTTCTGATGCTGCCTCCAGCAAAGCAAGTTAATACACAGCGTGGGTGAAGCCACCAGGAGGAGCAAACAATGCCTGATTCTAATCAATAGATTTATTAAATACAGACATGTCTAACTGGCATGTCCCAGACAAAGTCTGAGAGATCTGGGGTGACTCTGGGGGACAGGATTTGGTCAGACTTGCCTGGGTGAAGTAGAAAAATGGTCTGCAGCCTCTCAGGTGGCATTGGTTAAAGACACCCTTGGTGTGACACACAGGGCAGGAGAATCCAGCAGTCTGAGATGAGGTCATGGATTATGACACTGAGAAGAAGCAAAATGCAAAGGACAGAGACTCTTGGGGATGGCAGGATGCTTTAGCAAAAAGGCTGAGCTGGTTTGGAACAGTGAAAATGGGAGTGCAGCTTGAAAGACAGTGCTTTTGCTCTGGTCACCTCAGGGATGGGAGGGTCTTGCATCAAGTGTCATGCCTTGATGGTGAAGCTGCAGTCCAAGAATGATTCCAAGAAACACTGCCAAAATGCCAGTGCAGAGAAAGGAGCAAGAGCAAGAGCAAGACAGAGGGGCCATCTGTACCACAGGGTATGAGAGGAAAGAACTGGTTATCTGAGAAAATAAGAGACTGAGCAGAGACTTCCAATTATTTTTTAGTAGGTAAAAGGTGGTAGTGAAGAGGTAAGAGGCTAATTGCTCTCTTTGTTGGGCCTAGGAGAGGTAAAATGGAAAAACCAGCAGGAACTTCTAATTTTCATAAGAATTTCTTGCACTTTCTCTCATCCTAACCAGCTGACCTCAAAGAGGGGTGCTGATCCCACCAGAGTGGGTTACTTTTATTAACCTGCAGCAATGCAGTTCTGGTTTCTGCCCAGTTCTCATTCCTGTCGGGATGCTGTCAGAGCTGAGTGTGTCTCAGAGTGCCAGATTACCTGGAGGTGACAAGTTTGGCCTGGTCTGCCCGGAGTCTCTGTAAAGATGTGCACCAGCCCTGTCCTGGACCAGGGAGCTGCTGCAACGTGTGAGGGTGGTAAGGACACCTCAGAGGTTCTCAGTCTTTGTGGAACTCCGTGTTTGCTACTGCAAGAAGTGGTGGAACAGCCCTGAAGAGGAGCTGCCTGCACAGCTCCCAGAGTGGGCATTCTTTTCTCAATACCAGGTGCAAATTCACCTCACTGTGTAACACTGTGGGGAACCTTAATTTGAACTGTTTAACTGTGGGGAACCTTAACTTGTCCTTGGTGCTTGAGAAAGGGAATGATCTGAACTGGCACTGTCTTGGCATTTCTCGGTATAACACCAATTAGTTTGCAATTAGAGGATTATTCCAACTTTCATGGCATGCTTTGGTGGGAACAGGGCTCTGATTGTCATTTCCTAATGCATCCATGCTAACTCATCTGTGTGAAGCTCAGATCCACCATGATTCACACAAGCTGACAATTCCCCACAGTCAAAGGCAAATTTTCCAAGATGCATAACTGTGAGAGGTATTTTTAACACGGAACATTGCATCAATTCCAGGTATTCAGAAGCATATCAGATTCTCTTGTCTGACACATTTCCCTTTGAGATGAGCATCTAATGAATTGTCCACAGCTTCAATCTTCTCTCAAATTACTTGCTTTTTTGGAAGGCATAATGAATACAAATTGCATTACAGCTCTGATGCCTCTAAGCAGTCACTTAACTAACACATGATGGCAGTCCAGGTAGAGCCTGCCAGTCCTTCTCCTGCAAGAGGAAATAGAGAAATGAAAAAGTGAGGGAAAAAACCCAAAAGTGGGAAGAAGAAGATAGTTCACAAGTGTTGGAAGGTTACTTTGAATTACAGCAGGACCATTGGTGCATCAGGACAGGAGAGGAAAGGAGAATTTCTGGCTTCCAGCTGGAGTTCAACACCTGAAAGCTTCTTCCACTTCAAAAGATGCTTTTTGGGTGGGGAGAGAAAAAAGGAAGGGACACCAAGAAACTCTGCTTCTGCTGCCTTCTCACAGAGCATGTGGCTGCACTGTGGAGCTCTGTGCCACTGTCAGTTGTGGGACTGAAAACATCAGGGCTGTCAATTAGAAAGCTGACAATTAGAAAGTTGACAATTAGAGCGTTTGCCTTAAGATTGTAATCCATGTTGCTGAAGAAAGGCTGGTGTGCTCACGTTAGACACTCTTTCTTTCCAGCTAAAATTACTATTTCTCTTCAAGTTAAAACACTTTATTTTCTGCCAGACATAATGTGTGATGTACAGCCCTGTGAATTAATAAAGAACTGCCTCCCTTCAGCTTAGCTTTTCCTGCTGAGCCTGATAATGAAATTTAGTCTTCTTTTATATACTCAATTAAAGTAAGTTAAGAACTGAGAGTGTGACTTCATTTATTCTTTGGACAGCATGGATTTTCTTTGGGCTACATCAGTGGTGAAGTGCATAAACCTGTTTCACCCTGATCTTTTGAACCTCTCTTATTTTCTGAGAATAGGGAAGAGAAAAGAATCGGCACGAGCCAAAGCTTGCTGGAAACAGCAAGGACCTTCCCACTGGAGTCAACATGCTTTCATTCCACTCTTTTCATGGCAGAATTTCTGCAAGAGCTGAGTTCCCCTGCAGGGGCCAGAGTTACAAAAGAGCTGAGCAGGTGGGACCCCACCTGGGAAAGTCTGCTGGCAAACGTGGAGCAGAGGCAGCAGGGAGCAGAGATCTCTGGATGGGCTGAGAGGAGATTTTTCTGAGATCTGGGATCTCACCTGTTTTCCTGCTGCCAGGTTGCAGTGGCCCCTGAGACATACTCTGCAGGTCTACATTTATCTTCTGGCTTTACTTATTGCTCACGCCTAGTCCAAAGTTCAGGGCAAAAGTCCAGAAGTGTTGGATGCTGAGAGTGACTGACACAAAACTCCTTTTCTGTTTCTCAGCACTGCAGTGACGATGTGGTCCCGACCTTCTCCAGGGTGATTTATCCACAGCTCCAAGGAGGTGCAAGGCCCTGAGACACAGGAGTTATGGTGACCTTCCTCCAGAAGAGGGTCAGTTCATCACCTGCCCACCCCAGAGCAATTACAACACCCTGGTTCACTCCTCACCACTGTACTGAGCAAGGCTGAAAAACTCATCAACCTGAAGATTTGTTGCTAATTGCCTGCTTGGAGGATCTGTATTTCATCATTTCTCCAGGCTCCCCTCCAGGCTTTTTTTCTCTGCCCTTCTCTGATCCTTTACTCCTGTTCATTTCCACACCTCTCCCTGCTCTCTGGTTCCCTTTTTCCCTTTTGCCAGCCCCCTCTGAGGGCAGTGACCTGCTGGCACCTGACCTGTGCCTGTAGTTTAGGATGTGACCTGTCTCATACAGGTCACCAGTGAGCACTGCTCTCCCAGGAGAAGGAAAAGCACATTTATCCAGCACTGGCCTGCTTGCAGACACCAAGTTTGGACCCACCTGTCCCTGCTCTGGGTGCAGCAGCTCTTGGGACCAATTTGTGCAGAACTACACATGGAAGGGGCTGCTTTCCCTGGCTACAGGGCTACTAACCACCTGTCTCTGTGGGAATCCAGCCCAACACTACAATTATCAAAGTTATTAATAATTAGAGAATATCCCAGAAGATGGAAAACCACACATACTGTTGCTGGGAAGTTCACCTTCTGTGGAAAAAGCTGGAATGTTTTGAGGAAGGAGGAAGTTACCTGTTTTTAATAATGGATTTCTTTGTCTGCAGCAGCATCTTGAATTGCTCCTGGACCATGAAAACTCCCAAACCAGTTAATTTAAGGGAAAAAAAAACAAACCCAAAACAACCCAAGCTGAAAACCAACAAGGCTCATAATTGAATGGAAAGAATTAGCAATAATACCAGTGCTGCTGCCAGTGACAGCAGAGTAGGGAAGGTTCAGCAGCTCAGGGCTTGCTCTAGTGCCCTTCACTGGCTTTTCCTGCTGGCTCATTAGGTAGAACTCTCACAAAACAGTCAAAAACGGTTTCCCCTTAGAAAATCCGTTCAGCAAAATTATCCATCCACGACTAAATGTCAAGACAAATCTTTTCACCTTGCCCAGGTCGTTCTGATAATGTCAAGCCAGTGCGTTTCAGTTCTCCTGATGATTTGTTCCAGTGACAAAATATCCTGCTTCACAGATTTCTCTGTTAAATTCCATTTTGGCTTTACACAAACATATTAACATTCATTTTCATTTAAATGGACCTTGCAATTTGCAGCATTAGTGTTTTGGCTTCAACATTTTTAGAGCCAAATGTGTGCTGCCTATTTTGCTGTGGGTTACTTTGGCATTATTGCTTGCAAACAACCATCAGTGTTATCACCAAGTTTGTGAAACATGTTTGTCCAGCACTGGGCTGTACTGAGAGTTTTTAAAAGAGGGATTTTGCAATAAAATCTCAGCCTTTTTGACTGATTGTTCCATTTATGAATTAAAGAGAGCTTGGAAACAACAGAACCCGCAGTGTGATGGAAGGTCCTTCTTTCACATCCCTACAGTTGCAAACATTGACAAGTGGTTTGGCATTCAAAAGTCTACAACAAATTAGCATATTGGTGCTAATTTAGCAAAGATTTTTAGCATGTCCCAGTTCTGCTGTCCAAGCCTTCCTTTGCTTCCTTCAGCCTGATCCCCTCCTGAGCTCACTGCTAAGGTGAGTACTGCTCCCAGAGCCATGTTTCATCCCTCAGCTCCTCCAGTCTGGTGGGGTCACCTCCCTTCCTCACAGCTCCCTGGACCCTGCCTTTCCTTATATCTGTCTCCTGCCCAGCTGGAAAGTGGCACACAGGAGGTACATGGCCCATCCTGCTCCATGACCAGGGTATCCAACTCAGTGCGTTATTTAGGGGAGAGCATCTTCCCTTTCTTCCTTTTCTTCCCTTTGCCAAGCCCTGAGCTGAGTCTCCAGCTCCACACTGTAAGAAAGTCCTCACAACCAAGGCCTTCTGAAACACCACCTAGGGAGGTGTCACACAGCAGGTACAGAAGGAAATGTGCAATCCCTCCCTTGGCCTTTTAAAGTCTCTGCGCTGGAAAGCATCTCTGGTCCTTGTGGGCTAGCTGGATGAGAGGATTTCACCCCATGTAGGCTTTAGTTAAATATCTTAGAAAAAGACTCCCATCTTTCCTTTCCTGCACTCCCATTAAATCCCCACTCTCAGATGGGGAAGGAGGGGCACAAGTCTGAATGCCTGCAAATAACACCACTGGAGGGGTATTCATCCAAAAAGATCTACAGAGGCACAGCCCTTCACACTAATAAAGGGCCCTTTCCTCCAAACCAATGCTCTGGGGAAGCAGAAGAAGTTAATGCCTGTGCTTCAGACAGGCTGAGACATCCATTTCTGGTAAGTACATATGGGAAATATTAGATATCAATGCAAATTCTGTCTAGCAAGCAGCCATGTGGTCTTAATTAGCAAGATTTAACTCTGTAAAAATGAAGAAATTTATCTTCCCTGCTCAGTGCTTACTGCACAGCTGGCTGTGATAAGTTGCCTGCATTTTAAGACCAGCAAATTAACTTTTTTATGCAAGCCCCTCTTGTCAAATACCTGTGCTGCTGGCAGTGAGACACTTATTTCTCATAAAAGCACCTGCTCCGCTCCTTCCAAGGGATGGGTGCAGAGTTCCAAATAATTAAGTTATCTTTGCATTTTCCTGTGCAAAAAAGGGTATTTTTGAACTTGAAGAGATCCTCAGAAGGCAAAACTGTCTTTTCCAACCCAAAACCCAGAGGCACGTGCTGAAAATGCAACCTGAACTATCTGCATTTTTGGTCAGCCCACTGAACTGGATTTGCCTCCCTTCTGGCCAGAGCAGGGACCATTTCTTCTGCTTCTTGGCCAGCTGGCACAGTAATAGATGGAGCTGGAAATATTTTGGCCATCACCCAGGTGCAAGGTGTGGGGTGAGGAGGGGAGCCACATGAATCACATCCTTCCAGGAGCAGCAAATTTCCTTCTGGCCCCTTAAAAATGAGGGAAAATAGGGATTTAGTTTCTATCAAAATTTATCCCTGCGACTTGCAGCTTGGGGACAGCCTTGGAGGTGAGTCAATCCCAGATTTGCTCCAGGCTATGATGAAAATTGCTTTGCAAGCCCCAGGGCTTCCAGCTATTGCATGTTCCTCCCTGGAGAGAGCTGCTGGGTTTCTCTCTGGAGCACTCATGGTTTGTCTTACACAAACCTTTCCTGCAGAGGTTAATGCAGAGGGGGACTGACTTGGTAATGCTACTTCTGATCTGATGCTTTGGTAAGGCTTTCCTGAAGGTAAAAGGTTAGGTTAGTGAATGTTTGAATATGTAAGGTGGGAGGTTTTAATTGAGAAACAATTCTCTTCTGCTTTCACATAAATAAATATGTTTTCCCACATGGGTTCCTATTCATGTACCAATGCATTTCCCCCTGGGAAAAGCCAGTGCTGGCTTTATGAGACATGTCCTTTTGCTAAGCAAGCTAATTTCCCTCAATATTTAACTGGGTGGGCTTTTTAATGCAGATACCCACTTAGAGTTTTCAGCCTGCTCTGTATGTTTGTTTTAAGAAATCTCAAATGAACAAATTTGTTGTGACATTCCCTACGCTCACAACAAGCAGCACACCCACTGAACCAGAACTAAGTGAGCTGGCAGAGGAGCTTTTGTTTTGTTTTTTTAAAAAAAAATGTTTGAAGAAAAAAAATGGAGCTTTGAAGGGGATGAAAAATATCTGCTTATGAATTTACTTCAGCAGAAAATGTGGGAAAATATTTTAAGACATGAAATCACTTTCATTTCACAGTATCATTTCAGCTGTATCAAATCTGATCATTTCTGAATTGCATTTGTAGTTTAGAATTGTCTTTGAGGAAGGAAGAAAAAAGAACAGAGGAGAAATGAGCTGGGCTGAAAAGCTGTTAAGTAAGCCCTTCCATCTGAGATGAAGCAAAATAAATTCAAGGTAAGCTTAATTATTTTGTGCATCTTTTGCTTCAGCCACTAAGCTGAATGTCTCTTATTCATACAGGACAGCTTCTTTCTTCAATTAATCATAAGAAGTGGGTCTGTACACAAGTTAGGGAATTTTTTCTTGCCTGTCATCTGATGCTCCCTGCAGGTGTGTGTTGAGTTGGACAGCAAGAGCAAGACTCAGAGGTACAGGAAAAAATTCTAAAAATCCTAAAAATCAGCTCTGGACAAGGGGACAAGCATCTCCTGTGGCCCTCAGGCAGGATGGGCTCTGTGCTGTGTCCAGCTGAGTCCAGAGGGGCTCCAGGCCACCTGCTGACACTGCCCTGCTCTGTCTGTGCAGGCCTGGTGGAGCTGCTGGTGGAAGCACTCAGCCCCACGCCCCAAATCCTCCCCAAACAATCCACGTGGGCCATCCCACATGGGGCTGGCAGTGCCAGAAGCAGGAGGGCTGTAAGGGCGTTGTATTGCACACTGAGTAGTTTATTTAGTTGTTGCTTTGCACTGGGTTTGGTACTTAGCACTGAATAGTGTGTTTGTATCCTCAGGGGATTCCCCTCTCATACCACATGCTCTTCCCCTCTCCCCCAAAGCCCCATGGTGGTGGTCTCTCCATGTTACTCCTCCCCTCACTTGTATCCCATTGGCTGTGGCCCCTCTTCTCTGCCCTCTTTCCCTGGGCTTAAAATCTGCCAGGTGGAGACCCGTGACCTTTCCCTTTTTCCCTTTTTCCCTTTTTCCCTTTTTCCCTTTTTCCCTCTCAGATCCCCTGAAGTGGTTCCACAATAGAAGAGCACCTCCAGTCTTTTACTTTTGTCCTTGTAAGATTGAAAAAGGGGCCAGAGGTCCAGAGCTAGCTGGATGGGCCCTCAAAGGCCTCAGGGATCAGTCTTACAGCTGGCGCCCAACATGGGGCTCAAACCCTGAGATTAAGAGTCCCACACTCTTCTCACTGAGCTAGGATGTGTTGGATGCACATTTAGGGACGTGGCACGAAGGGCTCTGACTCCATCAGGCCATCTGTGGAGCCATATCCCAGAAATGCCAAGTGGCTCAGGCAGGGGGAAAAAGCAGCAGGAAGAGGGCACGCAGCATGCCAAGCCTGCCCTGTGTGTTATGATTCTGGGGCTTCTGCTGCTCCAGCTCTGGCAGCTCTTGGTGAGCTCAGTGATGGGGGTAGATCCATGGGATGCAGAATGGCACCCCTCAGGAGGTTCTGGGAATGCAGGGAGAGCTTAGTGCTGGACCCAGGAGGTGAAGGAAGGGCTGCCACAGTGCCAGGGCTGTCTTACTGCATGGGCATGGAGGTGAGGGAAGATTCACAGTGAAAATTACACAGAGGGGTGCAGGGTACAGAGCTCTGTCAAAAGCTGCCCATCTCCTTGTCTCCATATTCACACCTTCCAGAAGAAAGCTGTTCCTGATGGATGCAACCACATTAAACCTTGGATCTTCCAGTAAGGTTTCCCCAAGTGAGGCCCTCCTCAGAGCAGGGATTTATTTCCCTGTGCAGGTGTATTCCTCAGGTACAATGCCTTTGATCCCACACCTTGTGGCCTCTGCTTTGTCTCTCTCTGATTATTGCTTCCCTCGTGTGCATATTCCATGTAAGACACGCTGGGGGGACAGTGGCAGCAGGATACACAGGGATTTGAAGAATCCATTAACACTGATAACATTAATTACACTGCAAAACAAAGCATCCATGAAAACATATCCCACGGGATCTAAAGCAAAGATTCATTAGTTCAAGCCAAATAACTCTTCTCCAAGCTGCCTGCCAGGGAGAGCACTCTGTCAATGGCAGCTGAAGAAAAATGAATTTATTCTGGCCATGAGGAGCCACTGCTCCTCTCAGAGTTTGTCACCAAAGAGGGACAGAGACATTGGAACTCCTCAAGCCACCAGCACCACTGAAGGAATTAAGAAAGGTCCTGGAAACAGAAATGATTTTTGGTATTGTATAAGGTACCTGCTTGATCAGATAGGGCCTTTAGCATAATGCCAAGTGATTAAGCAGCATGAGTTCCCAGGACACAGGTGATTGCAGCTGGAAATCAGCACAGAGCATGAAATGCTAATGAAAGCAGAATTGCTAGACAGGACTGAATAACTGTTCATAACTGTTTTGTTACTGGGAAGGCATAAACCCCCCCTAGGAAACAGCAATCTGTCCAAAACAAAATTATTTCCCAACTTTCACCAACGAGTAGATGCTGCAAGGCTGGGAGCTGTGGGTTTCTAACCCTTCCAAAGAGCTGTTATCTAAATTTTCTTTGCTGAAAGTCAGCACTTTCTGCTTAGCAATAAAAACAGCTAATGTGGGCTTGTCTCCTAATTACATTCTTGGCATTAATGGTATCTCCAAATGGCCAGTTTCAAAGGCTTATTTGATGGGGAAGGGAGAAGGGTAAGGATAAAATTTCTGGATGTTCTGCTTTGTCTCAGATTGTCCAGCGAGCAAAAAGCTGAAAGTCTGGCTTGAGCTTTTATAAAAAGCTCTCCTAGAGCTCCAGAAAAGAACTGGCTCTGAACTCTCCTGGCATTGAGGAGGTGTCTGCAGAAATCACAGGCAGCAGAAGCATCTCTGGGCCATACCCCAGTAACACTTGGGTCACAATTCGGCTGTAGGGGGAGCATGCAGGGAAGAAGAAACCCAGGCTGCAGGTGTTTTCTCTGGGAGAAAAGCAAAAAATCTCTGTTGCAAAGTCCAGCGACATCAAAGACAGGGATCAGCCCGGGGTTCGAGTGAACAATTCTGGACATTTTTTTCTACAGTGCTCAGGATTAGGTAGTTGATTGCAGAAGTTAGCTTTTTCCATGGCTCTGTGGGGGGAGGAACCAATGCAGGAACTTTATTTTTCCAAAGAAAATAAGAACTTTCTTCTCCCAAAAGAAGCTTGGCATTAGATAATGCAGGTTTTCTTTGACCCAGATACAGAAGGGAGCAAAGCTGAAGGTGAAAAATGAAAAGCTTGGGTGGTGTGGAGTGGGCAGGAAGAGCTCTTCCAAGGCTATTTTTACCCTTTTGGCACCCACCTTTTCTTGCTGTGAGTGTGGTTCTCTGTTCTTCTTCCTTAGAGAAGGGAGCAGCACGAGGATGCTGGACATCCACAAAGGGCTTGGAACAGCATCTCACACCAAAAACACCCAAGGAGGGCCAGCTGAACAGCAGCCAGAGTGACAAATTCCGTGGAAAGTGAGGTAATGGGGAGGAAAATTGTTTGGTAAAGCTATTTCTTTTTAAAAAATTCTGTCTATTTTCCAGTCACCTGCTGGGATGGCTGGGGCCGAAGATCCTCAGATATGTAAAAATTACAACAGAAAGAAGGGATGAGGAAGCAGGTGGATGGACAGGGGGATGGGCAAAGCCATGCTAGTCTCAAACTGGTCCAGGTGTTTTATCCATGGAAACTTGTCCTCAGAGTGCCCAAAAGCACAGGGTGGGAGTGTTAATGCAAAGTGCATAAATAGATATGAGCCATGGAACAGGGCATGGGCAGATTGGAGACATTTCTTCATCACAGCTGAGTGGGTTTAGTGGAAAAGAAATAACTTCAATCTACAACCCCAAACAGCAACAAACCCAGGGGGTGCTGTACCTCTGGCTGGGCGAAGCAGGAGGTCAGAATTTCCTGTTCTAGCAGGGAGAGGGGTGCCAGGCTGAGCATGCAGAGGATCTGTCAACCCCTGGATTTCATCTTGCTGTTGAAATGGATGGCAGCTGGCCATCCTCCATTTGGATATCAGTCCAATTCCTTGCTCTGCCTCTTGTGCAAAGCAGGCTCAGAGGTCACCTGGCAGCCTGGACATGAAGGGTATAAACCCTGGGCATGAGATGGGCCACGATTAAGGGCTGAAGGGACCAGAAAATCTAAAATCCACCCAAGCCCTTGTGCTTCTCATTACCTTGTGGTGTCCTGGAAACAGCCAGGAGGAAACAAAACACCTGGCACAACTGGAAATTTGATAGCCTAAGCCTGGGCCATCCATAAGTGAAAGCTGCTTATGCTACTCCTTGAAAGGATTTCTGAGAGGAGATTTGTAGGAAATTGGGAGCTTCTCTGGCGCTTGGGGAAGATGTATAAATGCATGAGATTGCCAAAAATAGCCCACAGGCTTTCCAAAACATAAACAAGCAGACTTCACTCAAGCTCACCAGGAAAACAGAATGGATTTTTCTGCAGATGTGTTTGCAGTTTATGAGCTCCTTGGAAAGACAATGACTGCTGGCCCATCCATCCATGTCAGAGCCCCTCAGTACAGCTAAAAGCACAGGTAAACTGGCTTATTTCCAGAGGCATTCACAGGCAAAAGAGGGCCTGCCTTCTCTCAGACAAGAGTCTATTGCCTTGCAGTTTGGGTCTTCAGACTTGTGGAAATTTGCCAAGACACTGGGAATGATCCTGTAGGATAAGTGCTGGTGGGATTGGCAGATGATCTGGGGAAACACTCAGCAAACTGAGCCTCAGTTTCCCTACTCTGAAGAGTTTCAAGTCTCACTGGAGGCACAGTGGGAAGCAAAGTTGCATCTGTCCTTTGTGTCAGCAATTTACCATGTCTGAATAAAGGTGCAGAGAAACTTGTCTGTGCAGAAAGCCTGAGCTGCTGTGACAACAACTTACACAAATCAAGTTCTCTGACACAATTGTGAACAAGCACTTGGGGTAGATTATTCCAGCTTCCCTTACTCTGCAACAATGACTAATGCAAGGTTTAGGTCATCTTTAAAACAAGGCTTTCATACTGCTGTCCGTGGCACTGAAACCACTGAGATTGATTGCAGATGCAGCAAGCAGCCTTGACAAATGAATGTTCCCAGTATAAACATTTGGAAAGTCAACAAAGGTAATAAATCTGTGCAGCGTATGGGGAAAAAAATAGCTGAATAAAGGTTTTTGGGGATGTTTGGCCTGGACACTGCAGAGCTCTGACAGTTCTGGAAACAGCTATCATTATTATACATTGCTTTTGATTGCTTTATTTCATCACACAGACCCACAGGCAAAGCACAATGTGCTGCAGTGGGCATTTAACCAGGAGATGGGAAAAAAATGTGTGGGATTTTTTGCTCTTCTCCTGCCTGGTTTGCCTAGGAGAGCCTGTAAGATTTTTGAAAGGGGATATTAGTGTCCAAGTCCCATTTTTTAACTGATCTATGAACAAAGCTGAAAAGATTTTTTTAAATACCTAAAGGTGCATCCTTAGGCTTTTGGGGAGCCCAGAAGGATCAGATGAACCAATTGGTATCTAATCTATGGGTGCCTTTTGGCTATCTCAAAAGCTTTCCTGCATCTTACAGCATCCTTAATGATTCAAATTCCAGCTGACCTGGCCTTAGTTAATTCCTGAAATAGAGGTTTGGCCATCTTCAGATATGATGATAAAGCTGCTCTGCAAACCAGGATTTCTACACAAGATGCAGAGGTTCAAAAATGCATATTTACAGTTCCAGATCCATGCATCATGTCTCAGAAGTGCTCAGCCACAAAGATCTCCCCAGCAGAGCCAAAGAAAATTGAAGTTGCACTTCGTAGCAGACTCCATCCCAGAAATTTAATGACATTTATTCTTATGGGCATGTCAGAAATTACAGGCTCCAATCTGGTGCTCCTGAAGTCACTGGAGAGAGGACAATTAGCACTAGGCTGTCTCTGCAAGTCCAGTATTGCATTATTAAAATCTTCTTTGCCTCTGGATTTAGGGACACTGCCTTGCAGTCATCTCAGTGGTACAAAAAATCTTCAGTGACAAATGCCAATAAAGGGCACAGAATTAAGAGCACTTTGTTAGCAACTTGTTCTAGTTTTTGTTTTGGCTCTCCCTGTTCCTCCCCTGCCGTCCCGCAGCCCCCACCCCCTGCATGAGTTTCCATAGAAACAGGAGGAACGGGCTCCTCTGCATCCTCCAGCGGGATTCAGGCAGCAGCAGAGATTCTCGGAGCCATTGCAGTAAACAAAAAGAACACCTTTGTCAAAACCAGGCTTTCACCTGAGCAAAAACACGAGCAAGCTGCCGCCCTGCCCGTGAAGGAGTTTGTGTTTTCTGCCCCAGCTCCAGAGGTGATTTCTGCTGCAGAGGGGGACTGCACTGACCCACGGCCACAGTGCCAGGATGCTCAGACCAGTGTGACACTGCTGTGCCTGGCACTGAGCACAGGCAGTCCCTGCAGAAGCCAGCAGCCAGCTTGGGCAAGACAAGCTCTGGCAGGGCTGTTCTGTGAAAACTCAGCAGAGCTGGAGATGGAGCATCCCCCTTTCCCTACAAATCCACGCAGGGATACAACAGGCATCGCAGTGCCTTCAAGATTTCACCTCCCATCTCTTCATACAGCTCTTAGCTGGCACATTTCTGGGTATTTTGAGACAAAGCCTTGACTTGTATTTTTATTAAATCACAATAATTGCATTTGAGCTGGTGTGTTAACCAAGGAACAAACCTGTATGGTTTTAAGTTTTTGTGTAGCACTTAAAGAAATAATTTAATCATAAGATCTTTTTTTATATATGGATGACTCTTGTCAAGAAACAAGTTTTACTTTTAATGTCCACATGGTCAAATATTTGAGGTCAATAGCTATTCTCACAAAATCTTTGCTGCCACTTTTCAAAGCCAAGAGGACCTATACAGCGATTTTTAAAAGGAGTCTTGATCAAGTTCAGTTAATTCTTCTGTTTTATGATAAGTATTCTAAGTAACTTCCACTTCTTCCACCTCCACTTCCATTTTCTTTAAATGTAAGTTTCTTCCTTTTAAAAACATCAGTTAATTGCAGTGCACTATGACATCAGCCTCTGCAGACTTGAAGGCACCAGTTCATACACTGCAATACCTACAAAGCACAAAGCATTCCACTAAACAAAATTAATCATGACATTCTGCCAATTATAGTCCCTTCAAAGCTAAAAACTCCAGCTTTCTGAGCAATGCCAGGAATGCTTACAGGGATTGGACTCTTCACGACTTATCAGCTGCTACAATTTTCATATTTTTCAATGGGGGCAGAAATAAGCCTTGTCTCTTAACAGAAGATTTACATACATGATAAATGGAAAGGGAAGGAGGAAATGAATTTATTCTGATTTGTGACTCTACACGGAGGTCATGAGCTTGCCAAAGACATCTAACATCATCACAAAAAATAACCAACTCTTAAAAAATGCAGTCTGCCCAGAGTCCTGACCCCACCTTTTGATTTTACTTTCTGAAATCCAATATATCCATTTGCTACTGTCAGTCATTCCCTCAGAGAATGACCCTGTTATTTCAGGGAAGCCCCAGACATGGAAATTCAAGCAGACAGAGCCAGGTTACCCACTAGAACTCCAAGGTTTCTTTGCAGAAGAATGAATAGTTTTCTCCCAGAGCTGCATTTCCTACTCTCTTTCTTCTGGTATCTCCAGCTACCTCAAGGTTTCTCCACAGCACCCTCCCAGACCTAACAAAGCAATCCAGCTGTAAAAATCTCATGACACACGGATGGAATGCTGCAACTGCCTTCAGCCATGGGTCCATGACAGCAGCAGCTCCCTCTCCTCTAAGGGTGGGAACCCAAACCCTCTGTGTTACTCAGAATCCAGGACGGCTGCTGCCCAGAAATTTTTTTGCATTTTCCCCCAGTTCTGTGTCTGGGTGCAGACTGCTGCTCCTTCCCTAGACAATCTGCTATGTGGAGATCTCAGTCCTGCCAACCACTTGTGCTGTGTTTGTAAACTGCAGGTAATTTCTGTTCCTCTCTCCGTGAAGGTTTTAGTATTAAGATGCCAACGTTTTGCTCTGGATTGACTGCTAAAAACCATTTTGGTCTGTTTTGATAAAACACCATCTGCAGATGAGAGGTCTGTTCTACATTTCTATATTCTGTGTGCCTGCCAGGTGACCTCCTTTGTTTGACAAATGGTTCATCATGGCTCCAAGACATGCAGAACATCCCTTTTGCTCACAGATCCCATTGTCTATGAAACTTCAGGCACTGTGCCTTGCTTTCCACAATTTGTTCACTTGTTAAGGTTTTATCTCTTGATTATCCAGTCTAATTTCTAATTTAACCTGCCACAAGTTTTCCAGGGCAGCTCATCCCCTCATAATGATCTGGTAAAGCTGTGACAGGCATATTTATCCAGAAGGAGCATCTGATTCCCAGGAAAGTTAATGAGCACTTCCACTTTTGCCACAACAGCATAATGAATAGTACACATCCCACTGTTAAATGAACTGAAATATCACCTTCCTGATAAGAGAACACTACAGTGGTGTTCAGCTTTCCTCAGTAATATCACAGCTAATGATCCAACTCTTTATAAGGCTGCATTGATATGGGAAAATCCAAGACATCACCATTTTTATTTACTGGAACCTGGTCTCTCCTGCATCCTCTGCCAAGAGGTTTGCATTTCAGTGACAGCTCTAAGATCAAGCACATCCTTTATTCCCTAAAACTGCCCCTGCTGGCCAGTGAATACCATGATTAAAGACCACAAATCCCTTGCTACAGTGCTTTGTAGATGGAAAGCCACAAGCTTTTCTTTTACTGAGAAAACAGAATCCCAAACTTCTTTTGCCAACTAAGTTACCTACTCTTATTTCCTGTTCAAATCACAAAAACCAGCACAGCATTTGCAGAGCTCCCAGCTTTCCCTATTCCTTCTCCATGCTGGAGGGACTGCTGTGATCTTCCCTGCTCACGTCCAAGGCCATTTTCACAAATGCCACCATCACCAGACCTCAGGCACATTTCACACTCTGCTCTCTGTGGTTGTCCCATTCCAGGGGCCTCACATCATTATCACTGCCTCGGACACCTGAGTGCTCCTAGCATGCATTTAACGTGCCAAGTCATGATTTTGCACCTGTAATTGCACCAGAGATGGATTGCCTTTTGTTCCCAATCTTTCACTGGATTTCCTTTAAGGGTGATTGCTTTGCAAGAAAGTTCAGCATCATCATCCAGCCAGCTTTTCCTCCCCACACAGAGATTTTTCCTCTATCTCATCAATAACCGATAATTTTTTTCCTTTTTTTTTTTTTTTTAAGTAAAATCTGTTTATATTGTGGGCAGATTCAGTTGGTTTTGGTTGGGTTTTTTTTTTATTATTTTGGTTTTTGTGTTTTTTGTTTTTTAGTAAGTGTTACTTTCTTCCCCAAATCAAGAACTTTGGGCAGGAAGCTGCTGCTTGCAGTCTTCTGGAGAATGGATGCCAGAATTTGGCTCTGTGTCTTGTGAAACAAAGACCTCAAGATGTATCTTGGCATCAACAAATCCATATCAGTTTTCCCTCTTTAAGTAATGCCCAAGAGTCAGTCTAAAATCCACTGCTGGATTGCAGCTTGCAGAAGGCCTTTGGTTTGAAGCATCCTGTCACACTCACTCATCACCTTTAAAACACTCACAAAACTATTCTGCTTCCTGGGCTAGCACAACAGCTTCCTCACAGCACTTTGGGGTTTCATTTCAACCAAGATTCTTTGAAATTAATTAAAGAAAATTTCATTTTTCATGCTGCTCTTCGGATTGTCACTACTGATAGTTTATACTCTGTTCAAGAGCAATAAAATACAGCTTTCTAGCTCCAGCAGTTTAGGCAGTCCCCACTCCTACCTATTTACTCTATACCACGATTACCATTTATTGTAATTTCATTAAAGTACAGGAGGTTTGTGGGGATGCTTTTTTTTCTGTTATGATGCTGTTAAAGTCTGTTCCAGAAACACAGTGTCAGAAAAGTGTTTGGGGGTTTTTTTCTGGTGATTTAATTGATGGATTTTTTTGCTTGCTTGCTTTCTTGTTTTCTCTTTTTTTATCCCTTTATCTTTAATCTGCTATAGAAGTTCTCCCAGCCCCAGGTGAAATTTCTTAACTCTCTACCAGCAATGCTGCTGGCACACAATTAAATCTTCCTTAGCCAATGTACTCCAGGGCTTTTAGAGGTCAGATATAAAAAAGATCTTCTGTCATTCTCTTCTAAACCGATTGCATTTCCTCTCTCAGATAACAGAGAACTTTTTTTTTTTTTAAACAAAATCCCTATTTGCTTTCATTGCTTACTGACAGCTTTCCTGGAACTGTAGTGTCCACTAAGTTAATTTATTGGACAGCTGAAATTACAGGAGTTCACTCCTCTCCCTCACTACTCTATCACACTGTTGGATTTTTGCTATGGCCTAAAAGCCACAAAAATCTGGAGCCAGTGCTGGAATATCTTCCAGGAACCACCCATTTTCCTGCAAACTTTTTCCTTTTCCTGGGAGGTGAGCCCTGTACCAGCAGACAACTCCCAAAGATTTCATTATATCCCAAACTGCTCTAGTTTTACTGGAGCTCTGTCTCAGCCCCCCTTAAGCCTGGCTCCTTGCCCATAAATGATTTCTGCATATTTACTTACCCTGAAAGGATTTCTCCTCCATCCATTCCCTTCTTCCCTTGGAAACCATACAAGCACATGGCTTTCACAATATTCTGCACCTGGAGCCTCACCACCCATGTCAGATTATGTTTATGTCCTGATAGTTTTTGCATCCACCTCCTTTTGGCTTCATGTTGCAATCTGAAAATTAAGGGAAATTCAGGCAATCCCCACCCACATTTCCATGACCTGCCTGTCATCTTTCACTCTCTCTGCCCTCCTCCTCAACCACCAAATCTCACACTCTGCTCCAAAACCCCCAGAGCCTGCAGTGTTTTTGCTATTTCAGGTGAAAAAGTGGAGGAGGAAGCTCCTGATGCACAGATAAACACCCCTTCAATGGATGAGCCAGTGGAAAATCATTGGGGTGTGTGCTGTTGAATACAGATGGGAGATGCCAAGTGCTGTGGACAGTCCAAAAAGTGAGGTCAGACGTGAATCACAGTGGGTATGCCCAGTTATGAGGAGAAGGTTATGCCTGGGGGCCAGGGAGAAGGATGAGGGAACACTGGTGAGCAGGAAAAGCTCTGTGATATGTGGGACAGAGAAAGAGAAGGAACAAACAGCACACAAAACAGCAAATGTGATGGAAAACTAGAGAACTGGAGGAAATTCCTGGCGCCAGCACCACTTTCTCTCTTAGAAAAGAACCTGAACAAAAGAGAAAAGGAACTTTTACCTTGGACTGACTTCCAGCATTTGTGGTACTTAATGGACTGCAGATGGACTGAGTGTTTCAATTGTACCAAATACCTTCAAGTCACAGCCTGACAACTCTCAAAGCTATCAAGCTGTCCTCTTTAGGATGAATATAAGAACAGAGATTTCCACTCCTCTGGGAAAAAGCTATTAGATACTCTTTATTGAGGAGAATTTGACAGCTGGAGCAAAACCATTTCAGTGATGACCTTTCCCACTCGACTCCTCCTGGGATTTTCTTTTTGAATTCCCACTGCCCTGCCCCCTCCCATCAGTAACACACCAGGGTCTCATCCTGCTAAACTTGCCAGAATCCTCAGCAGCTTTCTGACTTTCCATTCCTGGTCCCTCCTGCAGGTTTCCTCAGGACACAAAGGAAACCTCTCCATCCAAGCTGTGCACATCCAGCTCTGCCAGGGAAGGTGGAATGTCCTCCCTCTGCTTGGGGCAGTGTCCTCCCACCCTCTGCAGCACCACAGAACACAGCGGGGTGCAGGGTGTGACCTGGAAACCTCCTCAGATTGCATTTGTCTGCTGACAGGGAACCGGAGTGGTGGCATCATTCACATTTATGCCATGTCTATTTCTCATTCTGGGAAGCAGAGCAAACAAATTAATTGAATTTCACTGCATCACTGGCATGTAATAAGCTCATCTGATTGTTTGTCTCCCTCATAAAGACCCAGTCCCTAGAGTCAAGATAGGACAGAGCTAAGCCTTGGGAATCAGGCAGGAAAAGGAGGTTCCTTGGATGCCATAAATCCAGAATATAAAGAAAAGACCTCACCTTTTCTAGACATTTATTTTTCAATTCATAACTGGTTAAACTAATAATTAATAACTTGTTGATAAATAATAGTATATAATAAATAGTGTATAATAAACAGTATATAATAATATACAATACTATAATAATATATATTAATATAGTAATAACACAAATTGTATATAATAAATTAATAATTTATAACAATAAATTAACCTATTGAATTAAGACCACCTGAGTCAGGATGTCAGGAAACATGTCAGAAAGTACTGTGTACCTTAACTCTGTCTTACTTACTGTTCTCTCTCCCAAAATACAGACTGATAAATGTACACAGGGAATTCCTCTCAGAAAAAAAAAAAAAAAAAAAAAAAAAAAAAAAAGGAAGGGACATAAGGTCAAATTGCAGTGTGCAGTGGTGATCCCACAGTCCTAGGGCAAAATAATCAGGACTTTTTTTACTTAATGAAATGTTTTTTTTCACTAGCTATTTTAAAAGAGAACAGATATTCTTTAAGAAAATATAAAAGAATAAAAAAAAAGGGGCAGTAGGAGCAGATTACAGCTCCTGGGAGGCTGTTGGGACCCTTCAGTCATAAAGTGTCCTGAGCCAAGCTCTGAGGGACAAAGAGGCAGATTCAGATCCGGGACTTCATATCTAGGACTGTAAAGATGGGCTGAGGCTGGAGCAGGAGTCAGGGATTGCCTCCCCAGCATCAAAGGGAGGAGGGTAGCAAAAAAAAAACCAAAAAAAACCAAACCAGAAAGAGACCCCAAAATAGGAAACTGAAACTGGTGTCTGATATTATTAGCATCACTATATTTGGGTGTTAAATAAAAGAGGGAATTGCTGCAAGTACACATTTTTATTGTTTCTAAGCATTCCTAAATGAGAGCCAGAAGTAATAGAGGAGATTTGGTTCCATTTTCAACAAGATATTTCAAAAAACGAGCAGTTCTTAAAATAAAGCTAATAATTCTCAGCATGGTTGATCTACATTAGTACAAGATAGGACAAAGTTTCGTTTTTAAAATCAAACTTGACAGCTGAAGTTGTAACCCCACTTCAGCAAAGGGAGGGGGTGAGGAGCAAGATCTGCTCACATCCAAAATCTAAATTTGGAAGGACGTGAGAGTTCACAGCAGGACCTGAATTGTCCCTGTGTTTGCTTATCCCCTGGCCTGCTGGAGGGACTGGGCCAGAAAGTGAATCTATCTGTTTGCTCAGGGGTATCAGCAGAGAATCTGAAATTATTTATCCAGCTTATGGAGGTCTGCAGAGATCAGTGCTGAACCTGAAATTGTCTGTCAGCCCATCTGTGCCTCACCAGCACAAAGACCCAGAGGGATCAATATCAAATTCAGAATTATTTGTCTATTCACTCTTCAGCCTGTTTACTTTCCCAGCTCTGAGATGAGGAGCAGACCAGCAGAAACATGAAGTACATCTCAGGCTGGGTCAGCCTGCTCCTGAGTGGTGCAAAATGCTACCAATTGTCACAGTTGCAGTTGCTGGAGCCTTCAAAAGAGAAATTGCTAAAATATACTCTTTTAATGATGTGCAGGACCACTACACATTTATAAAAAGGTACCACGTGGGCCCATTTCCTCAACTCTTTAAAGGATTTGTGCATTTATACCCAGCCACTCACTCCAGCTGATCCCATCAGCACTTCCCCAAGTGCCTCCCTGCCCTGAGGGAGTGGGGAGGAAAGGGTATGGGGTCCATGGTGAGGTTTTTTATTGTGAATAAGAGATCCTCTTTCCCTATGGGATATTTATCAGTGGCTTGTTTCTTGGGCTCCTCAAATAAAACCACAGCACCTCATGTTTGTTTTTTTCTGGAAAGGAAGACAGGAGTGTGGGGCCAAATCCCTGCAAGTCCGTGGTTTTCTTGTCACCTCCTGTGTGAGAGGGGGGCTACAGGTGCTCAGTGTCACAAAATGTCACTTTTGCCTGGTGCCTGACAATTGCAATTTGCCTGGCAGGTGAAAAGGATGGATCAGGGGATTTGTGAGCTGCTCACGCAGGACACCCAGCTCTGTCTGTCATTCTGTTACCTCTGTTCCACTGCATTTCTCTCATGGAGGGACATCTCTCTTTGAGGAGAGCCAAGGCTTGTAGCAGTCACCCTCTATCAATCATGTCCAGAAAATAAAGTGGAATTCTTCTTGCCAAGTACTTATCAATGCCCATTTTCAACCACCTCAAGGAAAAGATGCAATTCCTGCTCCTGTAAGTGTTAAAGCAGCAGAACTGCCTGGCAGTAAGCAGGGAATTTGCTCTCCTGGCAAGGCTCCACAGGCACTGAGGGCTGTAAGCAGCTAGTGATGCTCTTGCCTGCCACCCAAAGAGTTTTGGCTAGTCAATGCTGAAAACAAAAGCCATAATAATATGTTTCTTTCCATGACAGCTCTCTGCTCTCTCAGATCTCTGTGACAACAGCCTCTGGATCCAGTCACTAAAAAATGTAGAATTGTGCACATGCAGGAATATCACTGAGATTGGGGCCAGAAGGGAGAGAAGGGCTTTAAGACATTTTTCTGTGTGAAAAAACTCCAATTGCGAGAAATGGTCAAGCATTAAGCAGCTGCTTCAGGGGAAATTCAAATGCTGTATGAGGAGAACAGAAATGGTTCAGAATGGTTCAGCTTTTGTAAGAGTCACAGTGAATCACATCTTTGACAGCAGACAGCTGCAACATCTGCTGATCAATGCTTTAGGAAAAAAAAAAAAAGCCATACCTGTATCGATTGGCCATTTGTCATTTGAGATGTGTTTTAGAGACCGTGGAGGAGGCAAGCAGAGCTTTGGCACTCCTGCATGAGATGGACTCTTGTTTCCCTGACAGCCCCAGTGCCTGCAGGCCAAACAACAGGAGCACGGCCAGATGTGCCAACAGCTGGGCAGAGCTCTTCCATCTGCATTTCTTGAATTTGGTTCCTTCTGCCGTCCCCAAAAAGCTTCCAAAGAACTTCCCTGATCCAGGCACCCCTGCTCCCATCCCGTGTGTGCTGCACACCTCTGAGAGGTTCCCTGCTGTCCCTTTGGCTCAGGGGAAGGGAGGCTGCAGCAGAGGACCCACCACCACGGCAGGGGAAAGAGCCTTTCCAAGGAGAATCACTTCTGTTAGTAACCAAAACATTGCCATTTTCACCTGAACTCTTATCAGTATTCAAATCTGCACCTTTCATTTCCCTCTCTCCTGTTCCAGACTCCCAGGCAGGCCAACACCAATGAAACATTGAGGAGTGAGGGCAAGAGGTGTGGAGAACCACAGGGTGAGGGTGGAAAAGCAGTGCAATTATTTTTGTTTAATATTAATATACTACTGAAACCTGGCTAGTAGGCATGGGACAGACAAAATGTAAATGACTTTAATGTCATGAAGCAGCTCCCAGCAGGATGCAGAAGCCTTACCCTAGTGGAAGGGAACACATGCATATTCAAAGCCTTTTACCAAAGTGGTGAAGAAAAGAGAAGCAATACTTTCTTTTCACTTGGAATTCCCATTTCTGTTCAGCTGGGAATAGAGGCATAATTAATCAAAGTATTAAATAAGTTTCTTTCTGCCTTAATCAGAGATGTGCAAAAAATAATTTTTCCAGTTCAGTAGCTAAACCAAAATAATAATTGTAGAAATATTTTTAAGATTTCTGAAATGAAACTTCAGGCTCCCTCAAGTATTGTCAGTGAGCAGAGATATTTGATTTAACTGAAATAAGGTGGTGACTCTTCACATTAAGTGCTCTTTATTTATTTTAAACACACAGAGCTAAATTTGTCCCTAAAAGGTTGCTCTGAAGGAGAAAAAAAAAAAATTGAAACAAATCTCCTGAAGGAAGTATCAAAATTAACAGTTCTGGCCTAATGAAGAGAAACAGATCCTTCCAGACAGGTTGGGTCAATCCTGAGCCATTTCCAGGCTCACCTGTGGGAAGAGCCAAGGGATGCTCTGCATTTCACTCTGTTCCCAGTGATTAAGCCCCTGAAGAGACAGTGGGATGGATCCAGTGGGGGGGGATATTAAAATATCTGGTAGAAGGGGCCAAGTTTGGAAATGAGACTCTCTGCACATGTTGTTGGCAGTGCAGGACTAACTCACAGCCTGCCCAGGGACTGATCACCCTCAGCAAAACCCCACAGACCCCAAAATAATAGAGCAGCTCTGCATGCCAGAAAAAGTTCCAAGTGTGGCTGCCAGTTCTCATCACCATGGGAATTCTGCCTGCTTTATTTGGGTGGCACAAAGTCAATTTAAGCATAGTACATTTTATTAAAGCAATTGATGTATTCAGTGTGAAACAAGCTGATTTTCAGGCACACACACCTCCCTGTCTTTGGGTCTAGGTTATAAATGCAAGCTGCAGCACTGAGTACAAACTGAGAATAACTGCTCAATTTAATTTTAGGCTTTAATTTGATTCATTAACTTGGTGACACCTTGGGTGAGGAAAGGTATTTGGTACCCAGGAAGTGGAGGAGGAACATTTTTAGCATGAGGAGAAGTAAAGAAGTCATTCAGTCCTCTGGGAAAGAGAGGGAGAGGGAAAATGAGAGCAGCAGGTAATTTATTGCTGGTTTAACAAGAAGCTGTAAGCTGAGAGGAGGGGATAAGAATTATAAAGTGCTGTAAAAACAACACCTCTATCGAGGCCCTGATGTTCAGTGTCCAGAGTTATGAGTTGCACTTCCCTGGCTTGTTTCTTGCTGTTCCTATTTCAGACATGAAGAAGGACCTGGGAGCTCTAAAAGCTTGTCCCTTTTATTCACCTCTGCGAATTGCTCCCATAAAAAATATTACCTTTCCTGACAAGTCTTGCCTCCAGAACGTCCTCAGAGCCTGGCTACTCCCAGCACAGCAGAGCAGAGCTCAGGGCTTGGTCCTGCAGGGCACAGGCAGGATCAGGGAGGTGGTGGCCTGTGGGCTTTGCACACATATTTAGAAAGGAGGTGGCAAATCCCATGCAGATGTTGCTTTACACTGCACAAAAGTTCATTTTTTCCTGGAAGTTGCAACTTCCAAAGGGCCTTGTCTTATGGATGCACTGAAGGCAGATGGGCATGGGGCAGGGATCCTGGAGATCCTGCCTCCTGAAGGTCAGTGCCTCCTCTTCCCTGAAAGAGCCTCAGGACTCCAGACACCACCACTCCTCTTCCCAGTCACCGATTTGAAGTGTTCTGGGGCTCTTTTGTCCAACTTCAGATCTAACAAGATCACCCCCACCCATCCTTAAGAAAATGAAGATGTTAGGGAATTAAATTCTTAGCTGTCACAAATGTCCTCTGATACCTTTGGGAACACAATGGTCCTGATTCTCATTCACATGAGGGATTGTTTATGCTGCTGCACTAAGAGAAATTGCTATCTAGGCTTCGCTGTAAATCCAAATTAGGCCCCTAATGCTGCTGCTGGGGAGAGGATTAAATTTATCACAAGCAATTCATATGTAATATTTCGTATTCCCCAAGCAAATCCTTCCAGAGCAGAATGAAAGCCCATACATTGTGCATGTAATCCAAATGGAAGGACTCTTTTTCTTCATGTTAGACAAAATATTAAACAAAAAAAAATTGACTCCTTTACAACTTTCCTGTATTGATAGATGTTTTAGAACATTTTCATGCCAAAAAGATGCCAAGAGGAAACAAACAAAAACTAGTAAAAAAAATTACCAAGGCTTCCACTGGATCCAGAGCCTGATTTACTCACTAGAGTGACAAATGACCCTGAAATTGGCTCAGCTGGTCAGAGCAGGGTGCTAATAATGCCAAGATTGTGGGTTCAATCCCATATGGGCCATTCACTTAAGAGTTGGACTTGAAGACCCTTCTGTGCTCTTCACCAAGCCCTCAGCCCCTCTGTCCCTGTGCAGAGCTCACAGACCAGCCTGACTCCCTCCCTCCCTCCCTTTTTCTCTCTCTCCCTCCTCTCCTCTTGCATGTAAGCAAGTCAAAATAACTTCTCAGCAGTCCAGTTGCATTCTGCTGCTTCATATTTATTCATGCTGACTTCTGAACCAGACACAATAAATATGCCCACCTTAAGCTCTGAATCCCCCCTCCTAGGATGCATAGCACATGGTAATCAATAAATATGCAGAACCTGCTGCTTCCACTACCAGAGGCTTGGAAAATCCACATTCATTTCTTCCAATTCCTACTTCAGCCCTACTTTGGTTCACCTCTATTTATAACACCCAGGTTATTTGGAGAGAGGTATTCTAGAAGGCTCTACTTCACAAAAGATAGTCTAAATCTCCTTTATCTTCCTTCTGGGTTTGATGCTGAACATGCAAAAGTCAAAGCAAATGCTGCCAGGGGTGGTTAAGAGCAGCTCTGAGGGTCAAGGGTGAAAACCACACTCCAGAACTAGTCCATGCTTCAGTTTTGGAAAACCATATTGAGGGCAGTAGTTCAGAGTTCCTTAGCTCTCTTAATAGAAAAAAAAAAATCAGAAAACAAAGCAAAACCCAAACAAACAGCAAACAACACATAGGCAGAAAAGGAAAAACCCACCAGAACAATTTCTTCTTTTCAAAAACCAACACTGCAATCACAGAGGTGTTCCCAACTACACTGCTGGATTTATACTCTGGAAATACTGAGCAGCTTTTGATTTCACCCCCAAGCTGAGGGAAAAATCAGACTCAAGCCTATTACTGGGAGTCACACAGCTAAAGGCACTGAGAGAAACACTGTTATTTGTCCCTAAAGAATTAGGAGCTAAGAAATTCTCCACCTGTTTCAGGCAGGCTGCACCCAGCCTCTGTCAGAGCTTCAGTGGGTGTCAGAGCCACACGTGTGCTAGAAACTAATTTATGTCATCAAATTTGTTTATATCATCAAACTAATTTATATCATCACTGTAAGAGGCACCAGTGCTTGGACAAACACTTCATCTTCTGTTCTTGCAGAAGCCAATTTTGGGATAAGGCAAAAGCATTTATATCTAGTCCAAAGGGCTTTTAGTTTAAAGCTCTGGTCACTGGAAAGATCTAAAGATCTGTGGTGTTTCATTCATTTGTAGCATCATGGTTTCCTCTAAAAGTCAAGGAGCAGAGCAAGCTCTGGGTGTGGGAGCTTTCAGAAATGTCACAGGAGGTTCCATTTTCAGCAAGAATTATCTTTACAAATGCCTAGCAGAGAACAAGGTGAGCAAAATGAGAACCCTGCTTCAAACGTGAATTACAGATTCCTTGATCATTTTTATCTGCCCATTCATCCATTCCCTCCCCAGGGAGTTTTGTACTGCAACATGAGCCCTAAGATGTGTCGGGAATACCAGGTGGCAGCATTAATATGCTCCCCTATCACCAAACCAGCTGCAGGAGCTTGGAGGGAGCAAAGTTTTCAGCCTTTCTGTGTGCAGAACAGCGCTCAGCCACAGAGATTCAAACCTGAGGAATCCACATGCAGACAATCCTGCTCCATACAGCTTCTTCCATGCATAATTGTTAATGGTGCTGCTAAAACTTTCATGGTGTTGTTTGCCAGATGAGGACAGCTCCTTCATCCCACTGCTCACAGCTCCCACTGCCAACACTGCCAGGGGCAATGCTGACAAGAAAAATGAAGGGAAGACACATCCCACCCCCAAAACCTCCTTGATCTCAGGTCTTTGCCAAAGCTGTTTGGTGCTTCCAAGTCAAGAGGTGCTTGCTGCAACAAACTTGGAGAGATTGTCTCAAATGCTGAAATAAAGGCTGTCTGCTCAGCCTCACCATCTTCATGCTCCTGGCAGCCCCAGCACTGTGTAAATAAGCAGGGGCCATGCCCAAAGGGTAAATGGCACTGCCCTGGTCCCACTGAATTCTCTTTTCATCCCCCATGCTGCTGCTTGGGAATATGGGCCATGGTAGGGGGAAGTGTTAATGCTGATATCCAGTGTACAGAGCTTGGGCTTCCCTCCCAGCGCTATTTATTTAGATTTAACAGGAAACTCCACATATCTGGCTGGATTCTCCTCCCAGCCAGAGGAGGGGAGCCAAGGCACATGTTCATCCTCATAAATTTCAAGCCTGTTACCTTACTTCTGAATCTGCTACTGATAGAGGCAGTGCTAGCAAGGTACCAGGTGTGCCCCACACTTGCAGCCCATCTGGTGAGAAGGAACCTGGAAACCAGGCTGGCAGGAGGAAGGGGTAGAACCTTCTGCTCTTTCTGCTCCCGTTTCTGTTCCTCCTCTTCCTCCTTCAGTCCTGTTACCCAAATACCTCCTCTGCCACTGAAACCTTCACAGACGTTCAGAAATGTTGTACGTAAAATTCACATAACATTATAAAAATGTGATAAATATATCTGTATAATTTTGATATTAACGATGCAAAATTTATTTAGACATAATTTTATATCATATGAATATACTTAAAAAAAAAAAAAAAAGTGGGAGGCAGGATGGAGAACTTGATGTTTTCCGTTTGCCCTCTACAGCTGGTCACTCTCATCCTCAATTGAGGAGCACCTGGAGGTTGAATTTCCTCACTCAGCTTCTTCCCTGCCTCCATGCAGCCTCTCTGCTAGGCACACTGATGGGAACCTATGGAAATGGGCATCCAGCAGCCTGGGGACACAGACCTAAGGACACTTCTTCAACCCCAGGATTATTTCAATAGAAAACCAAAGCTGTTTAAGATCTTTGGTCCAAACTGATAGCATTAAAATCTGGGGAAAGCTACCTCAGCAAGCCTTTGCCTTTCTTTATGGTTGGCATCCTAGAGCTCTGCTTTGCCATGAAAAGTTTTCCAATTCCCTGCCTCCAACCAGAGCAGGGTCTGTTCCATCCATACCTGCAGTGCTCCTTGCACCAAGAAGCCTTCATCTCACGTGGGGACTGAACAATTAGTGGCTGCCTACAGAGCACCAAAACCTAGTCCTGGTAATGAAATGAAAGTGAAAATGCTAATTAAGCTTTCCTGACGAGAAAAAAGACAGACTCGAATGAACTGAACATAAAAAGAAAATAACAAAAGCTCTGTCAAAATGTACTATGCTATTTTTAGCTTTTCTTTATTTTCTGGAGACGATAACTTTGCATTAATGTAGTGTCTTCCATATATTGATTAATTAAGGGTTCCTCTACCAGCCAGAAATATTATTGTCATCCTAAAGATGTGAAGAGTGCTGTCTTGGCCAGAGAATACCTCCTGAACCACCGACAGAGCCCAGTTTTTGAAAATTTCACATCCTGAAGTTCCCTCACCATCGTGTTCCTCCCTTTCTTCCATCCTTATTGAAAGAAATATTAAATTGCAAGACAATAAACTCAAATAGCTTTAATGCAATAACCTCCCAGAATTATTACCAGGGGAAAGGAAAGACTGTGGTCCTTCCTGGATGTCCATTATCATACAATCAACAGAATCATAGAATTGTTTAGGGTGGAAAAGACTCTGAAGACTTCTTTGGCCTGCTCTGTAGGTGGGTGATGTGTTGCAGAAGGAGGATGAAGCAGGGATGTGGGGAGGCATGGAGGGAGCAAATTTCTGCTGTCCAAGGCCAGGAGATCCTGCTCTGGTGTCTGCAGCTCTGAGAGCCAGGGAGGTCTCACCTCCTCTTCTGTCCTCCAGCTCCCACACTGAGAAATCATGGAACCACTGTAAAAAATGGTCTGGGCTGGAAGGGACCATAAAGAGCGTGGGGTTCCACCCCCCTGCCATGCTCCCTGCAATTTCATGATTTGTTACTGATCCTGTAGGTCTGTCCTGGGTGCCAGCCCAATGCTACACTACCATCCAAGGCCCCCAGTCTTGCTCCTCTGTGCCGCAGTGGTCAATCCAAACTTCTCTAGAATGGCTCAATATGGACAATCCCCCAGATGAATTAAGGAGAAAGGGAAACAGTGCAAGGGAAGAGTTGTGGGGATTCACCTGCCGTGCGTCCAGTGCCATTAGTAGCTGGAAGGTGAGGTGTTGAGGAAGGAATAGTGCACCACAGTCAGCTCTGTGGGCTGGTTTAAAACCCAGCTGAGAAATTAAACCCACTCAAGGCTGCTCTCCTTCCCCCCACCTCTTCTGATAATGGAGGAACACTAGGTTGGAACCCAAACTTACTGAAAAATCACAATAAGCACAAGAATATTCATAAAAGAGTGCAGAAAAGAGAGAGAGATTTTTACCCACAAAAGGTGGGTATTCACCACCAAACAAATAAAAACACTTTCTGAAGAGAGTGTGTGGAATAGAATAGACAGGGGTAAAAGCTCCACCCCCTTGTCTCTGCACCCAGGACACTGTCAAAAAACCAGAAGGATAACACATTGCATTTAATAGTAGCTTTCCAATGGCTAGAAATGAATATTTTAAAGGACGAGTGGGGATGCTCACAGGAATGATTTCACGATTATTCTGAACAACACCAGAGCTCTCTCTTTTTGTCAGGGATTGTCTGTTATTTGCACAGCGCCTAAAGCTGCTTCTCTCCTCTGGCCTGAGCCATTATGGTAATAATGAGAAGAACAACAGCAGCGCCGTGCTCTGTGTGTTAATGGCCCTGTGCCGAGGTGAGAGCGGGTTACAGAGTGCTGGCAAAGATGAAGAGAGAAAAAAACAACAAGGTTTTGGATATGACAGGAACGTTTAATGATAACTGCATAAACAGTGGGGAGCTGACAGGCCAAAACTTTGGTGGAGAAGCAAAATCCTGCTGCAGGGATACAGTAGAAAGACAACAAATGCAGCACACAGTGGTGGAACTGTTGGGAAAAGAGAATGTCATAAGGAGAACTTATGTTTTTTCCCCTTTCTCTTTTTTTCTTTCTTTAATTCTCAAGAAGAAGGTGGAGAACAAAACAGAAAGGAAGAAGAGGGTTTTTATTTTTAATTTTTTATTGGTGCCACAAGAAACAGGCTGTGAATGTGAAATTCTTCAGGACAAAGATGATCAGCAGACTATGGGGTTGCGTGAGCAGGCCATACTAATAAAACTGATGCATCCAGGACACACTGCACTGGAAATAAAAGAGAAGCTGTAGGATCACAAGTAAATTAAATTAAAATTAAAGGCAACCTGTAAGATGGGGTGTTTAATTCTGAACTGTCTTTCATTTGCCTTTTGAAGAACCTGTCCCATGGGGCACATAGGATTGTAAGAAGAAATGGGCAAATCTGAACAATTTAGCAGATGCAAAGATGTTCATAATGGCAAGAGGACAATAACTAAGCAGAGGCCATGCCCAGAGGGTAAATGGCAGTACCCTGGCCCCACTAAATTCTCTTTTCATCCCTCATGCTGTTGCTTGGGAATATGTCAAAGCCATGATAAGGGGAAGTGTCTGGAATTTTGTGCTGGGGAGTCAAAACATTTTTTTATTTTATGAGGGATCTTTGTAGAGGGACCTTATTTACTATATTTCCAAAAAAAACCCATAGACTGAGTAAAACTCTGTTTTCCAGTATCCTCCCAAGAACATTACTTTATGAGGTTCTGTTGATTTTTCTCTGACATATCCCACTTGCCCTTGTGTTTACTGCTTCTACCCCACAATACAGCAAACCTCTTTTGCCCCTTCCATTCCTATGGGATGAGTCCAGTTCATGCAATCAGGACACTTTTCCTGGCATATCTATTGCCTAAAGTATATATATTTTTTTAAAAAGTAAGTTGTCTCTTCATACTCAATTGAAATAGCTAATCTATTTGATTACTAATCAAATAGACTATTAATAAAATTTGAATACTTATCTATTTGACCCCTCTGTGAGGTGGCTCTCATCAGCCCCACGCAGCAGCTCTGCAGTCACAGCACCCTCTCCACTCTCCTGGCTGCTCCTGTCAGTCAGCAGCTCTTGCTCCAGGCACGTACCTGGGGCAGATGCTGCTGGAGGCAATGCCAGACAGGTCCTGAAGCTAAGTACAAACCCTGCTGTCTCAGTGGAAAGCATGCAAAATGCATTCTTTGGAGATGGTTTTATTCCAGATTTTTGTGTGTGTGTGTGTTTGTGAATAGCTTTGCAAACCAGATTTTTTTTTTTTTTGTGTGTGTGTGTGTGAATAGCTTTGCAAAGCCCCTTAATACAAAAATCCAACAGTGTATGTCTAACAAAAAATGAGTGTGAAGGGAACAGCTTTATGAGGCTAATAGCTTTCCCTCATTTCTCCTCCAAGTCACTCCAGAGGGTAGGAGGACTAGGAGTTGGAAAAGAGCTGGAAGAACCTTCCTAGGCTGGAACTGAGGCACCTAAGCCAAACCCACCCTGGTGCACCTGGAAGGTCATTCAGGGCAAGTTTTGGGCTGAAAGCAGTTGCCATCCCCATGCCTGCAGGGCCCAAAGAGACATCCTGAGCTCTCTTCACTGGACCACCACACAGAGGGGACATGGCCAGATCTCTAATGTGGGCCCTGGGGAGCAGAAGGCATCACCTGATCTTCCAGTCAGTACAACTCAGATGTTTAAACATTAATTATTTTTATTCTGGTGTCCCTCTTACTTTTAAACAATGTTTTTGGGGTTTTTTTATTTATTTGCATGGGGTTAATCACCTCCCAGAGAAGTACTCTGCTGTCCCTTGACCCTCAGCCACGAGCTGGGGACCAAGAGAGCTGAAAGACTGAGACCCCCAAAGAGCAAACGTTAGAAAGAACTGGTTTGGAAATAAACTGACTGAAAAATCTTTATTGCTAAACACAGCATATGAAGTAAAAATAAAAGAGGAACACAAATGGGGTGGGAAAATTTTCGAGTTCTCAGAAAAAGACTTTTCTGCCTACTGAAATGTTTCAACAGATACATTTAGCCCAGCCTTTCTTTGCATACTGAGACAACTCAGAAAATACTTCCTGACATGGATAAGACTCCCCCCAATGCTCCTTATTTAGTATCTTCTTTATAACCAGATTTACAACAGCAGTCCCATGAAGATAACCCTTAATGTGATGATTAGGGCAGATTTATTAGTCAAGCCTAGCTCATCTTCTCCCCTTTTGCCAGTAATTTGGTGGCATACAGAGCTGAGATTGATAGTCTGCTTAAGCATGCAGCTAGTACGAGTCTCAATTACTGAAATGAGCTATTGAGGAAAGTTTAAGAAGCCTCCCCATGCTCCTCATCATCTCCTAAACAGTCAAAGCTCTCTCACCAAGAGAAAGAGTTGGCTCTGCCTCGTCTCCCTTTAGGTAGTGCCATCGGATTGCAGCTGCCCAGTCAGGTTCCCCTTAGGGATAACAGCCCATTACAAATTTACAGTGTGCCAGGGAGCTTCCAGCTCCAGCATGGCACAAATTAACAGCATCTCACATCACCAGCAGGAAACAGTTGTTCCTTGGAGTTCTTCTTGCCAGGGTACAATACAAAAGGCGGATGGGCAGTTCAGGAGCAAAACTTCCACTGCCCACAGCAGCTCCAGGTTTCTCCATAGCTCTGATGGGACTGTGACTAGAAACCTCTAAGAAATGCACAGAGGGTGCTGTAGGCTGCTGCAGGGGCTGGGAAAGCTCTGTTGTTTCCTCCTTGCAGCTGTGCAGATCTGAGGGCTGCCAACATCTCTGTCTGGCCAGGGCACTTCTCCTGGCAGCATTCTGGGAAGAACAAGCAGCTGTATCCCGAGGAATGATTGACAAACTCTGTCACCCATTGCAGCTGAGAGGCTGGCCTGTGCTGCTTGCTGTAGTGGTTGGTCCTTCACCTTTTGAATGGACTGTGAAAAAGTGCAATAAAAAGTACATTCTTTTTCCCCCAAAAAGAAGCTTTTCCTGTCTCACACATCAAAGCTGTGTTTTGCAACTCTAACATGTTTGCTGTGCCATCCTTTCTCTTTTCTGAGACTCCTCAGAGGCTCGTTCTGAAAATCTGGCAAGAACAACAACTGATCTCACCAGGGTTGCATAGTTTGTCTCTCTCCTTCTGTGTTATTGTAGATAATTAGGCAAAACTTAAAACAATGAAATTGTGTGGTATTGACAAGGGATCTTTGAAGATTTTTTCTCCACCTGGCCTTTTTTCCCCCAACTGAACATCATTTTGAGTACAAACAGACTTGAAACACTCCTCATCACATGTGAAGGTGATTTTAAAGATTCCTGCAACAGCAGGTCCCTGCAATGTCAGGAGCAGTCCTGCAATGCTTTTTCTCACCCAGTCCTGGTGGAGTGGAGTACCTGCCCCTTGAAAAGAAGTGAGCACCAGCTCCCTGAAATGGGGAAACACCACAGAAGGCATGGAGAGGCCACAAACACAAGTATGGACACACGGATGTCCCTTGCTGGAGCCAGCCTTGGGGGGAAGGAGGGCAGCTGAGCAGCTGAGACTTGAGCACTGCTCACTGCAGTGTGTCACTGCTGGGGACAGTGACACTGCTGTCCCACCACGGGCCCTGGGGGTGGAGGGGAGGGCTGGCAGTGTCAGCCAAGCAGGGCTGCAGCTCCAGTTTTCAGTGCAGGCTCTTCAGCTGTTACCAGCACACGAGGGGTTTACCAGCAGGAAACAAACATGGATCTTACGACATAACCGGTCCTGGGGGTGCTGCCAAGCAAGCACAGCTTAAAATCAATCAGGCAGCAGCATCAAACACTCAGTGCTTGGCTGAGTGCTTCCACTTGCCCCTGCTCAGCATCCATGTCAGCTGGGGCAGACACAGGACCTGTGGGAAGGGTGAGGGACACAAAGGAGCAGCTCTGGCACAGCCTCCCCTGCTTGGCCAGGGCTGTCCTGACTCCAGGAACAGCTGAACCCTCACCTCAGCTTTCAGCTCAACTTCACCCAGCAGTGGGGACAAGTCTGTAGCTCTGACAAACTGCTGTCACTGTGGTTACAGTGCTCTAGCTGCTGCTTCTCTGAGCATTTCTTGCTGGGCCCAAACAGAGGGTCAGCTGGGAGCTACAGCTCTCAGTGTCCCAGTGGAAACCATCTCCCAGCCTGGAGCGGGTTGGTGCCAGCCTCCTGCAGTCTGCTCAGGGGCCAGATTCATTCCTGGAGTAATGCCTTTACCTCTGATGTCCATGGGCAGCATCTCAGCCAGACCCGAGGCTCCTCTGAAGCCTCTCCATATCAAGCCTGTGCTGTTACTGAGGTGATTTTTACTCTCCTTTAGGAAATACAAAGCTCTGAAGAAACCTGCCCTAAAAGAAGAGAGATTCTGATTAGGTATAAGGAAGAATTTTTTGATGGTGAAAGTGCTGAACCACTGGAACAGGTTGCTCAGAGAGGTGATAAATGCCCTATCCCTGAAAACTTTGGAGGTCAGGTTGGATGGAGCTCTGAGCAACCTGGTCTAGTGGAAGATGTCTCTGCTTACTGCAGGGGTTGGACAAGATGGCCTTTATGGCTCCCTTCAGAAACCAGCTATTCTGTGATTCTTGGAAATTCTAACTTCAGACAAGAGGAGGAAATACTGAAACATGCAGTTAAAAATTAACTTACTACCCTCAGTGAAGTTTGCTTTGAGACTGAAATGCCAGAGGACCAGCTGGGTCAGCCTGGAGATGAACCCAATACTTTTCCCCAACAACTGCATTTGGAGCAAAACTATGCTCAAGGGTCCTTGTGGAGCAAACTGCAGACAAGAGAATTAGAGAATTTCATGATCCTTCAATAGGAGAAGTGCTCAGGACAGGAGTGTTAGAAGTGATTTTTAGGAGAATACTGCAGGTGATACTTGAGACACATGGAAAATCTGTGTTTGAAAAAGCCAAGGCATAACATTGTCTAGCAGCAAAGCAGTGGAGGGAGGAGAAAGGCACACACTGCAACAAAGCACCTCAACAGTCTTTAAATTTGCTTTGCAGTGAACATTTTCCTTGAAGGTTCAGATTTCAGGGATCAAAGACAACAATCTCCTCAGGATTTTTCCAAGATGCTTGAATACTTTCTCATCCCACCTAAGTTTAACTGGCCCTAAAAATGAGACATTTGGGTTTCAGGGCATCCCAGAGAATTACTCCAGTGAAACTCCTTAGCTTTGTCCACAAAAATATGAAGCAATGATAATGATGAAGAGAAGATGTGTTCAGACAGAGAAGATGGACCAAACATAAACCCTTACTAAACCACCTGAAATCACAGCCTCTGCAGCCTGCATCCAAGTCTTCTGGCATATGAAAAACTGAGATTATAGGCACACTTCTGTTTTTGTTAAGTGTAGAGCCAACTGTTCATATGTTTTATACTTTTGAAAAAGTAGAGTTAGGATAGGGTCATGAGCCATAGGATCCTTAGGGTTTTACCCAATGAGTATCAGTCTAATCACCCGAGCTGAAGCTGTTTTACACAAAATGCAAACATCTCCTTCCTTGCCTTCTCTGTAGCCATGTTGTAGCCGGACATTCCAATGGTTGGAGGTGCCAAAGCTTTGACTGACCACCTCTGAGGTTAGAACTCTGCTGGACATGGCAATTCAGGTCCAGTAGCTCTGCCTTGTGAACTATCTTGAGCAGCCTGGACTGATTTCTGCACTTTATATGCCCAGCATCATTTGCTGTGTTTTCCTCTTGGTGACCAGTAGACAATTCCCCAATGGGACCCTGCTCCCTATTTCCCTGGAGAAAATGAAAGTTTTGGACTGAAAAAGGAGGGAAAAGCCACTTTTTCAATATTGTTATAATTCTTCATTTACGAGGTGCAGAGGCTGTTGTACATCTCTCAAGTCTTAGATTCTCTCTGCCTCCCCTTTAAGTGTTACACAGAAATGTAAGGAAGAGGGAGGTGCCTGTCCCAGTGATTCCAGTAATTTATAGAACAGGTGGATTACAAGAGGTGGGTAAAGCTGGCAGACTAATTGCTTGCAGGTAAGAGGCATTTAAAATGGAGACAAGTTATTGTGAAAGAGAGAATCTATAGTAATCAAGCAAAGAAAATTTCCAAGACACCAATAAAAACTGGTGTAACAAAGTGATATTTTGTCAGTACATGAAAGAAGAAGAAAAATATTAGCAATGATCTAGCACCAAAAATACAGACATTTGGACTTCAAAAGTATTTGGTTATTCATCCAATCTTTAATTGGAGAGCCCCCTGTGGAATGTGGAAAGAGCTGTGAAATATGGAGAGGTTCTTAATCAGAAGTTGTGATATTTCTTCCAAAAATATGCCCCAAAACAAAACACTCCCTTAAACACTGCAGTTTTCTATGAAAGAAAAAATGGGGAGTTGCAACACCTAAATATTGTGGAGAAAAGTTAATTTTTCATTTTGGAAGCCGCCAAAGTTCTCAATGAGAACAAACACCTGCTGAAAAGAAGGAAAGAGAGAAAAAACCCACAAAACCCCTCAAAACCTCCAAGAATTTCTGCTGAAAGGCAATTTTAATGGAAAAATTCAGGGCCAGATGGTGCCTGTAAAACTCAGCCTTGACTAAAGAAGAGTATAAAACTCTATCTTAGAAAAGGAAGGAAGGAAGAAAGAAAGAAAGAAAGAAAGAAAGAAAGAAAGAAAGAAAGAAAGAAAGAAAGAAAGAGAAAGAAAGAAAGCCCAAAGTTCATCTGGAAGAAGTGGCTGTTGACCATGTACACATTTTGTGCAACCATACAATAAGATGATGTATGTCTGATACCTCTGGCACTTTGGGATGCCACAGGAGCTTAAGAATTTGGATCACACTGAAGGAATGTCTCCAAATGTGGCCAGGAAGGCAGGCAGAAAGGTAGAGGGCTTGAAAGGGGAGGACAGGCTGATGAACTCTAAACCAGATTTTTCCTGCCCACATAATACAGCATTTCTGCCATAACAGATCTGAGTATTTCTGGTAGTTTTGGGTAGAAAAGGAATAGGATACAGGGTGTGCCAATTTGGAAGAAACCACTAGCATGTTATTAAATATTTAACCTTCCAAATTTAATTGGTGAAATCCACTGGGAGCCGTTTCCAGATTGTTTGCAGCGTGCTCTGGGAGCGGTTCCAGGTGAGCAGTGACTTCAGCCCTGCTTCCTTACCCTCCCTCTGGGGCAGAAGGGACAATATGGAGTGATGAAGGGTTCGAGCTCTTTTTCAGCTCTCCCTTTGTAGAATAAATGGCTCTGTTTCCCAGCTGGTTGTAAAACCAAGTCACTGCAGTGTAGCTGCTCTGATTTACACCAGCTGAAGGCCTGGCCTCCAGTTTGGAGGAAATGGGCTGCCAGTTTAATTACTTCATCCCTGCTATGGTATTAATAATCTGGGAATAAATTTTATGGTGCTAAGTAACAGCAACACTGAAGATTTTGTCACATGCATGACAATTAATGCAAGGTGCATGGTATTTCTGCTCCCCCTGTGTTCCCTTTTAAATGATGCCCCTTGTGATTTGAATTTCAAAGAGTATTTCTCCCAGTATTTCTTGTTATTGATGGTGACTGCTCTCAGGAGCAGCTCAGTGCTGCTTTGTTGGCTCATCAGTTTTGATTCCATGCCCAGATGCTAAGGACAGAAGCATGCAATTAATTTGGAAGCACAACCCTTGACTGATTTCAATTGGGAGATTTTTCTTGAGCACCAGAGCCCTGACATGTCCCTGTCCAGCTTTAGTATTGTCTCTACATGGAAAATGTCTTCCTTTTCCACTACAGATCTCTTTACTGAGAAGGCAGCTCAAAATTCTGCTATATATGCAAATACATATTGTAATATACAAGGAGACCAGCAGAGAATCACAAGCTGTGGGTGATCCCTTCATTGTAGGCAAAAGAGATATGAATTTTTGGGATTGATGAGTAAGATGAAAAGGAGAAGGAGTTTGGGATCCAGACCTTTTCCCATGAAGGACAAAAGACAAAAAGCTGCTTTTTTTTCAAGATAATTCTTTTTTTAAAAAATTTTATTTCTCTGGAATGATAAGAGCCTTTGAGGCTCCAGACTTCCTAAGAAACTTTCCTGTACTCATCCCAACCCATGCCCTGGTGCTCTGAGCCTGGAAGTTCTGGCTAGGTTAGGAAAAAAAGGAGCATGCCTGCCCCAAAACATCTCCATAGCCAGAGCAGGATGCCATCCTGGGAGTTAAGGCACTAGGAACACAAGCTCCTAGGCTTTCTGCATCACACAGGACATGCAGAGAATCTCCAGAGTACCTCTAGGGTATTTGTTAGGACATGTGCTTTGGGAAAAACCAGTCCTCTCCTTTAAGAAGTTACTCCATGTGAAAAAAAAAAACAAACCCACTCATCATATATAAAAGACAGGTAAGCACAGGGAAATTAATAAGAAAAATAAATTTATGTTCCCCTCTTCAATTCAATCAGTTAATTCAGTGAGCATTCCTGGCAGCTAGGTATTTTTCAGCCAGATGGATTAATTCTTTTAGTGGATCTAGTGAAATGTGGGGCCACTGGAGAGTATTCAAGCCATTTGTCCTCAGCTACACTGCTTACAAGCCATGATGTCCTGTTCTTCTGGCCTGTCTCCTCACCTTTGCCCTTCCACATGTTTTCATATCAGTATCTTTCCCCTCCCCACCTGGGAAATCTGACTGGTTCTCATGGAGCTCTCTATACTTTCCTCAGCTTCTCACTCCTGTTCTCTCTCAGGTTCAGGACCCTCTCTTGCTGTGCCCAGTGGTTTTCCATGGTCTGTCCAGGCAGACAACGCTGAGGCCAGGCCCTAAAACTGGCTCCATGCCTCAGCAGGTCTGCAGGCTCTTGTCAGGCATCCTGAGGAGCAGTGGGATGTGTCCTTATGGGGGGAGATGCAGCAGGAGACTGGAAGTGGAAATCCAAACTCCTCTTTATTTTCCCAGCCTGTTAGTGCAGAAAGAAAAAGGAATTTTCTTTTGGTTTTACCAACACCAAAGCATTTTTCTAATGTTACAGGACAGGCACTGTCCAGTTTGAATCTGAAGGACACTTCTCACTCCTGTTCTCTCTCAGGTTCAGGACCCTCTCTTGCTGTGCCCAGTGGTTTTCCATGGTCTGTCCATGCAGACAACGCTGAGGCCAGGCCCTAAAACTGGCTCCATGCCTCAGCAGGTCTGCAGGCTCTTGTCAGGCATCCTGAGGAGCAGTGGGATGTGTCCTTATGGGGGCAGATGCAGCAGGAGACTGGAAGTGGAAATCCAAACTCCTCTTTATTTTCCCAGCCTGTTAGTGCAGAAAGAAAAAGGAATTTTCTTTTGGTTTTACCAAACCAAAGCATTTTTCTGATGTTACAGGACAGGCACTGTCCAGTTTCAATCTGAAGGACGATGGAGAATTTGGAACCCATCATGTCCTTTGTGCACAGCTGCTGTTGAGGATTCGAAGCTATGGGGCTTCACCCACACTGTGTAGGCTGCAGGCAGCAAGAAAAGAGCCTGGCATTCTCCTCAAATCATAACTGCCAAGGTGGGAATCACACGCAGAAGACTCAGCCCAGCATCCTCCTGCTTCCAGCTGCTGCCCCAGGGTGTTGCATCTCCCACAGATGACTTGTGCTGAGTCCCTTGGCACTGCCTGGATGATCCAGGGCTTCTCCACATGCCCAATAATCTAAGGGGGTGAACCCACTCAGTGTGATGATCTGAAATCCATTCAATTTAAATTTACCCATCAGTAATTAATTTAACCCATCAGCATGCCCAGATATAAATCCAGGTCTGAGATTCCTTACAGGACTAGATGCCTCCAACTCCTGCTTTTACTGTCTTGGCTACAAAAAGTATCAGGTTTTTCTGGAAAGTACGGTCTCTTACCATGTTTATACACAGGTTCCTACCTACTGGGTGCCTGAGCAATCCATAAGAGTCAATTTTCATGGCACTCAGCTCCAAAAAAGTGTCTGATTTCAACAAAGCACTTTCACCGTGGATGAAAAGGCATTAAAGGTGAGATGCTAGATAATTCAGGAGATCCTAAATCACAAACAAGAGGAACTTTATAATCTCAGATATTTGGCTGACTTGGTTCAATGTCTGCAGCACCTAAATATTTCACCAGTGGCTGGCTCCTTCCTTTATAAAAAAGTCACGAGGTGGCCTTGGCATGTTTTCTGTCTGACAGATGGCCACATCTCAATTAGCACTAACCTGTGCCCTTCCTCTCTACCTCCAAAGGCCAGTGCAAGGCAGCACAAAAAATGACACAGTTCCCTCTCTCTTGGAGGTGCCCGTGCTGGTCAAAGAGCCACCTTTTGGACAGGAAGGAACTGGTGCCAGAACTTGCTGTAAGACTTCCTGGAAGAATCCCAAAAAGTTCAAACACAGGAGCTGTATGCAGTGAGGCAAGGCACAGATGGCAAAAGAAAGGCAGTGCAGGTTTTTTCTGAGCCTCTGAGTCTCTCAGCTCCTGGACAAATGAGAAACTGGGCTGCTCTTGCTGAATTCAAGCAACTTGTCTAAGGCAAAGGAGATACAGACAACCCTTCCTAGGGATTGGAATATATAAAAAGACAGTGCTGTCCCACCTTTCCTAACAGGTCCCTCCAAATTAATTTAGCACCAGATGCAAAGACCTCCTTCATCCTCCTGGCAGATGATATCTAGCAGCCACTTCTGGTTTAATTAGGCAGACAGTGATTGTGTTTAGATTTTTCCTCTGTTGCAAGTAAGTATGCATATCCAGTTTATAAAGAAGAGTTCAAAGCAATGAAATATTTGATCTTGAGCTAAGCTACATCATTCACTCAGCCAAAAAATTGTATCTTTTGCTTGTCGATTTGCTGTGAATACAGAGTAAGAAAAAAACGTGCTCAGCCTGGCTTAATCCAAACTCTCATTTTTATTCTGGTTTCAGAACTACCAGCAAACAAATCATCATGAACCTCAGCACCCACACAGCTCAGCCATTCCAGCTAACCAATTTTTCTTTCTCAGAAAGTTAAAAGCACTCCTGGCTACGCCTTTGGGGTTGGATCCAATTACATAGAAAGATTCTTTTTGCCTTTGGCAAGAAAAAATTGCAGATTTTGGGCTACTTGCTGATTGCTCTGTTCCATCACTCTGAATTATAATCAAGCCACATATGGTTGAGACCATACCAATAATTCTGGTGCCAGGATTTTTGACTGACAGAACCCAGGAGACAAAAGCCCTGCACAACCTGGAGCACAGGGTCCTGGGGCCTTGTTGTGCCCTCTGAGTGATGAGCAGTTCTTTGGGTATTGTAGACCTGGAGGTTATTCTTTTTATTCTGGTTCATTACCACTGTAAATTCCAGCTCTCAGCCCTTCTGCAACACCTTCACCTTTCCATCCCCTCCATCTCCTTTAGCTAGGTGTGCACCACAGGAAGATTTAGCAGAAGGAGTGCAGTGAAAGATTTAAGCCGGGTTCTTCTGCTAGAAGAAGGAAGTTTCTCTGTGGTGATCCCGAAAATCTGGGCTCCATTCTTGTACGGAGAAGAGGCAGGAGGAGCAGCACCTGGTCTGTCCTCTGTCCTTCCCTCTCCGGTGATAGGTGGTGCTGCTGCTCTTCCTACAGCCCACCAACGCACTCGCAAGGCTCTGCCTTTCCACTTCCTCATTCCTGGTGTCCCGAGCATGCATCACATTATCCCAAATTCTGGCTTTGGGCAGCTGAGGACCACACTGAAACGTGACTCTCCCACGAGCATTTTAGCACCTCAGTGGATGCAGCAGTTTGGGATTCTCCTGAAGTCCTGGAATGCTGGCTAGACAAAGCAGTTCCTGCAGCACTGGGTGTGTGGCTCCCAGAGCAGGACTCTCTCCTGCTCTCACGCTGTGCTGGCTCCCATGTGGTTTGGTCCTGGGGCTTGCAGAGCAGCTCTGCCTCCAAGGACTCACCAGAGGGGACCAAAGATCAGGACGGAGTGAGTCCCCAGCCAGGTGCTGTTCCTTAGGGTGCTTCCACTGAAGGCAGTGGCCAATTGTTGGGTCAGCACTAGCCCTGTAACAGCCCTGCTCAGAGTGACCCGTGGGCTATGACTGCCCTGAAGCTACAGTGATATATGCCTGCAAAGTCTCATCCCTTCTTTGACTCCTACAAACCTCCATTTTGTAAGAAAAGCTGTACATGTCTGGTAATTTCTTCTTCCAGGCGGCATTTCCTTTTTGACGTCCTGCCTTGATGGCTCCCAAATCCCCAACTCCTCACAGGCAGAAATGAAGGACCATGGAGGCTCACAAGCCATCATGGGCTGTCCTGCTCCAACAGCCATCAGACCCAGGGAGGTGGACTTTCTTCCTCCCCACCTCTGCCCCTTTCAGATACCTCTTTGTGTTGATCCCTGTCAGTGCAGCACTTTGTGCTTCTGTCTGCACAGAAGCTTTCCTGCTGAGGTGCATCTCCATCAGCTTTGGAGAAAAGCACCTTTGGAAACAAAAAGAAAGGGTTGGTTACCACTGCTAGACACCTGACCCCACAAGTTCTTGCCACAAGAAGCTGTGAAATGTGCTGGCACAATGCATTAAGGATGCAGTGCACAGCCTGGTATTGAGGAGGACTCTCAGTGATGCTGCTGCACCTGAAGAGAATCCACCAAACCACAAACGAGCCTGCTGCAGTTCACCTGCCCCACCACAAGCCCCTTTCTGTTGCTATTTGAAAAACTTTCTCCAAAAATCAGCAGGGTACCAGAGAGCTGCAACTATTAAAATCAAATCAGGCATAGTCATCGGCTTTCCAGCAAAAGGAACACGACAATTTATGGCAAATGTAGTGTCATAGGAAAGTGGCATAATTAACAATAGTTAATTATGAGTTAATTAGTGTATTGGTAAATTCTTTGATGGTTTTGGGCAAGAGAAGAGGCTGATTTAAAAAAATGGGAGAAGTATGCTCTGGTCTGTAGCAAAGGTTGCAACTCCTGTCATTGTTGGATTGTGATTGCTCCTCTACTTAGATCTTCTTGGTTCTGCTGAAAATTTCAAGTAAACCAAATGAGATCAGATTTCCTCATGGACACAAAGTCCCATGGTCTTCACAGACTGAAGGAAGAATGTGCTTAGTTTAGTTCAGGGAGAATGGCAAACACAGAGGAACAGTGTTAGAGGAAACTATTACTTCCCTGATGTTACTGAATCTCACTTTGATAACATTATGGAAAAAAACCGATATTTTGGAAGTGTCAGAAGGAAACAAACTGCCTGGAAGCAAGAAAATTTGACTTGATGATCCAGAAATCCGTTCCCCAGTCCATTCTGCATAAATGATTTTTTTTTCTTTCAAAAAAAAAAATCCCAACAAATCTGTTTGGATTTCCCCCTATTTCATAAATACATTTGGTCACTGGAAAAATGAATTTCAGCAGGAGTTCACTATCCATCCAAACCAGCTGGTATCTCCAATCAGTAGCATTGATGACTGATGAATTTGTACTGTAGGAGCTGAAATACCTTTGGCTGCAAACCAACCCCCCTTAAAGTCATGTCCCTGTATAACCAGGATAGAAAGGCCTAAAAGTATTACTTGGTAAAGGCATAATGACAGTGATTTAGAGACTTCTATTCACAAGAAAATAAAGGTGAAAAACACTCTGGAGAATCAGGGTGATCATAATTTGGGACTATTTCTTTCTGCTGATTATGTATAAATTGTCTCCCAGTGCCTATTACATTAAGGAAGAAACTGTTTTCTCTAAGATACAAAACCTCCCTGCAGTCTGGATCAACTCAGCAATGAACAAAGGACCAGATATTTAGAAGGAGAGAAAAATCTTCTGTGAACACCATTAGGATATACTAAACACAAAGTGAGTTTGGAACACCAATAAAATTTTGTTGAAGAGCAGAAAACAGGGCTGGAGAAAAACCCTAAGATGGGATCAAGTTAGTTAACGTGCGTTTTTGAATCTTGAACATTCTCCTTCAGCAAAGATTTGCCATGCCTTCTTTTGGGACTGTGAATAACAAACGATAAGCAAGCAATGAGAGGCAAAAGCCATAACCTGGAGAGATGGAGGCAACAAAAATGCACCAGGGCTTTCCATCCTCGTGTCTCTCTCCCTGTAGAGGCAAAGGGAAGCAGTGATCTAAACAGAACATGTGATTTCCCAGCAGCATTTTGAGCCGGGGATGTTGAAGCATCTAGAAAGAAGTGGCGACAGAGAAGCTTTCAGGCAAATGACTTGGCTAGCAGGCCTGTTGGGAATGGGAAGAGGAGTGAATGAGCACGGCTTACCCCCGTTATGCAGGATTGTTAGGAAAGCGGGGAACACCCCTCAGTGCCCCGGGATGCAGCCCAAGTGCGCTGGTCACTGCGCTAAAAAATAAAACACAAACATTTAAAGTTCTCCAGAGCTGCTGGAGCTTCCCCACCGTGCTGGGGAGCTGTCCCGGGCTGCTGGCAGCGCTGGCGGCGGGGGAGCAGCGCTGGGTCCCGCCGCGGCAGGGCGAGGTGAGGGGCAGCCGGGCTGGGCCGAGGCTCGCTGAGCCCCGCTGTGTGGGGAGCAGAGCAGACCTGGCCGGGAGGAAGGCCTGGAGAGGAGGAGGAGGAGGAGGAGACGGAGGAGAAGGGGGTCATAGAAGGGAGGGTTTCGCCATACTCACCCGGGGCGGGGGTTACACACCGAGGGATGGGAGGCTGCTCCTGCTGCGCTGCAGGAGGAAAGTTGGCCGCGCTGCCGCGCAGGGCTCCAGCTCCTGCCTCTCTCACTCCGCCTGCCTCTCTCTCTCTCTCTCTTTCTCTCTCCCTCCCTCCCTCCTCCTTTCCCTCCTCCTCCTCCCGAGCCCACAGTGCCGCCGAGGCGGTGCAGGCGGCGCAGCCCCTTCTCCTGTGGCGCTGTGCAGCCCCGGGCCCGGTCCCCGCCGCCGCCCCCGCCGCGGGCATGCTGCCGGGCGGAGCGCCCGGGCGCTGAGCCGCCCCTCCGGCCGCGCCAGCGGGAGCTCCGCGCCGCGGGTCACCTTGCAGGGAGGTGAGTGACCCCCCCAGCCCACCCCGTCCGATCCCCTCCGGGCAGCGGTGCACCAAATGCCCGCTCCGCCGCACCCTCCGGAGCATCCTCCGGAGCGCGGAGCGCAGGCGGGGGCACCGCGGCTCCCGCAGCCGCCGCGGCCGAGGGGCTCCGGGGGGAGCGCAGGGAGGCGCGGGGACTGAGCGGGGCCGCCCGCAGAGGTGCTTCCCCGGTGCCCTGCGGAAAGCCCGGATCACCATGCCCGGTCTTGCCCGGCGGGGGCTGGGGGGAGAAGAGGCTTTTCCAGTGCGCGGCGAGATTGGGAACATTGGAAGGGAAAGTGCGCGCGGGGTTCTCCTTTTCCCTTCCCTCCTCTTCCCCGTGAGGAATCCCATCCAGCGCGCTGTGGCAGAGCAGCTTTTTCCCCCAGCTCCGCTCTGCCAGCCCAGGGAAGGTTGGCAGCGGAGATGCTGAGCTCCTGGCAGCCGCAGCTCCTGCCCCTTCCCCTCGCTATCCTGCTCCGGAGAGGCGCCGGGCTGAATTTCTTCTCCTTCCCATCCTCTAGTTTGAGAGCAGTGACAGCTGAGTTGGGGAAAGGGCTGGCTGAGGCAAGGAGGCAGCAGTGGTGGCTGCTGTCGGTGGCAGTGGGGTGACATTGGGGAAGTGCCCATCCTCCTGGATGGGGTATCACAGAAGCATCCCGCAAGGGGTCAGTTCTTCAGCAGGAAGAGGCTGGCAATGCGCTGAGACCTTTCTGGAATTGGCACTCCAGGAGCACAAGCCTTCCTGGAGCAGGATCGGTAGCCAGGAGTGTGCTGCAGGGGCAGAGGTGCCAGGGTCTGTGTGGGACTGGCCATGGTGGTGGTGGGGTATAACCCCCCATCCCTGGACAGAACATGGAGCAGGAGTGGCAGGAGTTGCTCCAGAGAGCAATCTGTTGAACTGTGCCTTCAAAATCACTGGAGGGGAGCTGTAGCCTCTGTGTGTAATGAAACAGAAAAAAAAAATAATTCCAAACTTTCCAGATAGATTAAATATTCAAATTGCAATTAATTAGATATTAATCTGGTGTAAACAGAGCATTAGCAACAATTAAAAGATGCTTTGATGGTCTTAAACTCAAGATGATGCATTAACTGGCACATTGAGGGGGATATTTGTGTATTCTAAAAAGCAGCCAGAACAGAGAATACACTTTCCTTCATTCATGTATTTAAATGACTTAGTTTTAATTATCATTAATTAACTGTCATCTTTAAAGTAGCTGCAAGTTGATGGTCTGTATTAATTTCAAATTACCTTGCTCCTAATACAAAGACTGATTTTACTGGACAAGGTGACATTTTATTGGCAGTTTTGGTAACTACAGATCATGCCAGGGTGTGTGTAGGATAAACTCATTTGTAGGAATTAAATGAAGTCTCCTCTCATTAGCTGGGCAGGCAGATGTCTCACACCACTGGAGCCACACACTCTGGAATAAATCTCACACACAGGGGAGGGCTCTCCTTATACAAATGCAGATGTAATGCAGTACTGGTGTACACAGGCACCACCACAACACATTTAACTTGAGGAAGGATGCTCTCAGGGTTTAGAACGCTTTTTCTTCCGAGGACAGTATTAGAGAAAATGTGCAGTGTGTTTGCATAAGGGGTTTTTTGTCTTTCTTTCTCTCTACAGCAAATTCATATCTGCAGACAGCTGTAAAATGCTTCCAGTAGAGTTATTTAATACTATCCATGTAGCTATTAAGATTGCAGATTACATCTGTGGTTATTAAGAGTCCAAATTTTGTTGTATTCACTTTGGAGACTCAAATTTTTACAGGTTGTGGTTTGTACGGTGCAATTGGGGGGAAGAAAAGGAAAATAACTGCAGAGGTGCACACAGGAGAAAAATACTCTGCGTGTACATTGGCTTTGCTTTGACAAACATGAGCAGTGTAAGTGTCGGAATACACATCCTCCAGCAGTCATGTCAGTTGTTTCTGAGTACCCTTTCTCTGGCAAAAAACCTGGAAACTACTTAGAGTAATAGGGTCACAGCAAAATGTTCCTCTTCAGATGGAGATGCCTGTGACCCCGAGGATTCACATGGAGCTGGTCTAACCTGTAGCACCTAAATCAAAATATTCTGTGATTTCAATTTGGTGCTGTAAAATCAGAAGAGTGACAAACTGGTTGTTGTCACTGCACAAGCAAAGACTGCATTTTGAAGCAGTGGTGCAGTGCATGAGTGGTGTGAGTCCATGCATGCCTTCAGCAGTGCCAGTTTTATACCTGGCATCCCTATGGATGTGTATTTGTACGTGTGTCCCTATAAAACCTGATTGTGTAAAGTTCCCTCATTTACCAGTAACTCTCCAAATCCATGCTGCATTTCTGCCCTTACACTTTGAGGCTTCACAGAGGCATGAGAAGAATGAACTGGCTGTTCACACACCAAGTTGGAATAATTCTGGCTGAATTTTGATGAGGTTTGTGTGCTTTGATTGACTGCTCAGATACCTTAAAAATCCCTAGGGAGAACAAAGAACTCTAAAATGGTATTTGCTAAAGGACAGAATCATCAAATGGTTTGGGTTGCAAGGGATATTAAGATTATGTAGTTCCAAACCCCCTGCCATGGACAGGGATACCTTCCACTAGCTCAGGTTGCTCGGGGCCCATCCAACCAGAAAACTTCCAGGGATGGGGCATAATCAAACAGTTCATCTTCTAGAGAAAGGACCTAGGAAAGACATCCAGCCTGGTGTCAGGTGCTGCAGGACAGCTGTGCTCAGTGTGCTGCTTCAGGACATCTCCCACAGCAGCTGTCCCCTACATGCAATGACTTACCCAGTCCTTCCCCATAGGGTGGTGTCCCCGTGTCACCCACACAGCTCCTATCTTGTGCTCTTTGCAACAGAACAATCTCCCTTCTTCCAGCTGCATGTGGCTCACAGGAGCATGGAGGCAAGGCTGTGATGTGGATGTGCTGCCAGCCCAAAGCCTGTGCCTCCCATACAGAAGTCCCTGAGGTCCTATATCCCTTGTCCTCCCAGAGAACAAAGAGGACAGCACTTTTCTTCATGTTCAGACAATGCCCTGACTCTAATAGGCATCAGCATTACTCATTTCCATTTTTGTTTCTGCAGGGAGGGGTCAGTGTAGGGTTAATAAAGGTCTGTAAAGGTCAAACTATGCCCCACTGATGCTGCTGCTTCATTTTCCCCTGCCTGCCCTCTCTGCCTGCAGCTACCACTCTCACCATGGCTAAATCACTTACTCTGTAAGGCTTTTGTCCCACAGTATAGTCCTGGCTCTGCAATTTTTCTGTCTTATGGAGCACAGCTGATTTTATGGCCCCAGAAGCGTCTGTTTACTCTAATCATCCTTGCACAGATGAACTGACTCTAGTAATTTTGCTCTGTTTTTCTAGCAAAGTGACTTACAGCCCTGGGGTGCTTTGCTTGGGACAGGAGGGACAGAAATTTCCATTTTGCACCAAGTCTGCACCAGCACACTGTCTTCCTATTCTGTCATCTCTATATTTTCCATCTGTGCTTCAGGAATACCTCAGGTCCAGCCTGGAGCACAGCACTGGGGGTTTACGTGCAGAGCAAGTGTGAGGAAGTGTCTTGTCCTGCTTTGCTTCCTGCATGCAGTGTGGGAAAGCAAGCAGAGCCAGATGAGCAGGCTGTGTGCAAGAACTGGGCTCTCTGGGGGCTTGGCTGCCCATCAGGAATGAGGCTGGAGTGAGTTAGCAGGGCCAGCCCTGGATCCACATTTGGGTGTTCCTGTCTCTGTCACAAACACAGTTAAATGGGAATTTAGGTCCAAGGGGAGGCACAGGATTCAGCCAGCAGGCAAACCAAGAGGGCCAGGGGATGTTGTGATGTTGGTATTCATGGGAGAGGCTTCCAACTTCTCTTTTGGAAGCTCTTAAAGTAAGAATTGCTCCTCATGGCTCAATCTCCCCAGTATGAAATAGGGAGTTTGAATATGATTCTCCTGGTCTTCAGTATTGGGGAGCCTCTTGAAAACACAGCAGGAAAAACACAGCCAGACTTTCTGACTGCTTTCACTCTGCAGAGGAATTGCCAGAAGTGGCACAGGTGTCAAGGTGTTTTTACCCTGGTGCCTTCCACAATAGCCAGGGTTATTTACACCAGAGCAAGATGCTCTTAGGCCAGTTATTTATTATCTGGAAAGTGCAGTGAATGAAAAAGTTGTGAGTTCAGACTGAACCCCACTAAGAATTAAGGCTGAAAATTCTGAGTTGTGAAGAATTGCTAGAAAAGTCTGAATGTGTCTTTTTTTTTTTTTTTAATTGGAGGCAACTTGAGGCATAGTGAATTAAAAGCCAGCTTGTTCAATTAAAAATAAATAAATGAAACATTGCATTTCATTTTAGCTTAGGCAAAATACTTCCATCTGCTCAAAAGGAAATACTTTGTTGTAGGAATAACATTATTATATATTAGGTCGATGCAAGGTAATTCCTCCTTTCTTCCCCACTCCATTCTTTAGTTCAGATACTGAATTAAGCAATCAATTATTCAGGCAGATATGCAGATGGTAATTGTTTTAACATATATCTCTGCACAGGCAATCAAGAGACCTGGATTTTATTTCCAGCTCTATCTTGACATGACCTTGGGCATTTCACCATTCTCCAAGTTCCTTGTTTTTAGGAGGACAGATCACATCTCACAGCAGATTTGCTGCATATTGGTAATACTAAAATAGCATGGAGGTCTTTTTAATTCCACTGTTAGCAATGAAACACTTAGCTATCACTAATGCATGCATTCCTAATTTTCCCAGTGTGAGTAAGTTGCACTGCCTTACGAAACTCCCTGTAGTTTACTTAATAGAGTAAAAGGAATTCCAGCTGCTGAAATACAGCATTCCCTTGAAACAAAACCTACTTTAATAAGCCCATCTAAATCAAAGAAGAAAAATACAAGCGGAAAAGGGTTTTTTTCCTTCATTTTGTTAAATATTTCACTTTGTAATCAGCACTCCAGATCCATACATTGTCTGTGATTTTTCTCTTGCATAAGGACTGTATTTGTTGTTGCAGTTTCTAAATGTCTGGAATGCCTCAGTCCATGCTGAATCTTACTGCATTGTGCTTTAGAAACTCCCTCTCACCTGAGAGCTCATGCCAGGAAATCTGCAATTTATGTGGGGCTTGACTGCTCTTCAAGAGAGCTTTCTCCCCCCTGCTTTCTCTGCTCTGGCAGAGGGGAAACCAGCTTCAAACCCAGGGGCATTTTGTTGAATCTGATAATCCTGGGGCTGAATCACCTTCTGCTGCTGGCACAAAGGGTCACTATTGCCACTTCTTGCCATTCTGGTGATTTAGAGTCACTGAGGGATTTGGGAGCAATACTTTTGGGGAGCATGGGAGACAGGTAGGAATCTGTAAGGATCAGAGGGATTCAAATAATGGGATAATCAAGTTAAAGGAATCTCAGGAGGTCTGCTGTTCTGTCTCATGCTCAGAGAGGTCAGCTCTGGGATCACACCATGATCCTCAGAGTTTCATTCAGCTGGGTCTTCAAAACCTGCAAGGGTGGAGACTGCAAATCCTCATTGGGCAGCTTTTCCCTGTGCTTGACTGTCTTCATGGAGAAAAGATTTCCGCTGATATCCAGCAGCCCCATGCAGAAGCACATGAGTTTTTGATGCTTTTTTCCTGGCTGATGACCTGCCAGATCTGCAGAGAATGGCAGAGGGTACAGCCTCAGGCTTTGACAGCAGATGGGGACTCTGCCTTCAGCCTCACTTGCCTTCATCTTCCAGTTTTCTTGCCAGTGAACCAGTCTGCTGGGCAGGTGATGCTTGGTCTGTGTGGATGAATGTCCTTCTGGTCTGCTGTGAGGAGGTGGCTGGGGCTGGTCAGCCATAGCCCAATGTTCCAACTCTACGGCTTGCTCAGAATTCAGGGGTTTGTATTCAGAGTTTCCCAACTGCACAGGACATTGGGTGCCTGGCAAGGGTCTCCAGAAGGCTTAAGCTGTGCAAAGTCCCATGGAGAGGAGGAAAACAGCATCCTGTCAGGTCCTGGGAGAGCGAAGGAGATTTGGCTGTAACAGAGCTGGCTTCTGCTCCTTGTCTGCTAGACACTGGGGCACTGCATTTAGCTGTTCTCTCCCTGCCCTCCCTATAGCTGGCATTTCTCTGTCTCACACCCTCTGCTTAATTAGTTTGTCAGGCACTGTCATCGTAGCAGGAGGCTGCAGAACACCCAGCAGAGCGTGGCTCTCAGTGCAGCTCCTCATTGTAGCTGGGCTCTGCTCTAACACGAGTGATAGCTTAATAAACCACAGCACTGCAGACTAGAGATCCTGGCACTGCTTGCAGCTTCTTATTAAAATAAGAAAGGAGGAGGGGGGAATTCAAGAAACTGGAAAGAGTGAAGGTTAAAGTAATTAATGGACTCACTTTTTATAGCAGACTGGGGTAAAAATGTCTAACCCCAAGGCAAACATTAGATTGCAGGTTGATATATTGATTATATATCTATCAATAGATAGATTGATTAATAACTTGAACTTGGCGTTTCCTTCTGGTTCCCATCTCAAGTATGAGTATTTCATACTCAAGTATGAAAATGCAGAATTATTTCTGGTTGGCCTCAGTGCCACTGAGTGATTTGTGGGACAATTAAAGCCATGCAAAGTCAGAAGAAATCTGAGTCCAACCAATTAAAATTAACTCTGCATCTTGGAGCAGACTGAAAAGCTTTTTTATTTCAAGAGCTCTGATGAATTTCATTCTCCTGTCAACATCATTCTGAAACCTCACCATGGTCATAGGTAATGAGAGCTTTTTTCTGCTTTGAATGTTGGCTTCCTGCAGAGGAGGCACCCTCCCTTCTCCTCAGGTGGTCTGTCAGAGGTTACCTGCTTTGGCACTGCCATCCAGGGATTCTGGGCTGCAGGGAACCTGGAAACGGAGCAATCTTAATTTTAGGACGTGCCTGTGAGTCACAGGCATGTGGGCCTGGCCCTGGCCATGTCCATGAAAGCTCCCTGTGAGGGTGGAGTGGCTGGATCCACGTCCAAGGAGTCCCTGCAGGCAGGACAAAGGCTCTGAGCCACTGCAGAGGCACAGGCGCCTTTTTCCCCTAAGCATCACCCTAAGTGACCATGTGCCACTCTCTGTCACAACTCCATCTCAACCTCTTCAGGAGTAATACTAATATAATTATTTCTTTCTCTTTTTTCCCTCTCTTAATGTATTATCTTGAAAAGGCCTGAGTCTCATCAGCCTCTTCCCATTAAGCAACTCTCTTGCAGGGCCAAGAACGTTGGGTCAGGCTCTGGTAAGGCAGGCAGCCAGCTACAGATTAAAAAGCACCTGGGGTTAAACCATTTACCTTGATTGCATGCTGCCATCCACATCTCCCTGCTCACCTTCCCTGGGGCATGCTGCCTGCCCTGCTGTGTGGGACTCCAGGGAGGATGTCCTGAGCAATGGACTATCCCTGTTACCAGAGGAGCTCTGTGAGGGAAGGATGCTCCCTGTCTTGTCTTCGCCTCATTTTGGATGTTTTTTCCCACTTTTTGCCCATGACCAAGGGGAAAGTGTCATTCAGAATCTGCAATATTGGTTTACAAGACTGGTTTAAATGCACAGAAGGTAAGAACCTGCCATATAGATGTTTAGATCCATGGTAGAGGCTGAGAAACAATGCAGCTCCAAATCATGCAATAAAACTGCCCTAAAATGGCATTTTCCTGAGTGCTACTTAAACCAGATTTTGCTGAAATGATGTGACCACAGGCAGGTGCAAGGCCTGACCCAAGCTTTCCAGCCATTGATGCAGTGACGGAGTGCTGACCTCTTCATACATTTCCCTAGGAGAACATTTGTTTTATTTGTGAGTCTTCCCCCAGTTTCTGCTACATCTGTGGCATACTCCTCCTGACCACTTCACTTTGCTTGTCAGGTGGCAGGAATGTGTGCAAGAGGGTTTGTAGTTTTTGGATGAAGTCCCTCTGGCTTCAGCAGGGTTGATGGTTGATGTTACACATCAGGGGGCCTCTTAAATTTTCAAGCCAGCTTGGGAGAAACTGAGCAAAGTCTGAGAATTTACTCTTCTGCCCATGGGGATTTACTTTCATACAGTTTCTTTGGGGGAGGTGGGAGGAGGAAGTGGAAGGTTTGTGGCCAAGCAGCTGGAGGCCCAGCAGGATGCTCCTGCTATCTGGATTGCACATGTAACTTCCATGGGATCCCACCATGGTGGAATTTCTCTTCTGTAGCTTTACTCCTGGTTCACTGAAGAGAACCACTGAACTGCCTGACAACACGAGAAAATGGGGCTTTTGCATGTTAAACCAAGTGCTGTGAATGTAAATATGTCAGCACTCTGGGTCAAGCTCTTGTGTATGTTGAACAAGTTTTTTGCTTAATTGGTAGTGTTAGAACAGCTCTTAGCAGTGGTTTAAATACCTCTTGCATCCAAAAGAGAGACTGAAGGGATTTGGAGTCTGGAGTTAAGAGGAAATAATGCTGGGCTTTTGCTAGACATTGCTGTGTTAGAGGTTGTCTGACATAAAAAGGAAATAGAGAGAAAGCGTTGAGTAAAAAAATTACATTTGTTTATGTATTGTTATGTATTGTATATGTATTCTTGGTTTCCTCCAGACAGCACAATGGGGACAGGTAATCCTGCATTAATAATTTGGTCTTAGGGAATATAATGTGGAGAATTTTGAAGTCAGTAGAATGTCTGTAATTTTTATGCTCATGCCCAGAAACAAACCCCTGAATTTAGAGTTCCTGTGGCCAATACATAAAGTATTTTAAAAGGCATTTTCCTTTGGCTACACCTGAGAAAAATCAGCAGCCTGGTGAGAAAGTGTTTGGGCTGGAAAAAATGGATTTTCAAAGGATAGTAAAGCACTTGCCAAGGGCAAGGGTGGCTGCAGACATTGACAGGTGAGCACAGCACCTGCCCATCTTTTGCAGTTGCAGATGTCTGAGAACTGAAAATGGTTCTTTCAGGAGATTTTTTTGGTTGTTGTTTTGATATTTTTTTGGTTTTTTTCCCATCTCTTATACAAAGTGTTTAGAGGAAAGGGATGTTGTTCCCAGGATGACAGCTGTGTACCTGTGGGAGGCTGGAGCAGGCACCAAAGCTATTCTTTGATGGGGTCCATCACTACCAAGGCATTTCACCTCATCTGTTTCCCTGCATGCCCTGGATGTGGGGCAGGTGTTCTTTGCCTCCCTGAGTGGGGCTGTATTTGGAGAACTAAATCAGGGTGTGCACAAACATGGGGCTCTGTTTTCTCTTGAGACTGTACAGAAGACAAGCTGACCTGAGTCCCTCAATTCATTGCCTTTGTCCTCACCTTCATTTCTGTTCCCTTTCTTCATCAGGAAAATGGGAGCCACTCACCCGGCGTGAGCTCTAAGGCACAGCAAAAGCAAGGCCACCGGTCCCATGCCTCAGACAGCTCCCAGTATGGATGGCTTGGTTGAGCAGAACAGCGTGCTGATGCACAGTAAGATCACTGAGGCTGGGAAAAGGAATGGCTTGATTAACACAAGGAACTTAGTGGCAGAGAGCCGAGATGGCCTGGTCTCCGTGTACCCCACCCCTCAGTACCAGAGCCACAGGGCGGGCAGCCTGTCCTCTCCCAGACGCCCGGAGAACGGCAGGAGTGACCCCGTGCAGCAGCTCCTGGACCCCAGCATGCTGCAGCAGACAGTGGAGTCTCACTACAGGCCCAACATCATCCTCTACTCCGAGAATGTGCTGCGCTCGTGGGGCGAGGGCCTGGGCTCGGAGTGCTGCGAGACCACCTTCATCGAGGAGCGCTCGCCCACCAAAGACAGCCTGGAGTACCCCGACAGCAAATTCATCGACCTCTCCGCCGACGACATCAAGATCCACACCCTCTCCTACGAGGTGGAGGAAGAGGAGGATTTCCAGGAACTAGAGGTCAGATGTCACTTGGGATACCTGGGGAAGGCTGGGAGGAGGAGGGCATGTTGGAAATTAAGTGTACACCCCCCTAGAGATGAACAGCAGGGGATCAGCTGCTTTTTGGGTCAGCTGTATCACTTTCTCCTCCAACTAGGACAATGAATGATTGCTCATCTTTATTTGTTGGGTAAGGTCCCAGATCTGTGGATACCGATGGCAAAATTCCCACTGGCCCTAATGGAGATCAGCATTTCCCTTCTGCCTCTGAAGGGGCTGGTCAGAAACAGAGGAAGACCCATGTGCTTAAATGCTGTTGGGGCTGGGAGCATCTGTCTATCTGCATGGAGCCCATCTTACTCAGCAGGCCAGCATCATCTCTTGCCTTCACCTGACTTGAGCAGAATGTTTTAAATTACTGGCTCAGACACAACACATTCCTGTCTCGGAATGAATGCAGAAACAGAAGTCTGTGGGTTTCAAGCTGCAGTGGATCCTTGTCTCTGAAATAAATGATATTTTTCTGCTGGAGCTAAACACTTTTTAGATCCAAATACAATGTTTTCTACAGGAGTCCCTTTCCTCATTGATTGCTCACTGTAAAGTAACAGGGAAGACTATGGGAACAACTTAGTTCTTTCTTAAATGATGCATTTTTAAAAAAATTTTATTTTAACCAGAGGCCCAAGTGTGGCAGGTGTAAAGTAACAGGGAAGACTATGGGAACAACTTAGTTCTTTCTTAAATTATGCATTTTAAAAAAAAAATTTATTTTAACCAGAGGCCCAAGGGTGGCAGAGATTTGTGTTTGCCAGTGTTTGTGGGAATGGAGGGTGAACATAATGCTGGTGATCTGAACACTTCCTCCACCATTGGTCAGAGACTCTTAATCTAGCAAAGACCCTCTGGCTGTCTAGAGCAAAGCTATGCCTTCAAACATGAATGTCACAGCTGAGATAGGGACACTGGTCGTGTTTCTCTGTTGCTGTGATTTTCGGTTAGGACCGAGATCCAACAAGCCCTAAAATTTCTATTTTCACCTCCTGTAATACCAGTGCCTCACCCTGTGATGAGCACAGGGGAAATCCAGCAAGAGCCTGACTTCCCTTTTATTCTCTTTTCTCTCAGTATGGGTAAGGTGGGAAGAGGGAAGTGTTTTTCGCAGTACGTGCCATTAATGCAGGATTCAATGCCTCCACAGGGAGACGGAAAGCTTCTCTCTGAAGCATGTGAGAGTATTAGCTCAAATCACACCCTTCCACAGAATTTCAGAATTGACCGTGGGAAGTATAATTTCCTTAATCAAAACAAAATTCCTGGTTGCTGTCTTTTTGCCCCAGTTTCCTCTCATGCAGTAGTGACACAAGTGACTGCAGCACACATGGTGTTATTGACACATCTGGCCTGACATTCAGGCAGCAAAAAAAAATAAAAAAATCTCCCTCTCATCAATTCAAGTCAAGAAGACATTCTTGAGTCAACTTTTGGAGAATGAGATAAAAAAAGGCTGGGAAAATGAGCAGCATAAGGAAAAAACCTCTTCAGAGTGGTACTGGAGGAACTTGATCAGCTTTTCACAGAGAACATTTGTGTCTTAGAAACCAGCTGTAGAACTTCATCCTCCCCTGATCTTAAGGGGAGAAATGAGACAGTAAATTTTGGTAACATGCTCTGACAGTGTGTGCATCCTTTTCCTTGGCTCCTTCTTCTTTCTGACCTGTTTCTCTGGAAACAGACCTGCTGAGATGAAAGGTGGCAGTTCTTGAATGAGTATAGAGCATCTGGAATCGCAGATTCCCTGTCTCATTTGAGTCTTTGGGGTGACGCTGTGCTCACAAACACAGGTGTGTGCACAACCATCTTGACCTCTGTGAACAAAGTGCTCAGAGTAAGATGTTCACAAAGTACACGACACTCCATGGATTGTCCTCTCCATCAAAATTTCTCCTCCACTAGGAAGAGGGGAGGAGAAAGCATGGTTTGGATAAGGACCTGGTTAGCTGGAAACATTTACTTGGCTAGAAGCCTCTGCTTTGAGAGCAGTGTCTGTCTCCATTGCTGTGCTCCCTGACCCACCCTGTGAAGCACTGAGATTTTCACACTCTTACATGAACTTTTCCCTGATCCCAAAGGATCAACCTGCTGAGCAGCTGTTTGCAGCTGTTTGCAGCAGAAGTAGCTGCTGGCAAGTATCTTCCATTCCAGGAAGGTCCAAATTCTGCAGATTCAGCTGGTCATGCAGGAGAGGAGAGATGAATTTGACAGCACCAGACCAGAAAAAAATGTGTCTGCTGTGTTGTGCTCTTCTGGTTCACAGAGGCTGGTGGACAGAGTCTGTGTCTGTGTCGCCAGATGTGTGAGGGCCTCCTGGGCTTGGCCAGAGCACAGCTTCATTAGAGACCTAAATTCATGTGTGGAGGAGACTCTAGGGATGGAAGAGCACTATTTAAGGACAAACAGCCACTGTGTAAAGTGATGAACCATGCCAGATTGTTAACTACACAAAAACAGCACCTGAATCACACAGCACAAGTGTGTCACACTAGAAAGAGGTTTTTTCCCTGCCAGTTATTGACAAGAAGCAAATGCTTTTTTACTTACTAATAGGTGGGATGGGAAAGAGTGAGTACCAGGACTGGGAGCAGAAGTGAGGAGGAACAGGGTGACACCACAAAGGTGCACATTTTGCTTTCCCACCATGAGAGTCCTAAAGGGTTTGAGTCTGCCACAGAGTGGCACAGGACATTGCTGTGTATCTTGTCACGTTCACTGTCAAGCCACAGCTCGTTGAGGCGTGGAAGCTGCAGAGTGTCAGAGCAGACCAGGGCTCATGTCTGCTTTGGCACTTCTTTCTGGGATAAAATTCTATCAACTAACCCCTATTTGGAAACATTGCAAGAGAACAGCTTTGTGCAGAAGAGGTCTTTTCTCCTGAAAACTGAGGGCTACCTCCTGATCTCCACATGTCAGTGCAAGGCAAGTGGAGTCCCAGCTTGAGCATCTCCATAAAATGCCTTCTGGAAGACACACCAGCCATAGGGTTGTGAGTCATTTCTCTTTCTCCATGTCTCCCTGGCGCTGCCTGCCTTATACCAGAATGCCTGCTTAGGGTTTTTCAAGATGGATATTTAATTTCTTAGAAATGCAAAAAAATTGATCTCCTCCCTTTGTAGTGTCCCCCCCACATCAATGCAAGACTCTCAGAGGAGGGACACAGGCAGAAAATAATTTTATTGCAGGTCAGACTGCTTCTAACATGATTGCCTTTTTGAAAAGAGTTGGGCTCTTGATAACCAGAAAGGTTGCTGTTCTCTGGCAGAAAACTCTGCAGTAGAGAAAGGTTCTGGAAAAACACAGCCATTTTGATAAATTCGGTTTTGGTTTGAAGAATTGACCAAGCCAAGCTTCAGGGTTTGCTTCTGTGTTAGCTGTCAGCCTCCTCAGGATGGGCCTGTCCAGCTCAACATGTCTTAGATGAGATGCTGGGAAGGAGACACCTTCTTGCCTTCCCAAGTCTGGGGACCCTGAAGAACGTGGGAGGTGCGACAGAGGAGCAGGAGACATCCTGATCATGGGTTGTACCCTGCAGCAACATTTCACCAACTTATTTGTAGGGAATTTTTACTAGCAGTGCTTCTCAACTCCTGGTGGAGTGTTGTTCAGTCTGCCTAAGAAAATCATAGTTTTCTGGAGGGGAAAACATCTCAGAAACAGCTCTCATTAGCATATAGAGCCCCGCTTTGCTCCAGCAATTTCCAGGCATGAAAACAGAAGGCTGCACATTCTGTCAGGGATTTAAACTTCTCTCTTCCATGCCCATCCCTGAAATCAAATGATTCCCTATTTAGGCATCTCTGTAAAATTTATAAATATCTTATGAGTTCTTTACGCCACAACTAATAGACAGACAACTTGTCAAATGTGGCGGCAGTGAAATATGAAATGAGTTACAAGATGAAATACCCTCCTGTTAAGAGTTCATGTGCCATCTTTTATCCAAAAATAGCATTTGTCATATTATACTCCTGCTAGTTTCCCTCCTAGCCACTAGGTAGATTGCTTATTTAGAGAAACCCAAGCTATTCATGGCAGCAAATTAAATTATTCATATACGTCGCATAAAAGAATACCTTGGAGCTCTCTCTTAAAACCCTCTTACTTTTTCCCAGCACCCAGCAATATCTGAAACAATCTCTAAAAGCACAATAAAATGAATGTTCTGGGAGTGAAAGAAGAAAAGAAATGCAGTGCTTTCAAGGTATAAATTTCTTTTTTTTTTTCCACTAGAAGTTGCTGGATTCTGTGGTGAAAACTCATCCTTTGGACCTGAGCATGCTATTGTAGAAATACAATTTGGATCCTATTCCATCCAATCACTCTTCTCAATGTTTCCAAGCACCTCCTGACACATTTTTTTCCACAACATGAAGAGAAGACCCTGAGGAGATTTATGCCCATCAAGCCCCGTGACATCACTCATGCTTTCTGTCAATGCTTCCAGCGTGTGGTCCTGCTCTGGGCTGTGTCCTCAGCCTCCCCTGGCTGTGGGTATCCAGAAGGCATGTTTGAACACTCCTTGGGGACTGTGTATGGTAGAGTTCCCTCTACAGAGTGCTCTGCAACCCAAAGACAGGGTCTTGCAGTCTGGTTTTACTGATGAGTTCACTGGCTGTCACAGGTCTCCCCTGAATTGGGTGTGCAGCTCTTTTCATGTTCTGCACCTGGGCAATGGAGGAAAACAGCGCCATAAATACCTTGCCCAAGCTCCTCTAAGGCTGTGTTGAGAATATGGAATTGTAATTTTCAGTGGTTTTGTCCCATGGCATATGCTCAGAAGAGCACAGGTGTGCTGTCAGAGGTGTGGTGCCCAGGCATGAGCTCCTAAGAGGAGTGGCACTCAGGCATGCAGTCACAGCACTGAGTCATCCTACCCACAGGACACACTTTATATCTCTGAGTTCCTTCAAAGGCACATTGTTAACAGATTACAAGAGTGATTACACTTTGCATTTGACTTATTTTTCTCCTTTGAAGGAGAAGCCACTCAAGTCTGGAGATACTGAGCCCTGCCAAGGGATATTAACCTCTATTAACCAGCTCCAGATGAAGGGAGCATGGCTGGGAAGTCACCTTCAGCAGTGTCCAAGTGCCCTCCTATGAATCTTGTTAACAGTAGCAATTCCCCTTCTCACACCATTTCCCTGAGTTTTCAGACTGAAGCTCTGCAGTGGTGTCTCTGGGATGCAGCCTGTGGGTGGCAGGAGCTCTGGAAGAGCTGCTTGCTGCCATTTGTAGAGGGTGGATATTTAGCACACTTCTTTGAGGACTGCTGTGTCAGCTGAGAAGCAAAAAGGGGACAATCATGAAGGGTCACAGCACTTGCCCCAGCTTGTTTTAGTGCAGGTATTTCATTGCTGTCTGCAGTGATCCCCTTTCCAGTGGCAATGTGCTGGATGCCAGTTCTTGAGGAGCTACAAGCAGGCTGGCTGAGGGTGCCCAGAAAGCATCACAAGGGAGGTGATCAAAGTCCAGGGATCAAGGAGGAAGGATAGGCCTGGGCAACTACATCCAGGGGGTTTTGCCCGTTGAGTTTTGGTGTTGCCAAGTTACATGTGAAAAGTTTTCCAAGCAAGGAGAGACCTCTGTGAGCCCATTCTGCAAGGCTGCCTGCCTGACTGACAGGGCAATTTTTAGACTGGGAGTTGGGGAAACAAGAGGAGCTGCAGCAGGTCAGTGTTAGGGGATTATGGATCCTTTAAATGCCTTTAAAACTGAAAGGCAATCTCAAAGTTGTATAAAGAAATAAATAGAAGAAAGTTGTATAAAGGAATAAATAAATAGACAGGCAAATTTAAATAAATAGCAGGCTTTAGAGACATCACCTCTTAAGAAGTTATCAGCAAGATAATTGTTATAATAAATAATAAATCAAGATAATAAATAATCATCCCCCTGCTGCTCAGGGATGAGTGAGTGTGTGGAGGCAGAGCACTGATAAAATACAGCCTTTGGCAGAAGAGTCTCCATCCAGCTGCTGCCTTCAGCACCTGCTGCATGGAGGTGAGCTCAAAAGACTTGCAGGAGAGCAGAAGGATGCAGAGTGCTGGACAGAACAGGTCATCATGTTTAACTACATTACGGGACCAGGCATTGTGTGGAGGGAAACAGAGCACATATTAACTTGGAGCAGCATTGTGTTGGTCTTTGTCAAACCAGACCACTGGACCATCTGGATTTGAAGGCAAATCCCACGGGGCCACATAAGGAATTAGTTTTGTATGCAGTGTGTGCATGCTGCTGAATTGGTTGCTTTGAAGGAAAAAAGGAAAAGGGCTGCTTCCTGAATATCCATCAGAGGTTGCTGGCAGCTGTAGTTCAGAGCAGACCCTGTTGTCTGACATCTCCAGTGTGCTTGGCAGGCTCTCTGCAGAGCAATTGTAATGTCTCAGTTGAGGTAAAGCTCATAGCTTTTAGGGGTAGCCAGCCTTGATTTAAGAAAAGGCTTTTTTTTTAAATAGAAAATCCATTACAACTGCAGAAAAGGGTTCATCACCATCTCTGTTAAAAATCTGCACCTTGTGTCTGCTCTTCCTCTATTCTTCTTTCAGTCACTTCAGCTTTTCTACAGAATGAAAGAGCTGCCTCTGATCAGAAATTATCTGTTCAGGCACTTATGGGCTGTGATGAAACTGTGTCTTAAATGCATCTTACAAATGGAGTTGGCTTCCCTTCTTTATTCCTTCCTGGGTAGATGTTTTTTGTGGCATTCTGCCTTCCAATGCCTGATTTCTCCAACAAACTTGGGAAATGGTGCCCGGGAAGGGAAGGGAAGGGAAGGGAAGGGGAAGGGAAGGGAAGGGAAGGGAAGGGAAGGGAACTCTAACTAATGAATATAATTCTGACTTCTCAACAAGAATAATATCCAGCTTCTTCAGTGTCAGGGTGCAGTTCTTGCAGGTCCAGGAATAAGTGAAGACAGAGAGCTAGGTAGCCAAATTATCAATGATCCCAATGTCAGGAGGGGTTCTGAATGGAGAAGATTTCTTAGTAAGCTCAGGATGAGGTGTCCTGTTGTGAGAGAGAATGTTGGGAAGGAAGGTTTGCTTGGGGAAAGGAGTGTTTAACTGGAAGAGTTGAGGTACCTTTTGCTGTTGGATTTCTTTCTGGGATTTCTGACTTTTTTTCACCCTTCTGGTTCACAGTTGGTCTGCATGGGCAGGACTTTATGATTAGAATTGTTCTCTCACACTTGGTAACTCCTAGGTGGGTCAATTTGGCCTTTGGGAAGCAGCATAACTGATAATTTTGTGATTCAGCACATGGCCAAAGTTACCTGAGAAATCTTTTCCCCATTTCATCTTCACGTGAAAGAAAAGGCAATTTGAAATATCAGAAAGGTGATCTCCACAGATACTATACCAGCACACAAAAACCTGAAAATCAAATACTTGAAAAATCAAAAGCATTTTTTGGTTTTGTATCTCACCTGTTCAGGTGAGTGCACAGTTTCAAGGGGTGGTTTCAGCAATACTGTGGATTTTCTCCCTCTCCTTCTCCTCCTTTATTTTTGAAAGGAAATATTCATCTGACTACAGAGCCCCTTCCTTTAGTGGGCTTCCTTTTCAGCTCCCTGTAGCGATATCTTTACATTTGTCTTTTCTTGCTTTCAAGCTCATGCAACAGTGATGGAGTCTGCGACGCAGTGGGTGAGGAAGAGTAGAGCTGCTGGCCACTGCTGTGGTGGAGGGGGAGAAGTGGGCAAATGATCCGGGGATTGGCTGATGGCAGAGGAAAAGCAATAATGTCATTAACCAGCACATCTGTGTTTCTCTTTTGCCGCTCCAGAGCGATTACTCAAGTGACACCGAGAGTGAAGACAACTTCCTGATGATGCCACCAAGGGATCATCTTGGCCTCACTGTGTTCTCCATGCTCTGCTGCTTCTGGCCACTGGGAATTGCTGCCTTTTACCTGTCCCATGAGGTAATGTTAAAACCTCTCCTGCCAGGCATTCTCGAGGGCAGTGGGAGGTGGTTCAAGGGGAAGGCATCTTCCCCACCTGGATGTGCCTCTGTGGTAGTGGTGGCTGCCTTTTGAGATACTTCACTGAGGGAGGTGTCTACAAATTATTTTAGCTTTTAGTTGGCAAATGTCAGGTTATATGTCCAGCTAAGAATCCTCTGTGGACATGGCTTTTTAATAGAAAACACCCTTGATAGCAAAAATGCTTGGCTTTCCCATTGGGAAAACAGTTCTACTTGTCCCAAGCTGATAATCTAGAATTTCCTTCCAGGAGTATAAAAATAATTTCTGTTCTGCAGATGTGAATTTGCTTTCCAGAAACCATTTCCTTTCCCACGGAAAAGGAAAAATTGCTCAGTCAGTTCTCCCTTTCAAATTTTAATATGCAAATATCTTTTTTAGCAAAGAAGTGACTGTGTTTTGGTTTGTTTTCTTCACGAGGCAGTCCTAACATTGCTTAACTCGCAATCACCTCGTGCCCATCATTTGTTTCGACAAGTATGTCTTCATAAGTGTCTGCAGTGTAATTACTGAGTTTCCCAGCATGGCAGATAATGTGAGGTGACAGAGAAGGCATCACACTGGCAGCCTCATCAGCGACTGCGAGGAAACATTTGATTATATTTCTCTCTAGTGCCTATTGCAAACTACAGTCGCTGCTCCACAGCACCCTTCACATTCACCCTCTCAGCTGTCTTTCTAATCTGCCTGCACTAAACATCTACCAGCCCTGCTGATTTGTCAGACTAGAGCAGGCTCTTCAGATCTGAAGAATCCTGCTCTTCAAGATCAAAAAACAAAAACTCAAAAAAGAGACAGAGAGCTACTTTTTGTTGTTGTTGTTGTTTTTTGTTTTTACTTCAAATGAACAGTCTGTCTTTGCTCCGGGAAGCCTCTGTGACAATTAGTAGTTGTCCTGTGGAAAATAACAAGATTTGATTGTTCGGGTTTTGATTGTTTGTGAGACAGTTTTATCTGAGCAAAGAAAGCACAGCATGGTCCAATAAATACAAAACCCCCAATGTAATTAATACTAAAAAGCAATATGGCTGAGAAGCTAAAGGTGCTGAGAACCAGTGTGCAAAGGCCAGTGCATCCAGCTGTGATTGCATCCCAGGGGCCAGCATGAGTGTGTAGTAACCTCTGTCTTCCATGGGAGAGTACAGAAGGTGGAAAAAGCATGAATACAGGGAAAAACGTTGGTACTGTGCTGAAGGATTTTGGCATTTGAAAACAAAAACTTGGGTGTTTTTTGGTTTAGTATATTGATGAAGAACAGATGAATGTGGATGCCTAAACTCAATTTTCAAATCTCTTGTAGAAAGATGGTCCAGCTTGTTCCCGTCCATCAGAGACACATCTCTCTGTCCTCTCCCCGAGCTCCCAGGGAGCTCCTTTCTCTCCCTGCCTTCCCATTCAGCAGGTCCATCACACCCCTGAGAAAGCATGTGGAAAAAGTGATTCTTCTGCAAAACCCCACATCCAACAAACTGGCATTTTCTGGGGGAAAAATGAAACCAACATTAAGCCCAAACCCCCCATGGCTGAGAACTTGCTGAGATAGTTGGTACAAACCACTAAAACCCTGCACCTTGCTAAGCTAATATTGACAGTGATATCAACTCATACTTGGACACATGAACCACCTATGTGATTTCTGTTTATATAGGTCATTGAACTTAAACTCCTTCATAACATTTGAGATCACTTGTTAATTCAAAAGAATAGTCCAGCTTTCCCCTTTATCAAAAGCTAGAGGTATAGCTAAAGATCAACTCTTGCTACTCATGATCAAACCTCTTTTTCTGCAGTTGCTTGAGCTCTTGAAAATTTTGTGTTTTCCAAAGTTTCCTGAGCAGTTGTACCAAAAAGGCCATCTGGGAATAAATCATAACACGTAGGAAATCCAGAGATGGGGGATGGGTTCTTTGATGCAGTATACAGCACTGGCAGTGAATTTTGTTTTAAAAATCTGGTCTGCTCTAGGTGTGGGACGCATTTGAAGATGAAGCCTTTGTTTGCAGCAGATGTATCTGCAGTACAGCTCATTCCACAGGCATAGGTGCTCTGTTTGTTCCTGCATCACCTGCCAGCACGCTTATGACGCATACGCCTGTGTCATGCTGCAAAACAATTACACAAGGCTGGATGCTGTAAGGCAGCAGAGGTGCTCCTTACCAACAGAATGATTGAATTTTGGGGGGTTTGTGCTCCATGAAAGCCAAGTTTCTCCTGCAGGTGATGTTTCTGCTCTGTGTGGGATCTGCTGTCTCCGCCAAGGCTCTTGCCAATGTGCTGCTGACCTGGGGCTTCTTGCAGAGCCTCTGCATTGAGGGGTGCAGCCGTGCAGGGTCTGCCTCTGTGGTGGCAGTGAAGATGTGCATCCACAGGTGAGCCAGCAGGGAGGAGCAGTGAATTCAGAAATGCAATTTATGAAAGCTCAGCATGTTTTTTTTTTTTTCCCATTGGGATATCCAGTTTTCCAGGCAGGATGTCGCCTGGTGATCTTATCCCAAGCAAAGCTGAGACTTGCTGCTTTTCATCTTCCCTCAGAAAAACACAGAGCTTTGAGGCCATCACTGTGCTGTCCACTTGTTCAGTTATTTTCTTCTGGTTTTATTTGTGTTTTCCTTCCCACAAGAGTCTTGCCACCACTTCCTCTAGCTGCCCAGTCCTGTGCTCCTCTCAGCTCCACTCTCAGGATGGGGCCCTGTGTCCTGTCTTCTCTCACATTTGCTTCTCCAGAATGAGTCATGTGAGTTTTTAGGCTTGCCATTTTTTGGATTGTCTCATTAGTCAACAGTTGAAGAGCTCAATCAAAGGACTTTTTTGTGCATTTTGTAAGGAAACTTTTGGAAAGAGGAAAATAAATTATGTCTTTCACCAAAAACTCTTCCCCAACAAGCAGTGTGTGATCAAAAACCCACCTCATTATGTTTATTTTTTCATAAATCTCCACCCTCTGGAGTCTTGCAGGTTCCTCAGTTTTTATTTCCAAAGATATTTTTAGCATTGTAGATTGTAGGCAAGTGTGAAGCCTCATAAATCAAAGAAAGAACTTTAAAAATATATCTTTTTTGTCTTGTCAAGTTTACCGTTGAACTTGTCAGATGATTTCTCAGGGGCTGTCAGGCTCTCTGCTTGGGCTGGGGGGTGGTGATAACAATCTTGAAAGGTCTTTTTGCATGAATCCTCTTTTTCTCCCTGCTTTTATTTTTAGGAAAGAGAGCAATACCATGTCACACGTTTCCCTCCCTACTGTAAACAGAAATTCATTATGAGAGGGCTGAGCCTTTGATGCTATGAATGAGCTTCACTTTGTGCCTGCTCCCTTATAGGCAGAAACAAGAGTGTGCACCCAACTCCCTTGAGCCTTCCTAGGACCTGTGCCACTCACCTGGACACACACCTGGAAGAAATCCCTCTGCACACTTCTCCACATGCTTAGGTTCTCAAATAGCCTCCACACCCTCCCTCCTCCCCAGCAGCAGGTGAGACCTGCCAGGCAGCAGACTGCACTGGGAGCACGAGGGAGCAATCACTTCCCTTCTGCTGCTCTGGCTCCCTGCTGTAATTACCTCCCTCGCAGGGGGATGCGGGGATGCAAAGCTTTGTAATTATTTGCTCGCATTGTCTCACTGGGTTAAAGGATTTTCTACAGTTTTCACAGGGAAACAAGGCCTACGTGAGCAGAAAAAAAAGAGTAGCTTGTCTTTCTTCCTGATAACTTCTGAAACATTTGGTTGCTTTTCATCCAGTTTTCAGAGACAGGGGCTTTAGGAAAATATCTGTATTCTGACATATTTCAGTAGTCGCTGGGGAGAAGGAAAGAAGGTTCATGTTCCCACTGCAAGGTAGAAAATAATACGAATTCTAGCTTTTTTCAGAGTTTCAGTGCTCAGCATACATGTGTGGATTTCACTGTCCTTGCTTTTCTGGCATAAGGTTTTGACATCCAACTTCAAAAGAAGAGGAGAGAGAAATACCAGCCAGGTGTTATCTGCTGTTTGTTCCTTAGAAATTTGGCTCATAGGCCCCATATCAACAGGGAGAACAATGAGACAGAACAGCAGTATGATGTGCCACACTCCACCACACTGGCTGGTGATGCCCTGCTCTTATCCATCCACCCTGCTTTTTTTCTTATCTGTCCCACTTTACTCCATAAAAAAATGAATATGGTCTATTATAAAGAGCTTGACACACAGCCAGGAGCGTGTGTTTGTACAGGGGATGCAGCAACCTCTTATATCAAAGAAGAAAAGGCAAAGGAAGAACAAGAAATGTGGTATTTTTCTTTACTTGGCAGTGACATGCCAAGATCTATACTTGCAGGATATGCTGGTCGGCACTGCTGAAGCAATGCTAGCACAGCAGACAGGAGGCTTTTGCATTTTCAAGAGATTTTTCCACACTGCATTATTTCTTGGTCCAAGTAATGCTTGAACAAAAGAGCTGTCTAAAGATGATGAGCTTTAATAAAAATAAAAGGCCTTTGTTTTGCTGTCTTGGACCAGATACCAAGTCACACCATTCTTTTGCTTAAGCAGGGCTGCTGCTTTGAGTCACAGAGATTGGGTAAAGGGCACTGGGTGTACTCTGGGGCTGCCCAGCCCAGTCTCTGCTGACTGTCACACAAAGGTTTGAGCTCTCTGTGCTGCTCGCTCAGAAAGCAAATCCCTGAGTTCTTTGTCCAGCTCTCTGCATGTGAGTACAGGCACACCCAGGTGCCCTTTTACCCTTCTGAACTGTTGTAATTTTTCTGCTGCAAAAGGTGATCTGTAAAACAATTAAACCCAGTTGTGCTAGGAATGAGTGAAAATAGTTTAAAAAGAGTTCCTCCTCACAAGGAACTGCCAGGGTCTTTTGTAGAAGTTGTCCTAGAGGAGCTCAGTGCTGCTGTCTTGCTGAGATGGCACAGTGCTGGCACTGTGGCTACTGTACTCACATGAGAGCCCTGGTCCTGGGAGGCCACCAGGACATGGACTTCTTGCAGGAGGTCACAGCTGGCTGCTGGCCCACTCTCCTCCCCTTACTCCCATCAGGCAGGTGGTAGATTTGCCAGGCAGAAGGGAATAAAATAGCAAGGCTTCTCTTCCCAGCCACGACACAGAGAGAAGCTGCCTGCTGAAGGAGCCAGGTACACGTCACCATCAGAGAGTGCTGGCTTTCCTGTGCTTGGAAGAGCAGCTCAGAAATAGATGACCCTGGCCCCTGGTTAGGGACATTTGGGTGACATCCTCGGCCTCGCAAAAAGCTTGTGGTGTGGTTTAAGACATTCAAGAAGTTTGCGACTTCTGGTCCTTTGGGAGAAGAGAGGAAAGCTTCATCCTGGGTTGGGTAGAAGAGGATCTCCTCCCCTCTTCCTCCAGGCAGTTCTGCAGACAAAGATAGCTGCTCTGAAGTGGGGATGATGAATTCCCAGCATCTCCAGTTCTCATCTGTCCAAGTGGGAGCTGGCTGCCAGCCAGTGCTTTGCGTGTGCATGGACGTTGCTCCTGCCAACTTTTCCCTTTGGGTAGATGTCTCCAGAGAAGTGTTTGTCTGCACAAGGAAATGGCCATTTAGAGTGTGTTGTGTACCAGCAGAGACTGTGCATCCTGGGTGAGGTCATGGGCCAGGGAGCTTTATAAGTGTCTTGTATAATTTCCTCTTCATTCCTCTTTGTCCTTTTGATCTTGTAGTTTTATTTCCAAGTCACGAAGTACAGCTACAAAAAGGAATTAAATTAATGAATGACCTGATTGCTTTAGCCCTTAAGCTAATTTTAAATAATTGAAAAAGTAGCTGGCAAATAACATTCCCTGGAGAGTTTAATTCATTACGCAGGTGTTTAATTACAAGGAAGTTTTGAGATAGGAGAGAGACCAACTTGAAGCATTTGAGGAGATGAGGGATCTTTTTTTTTTATTTTCAAGAGCATCCTGCACAATAGCAAGTATTGTACATGAATTTTTCTCTGCCAGTTATTTATGCCTCACGCATTTTGCTAAGCCAGATACAGCCCCAGAGGCTTGTCAGTATAGTCATACTGCAAGGGTATAAAATATCTTGATTGCCAGGAGGGCACCCTCTTCATCCTGCTGTTACTTTTTGTTGCTTTGCAATTGACTTGTTATGTCACAGTTTTATGAGAATGTGAGGATTGTTTCAGTCCACAGCTGCCACTAAGCTGGAAGTGCCTGTAGTATTCACAAATTCGCTCAGAGGCCTCTCTGGTGGAATCATCTGAAGAGTAGGGCAATAAATATTCCACACGAGTTGATCAGGGATTGTCTCCCTGACTTTTAGGCAATTCTGACTAAGTTTAAGGAACTTTTTAGTCTTAGGCAGTGGAGTTTTAGTGTTTTGCTTTTTTTCCCCCTTAAATTTAGAGAGCAGGGATGCTGTTAGTGGGATTATGGAAATGGATTTGGGGCTTTTGTTACTAATCCTCACTTATCTCAGCTAAATACTTCCAATTTTTTTCCATCTGCAAAGGTAGATTTTCCAGGAAGAATTATATTTCAGGAGAGGAAACAGAAGGAGTGTGTTCACAGCCTGAGGGCAGAAACAGGGCACATTATTTTGCACCTCCTAATGTCTGCCCTGCTCAAAGAGGCATGAGAAAAAAAAGAAGAAACCTTTCTGCAGGTGTGGTAATGGAACACGGTCCCTTCCTTCTGGCCATCCCAATGTCTGTTTCCATTGTCAAGGAAAGCCAAAAGGTTTTGGATGCTTTGTGATGTGCTGAAGGTCTTCACATGCGAGGAGGTGAATGATCCGCTTTGAAGTCTGCTGTGGCAAGGAGAACTGCATGTTCATCTGGAGCAGTTCTTTGGGTGTTGTTTTTTTTACAATAGACCTTTCTTTCATCTCATGCCATGGCAGCACCCTTTAAAAAACAAGACCAGTGAAAAGAGGCCCCTCTCACTTGAAGTTCAATGTATGCAGCAGTAAATGGATGAGGGTGTTTTCGAGGCTTAAGGTTAATATTTTATCGGTCTGCAACATACACGGAGTTTTTAATATTCTTATCAAAGATTAACATCATGTACCAGAGACTCAGGGCTATATTCTAATCTTGAATATACAGCTTGCTATCTCTCAGCATCTCTTTTGGTGAGGGCTTCTGAATTACTGCTTTGTTTGAATGCACAGCAAAGGAAATTGATCACTCCTGATTTCAATCTACACATCTCTTTCAAACAGGCTGCAGAGTATCTCTCCGAAGATTTGAATCTAGTGAGCTAGGCACCCAAAGATGCCTCCCAGACAATGGTAATTCTTCATTGAATTGACTGATTTCCCAGCAGTAGGAAAGAGATCAAGTTTTTAATATATTTATTCTGGCACAAACTACAAGAACCAGCTAAAAAGAAATGGACTAGGATCTACCTGCATCTGTGCAGTTTCCATCTAAAATATTCAGATATACCTATCAAGATATTTTTGTCACATTGGCAATAAAATTGTTACTCTTGGTAATAAAACCAGTCTGCAATTTCATCTGCTTGGGGTGAAAAAAATGTCAGCTTCTCTATGTTGGGAAAACCTTCCCCCATGCCAATTTGGTATTAAATACACTCATTATGGGTTGTGATGAACAGGAAGTTATCAATGACATTTCCACAAGTTGCATTATTGACGTTTCTTGCATTAGTTTTAAGTAGCCTGGAAGAGACAGGGGTGCTCCTGCCAGTCCACACATGTTTGCAGGAGGACTCAGCTTCCTCCAAGAGGATGGGCATGACCAGGGGCAAGAGAAGAGGTCTTACAGCATCCTCTGGGAAAGATGGGCCTGGCAGCTCTGCTTGGCCCCATTCTTCATCCTGATATCATCATGAAATCCCCGAGAAAGGGTGCAATTCTAACCAGACATTACCTGGAATTCCCATTCCCAGTGGTGGCCAGTGGATGTTTCTGTCTGTCCCAGAATTATGAGGTGGATCACCATGAGGGATCTTTACTTACAACTACTGTCTCTACCAGGAGAGGTAGAAATGTAATGGTGGGAGCAAGAAAGGCAATTTTTCTTCCCAGTTCTGTTCAGAGAGCCTTGTCTGGCTTACATTTGGACTTTTTGTGGCTCCTTCATTTGATAGGGAATCTGTAGAAGGAATTGTGGAGAATTAATTTCCCACAGATCCAAACCAAGTAGCTTCTCCCAGCATCTCCCTTTGCTCTGACAAGGACATCCTGCAAAAGCTGGCAGTGGTCCTTGGGCTGATAATGGCAGAGAGCACATTCCAAATCCTCACAGGTATGATAACCCAGGAAGTGGGATTTGCTCCAGAGACACGTGGGACTTTGTACTCATTTAAATAGTAACTGTCCCAGCCTGAGATACCTGAATTTAATTCAAGACACCACACTCAGTCATTGTTCCAAAAGTGTCCTCATTCCTTGACCTTGTTGCACAGATGGCATTGTTCTGAGCAGGTTTCTACAGGCTGTAACTAATTAAGCAATTAATTAGGAGCCCTGGTTTACACAGAAGCCGTTGTAAAGCAAGAACTTCTGTGACCTCATGGGATCTTGTCAAAGTGCTGGTCCCAAGACTGTCCAAATTATCTGTGCTAAAGATTCAGCGTGTTCACCCAGTCTCAGTTTGCCTGACCTGAGCATCACCTGGGTCTTTCCTGATGTGTCCTCAGGACATCACACGTATTTGAAAGATTCACTTTGTTAACGTGGTGCAGACCACGTTGTCCTGTGACATACAGTGGCTCTCTCTAGTGTGCTCTCTAGTTGAGAGCACAAATTTCTTGTTTCCCAGCACATTCAGTACCCCCCACAGTCAAAATCCATATTTAAATCCCAAGGGCATTGTCTCTTATTATTACCATATCTGACTTTGTTCTGTTGAAACTTGAGCAATTTTTCCTCAATCAACCTTGTTCCAAAGCTTCAGATATTGTGATTCTAATTGTGTCAAGTAAGGTCATTCTTCCTAGCAAGTTGCAACCTGAGGATCAATGGTAAAATATAGAAATACCACCATTTGTAAACTCTGGCAAAGTTACTTTCTGTTTATTCTTTTCACCACATGCATAGCAGAATCATGGAGTCTGTTTTAGGAGAAAAGAGAGAAGAAAAATCAGAAGTGGAAAAAGGAGGGACTTGCAGGGATGGGGCTTTAACCTTGTCCATGTAACCCTCCCAAATCATAGGGAGTCCTTTGGTCAGCTCAAGGCCCCTTTGGTGAATCCTGTAAAACTGTGTCACTGCGAGTTACGATGTCTCAAGGAAAATCCTGACTTTAAAACAAGCCAGAGACACCAGTGCTCTGAAAGGGAATCTCACCAGGGCATTTCAGCCAACCCAGATGGAAAGGATGCTCAGTTAAGCAACAAGAACAAGAGCTACTGCTAAAGGCTGAAGTTAAGTATTTTAGTTGGTGTTTGGATGTAGCCTTGGTCGTGCTATTGATGATTTGTTTTTGATGATGGAAGTTTTATAAGTGGTTCAAGGACCACATTGTTCTGCTTTGCATATGCAGGAGAAAGTCTCTCACTTTTCTTTGGTGAATTGATTTAAGAGAGAGGGGACATGTATTTATTGAAAAGCAAATTAAAGGGTTTTTTTTGTTAATGATAAATGGCTGAGGTTAATTTAATTTACTACTAATTCCAAAGAGAGCAAAGAGAACCATGATGTCATGTCTTTTTACCTCCATTCAAATGTTTCATTACCTCTTTTTCTGACTGAAATGACTCATGAAATCATAGACATTGCACATGGCAAGGACTTCTAAGTTCATCTTGTACATTTGTCTGTCACCACTATTTTCTTATTCAGAATGGTAAACAGGGAAACTTCATTAGAGACAAACACATTGTTCTCTTAAAGAGTGGGGAATACTAAAACGTTCTTTACTCATTTTTGTACTTCACCTGGGTGTGAAAGCAGAGCCCATGAAGTCGATGTGAATTAATTCAATGCCACATAGCACCAAGTAAGTGTTACATCACTTCTCACAAACGCTTTGTCACGTGTTGTTTTGCTGATTTCCTTTTACATCTAGTGGGCTACTTTTCAGAGCTAATGGCTTTCATGAGTCACTGTGAACAATGAAGTCCCAGAGCATCCCTGATGGGTGACATCTGTGACTGGGGACATCAGGTTGGAGGGTAAAAAATACAGCTGCTGGAAATAAAGGTGATCTGCTGGAAATTCAGAGCATGAAAGGCAGGCCTTAGAACAAAAGCTGGTGGAAGAGAAAGGGTCTGATATCATATGCCTTTACAGAACCTGGCGTCCTCTGACCCTGACACTGCTAAGAAAAGGGTGAGGGACACACACCAGTGACTTCTCAGGAGCTGCAGTCACACACAAGCCAGGCTGCCTCTCTGCCTCTCCTTGCACATTCATTACTGCTGTTGTGACGTCTCTGCTGCCGCTGCTGTCTGCAAACCCTGTGTGCTCTGTCAGAGCTGGCAGTGTAGCTTTGCATGAGCAAACACCATCACCTACGCTGCTGGACAGCTGCTTTTTCAACTTGTTTTATGTCACCTGTGTTCTCTAACACGGTGAGAACCCACAGGAAATCGTTATCCTCAGGGCAGCACGTGGAAACCCAATCCATCTCCCGCGACATCTGCCTGCTCCGCTCCCAGGAACGCTTCCACTGTGGCCTCAGCAGCTTGTGGGCATGGGCTCATCCTTCCCTCTGGAGCAGAAGGGACTGGGACAGCTGCTCCCCCTCCACATGGATCCCCTGACTTCCCTGATTAGCTGTCTGTGGCAGGGATCTCTGGGAGCGCTGGCTGCCTCTGAGCCCCAGCAAGGAAGGGTCATTAGCCTGCAGCCTGTCTGCCTGTGGAAAACATCTCTGTACCTACCAGCAAAGGATAACCATATCAGCACTCAGTTGGACTCCATTAATATGGCTGTCAGGAGGCAAATGTCTCTTGACATGAAATTATGTGCCACTGATCATTTCAGCTGCCAGGGCTGCTCATTAGTTCACAAAAGAGTTGGGTTTGTTTTTTTTTTCCTTTTTTTACCCCTAGTGAAACATCTTCAGACAGCATCTTTCACAGCCATTGCATCTGCTTCCTTGAGAGTCAGGATGTATGTGGAAGGTCCATTTTTGTACAGTTAGGAGCAGGGATCTCATTTCTGGTGCAAAATCCCAGCTAGGAATAAAGGTCTTGAGGTCTTAAACCCATTTTGTCATGGCCTCATAAAATTTCTTGAGTAAGTCTCCTTATATTTGGGATATATTGGTCTTGTATTGGGAATCCCCAGTACCCTTGGTCCCTTCCACAAGCTGTGTCCCCTCTTCATTCTTCTCTTATCTCTGCAAAGAGACATGCCACCAAAAGCAATAATGGCCCCCCCTGGCTTTGACAGGGCTGAGGGTGCTGGACCACCATGAGGGAATATTACATGGCTTTATATTTGTGATTTATACAGACAGCACTGCATGGGTTTACAGCCTGTCTGTGCACTCGCTGCTCTGCTGGGAGCTGTAAAGAAGAAAATCATATAATAAAAACCCTTCTGGTCCTGATGTAAAATTCAGCACAATACATCTCTGCCTGTGCCAACTCTTCCTTCTTGCTTTTGCCTGCACTTCTATTGTGTGGCACAGTTACCAGGATCATTAAATTCAATGTCTGAAGGGCAGCTAAGGCTCCTCGATGCTGCACAGCAGAGCAGGAGAAAAGGCTGGAGAAGAGCTGAACAGGGAGAAAATCAGGAATGCTCTCCAAGCATGGGAAAGGCAGGAGGTATTTATATTCTTCTCCACACACTCTTCAGGATGACTAAAACACTCTCAGTCGAGTGAGATGGGTTTGATTTCAGAAAATGCTTTCTAGAGGTAAGGAGGGTGAAATGCAGTATCACTTCACCTGGGCAGAGATGGGCAAAAGGTTTAGATAAGCAGCCAGGAATGGCTTTACAGCTTTTATAGACACAGATGAAGATCTCTACAAGCTTTTAATTACTTTTCCTTATGCCTGTTTGCTACGCACCAGAACTGATTTATTAACATGCGTCTCCTCTGTGACTAATTTCAGGGGAGAAAAAAAAAGCATAATAATTTTTAATTTCACACAGCAGCAATCAATCTACTTCTTAAATTAGTTTACTGGCTACTTTGATATCTGGTGCATTTGCAGCCTTTCCCAATGATCTTATTTACAGAACTTGGGGTTGGTGAGTACTGTCTTGTCTGTGTCTCCTAGCCAGCTTCACTAGAAAAGGAAAATTCTTTCAAGGCATAGAGGCAGTGAGTAGACCTGACTTGGAGCTACTTTGAAAGGTAGCTCATTTCTTCAAAGAGCAGAAAAGTGTTGGCAGCAAATACCTGGAGCCTCTTTTCTCACATTCTCCTTCAACAGGAGAAAAAAAAAGAAAACCAACCAAAAAAACCAAAGTAAAATAAAACAAAACAAAACAAAAAAACCACAAACAAACAAACAAAAAAACCCAAACAACAAAAAACCCCAACTAATTTAACTAATTTTTCAACCTAAGAAGTCTTTCCAGACTTCAAAAATCTTCCTTAGGATCAAATTCCAGTTCTGACATTTCTATGCTTTTCCATGAAGAAATGGGAGAGAGGTGGGACTGATGATTAGAAATCACTTTGCAGCTCTGGAAAACCTGCATTATGAGATAAGAGGTCTCCATTTCCCATAAATGGGTGCATTTAAGGCTCTAGGATTTAATTTTCTACTTAAGGTCTATACTTTGTTTCTGAGTAATGGGACAGATCAGGACTCCAGTCTGGTTCCTTCTGAATTATTCTTGATATCCATGAAACATTGTATGCTTCTTTGCTTTCAGGTATAATGTCCATTTTGCATGATTTCTCACTTCTTCACACAACTTTTGTGTCCTTCAGCTGGTGGAGTCACATGAGATCTCTGTCACAACAATTTGTCTTTTGTTTGTGTTCACTTGGTCTGATGTCATGTTTACAATATTTTGGTGAGTTTCCTAGATAGTGACCCTACTGCTTTTTAGGATTGCAGACATCAAGTCTGCATATTTTTATACTAAAATTTAGTTATTTTCTGCTTTATTTTGTTAACTCCCCTACACTCTGAAAATAGTCAGTAGTCTCCTCCAAAAGGAAGACTTTCAGGGGTTTCTTAATACTCAATAAACCTAAAGTGAATATCTAAGAATAGTTACATTTTTTATCATTACATTTATCTAAGAATAATTACAAATTCATTCTAAGAGGCTATGTTGACACATTTCTGGCCATCAGAAAGGGGTTGACAGCTGGTCCAAAAGCAGACTGTTTCCTTTTATTTCCCCTCCCTGCAGAAAAAAAGAACTTAAACCCAACATACAGAATTGCTACCCTGGTTTTTATTTGTGTTCTTTAGTGGTGGTTGAAGTCCCTGCAGGAACATCCTGGAGCTTCTTGGGCATGGAGCATCCTGGTGGAGCTGCCTTTAAGCCACAGCAGAGAACTGGAATCAAATACTTCCCTTTTCTCAGAACAGTTTTACATTTCCCCAAGAAAATTTTCACAGGGAGCTGTCCCATTCTGTCAAATGTCATAATACAGGCAAACAAACATAAAACACATGGAGAAAAAATTCCCAGCCAAGCCCTGCTGGTTGTTTCTGTAAACCTCAGGTTCTGCCTTGCAAGTTGACTGGTGAAGAAAGGGCTGTGAAAAATTCCCCCTGGGTTCAGTATTCCTGGGATGCTGGGGCTCTGTGTCTGTGTCAGCTGACAGCTATTTCCTCCATTGAAACTTATCCACTTAGAACAGGAGCACTTTTAGTCCGTGCTCTGCCAGCAGTCACAGCTATTTTAATCAGCCTCTTTTGCCAATTCTGGATCCTGCACATCGTTTTGACATCCTCTTCAACCAGATCATGCAGGCAAGCAGCTGCTTTCAGAGCAGCCCTCTCTGGAAGGTTGCTCCAAACTGCAGAAGGCAGATCTGTTTATTAATATTTAAGATCTGTCACTGACTCTGTTAGCCAGCCTGCTGGTTCTACTGGGATCTTCACTGCACAGAGGAATGAACAAAGTAGCAAAACAAACAAAAGGGATCTGAGATCTCTAAATTGTTCTTTTTCCATGGCAACCTTCCTTGAAGACTAGAAGGCTGCTTAGAGGAAATAGCTTAGTGTACTTACTTTCCCAGCCTTTTTACACTTCCCAGGGTTTGTTTCCCACTGATGAAAACTTACTGTCCCTTCAAGTGTCCATTCTTTGATGTTTTGCAAGCTCATTTGTCCAGCCTCAGACTTGCTGAGGAACAGCAGTACTGCTAATGGAGCAAGAAGTGATCTTCAGCCTTTTTGGATCCCAAAGAGTGGTTTCTCCTCCAAGCCTGGCAGCATTAGAGATGAGATTCCAAGGATTCATAGCAAGACATCTGTCATGAGTCTACTCTAGTCAGTCCTTACTTCAATGCCAACAAAGTAGCATGAGCGCTGGATTTTGTTTCATAAAATGGAACCACAGAAACAAACTTGTCTGGAGGTGTTCTGTCCTTGGACCACCTCAGCTCTGTCCCACTGAGGTCTGTAACATCTGCTACCAATGCAAAGTCTGCCTTCCCGTCCTGTTCCTCAAACTTCTTGCTGTTTTTTTAGTTATCCCACAAGGATATTTCACTTCTGCTGTCTCTCAGAAGAGTCCACAATGGGGAATTCTGTGGGGTTTTTTGAGCCACAAATATCCAGACCTCTCAAAGGATTTGGTGCACATGGGTCCTGTCTCTCCCTTTGTCTGCTGTGGGAGGATGTCCTCACCTCTGTGTTCATGGGAGGAACTTGAGAAACTCTCTCTATGCCACTGCACACTAAGGGCATGGACAAACCCCAGTGCAGGTTAGACTGGTGCTTTACCACATCTGTGTCCTCTCCCAGCTGCAGCTGTGCCTCATCACCAAGTGTCTTTGCTCTGAAGAGCTTCATTTCCACCCATTTATGGTGGAATACCAACCACAAGGCTCGAGTCTGGGGCTGGGGGAACCCAAAGCTGTCCTTGGCCCTGCTGTGTGACCTGAGATCTTGCTTTGCCCCTGAGCTTGCACTCTGAGGTGATGGATGCAAAGACCTAATAGTGTTCTTTGAAGCAAGACCCCTGACAAGGCATGAAAGTGTTCTTGCAGTTGTGGAGTGCAAGGTGGGGAGGTGGTGCAGGCACTGAGAGGTGCCTCAGATCTGGCTGCTGTTGCTACCTGTGTGTCTTCCCAGCGGGAAAATGTTGCTAAGTTCTCCGTGCAGCCCTGGGAGCGTGTCATTCTCTGCGTGGGTGGGTGTAAAAAAGCTGTTGCAGAAAGTTTCAAAAGGAGCTCAGCAGTGAGAAGAGCTGCAGCTCAGGCCCATTTGCAAAACACGAATGCCACCTCCGCTCCGCACGGGGATCAGCTGACACTGGCAGGAACGGTGCCACTTCTTCAACTGCTCTTGCAATTTCTTCAGTTCCTCACGGAAATTGTTTCGTTCAAAACATAGGTCAATTAATCAGTATCAAGGCAAGAGCAGGATAACACACCACTGGCCCTGGTGCTGCAGAGAATGGCTCAGTGCTGGCACTCTCATGGGTTTGGGAAGGTTGCTGTAGAATGGGGTAGAAGTCACATCTGACCAAGTTTTCCATGATTTTCTGAATCAAAGCACCCTTGCCAGCCCACTCTGTGTTGTGAAGACCTTCATGTTCTGTTGAATTTGCCCAGAGGAGATTTTTGAATACAACATACAAATGACAATAAATTTCAAATTCCAGAGAAGTTAAAGGCCACTAAAGATTGCTGCTTGAGTTCTCCAGCTCATTGCAGCAGGATATCTTACCTTTCTCCTTATCATCCCCTTTCCCCTTCCCAGTGCTCTTTGGCATGTTGCCTAATACTGAGCTGGAGAAGGAAGTTTCAGTCTGCAGTCCTGCCCAGGAGGGGAGATGGCACAGAGAAGAGACGAAGCACCACATCCAGCCCACTCTGGAGTCCCACACAGAACTTCAGTGCACACCACTGCCAATCTGCCCTGCTGCCCAGGGCTGCCAAAGTCACCAGTAGTTGTGGCTGTTCCACACCACCTCCCAGGAGGTCTTCTGGTTTCAAAGCTTCCCCTTTCCTGGAGCTCCCCTCCTTCCCCCTCATCCCAGGTGTCTCTGGACATTTGAAGGCCTTCTTTCTGGCTGCTGCTCGCCTGTGGGACATATTTGCTGACATTCCCTGAAAGGATGTCATCAAGTGGATACTTCAGCCCCCCCAGCATGCAGACACCACAGAGCACGTCTTAAATCTGTTTCAGCAGCAGGTTGGAAATGTCACTGAGACATTTGCTGAGGGAGTCAGGGACAGTCCTGCAGTGCCGCTGCCATCAGGACTGGTGGAGCTGTGCCCTGGGACAGTGATTTCCTATCTCTGCATGTTGTACTTATGATGCTGCCGTTGGCACAATAAACCAAGGAATCACTCTGAATGAGCAGGAATAACTACTTTTGTAACAAGGAAATATCTCCTCCAGCGGCAGACAGCTTTTCTGTAGAGGGAGATAGAAATGTAATTACAAGTGCAATATATCTCTACCTTTGAGTCTTTTTGGGGTTGGCATCCTTGCCACTGTGAGAATTTCGCCTCTGAACTGAAGGGCAACAGAGATCTCCAAAGAGCCACAGTGTAATAACATTTGTATCCTGTTGCAAGAAGTGTTGGGGCGTTCTGCTTCCAGTGGAAGAGAGAAGTGTGGACAGTTGTCTTCGTGTCACTAAGATGCTCTTGGTAGCATTTGTGTCTCTTTTACTGCCACCAGCACTTGTCCAGGAAAAGGGTCCCTGTTTTCCTAGGAGTTCTACACATCAAAGACCTTGAAAATATTAAGAAAAATGCTTCAGCCCATTCCTGAGGACTTACAGTATAAAAAAAGTGAGACACAGAGAGGGAGAAGAAGGCGACAATGGGAAAGTGGTGGTCACCGAGGCAGACAGTTGTTTTAGGCCTCTGGCAGAGTAGTTGCCATGAAGTCATTAAGCATGAGCAAATAATTAAAACTGTTGTTCATGAAAATTTCAGTGGAATATTTTCAGAGAGGATGTATTTCAGTCATGAAACATGTATTAGCCCAGTGAAGGGGAGACATGACAGGGAAAGACAGAGGGAAGGGGAAAGAGAAGTAAACAAGCAAACTCTGAAATAATTAATCATCAAATCCTTTTCCACTCTCATGACTTCCTGCTGAAATCCTCTGATGGATGAATGCAACAGTTACATCAGACCAGGATGGGTTTTGGGCCTCACTGAGTAACTCCTTTTGTAGCTCCACATCTGCACAGTGGAAGGTGAAGCATCCACACTGTTCATATCTTTGCATCCAGACTTTCACCTTGCTCGACTTGCTGCCATCTGTGGATGGGGCCCACCATATTCCATAGCCTTTTGTGTAAAACTGCAGCTGAGTGAATCAGACAGGTCTGTTTATCTCCACAAGAGGTAGGAATTACTCTGAACAGCTTCTGTCACAGAGGCAGAGCAGATCTTCCTTCAGTACTCTGCTCTTACTTAGGAACCCACACAGGAGGCGGATTTTAAAAGCAGCTTGGCACTGACTGCCCCTTCCATCTGTTCCCAGCTGGCTGAGGTCTTGGGAAAACCCTGGCACAAGTGAATCCAAGATATGTATCCTGTGAGCTGTCAGATCCTAAGGCACAGTGGTCCCTAGGCTCCCCAGGCTGGGGTGAAGCCCATGACTCGTGCACTTTCAGTGTCTCAGCTGATAGATGGACATTTTTGCTGTGGCAGTGTGGCATGTGATCACTGCCATGAAAAGGGACATCCCGTGTTTGACAAGGAAGGAGAGTCTTCAGCTGGGTTTTGCAGGAAAAGCAAGCTTGAAGTACTCCTCTTCCTGCCTGTACGTGATGGAGTGATCCTGGACATGAGACAGCCCAAATAAAGGGACTTCCATGTGGAAGGATATTTCCTTCCTAGATGCTGCCATCCTGCCAGATGCCCAGGGTAGCACACCCTGCTCCCCATAATTTAAAAGAAAGGGATGGGATAACAAGAAGCAAAATCCTTTCACCATGAGGATGGGGCCTGCATTGATTCCTGAGCTTTGCATTTGCCAGGATGAGTCCTCTGCTCAGCCAGGGCGTCCTGCCGAGGCTTTTATCCCTCTTCACACAGCGCACCATATGGATGGGCTGCTCCTGCAGGGATGTGTTTGTGCATTCCTGCCTCTCCCCAGCCATCCCCTCCGTGCAGGACGTGCAGGCAGGGACACAGACAAACAGCCCTGCACACGGGGAGCTGCAGCAGCTGCTGCTCAGGCTTGACCCACCTGCTGCTAGACAAGCCGAGAGGCTGGAGAACAGAGTTCTTGATTCCTGTTACTCATTTCTTTTGGCATAAACAGCCAGGCCAATTAAAACACAGATGAGGAGACACTTCCTATATGTATGCAAAAGAATGAGAGGGAAAAAGAAAATAAGCAGACTTCATGGTTTTGTTTGTGTACACTGGAATAATTTTATATTAAAAAACTTGAACAGGTTGTTGATGACTACTGAAAGGCACAAAGAAGATCCTTCTTAGCAGTCTCTGCCCTCCCTGTTGGGCAATGAGGACTTCTGTTTGTGTGCTAATGGGTTTCCACTGAGGAAAAACCCTGCTCCTGTGGAGCAGTTTGTTAAAGGGAGAAGAGACCCCGGGGATGGCCTCTTTCTTCCACCAGCAATGATCAAAGCAGCAAATATTCTGACTTAGGGCCCTGGAAAACAAAAATGAAGTAGTCCCAGAGTGCCAACGCAGGAACTGCTGCAGCACTACTTCATCCTACTCCTTTCTCCAAGTACAGCAACAGGAGATTCAGGGAGCAAGGCTTCATGGAGAAAACAATATCATGAGGTGGTTACAGCAGGCATTGCTGAGGTGCTGGACAAAAAGAGCACCAGAGTTAGAGAATCCTTGGAGATCCATGCCTCAAGGCAGTTTGCTTTCTTCCTGAGGTCAAGAATGGAAGCCGACTCAGGCACGATGGAGGCACATTAAAAAGATGTTCAAGAAATCATGGAACTTAAACCAGCAGCTCTGTGCTACAAGACCTGCAGGGTTCCCTCATTTACTCTTTTTCTTATTGCCCTGCAGTTGTTGGTGGCGGGTTCTCTCTGCTCTCCCTGTGATGCAGGCAGACACACTGTTGGGAGAAGCTGTTCTTTGTACTCGGGCAGGTGACTCACTCTTCAACAGCCTTGTTTCTGGAGACCTGCCCTGATTTATCACCAGATTTCTGCCCTGCTCACTGTGCAGTGGAAGGATAAGCAAAGCCTTCCTGGCTGGCTCTTGGTGCTACTGGGCTCCTTGCAGCTGCACACCTGACTGCCTTCTGCATCCATAACTCAGCTCTTCTGTGGGGGAAGAGGTAAATCTCCTTGAATGACACCCACACTGGTGCAAACCCTGCCCATTGAAACCCAGCAGCGCTGCAGTTGTAGGAGGGAGGGCTTTTGTTTACAAGACATTAGGGGCTGGTATCTGCTGGCATGACGGCTCTGGGATGTGTTTCTGCTGGAGAACATGGAGTTCTTGTCTTGCAGTTGCTGAGTCACAGAAAAGGCAGAGCAGTAATTTCAGGGTGCTGACAGCTGAACACAAGGTTAGACCTTCCATTGCCATGCCAACGGCGGTGGTGACGCATGGCAATTAATTGCTCCAGGTCAGCTGGTGAAATTTTCCCATTGTGAGAAAAATGGGATCTTGTTGAGTCTTCCTGTGCTGAGTACAGAGTTGAGCCCAGAGATTCCAGAACACGTGCTCCAGTTTCTGCAGCCAGTGCTGCTGGCACTGGGAGGTGCTAATGGGTGCCTGGGTATGGTGCCTGTCTTACGGAATTTTTTTTTTCCTCCTAATTCTTTCTTTCCTCATCCAAGGATGGTTTTGGAGGCTAGGCAGGAAGGATGCCAGATATTTTCTTTGCACTGCAGTGATCACACTAAGTAATGCAATTACCAGGTCTCCCCCACAGAATGAGCATCCTGGACAGGAATAATTTCCTTGGTGTCTCCCTTCTCAGTTCTGTGTTTTCCAAAGTACATCCTCAAGTCTGCAGTCAGTAGCAAAGACAAAATATCCCCTAGGTCCAGAACATCTCTTCCCAGGCATTTATTCACTTAGACCTCCCAGCCTCAACAAGAGGAGTTGATTCCTCAGTAGGATCACATTTATGCAGAAGAAACATGTGTTGACTACTGAAAATAAATTAAAAACAGAATGCTTAAACACCCAAATAGGAATTTATGCACCAAATTATTGTTGATTCGTTAAGACTTTGTGTGCATATATATATAGCATTTCAGAAACGAGTTTCTTTGAGAAATTTATTGTATCAGAATGTGTCCTAAAATATTTTGGAAATATTTTATCGTATCATATCAATACATTTTCAAGCAGAAAAAAAGGAATGTTTTTTTTTCAATTGGAAAGGAACTTTTCATCTGCAAGGTTTAGTTAATGTGTATATATATATATATATATAAAAATATATATATAAACACATAGAAAAGTTCATTATCAGCAAGAAATAGTTCAAAATTATGTATAGAAACTCCTAAAATTAATTTCCATAATTAAAAAATAATTCTGATGGCATCCATTTCTGTTCAACATATGTTTTTTACAGTGTTTTCTACTCTTGGTCAGAAATGAAAATTTTCATCTCAACTCCTTGCTTTTATCTCTGATTAATCTTCAATGGAGTTAGACTTAAAACGAAATATTAAAAGATTTCCTTCTTTTCTTCTCCTCTAGACCTTTTAAAACTTTCCTTCTGCATTTTTATCTTCTGGAATGTCACAGTTGTATTTTTAATGCAATTAAATTAATTGACAAAATGCAGACATTATGTTTTATGTGGGAAGGAAACATTAGTAATTTTAATCAAAAGAGAAAGATAACACATTAAATTTTTGAAATAAAAAAACCCCAACCTCCTCAAGTGTCTGCAAGGAAGAGACAGTTTTGTCCAGGGTTGTTTTCTGTTGCTGCTCAGAAGGAATCCCAGAGCTTTGAGACACCTGAAACATGGATTTCCAGACACTCAGCTGTGTTTGCTGCTGTTGCCTGGCTGGGATCCAAAGTCAGGAGGCAGGAAAATGCTGACTCTGGGAGCAGGCAGGTGCTGCTCCTGCTAGGGAATGGCTGTGGATAGGAACAGAAGGAACTGAAGCACCTGGGATCCTACTTTTTTTTGTGGACTGGGCTTTGTGGTGCCAAGCTTGGCACTTCCTACTTGCCCTGGGGACTTGAGACCACCAGGAGTTTTCTGAAGTTGAATTTAGGGCTTCCTGCTGTTTATCTCTCTCCTCTCTCTCATCATCTATCTTCAGTGTTTCCTGCTATGTCAAATGCATCCTTCTAACACCAGATCCAGATTGACTGAGTCACTTTCTTCTTGACACAGATTAGAAAAGCTCCTTGCATCTTTTCAAAACCAAAGTCTTTCTCTGTGAGGAGAGCCTTGTTCATACCCTGCAAAGTGATGTATTGCAGAGCTGGCTGATACAAAAAGCTCAGTGCAAACTGATTTGCATCTTAAAGCAATACAATTAAACCAGCGAATATTCTGTGTAGACACTTTCTGTATCCTAGTGACCCTGTGATTTAGTTAGATTTCTCTCTAATTGGTGTTAAAATAGAAGTTTAGTGGAATCCACATACGTTGCAGAAGCCTCCACCTTTCCTTGCAGTATTTTTCCAGGGAGAAGTGTGTAAAAGACACAGATCTATCTCTAGAGGATCTTGCAAGCTCAGAAACAATGTGATTTTGAGCCACATTTTGTAGCCAGTTCAAAAAAACATTAATTCTTCCATTTTATCCAAAAAAGATTTTGGTCTCAGAACTTTGGAGAAAGTTTCCAGCTTTTCCAAGTGTTGTGATCCAGTGGGTGAGAGATGCCCTTGCTCGAGTTAATGTGCAGATAATACCACATGCCAAAGTCAATAATACAGATTTTAATTAATAGTGAATGTGAGGTAGAGAGATAGAAAGAAATAGAAAAGATGAGGGGGATGAGAGAGATAAAGCAAAAGGTAATCACCAGCTGTGGATCCAGAGGTATCCTGTTGGTCCTTCTTCACCCTTCCTTGGGAGGCCCCAGAGTTGTTTTTCTGGGGATTCCACCTTTGTGCAGTCCAAGTTCTGTGTGTCCACGGAGCACAGATGCCATTCCCATCCTTTAAGGTGATGTGTGTAGCAGCAGTTGCTTCCTTTCTGACATCATGCCACAGGGGGAAGTTTTGTCCTAATCAAACACATCCTTAGGCCTGGAATTAGCACCTTTCTGTGACAAATTTCTGCCACCTTTGCTTATTTCAAGTTGCCACTGTGGTGACTTGACTTATGGCAAGTTCCTTCTGTGGCCTTGATAGTGTTGGGAGACAGGGAACTGTGTTATGTCCTTACACCTGGCCACAGGGCAATTGAGGGCAGCCTGCTAATGTTAATTCAGACAGGAGTCTAAGTGGGATGTGTCCCTACTGAAGTTGTTTGCCTGGCAAGAGTGCTGCGGGATCATCAGGCTCTTAATTAGCTGGTGCCCTCTCCAGTTATAAAGCAAATTGACTAAACATTCTGGTCTAGTGAGGAGATGGTTAAAACACTCACAGCCTGTGGCTCTCCTTGCCCTTAGATTTTTTTCTGATGGATTAACAGTGCTGGGAACCCAAGAAAAGCTTTTTCTCAATATTTTATTGTCAGGCATTTTTTTCTCATATCCCACTCAACACAATCCATGGAGTATGGTTATTGTTCCCTGTTAATCACCCCTCTGGTCATGAAGCTCCTTGTGCCTGCCTGCTAAAGCCAGTGGCATCACTTATGCTGTGTCTCCAGGAGAGAGGGAGAAAAGAGGATTAAGTTTTAAAGAAAACAAAAATGTAATGCAAGAAAAAAAAAATTGGTTTTTTTCCCCCCATTGCTGGACTTAGAGAAAGTAGAGGAATGGAAAGAGGAAAAAAGGCTTTCCTATAAAAGAGATAATCTTCACCATTCAATCTTTGGTGACTCTTTTGAAAAGCTGAGTTCACACAAGGTAAACAGAAGGGAAGATGAATAAGTTACCTCACATTCACTGCCAGGTGCTGCAGAGTCCACAGTGCCTGATAACTTCTTACCCTTTTAGTTAACATATTGAATTCCAAAATGTTTCTCAGGAAACAGCTCGGATGGATATCCTTCTTAGAAAAATAAAACCACGTCGGTGAGGATCACAGGAACTGCAGACCTTGCAGGCTGGTCTGGCAGGAATTCCCAGGAACAGCCCTCCAGGGACAATGCCATATGACTGGTGTGGAACTCACCACTTGTGCTGGCAAAAAACAAACTCTCCTAAGGAAACCAGGTTCTGCCAATCACAGTACAGAAAGTGCTGTTCTGAAAGCCCTCGACACATGAAGTTGGGAGTAGATAAACAGCATGACACAGAATACACACAGGGAAATCATGGGTGGCTGTAATACCAAAAAAAGTAGCTGGGAAAGGTACTGTGATCAATAAATGAGTGCATCTTGCCTCCAGAGTTCTTAGTCTTATCTCAAAAATCATTAATATGGTACGGGACTTTATAAATTCCCAGAGATTTAGTTTCAGCTCTGGAGGGACACCTGTGGGTGAGGAAATTGATGAACTAATTCTCTGATCAAATCTCTGTGTCAGGAGGAGAAACCACCCCAGAGACAGTTTTAGAACTGTGCCTGTTGTCTTTCCCTTCTTCTTCCCCAAAATGTGGCTCAGGGAGCCCGAGGCAGAAACTCCCATCATTCTTGCCTGTTCCAAGGGTGGGAGGTGAGGATTGAGGACTGAGATCTTCTCTGGCAGCACTGAGCAGCATCCTCCACCCTTTCCCGTGCTGTGTGACTCATGCTGGAGGGAAGAGGCATTGTTGTGAATGTAAAGCACACACTGACATCACCAGGGAGGAAGAGGACCAGAGACAGATAGAATGAATCACAGGAAAGAAAAAAACTAAAAGAAAAACAAATCAACAAAACAAAACCAACAACAAAACCAAAACAAAAACATAACAAACAAACAAACAAAAAATCAACCAGACAACCAAAAAAAGCCCCACAGGGCAGGTTCCTTCTCATTTGTTACTCTGGACATACTGCAGGGAGGAGCAGTAGGTTTGGATCGGGACAAAGAGGATCTGCTCTCTACACCAACCTTACATAACAAGTTAGAGGGACAGAGAGATGAATGCAGCTTTCCCCAGAGCCTCCCTCTAGCAGGGCCCTCAGTGGAGCCCTAAAAAAGTCATCACAGGGTTCTAAAAGCCCTGTTTTTCCTTGTGAAATGGAGAAGAGACTTTCTCCAGGCATAATTGTGTATAAGCAGTTTGTGAAGAGCACCTTCCAAAACTTTGTACAACAGCAAGGACTTGTAAGTCTCTGAATTTTTATGTGTAAACTGGGCTTCCCACCTGTCATCTTCTGTAAATTTTCTTCTCTTTCATCACAAAACATCTGCTTGAGGGCTAGAAGCAAAGTGGAAAGGCAAAATCATCTTCTTTACCATAAACATCTAAATTCCTGTATATGCCCGGAAAAAGAGAACTGCCTTTGTATCTCAGGCTGAGGTCTCATTCTCTCCAGTGCAATCAAATGAACAGCTGTTGCTGTGGAGCTTGTCTAAAAACATCTCTCTGCATTCTGCTCATTCAGGTCTTTTATGTCTGCTGTTCCCAACATTTGTAGTTTTATCTCTACTCAGAGACACAATCAAATGCCACAGGCAACACCAGCCAGGGGCTGAATCATGTCTTTGCCTATGCCATATTTTCAAATTCCAGCAGAATTCTTTGATACCAAAGTGGTCCAGTGGCTGAAACACAGATTTTATGAAAGTTGAACATGAAAAAGAGACAGGCTCATGCTGGTCTTCATTTACACCCTCATCCCCCCATTCACACTATATTCTCTTGAACCTTTCATGGACTTCCAGAGATAAATATTGCTCCCAGTGTATCTCCTTCTACCAACTCAGCATTGTTTAATTTGGTGGCAGTAGAAGTACCATTTCTCAGGCCACTGCTTTTCGCCTGCCACATCACTGTTCAGCAGCTTGGCAGGAAATTGTAAAGGCTGGAAGTTAACATGGTATTGCAGGGAAAAGAAGGAGGTGCTCACAATGCAGGGAATGCCATTTGAAAGGCTGGATGAAGAAAGGTCAGATTAAACTACAGAGGGGCTTAAACTGTTTGGAGCTGTTTGGAAGTACCTGCATTTCAGGTGAAACCTGCTCCCCATTGTTTCCTCAGTAAGTTCCAGATGGAGAAGGTCTGTTTGAGACTCATGTCCATTCCCTGGGCCATTCTTGCAGCTGAAATTACAGAAACTCCTGGAAGAGCTCTTTGCCACCACAGGCTGAACTTTCTATTATACCATGGGCATAATGGAATTTTCAAATACCTGGCAGAGCAAAGAACAATTTGTCCTTTATTTTGTTCATAATTTCTGCCTGTGGTGCTGTTTGGCTGGACTGCATAGACCCTTTTAATGCATTCCTCATGGCTGGAAACCATCCTGCCATGTCCCAGTCCCTGTGATGAGTGTCTGCCAGCCCCATGCTTTCCCCAGCTGACTGGCACCTCCCTGCTGGCATTGTCAAGGTCCAGAGCCAGATCCTGACTTCACCCTCTACCCATCCATGCCTTTAGCAAAGACACTGGAGTCTTTTTCTCACCATCAGTGGAAATAATTGGTGGAATTACTGCCCAAAAATTGGAGATCAGCAAAAGTACAAGTTTAGGTAAGTTAAAAAGAGGAGACAGAGTGTTTGACTAGAAGAAAGATAGAAGATACAGGAGCAGAAGCATCATCTGTATGAGCTACTCCTCATTCTGTGCCTTTTTTTTTTTTTTTTTTGCATGTCACTTGAAGAAGTAAAACTCAGAATCTGGCTAGTGGCTGTGTGGAGCCTGTGCATCCCTGGCCTTTCTGGCTCTTTTTTCCCATAAAGTGAAAAGAAATCCTTTCACCATCTGACCAAAGGGGTCAGGATGATCTCTTCTCCTCCTGCATGGAGCCAATCCTGCTCTCCAGCCTCGGGGAGATGAGGCAGGGTTAATAATTGTGATCAGCGTGTTTCTTGTTTGCAGATACTGAGTACCAGAAGGGATTTTGAGAGTATGATATATGAGTCACTGTGGGATGCAGCAGAATGTTTTAGCCTTGCTGCTTGGAGGTACATTATTCATCTTGTCTCGGCCTGTAAAACCTGCAGCCCAGAGACACCCTGAATCTGGTCTGCAGAAGCTCAACTTGAACCTCCAGGGAAGTTCCTTGAAAGTGTTTCTTAAAAGGACATTCATTATTTTAGTTTAAAAAAAAGAAGATAATCCTTCCAGATCTCCTTACCCCTTCTTCCCCCACCCCTCCTTACTTTTCTGGCTTACTTTCAAAGCCTCTAAAGAGAAGATTGATTGGTGGCTGGTATTTGCAAAAATCCCCATTTTCAGCCTCGTAGCACCCAACCTTCATCACAGCCTGTGCCCCCTGCTCCTACCCAAAAGCTGCATTAAATTGTTATATCCATCACCTGACTGCGAGCCACAGCCTTGCCAGGGAAGGGAAGAAGTGAGTGGACAAAGTACTATAAAACTCCACAGATAACACAGTTTTATTCAGAAAGAACACTAGCTTTTGCAGCAACTTTCAAGTGCATCAGAAAAGGTTGAGACACCTGTTGTAGCTTGATGAGCCTGTAGTGAATTAAACTCTTGTTGGTAGAGCATTTGTGTCTTCATTTTTGCACCAGTCTTGGCTACACTGTTCTCTGTAGTAGACAGATGTAGCTGAAAAAGCTATGGAAAAGCTGGGTGTGATTTGGCTGTCTGATCTACACAGGACATTTCTTGACCTCGTGGATTTTGCCAATGCACAGACATCTCTCGTGGAAAACTCAGCAGGATGTAATTTCTTGGTGTCAGGTATGAAATGGGAGAGTTAGATTCATCCCAAAACCAAGGGACTTTCTAAAAGTGATCAAAACCACCAAAGAGCTGATCGTGTTTAAAAAACAATCAAGAGAAACTATTCATTTTTTGCTAAACACTAAACTATTACTTTTGGCCTTAGTTGCATTTTGTTTGGTAAGTATTTTCAGATCCTTTTAGCTTAAACCTGCAGAAATGTTGTCATTTTCATATAATGATGTTGAGTAGTAATGGGAGGGTTTTGCTAATTAGGAAATAGCATCAATTTTCCTATTACTAAGCAAATTCCTCCAGGTTACTATGTCACAGACAAAAGCTGGTTTCTCCATGTCAATGTAAATCTCTTTTACCAGAATAAAAGAGAACTATAAGACTGTCCTTCCCATATGCCACTACCAATGCAGTCTACAGTTAAAATTCCATATAGGAAGGATTTAATTCTCCTAAATCACAAAATATGCATTCAGTTAAGAGGAAAAAATGCACTCAGATTATGAATAGAATTTCTGTGAAGGCACGGGTGTGTTCCCCAAGCAAATTCACTTTTTATCATAATGTCTGGAGCTGCATAATTCAAAAACTTCATGGCAGCACATGACTAACACAAGATACCTGGTTTTGGCTGGGTGAGCATTTTAACAAGAAACTGGGTTTTTACCATAGATCCAATCCTTTCACAAAGGTCAGGGCTGTCCTCAAAGAGTTCATCAAGTTAAAAAAACCTGTTCTTTTTCAGCAGGGTTGTTGCTACACTGAAGATCCTATCAGGAAAAAGGCTACTAGTATTTGAAAAATCAGCCTTCTGAATCCTTTTGGGTCTTCCAACTCATTATTTTTGGTAAATCCAACCTCTTCTATTGAAGCAATCAAGATATACTGTCAAGTTTTCAGATTATTTGACATTTTGACTAATGGTTTCTTTTCCCTTTGACTTCCCATCTATTTTTAGGTGAAGAAATGCTGGTTTAAAACTTTACAAAGTTTCATTTAAAAGAGGTCAACCCAAATGTTGCAGATTTTTCCGTTACATAAAGTGACATTTCAGAAATGCCAATTTGAAAATGTTCTATAATTTTTAAACTTTCCCTTCATTTTGGGGGGTCGAACCTCGGTTTATCCAAAAGTTCTGTAATGTTAATTGCTAGGTATTTACCTCAGTCCAACTTCAGTAAACAAGAACCTTCCAGACCCAGACTGGTTCTGTGGTGGGCAGCAGATACATGAAGAAAGTCTCTGAGGGGACCTGAAGGACCAGCTCTTTCTAAAGCTTTCTCTGCTTTCCTTGCCAACACTTTTAAGAGCCCTTAACATGATCCCAAAAGGCCTTGGTGTTTTTAAAAAAAAAAATAAAAATCTTCCTTTGAGCCTTTGGTGATTCCAGACAGGAAGATCATGAAATCTTTGGTTACCCTGCAGAGAGGCTTTGCAGAGTGAGTAGGATGCTTTCCCCACCTAAACCAAAGGACAAGACAGCAGGTGTGTAAACCTGTGTTCTTTCTATCTTGCTGCTTTGAAACAGCTCCCTCCAGCCTGCAGCCTCGCCTGTATTATTTGATACTGTTTCTGCCTGAAATATTCATAAAGCATTATGCTTAAAAAATTAGGTTGATGAATGAGAAGAGACAGTTCTCCTAATAAAGTCATTGACAGAAGGGCCAAAGAGTTTTTGGGGTTTTTATAATGTGTGGAAGCTTGTCATTTGGTTGCTGCATATTGGTCTGAGTAGCAAAAACATAAAATGAAAAAAACCCCAAACAAACAAACGAAACAAAACAAAACCAAAAAAAAAAAAGGCAAAGACAAAAATAGAGTAGTAGATGGCTCTGAAAAAGAAAGTGTCCCAGCACATCGATCATTTTTGGAGACATATAATTAAAGCATTGAGGTTTCCTCACTCGTAATGAGGGAACAAAGACTGTCTCAGAACTTAAGGAGCTCATTTGCTTATACAAGACCTGTAGTGTAGCTGACAGATCTCTTACTGCCTGCCAGGTGTCCCTGCTTGATACCACACCACAAATGACACCCTCCTTTGAGATGCTGCTGGTTCCATCACCTCTCAATTGTGCAAGCGACCTCATTTGACTAAAAAATGCCTGATTGCCCACCAGTTTAACCTGTCACATCCCAGGATCCTGTTTCAGCCAAGAAATTAGAGTCATACCTTTATTTCACAAGGTAAAACAAATAAACTTGTGGCGTTGTTGTTGTTGTATCTCTTGCAGACAAACAAAGCAGTAGCCAAGGGGGATTTCCACCACGCAAGCTCCAGCTCCCGGCGAGCTCTCTTCCTGGCTGTCCTGTCCATCACAATCGGAACTGGCATCTACGTCGGGGTAGCTGTGGCTCTTATTGCCTACCTGTCAAAAAACAACCATCTATGAGCCTCAGGAAAGGGGGAAGAACCAGCCAAGCCGGCTCCTGCACTGCAGGAGTCCCCAGCACATCAGACTGCGAGGTTTTCCAAAAACAGACAAACACTTTCCGGGGGCAGGTACAGGATGAGGTGGGCTTGTGCATTGTGGTAGGGTGGGAGGCTGGAGGGGCTGGGGGAAGTTCCACCATTTGTGATGCACAAGTCTTGCTTATCTTCATCAACCCCTGTACAAAAAAGGGAAAGAAAGAGCAAAAGAGAGACAAAGAATGAAAAGAAGAAAAAATAAAAGGAAGGAAGACGGGGGAAGTGTGGAGAAGGGTGTTTTGCCTTTGCCTTCTTTTCAATATGGTGTTTACAAGCATCTGGCAAACTGAGCTGTTCTCTTATTACCTTCTTGGTCACCTGAACTTTGCAGCCAGCATGAGCTTGTGCTTAATTTGCTTGTTAAGCACGGCACTGAGATCTGGGAAAGCACGGACAGCGACTGGTTCTCTGAAAGAGCAATATAAAAACAAGAGGAAGAACATGGCTTGTTTTGTCTTTTGAATGCAGGACTCATTTGCCTAAGAGTGAATCAGACACCTCAGTGTAGAGTGGTATTGCCTGCTCTTCTTGTTGGGGGTAGGTTTCCATGGAAGGAGAAAAGGAAATTAAAAACATTTTTACTTCCTTTCCTTGTTTTTGGATTAAGGTGTGCCCCACAGGCCCCCTCAGTGAAGACCAGCTGAGGTTACAACTGCATGGCTCGGCTCTGCAGACAGAGTACAATTTTGAAGTAACGTGAGACCCGTTGTAAAATTAATTCCTCCATCCAGTCACATCGTGATAACAGCACTTTACTGTGGCATTATTGCTCATCTGGGCTGCTCCACCTTGCTGTGGAGACCTGCACAGCAGTCAGTGCAAGAAACCTGGGGAAAAATGCAAACTGAAATACTAATAAGTTTTTAATTAAAAAAAAAAAAATCATCACGGTAAAGCATGGGAATTAACCAGAGAAAGGAATGCTTCATACATTTCTGGGGTCCTGCTCATACACAGACCAGTGAATACCACTCAGATCAGAAGCTCACAGCTCAGCTGTGCATCAGGGACACGGCATAGCCATGGAGAGACAAGTCTGTTCCCCAATAAGCAGAGCAGTGGTAAATTGTAGGGGAATTGAACCTTGTCTTTCCTTCACTGACTGAAATGATACATTTATTTTCTTCTTTTCTTGCTCCCCACACTCAACTGGTTTTTCATCCTAAAGATTTCCCTGCACTCAACTATTTTTTTGCCTAACCATTTCGTCCCACTCCAGGGTGTAACAGCATAGACATATATATGTAGCTACATATATATATACACACAGAGAGGGGAAAATCAGTCAAATCAGTGACCATTTTATTATTTAACTGCCTCGTGTTTTACAAACATGGTTTCTTTGAACAAGGATGTCATCAAAGATGTTTTCCTCCAACTCTGTATTGTGTGTCATCTTTGCTCTGGGACAGATTTTTTCTCTTGTTTTAGATTTCCATTATTTTGGTTTGAATTTGACTTCTTTTGTTTTGGGAGGGGAGAACAAACACATGCAATCCTATTTTTCTGGTAGCTATACGGTTTATTAAAACACATGGTATACAGCTACTGGTGCTTTGTGTGACACTTTTTTGGAGTGGATGTGAAGCTTTAGACTGGGTGAAACTTGGCCCGGGACACCCAGTGCAGCTGCCTCGAGTGGTGCTTGTATGCACCATCTCATGCTGTCCCTGGACCCAAAAGCCTGTTGTAGTCACTGACAGGTTTTTTGGCAGTGAATTCACAGAACCATAGAATGATTTCTGTGGGATGGGAGCTTAAAAATCATTTAGATCTAACCCCCCTGCCACAGACAGGGATTCCATCCACATTAGATGGCAAATTGTTGGGCTACAAGCTAAGCCTGGAGACTGGCAATGTACTCCTAGTCCCTTCTGCATATGTATTATGCATGATTTGTGGGAAATCAGTCAGTTTTTCTCATAAAGTCTGAGCTTTGGAATACATGGTGTTGAATAAAAAAACCACTGATTATTCACTTAAAGGGAAAGGAACTAGTATTTCCCAGCCTTGATTTGAAGTATACCTGGAGTTCCAAAAAATCAGAGAGCAAATACAGGTACTGTAAGGTCATTAAGCAAGCCTAACAACAATAATAGCAATGTAATTTTAAAACCAATCTTGTGGTTGAGGACTCTGCCTTATGATCTTTGGTGATTGTGCTGGCTGAATATTAACCTGAGAGGCAAAAGCCAGCTCCAGAGCTAGGAAAAACTCTCCCACAAAGGCAGCCTTAAAAATTCCATAGAGGCCCTTGCAACTGGCTTTAAAAATACCATTCCAAACACAGGGAATTCAGCTTTCCATGTCCCCAGGTCCCTCAGTGAGCAGCAAACAGGAGCATCAGCACTGTGTGAAAGACCTGCATAGCAGGAGCACTCCTGGAAACATCACCTGGCTGAAATTTGATGTTCTTGTGCTTCACATCCCAAAGCAACCCACGGTGTGACATGGAGCTGGCACTCGGAATGGCAGTCCAGGGTGGTGAGCAAGGAAGCTAAAGGGGGTTTGCATGCTGGGGAGGTGGACCTGGGCCTCACTGCAGATGGGAGTGGGGATAAAAGCTCCCAGTGATGGCTTTTGTGCCTTAGTAGGGGTCCACTTTGCTGATTGTCTGAGCTGTGGGTCACTGAGGAGCTGAACAGGCACCTGTGTCTTCCTAAGAATAGTGATGTTGTCATGGCCTGCTGCAACATCTCTGGTTGGCAGAGCAGATACAATCATCTAAACATCTAAAATCCTCTAAGTCTATGGCATGAAGACTAGAAACTGCCACCAGCACCTGCTCTCTCTGAGACAGCACCAGTTCACCTCACGTGGTTATTCTCTCCTCATCCTTGGGGAAGAGCAGGAATGGTCCATATGCAGTGAGCTCCTGTGTTTGGATACAGGGACATCTTTAGTTTACAGTAGATCTTTTCCTCCCCAGAGAGAGAGGAGAGAAGCCTTTCTGAAGTGAGAGCTTTTGCCATATTGGCTCAATGAGGAGGTGTTAAAGAAATGGCTCTGGTGTCTTTAACCAGATGACAAGCTGTTGTGATACCTAAGATCAGCTGCAAGGAAAAATCCCAAACTGTTAAGTCCAGGGTCAAAAAGCTCCAACTTAACTGTATAATGTAGGATGTCATTATGGATTAACCTCAAAAAATACATGAGGAGGGCTGAAGATTCACTGAGGGGGAAGAAAAAAATCCTTCTTTCTGAAAGACTCACAGTTTAAGGGAATAGTGACACTCAGCAAATAATTTGCTGGGTCAGAGACTAATATTGCATCTGTCATCTGACAGGATTTCATAACTGCCTGGTACCTCCATCGATTTTTTTTAGCCTTCATTTGGGAATCTCCTAGCCTTGAGCATTTTTATAGCTCAGTCTGAAACTAATTTCTCCCATCATCCAGGCAATTCCCACCGCAGAGCCAGCTTGCAAGAGCTCCCTGCTGAGGAAACAAGAGGGCATAGCTTGGGAACATCACTGTACACCAAGGGTAGAACAGCAGAGGAAGTGACAGCCACCTTCTCTGGGCTGGCTGCCACGCATCTCTCACAATTTGGGAAATGCCACCTGCTGACTTGCAAAGGAAATTCAAAGGCAGCCAAAAATGTAATGCAATTAAGTGCCTGTGAACTTTACTGTAAGGAGGATATGAGAAAGGGCACAAAGAGAGTGCCCTGTGTTTTAGATATCAGAGAGCATGCTCTCAGGCTGCTGGAACCTCAGTCAGAGGGCACAATAAGCCACGTCTGTGGAGAAAGTGGCTCCAATCTCAGAGATATTTACACTTGTCTGAGTAAGGCAAGACCACAGGAATCTGCAGAAGGGCTGCACCTGAGAGATTTGTTCAGGGCAAGATGCAATCTAAATACCTGTCCTTGGCTTAGAGAGCTTCAAATCCAAGATAGGAGGCAGAGATGGAGATGGGTGACAAGAATGGTGTGAGTTTTCTCGATGAAACCAACCCAGGCCACTTCAGCACCCTGCACCAGCATCTCTCAGTATCAGCCAGCACAAAGGATGCTCTCTGCTGGCTTCATGCCTTTGCTCACAGATGCTGCTGTAGTGACACCCTCAACAAAACATGGTCAGGCAGTCAGGTCACCAGAGCACACGGTGCTGCTCCCCTTGTGCGCAAAAGAGCATTGGGCTTCGCTCCAGACATGGTGGCATGACTCAGTGCTGCAGACATCAGGATCACAGCGGTGCCAAAGGAAGGAGAGCAGGAGCTGCCAGCACTGTTACAAACTGAAGGTTGTGTGGTGAGCACAACATATGTCTGCTGTTTACTAATCATGAGGCAGCTCTGGGGAACCTGCTCCAAGCAACTGTCAGAAGGTGGGTGGTGCTCCTTGGTGCCACCACATTTCCCTCTTTGGACATGCCCAAGTGTACTTACAACCAGGTGATTTACACTTCAGGATATGCAGGAGGAAGCAAAGGGGAGGAAAAGACTCCATGAGTGAGATGTTGTGAGGTGGGAGGTAGGAGAGAATCTGTAATTTGCTACATCCAATTTATGAATGCACAGAGACAGGGTGCCATGTGGCTGGGAAGAAAGCCACCTTCTCTTGGCTGATAACTTGGTGTTGCTTTGGTCAAAACCCTCCCTCTGAAGAATTTCCTTGCAGGCAACGGACTGAGCTTGAGCAGAGGAAAAGCATCTGAAGTGATGCACCAGATGGAATAGAGCAGCCCTCCCTCCCCAAAACAAGGCCAGGTGTTTGCATACACATTCAATTTGTCCTTCCAGAACACTCAGTGGTGTTTCAGACTCCTCTTTCAGACTCCTGCTTTCATAGGGCTCTACAGGTGCAGATGCACATCCATACATTTATATACATATAGACAGGTACCCCTACACATACATATCCATACTCACATACAGGCATATGTGAAATGCTGAAAGGGAAATCAATTTTGTTCTCAATCAAGGAGCAGGCTGCAACTTCAGCAATAAAAATAACAGCAATGCTGCTCAATAATCACCTGCAGAGGGGACAGCAGGCTGTGAGAGCTGGACTTTCCGTGCTGTATTTTTGAGTCAGCTGTTTGCTGCTTCTTTTCTCCCTTCTACCTTTGCCCAGTGCATCTTTTGCTGCCACTTAGCAGGGTCAAACTGGTGGCTGTGCATGGAAGTGGTAGTAGCACATCCTCAGCAGCATCCCCTCATTGTTTTACAATGTAAGGACACAGCCCTAGGAGGGCAGGCCTTCATCCAGCTTGGCCATGGATTTAATATCTTTTTTTGCTAAGCCTTCAGAGCTAATCTAAGTTATCTACCACCTCTCTGGAGTTATCCCGACATCTAGAATCTCCAGGATTAAAGATGGTGTTCTGTGTATGGGACCTTAGAGCACCTGGGGCTACATTTCATTGTTCCATCCAAGAACTGGTTTATCCATCATGCTTTTAGAAGACCTGCCATAGTCCTGGTGTATTCATTATTTTCTACTCATTTGAGACATACTGAAGAGGCAAGAGTGATCACAACAAATAAATAAATGCTCCAAGGAGCCAATATAGGCTAGCAAGTATAGATTTTCTTTCAAAAATAGTTTAATGAACCAACAGCTTGTATTATTACTAAATTGTTGGTAACCAGTGGCAACCCACAAAACTGAACCATGAGCAAGTAAACCAAAATATCTCATTGAAGGCTGAACATGCAAGAGGAAGACTTTTAAGATAACACCTAACAGTGGTACTTCTGAGAATAACCTGAAATGTGAACTCCCACCAGTTACTTTCAAGCAGCCAGTGGCTTGTTGAAGCATTAAATTTAAAAAAAAAATAAAATAAAAGGCCAAGCAACCACCTGTTGAGTCAAGCACACAGAAACTTGGGTTAAAATAAACCTTCTGGGTGGCAGTCAGAGCTCTGAGGGGCTAGGTGCAGATGGACCTTATTTCCATTTATTGTCAATTCAGCACTATGAGTTTGGTCCTGTTCAACAAGACCTTTCATGATGATAGATTCATGAATAGTGTGATTTACTGATACCATAGGTCTGGCTGAATTCAGTAAGAACATCCAGAGCCCAGATTCACAAATAGTGTGGTTTATTGAAGCAAAGGGAAAGCAGCCTGAGGTTGCTGGTGATACATACACAAACTACAGAGTGTGTCTGGACAGAAGGTACAGTAACAGAAATTTATGAGATATATACATTCAAATATATCTGGGTCTGTTCCAATGCAGTTAGAGGCAAAAATCTGACCTGAAAGTATCCTTTTGTGAGAGGAAGAGAGAAAAAGTCCATCAACTGATCCTGAGCAAGCAGAGGTGTTTTTCTCCTGTTTTATTCCTCATTTTTTCTCTAATCTTTTTCTTTGCTGTGAAACTCCTTCTTTTTTATACAACAATTTTTAATCCTTCCCAAAGAGAACTACAAGTGTATGTCATAGGCTGGGTGTTGGTGACAGAAGTCATATATGTAAGGAATATCAGCTTTTCTCTTCATGTGCATTCTTTGAGGTGTGGGAGTTTATATGCAAATAACACTTAATGAGGGTCTTGGTTACTTTTGGTCAGCATTTATGGTTGATACAAAAGGTTAAACAATCACTTTGATTCACCCCAGACATCACTCAAGACAGATGCAGGATCAGCAGGAGCTCTGTTCAGGCTTTTCTTGATCATTAATTCATCACTGACTTCAACCCACTCTGCAGCAAGTGTGACAATTTACCACACCTCTATTTTCCTGCCGCCCTCGAAGAGAAGAACCTGTTTGCATTAAAATGGCACACAGCAGCAATTGTTTTGTGTTTGCTAAGAACATTTTTCATCACAAAATAACATTTAAACACAGAGAAGTTTGGCTGCAGGAAAGTGTTCATTTCAAGGACATTTTACAATTGAGAAAATAAAAAGCAAAACCCTTTCACAATCACAGAATATTTCACACTGATGTTTTGGAGATGCAGTGCCAGGTACTTTCTTTAGAAATTATTTGTCTGAAATATTTGGTACTGGTCCAAGTGCAATTCGGCTGGCAACACATCTTGAATTTTCTAACTGACTTTGTTTGACAGATCCAGACTGAAATTGTTTTAAACACTTTGTTTGTTTATTTTTTTGAGAGAACAGGGAAAGCACAATATTTTTCTGGTTTGAGCCAAGAAAAACTGTTCAGATTGCAGTACTAGCCTCTCAGATAGGAAGTCCCATTCACAGACTTTTATATTTCATTCTTCTGTAGAGAAATTCTCCATGCCTGTGTTAGTTGCCCTAAGCCCCCTTGCAGTGCCTGGAGATAGTGGGAGCAGCTCAGTAGGAACCCATTCCTAAATTCCGAGGCCAAGGTGCCACAGGCATTTTGAGGCAGACACTGATGTGCCATCATCACTTGTCATCTCCAAGGAGCTGTCAGCTGGGGGGCAGCTGAGGAATGTTCTGTTGGCTGAAGATGCCCTGTGCCTGCCTCTGGACTGGCCCTTCTTTCAGTCCAGCACCAAAACATCACAAGAGGCATTTGGGAGGGACTCAGGGCAGGGTGTGAGAGGTCAGAGTGAATATCTTCTAGCAGGCTCATGGCCATGGCCCAGAACATCTTTAAAGGCTGCATTCTTGTTTTCTTTGGCAAGGGAGTTCTCTTGAAAATGGATTTCCTGTTATTTTCACTTCCTCCCTTATCCATCAACACAAATTATCTTTTCTTCCTTCTTTCTTGGCTTTCCTCACCAGACACTGTTGGTCAGCTTATTCATCTGGAATCTGGCATTTGCTAACTGATCTGATTAGAACTAATTACTAATTATTTGTATTACTACAACCCTGATGTTATATGCACCATGGGAATATAATTTAATTATGGAATAATATCAATCAGATGCATAAATTAAAATGTTCACATATTAATATGAACCAATTTTCTACTTTCAGCTGTAGGATCTGTCAGTCTTGGAGGGTAAAAAAAGCTCTTTCTCCAGCTTTTGGAAAATGGAGACTTCTCCAAAATCAGGGAGAGGGGCTCACAGTTGAATGAATGGGACAATTCCCAGGTGTGTAAGACAAATTCTTTCTGGAAAGATTTTTAACAAAAAAAAAAAAAAAAAAAACAAAAAAAAACAACTGTGACTGAACACCATTTTAAGCTCTACAGCTGTCTCCATGAGGATAATCCTGGGCAGGATTAGGTGCAGGATTTGCTCCCACTTCCCAGCCTTGCACAGATAGCTGGCACAAAGCTGCCTGTCCCCTCAGTGATATTTGGGGCAGATGTGGGCCTGGGTGCTGGGTCAGGGGTGGGACGAATGTAAGGAGATGTTTCTCCTGGAAAAACACCCTGCAGAAACTCAGAGCAGGTGCTCCCAGGCTCTCCTGGCCTGGTTACTCCTGCTGCTCTTGGCTTGGGAAAAGCCAAATGTGCCTCCAATAGTTTGTCTGCCTTAGCCCAGCAGGAGTCACCCCGTGTGACCTCCTGCCATGCAGTCAAAGTGGAGCTGTGGCCACACAGCACCCTTAACACACCTAAAAACACCCTTAACACACCTAAAAACACCCTTAACACACCTAAAAACAGCCACCCTACAAATCATGCACGCACCTTCCGACCAAAACCAGCCAGGGGCAGAAGTCTTCTCCAGAGTTCCTCCCCCGTCACTCAGGAGCTGTTTTGGTGCTCACACAGAAGACATCTTTTTGCAGAAGTTTTTTGTTATGAAACTCCAGGCAGGCACTGTTCTCCATAAGCTCTATGTCTTCCCTGGCAACTGTTTTTCTGTGAGGTCCCAGACTTGAGTTCTCTCAGGGTTTAGGTGTCCTTTCCCATGGCAACCCCGGTGTGAGGCCTAGCAGCCATCGCCCACAGGCGATGGGACAGTTCAGTGCCTCCCTTCTAACCACAGTTTTTTGGACAAAGCAACAGCTACAGCCTATTTCCAGCTTCTCCTGGGAGTGGAACAGCCTTTGCCACACCCCGGCCCCATCTGCACCCAGTCTGCTGAGAAATGGTGAAACTCACCCTTTCCAAAGGACTTCCAGTGAATAATGAGGGACTTACCAACTCTGCATAACCCTATGGATGCCAATTTACTGTTATTTTACAATGTCTATTGATGAAAGCAGCTGTGGAACAATACCAGGTAATGAATATATTGGAGGGAGCAGAAGATACCTCTTGAATGTGTAACTAGATCCTGCTTTGACTTCAATTTCTCTACTTAATCGTGGGTGTGCTGTATGCATTCACCACACACAATAGAACTAAACCCAGGAACTGTTTGCAACACTTGTTACCTCTGGAGAATTCAAAAATTGAGTGAAAGGAAATGTACTGCTGTTTGTGGAATGTCAGCTGAGTGCCTATGAATTTCAAATGCTCAGGTACAGGCAGCAGCTGAAATACCAGCGTCTCCTCTCCTTTCTACACTTCTTTCTTCTGAATTCATTTTTTTCTTTCTTTCTCTGTTCCTTTGATTTTCTCTACTGCTGCTGATGTGGCTTGCATCAACAAAAAAGCTTTGAATGCCACCAGCATAAGAAAGCTTTGAATACACTAGCGTGGAGCTTGGATAGCCAAACACTCAAACCATGAAACCAGCATACAAGTGCCTGGTGAGAAAAAGTTTCAACCACGATACCTTTTGTCCTTTGGTTTTTACTTTTTGTGTTTGTTTGGGTTTTGAGTTGTTGTGGGAGCCCAGGACACAGGGAGCATTTCTCTGTCTGCTCTGAGGGTTTCTGACCCCCAGAGAAACACTGACTTTAACCTTCACCCATGTGAACTTCTTCTTCTTCTTCTTCTTTTTCTTCTTCTTCTTCTTCTTCTTCTTCTTCTTCTTCTTCTTCTTCTTCTTCTTCTTCTTCTTCTTCTTCTTCTTCTTCTTCTTCTTCTTCTTCTTCTTCTTCTTCTTCTTCTTCTTCTTCGCTGGTGGCACAGGGTGATTAGTCAAGGAAAGCACAGTGCAGAGGTTATGTGGACAGTCAAGAGATGAGTTATCGGTAGATAAATAGAAATAAAGTATGTGTTAAGAGTTAATTGGATGAGACAACTTTAAAAGACCTTGAAACTGTACATCTCGTGGCCATTTTGCAATGCTTTTCCAGCATGCTGAGCCTGGTGTGAACAGTATGCAAAATTTTAGATAAGATGATAAAGAAGAAGCTGAAGGCCAAAAGAAGTCCCATGTGTCTCCTTTTTCCTGGCACAGAGCTGCTACAGGAGGGTTTGCACCATCCACGGAGCCTCCAGGAGGGCCCAACATAAAACAAACATCAATAGGTTGCTTTTTTAAAATAAGGTTTTAGTCCTTTTGAAAAAAAAATAAAATTGTTCCTCTACTATGAAAACAGAATATTCCATGAGCAGTTCCCACTCAGACACTGAGGAGTGTCTGTCCTGCTCATCCACAGAGCAGGTTTTAAGTTTTTCCTGCTTTTCTTGGGTTCCATTAGCCACTCAACCCCAGCAGAACAGAAAAGGATCCACTGCCACTGGCTCTCATTTACCTTTGGGCAGAGGACAAGCAGGCTCTGTTGGCTGAGCCTTCCCTCCTGTGACAAAGACGTGGGGAGAAGCTGATCTGTGTGAGCAGCACACGCCAATCTGACAGAAAACAAGAAACATCAATTGGTCTGTGGGCTTGGATCTCTTCAGCCATCAGTTCTGTGTGGAAAACTGCAGGGAGTTTCTGAGCATCCTTTTATGCTGTGAATTCCAAAATTAAAATGTTTCACACTTGCAGACAACTTTGAAATATTTATTTCCATTCACTTGTGCAAACTGTTCTTACTCTTTAAGACAGTGTCTAGTTATCCCAAAATTATTTTGCAAAAATCCATTCACAGGAGTCAATCTTTTTATCTCTTACATAAGTTGTATTGGAATATAAGGCTAAAGAGAAATCAACTTATCTTCAAGTAGTCACACTTTCTATGTATCTGTGTACATATATATGTATGTATTTTTAGCAAATGAAGCAATAAGTGTAATTTAAAACTTCAGCTAACAGAATTATATGGTTTTATAGAGAAAAAGAGTTTTACAGCTCCTGCTAATTAGTACATGATGAAGCAGCTGAAAAGCTAGACCAAAAAAGTCGCATTTAATTTTCTAACTTAATTTCAAACTACAAATTGGACTCCATTGGTTAGTTTTTAATTTTATGTTTAAATGCTAAAGGAATATTAAGGACTCATGATTTCCAAAATTTGCAGCTGCAAATGTTACCGAGACAAGGAGGTTTGGTTTCATCTTGACTCTGTCATGCTTTGCTTCTCAAAGGTAAAAAAAAAGAAAAAAAGACACAGGGAAATTAAGTTTTTGAGGATAAACCTTGAAGTGAAGATGAATGGACAGCAGATGCCAAACAAAAAAAGTAGAGAATGACAAAGGTGTGGTGACGTTACCTTCTACAGACCACTTAAATTAAAAAAAAAAGAGAAGTGTTTTCATCCTTATCTATTTCTTCTCACACCACACACAATTACACCTCTGTCACAATTCCTGTGATGAAGAACAACCAGCTCTGATTGCTGGGGGGATTTACTGTTGCAGTTCCCTTCCCAGCAGGTTTTTTTTAGCAGCAAGTGTCATAAGAAGTCTTTCAAGAGCCTACTTGGATGAGATGCTTAGCTGGGCAGCAAACCTTCTCTGCAGGCACTTCCAGAAGTTTGCAATGACCCCCTCTGACACTTAGACATGCTGAGGTTGCACTCTTCAGTCTGAGAAACCTGGAAAATGCAGATTCCAGAGCCACTCAGGCTGTGCTGTGAAACCTTTCATCGTTTGCCCCCTCTGCTTTACTACTCCTATGCAACACGTAAGCAAACTTGCTGGAAAATTTCCAGTCAAATCAATTCCACTGTAAAAAAACCCACAAAAAATATATTTAGCAGCAGAGCCTCTCCATCCACCACATTCCCACCTCTGTAGCTTGGCTGGATCTCAGCACCCAGGTCTGACCCAGCCCACCCAATCAAGCCACACGTGAACCTGAACAGCAAAAACATTTCAGCCCTGCATGTACAGCAGTCCCAGCCTCCAGCACAGCACTGCTGCAAGACATTCCCCTTTAATGTCCCCTCTACTCTGAGCCTGTCTCCCTCCCTAGGCTGTGGAAATCTTGGTAGCCCACCAGCAAAGACAAAGGGTTATAACACACAAGACCATTCTGTTAATTTAGTTGGGTAAAAACTGACTTCTTTTTGGAAAAAAAAAAAAAAGCAAACAAGTGATGCAGAGTATGAAGTTGTATTTAAAGCCTTAGTTCCCATCAAGGCAAGCACCTTCATCTGGATTTTTCTGGTTTGCCTAGTCCAGGAGACTGAGTAGAGCTATAAACTCTCCCTCATTAGGGGTGAAGAGGAAAAGCATTCCCTGGTCTGCTTCCTGATTCCTTGTGTCTTGGTTGGAGGTGTCCTGTGGGTCATCAACATCAGGATGGCTCATTCTTGCACCTGGAGGACGCTGTCCTTCAAGACCCCTCAGCTTTACCTACGCCAGTTTTCCCTTCAAACTGCTTCCCATGGGATCCCCTGCTCTGGGGCACAGCTGGGACTCTGGTTTCCAAGAAATTCCTGCTTCTGTCTTCCCAGAGCAGTAAAGCCCAGCACAGCACAGTATACTACAGGCTAGCAACAATTTGACAAAACTGTAAAACCACAAGCAGAGTGAAAGGGATAAATAACATCAATCCAGGACAACACTGTAGAAATCTCCCTACAGGATCTATTCTCTGAGGAATTAAAGGGAATACAAGGCAAATCAATTGGTTTTCATGGAAAATAGGCCTTGTCAAGCAAACCTGATTTCACTCTGTGATGAGATTACAAATTTTGTTGATAAAGGGAACTGTCCAGATGTAATAGGCTTAGATTGTCAGAGCGCTTTTGACTTAGTATGAAATGATATTTGGGTTTAAAATGTTGTACTAGGTAGCATCAATAAAGCATGAAATAAACAGGTTAAGAACTGCCTACCTGACAAATATCAAGAAGAACCAGTCAGGGGAAGCCAGAGCAGCCCTGGTGAGGTGACATGAAGAGCAGGACAATGCCCAGAACTCTTTGCTGCTTTCAGCCGTGCTCTGTGAGATGATGCAGATAAAACTGGAAAATGGAGCAAAATCCAGCAAGTCTGCAGAGACTGATGAGGCTGTGATACCAAGATATCTGGGGCACTGAGGGTGGGGGGTCAGAACTGGCTTGAATCTACATAGTTATGTTTCTAGAAAGGAGAAACTTCTGGAAGAGGGACTGCAACCCAAACCAGGAGTTGCAATGTCTGTAGGGCTGAATGTGGTATCTACATAGTTATGTTTCTAGAAAGGAGAAACTTCTGGAAGAGGGACTGCAAACCAGAAGTTGCAATGTCTGTAGGGCTGAATGTGGCCTCACAGAACAAGGATTGGCAGAAAGACAAAAATCTTTGTCTATCAATCAATGGCACGTGGCTGACTTTCCATGCTGTGATGAGGACATCACTTCTGGGATAAAATGAAATCTTCTTCATCCTGGAGATAAAGAAATCATGGAAATGTCAAAGACAGAGAGGAAAAACACTGCATAAACTATCCAGCCCAGACCCAGCCTCTCACACCCAGCTCCTTGCTGCAGCTAGGGGAAATTGGAAAGGATAATCAAGCCTTAGCAGTGCACTCTGACATACAAATAGGCCTGGGAATAATGGGCTGTGCTACTTCTAATTTACAGCTTCCTAGCCACTGTAATTTGCAATTTTTCCCAAATGAGACATTTGAATGTTAATTGTCTGCTACCAATTGCAAGATGGGCAGTACATGTCCTGAAAAATAGCACCAGCCCCTTTTGGGAACATTAAAAAACAGCATTGCAATCTCACCTGGGCATTTTAGGGGGCTTAACCAACCAAAAATTGCAGTGCTTTTTTTTTATTATTATTCTTTTTTTTTTTAAGAACAGCAGCAAGAAGCTGCCAAAAGTGTCTTTTAACTGTGTGGAGCTTGCCAAGGTGAGTTCAGCAGTGGTATCTTGAGACAGCTAGACAGCATTATTTTGAAGATTTTGCTGTTTGTTTGCTTTTGGCTTTGTTTGGTGGTGTTTTTATTTATTGTTTTGGGGGTTTTTGTTTTGTTTTTTTTGTTTGGTTGGTTTTTTTAAGGAAAAGGGGGGAAAAAAGGAAAAAAGAAGAAATACAGTAAGGAAAGAGAAGGGTAATAGCAACTTATAGCCTTTCACTAAGAGAACTGGATCTCCATGATAAAAAATGCAGGCAGGATCTTTCTGGAGGATACAACACAGCCCATTGCAGACAAGTTCTAGAATCCATGTCATTCCTCCAGGCCAGCTGGTCCCCCAGGAACGTGCAGGCCACCATGGCAGTAACACTGCAGTTCTTCTTTCATCAACAAATGCAGCACAGGTGCAGCAAACAGAGCTGAGTGGGGTCTCCAGCAGCACGAGCAGCTACTGCTGCCAAGTGCCCCCAACTCCCCAGATGACTTGGAGCAGCCCAGAGGGGGCTGGAATAAAGCCAGTGCACATGAAAGGAAAAATAGGCACCGTACAGGCAAGCAGCTGCTTCTTCAAATATTTGAGAATTAACCTTCTTGACACAGAGCAGGACAAGAGAAGTGGTGAAAGAGCAGAAGGAATTTAGTACTGAGAGGACCATGCCTGGATTGTGTCAGCTCATTTGGCATCACAAGCAGGGCCAAGGGAGATTTCTTGTTTGGCCTTTTCTCATGAGCTGCCTGTTTCAAGTGTCAGGGTATCTCCTATCAAGCATTGTCTCATTTCCCTCTCCAGCATCCACACTGCAGTCAACATTACTTCATGCAGGCCATGTTTTCCAGCAGAGAGTTTCTGCCTCAGGGAAGGGTAAATTGCAGTGGAATGTGCAGAAACAGACAGGTTTCCTGCCCCACAGTCAGTATCAGACATCACCTCTTCATTACAATAATTTCTGGTGCACAGCAACACCCCACCACCACCGAGGGCACGTGTAGGAAAGCTCTCCTCGTTATGTGAGAGACAAAGTAAGAGGTTTTATTAAAAAATGTTGAAAGAGTCCTAAAAGTCTTATACCAGTAATAAGTCTCACAGACTGGCATGCAACTGAGTCTTCTTTTGTCTTCCCAAAGACAGCAAAACATGTCCCTCAACCCAAGGGCCGGAAGATTCAGGAGAGAATTTCATCAGGACTGGGAAGGTAACAGGGCTGTTCATCAGGCAGGTGGGACATACCAGAAAATTAATCCTAAATCACATAGTGGAGAAAAGCTGTCCAGGATGTTTTCCCTGTATATGGGCTAGCAGGGTTGAAATGGCAGCTGCATAGTGGGATTTCACAAGCTAAACCAGCATGCTTTTAACCTGAAGCATCCCTGGTCTGAAAGCTTATTTTTCTGTCCATGCACTTGCCATGAAACACAGAGATGCCCTACAGCCAACCCCTTGCAGTTCTAAAACACATGGCACACATCTTCCCTCTGAAACCTAAAATGTACTGCTCACAACACTAAAGCTAAATGTTGTCCTTTGCTTTCAAAATGCTGATTAAAACTTCATCAAAATGTTGACAGTAGAAATTTTCAGCATAATTATCACTGTAACCCAGGTCTCTTCTTATTTTAATCATTTCTCACTCAGTTTAAATACCTAAAAGGTTTGTTATATTTAAAAGGTAGCAACAGTAGACTCTCATGCAGGCTGGGATAATTTTTCAGCTTCCAAAAGAGAAAAAACAAGCCTGAAAACATGATAAATACCTCTGAATTCCGATAGCTTTTAAATGTAAACTTCTCCTGCAAGCAGATTGCATTAAGAAAACATAAAAAAGATGCACACTTCAAAAACTTTCAGTTATAGAGATTGAGCTTGATGAATTTGTGAAAAGACCCCTCAAATCTTCCCTGGGTGTTTGTCACTCTGCTGGCCTGTGAGCCAGCCCAAGGTTTCAGATTGAAATTGGTTTATAGGATTCTCATAGAAACTTGAAGGAAGTAGAGTGCTAATTAAGTGTTTTTATCCCTCTGAACATCAGGTAGGACTCAAAGCAGCTGCACTGCAGCGTTTTCCCTGCAATGGCCCACTTACACCTCCTGAAGGCTCCAGACTGAGCCAGGCTGGAAAATATATTTCTGCCTTTTGTGTTCTTAGCTGGCTGAGGGGGCAGGGGCTGTGCAGAACTGGGAGTGCATAAAACTGACTGATGCTCACCTGCAGGCACCAAGAGCTGCAATTGCTCCTAGGCCATCGCAGACAGATTTCCCCTGCCAGAAAAAAGCAGGATCCCCATAGGTCAGAGCTGTTATTAATAATGTGGAGAAGTCTCATTGCACACCATAAGTGCTCATTTGACCATGATGGAGACAGTGATGAGAGGAAGCACAGAGGCTTCTCAGCTCTGTGTGAATGCTGCACCTTAAATCACGGAACAAATTAAATTCTAAGAGAAAAATGCCATAAGGCACTTGGCCAGGGTGCCCAAGCTGGAGAGTTATTTACAGTTTCTTTCTTTCAACAGCAAGTTTTCTGAGTGAAGCTAAAGCAAATATTCAATGTGGAATCTAATTTGTAATAGACATTGAATGCTAAAAAAATTTGAAGGCAGAGGAGAGGAGATCAGGCATGCTAGAAGGAGATAACTTCACTCACATTTAAATTATTGACCCACAGACTTCTAAATAAGCTCTCAAGAAAAATGTATAATAGTTCAAAGTATGAAATTTGGACATGCAGGATGCATTCCCCCTTGTAATGTTCTATCCCCAGCCAACACACTGCATTAGTGCACAAGAACTGAAGATTAAATCCTGCAAAACTGTTATCTCCCTGTTAAAACTTAGGATAAGCCCAGAGGAATTTAAATTTTACCATCAAAGCAAAATTGAGTCAAAATGCCATTTAAAAATTGCATAAATTACTCTCCACAAACAGGACTGCAAGCTTATGACCAAATCTGTACTTACCAGGCTTTTCTTTTTTTAAGTCCCTTGTTTTGAAGTGCACTAACTCCAAGATAACAATTTTCTGAACTTCTAGGTAAGCACCTAAGTTCCTTTGTGAACGTGAAATATGAATAATTTGACCTGGAGGATTAAAAAAAAAAATAGAAATGCAAACTTTCATGTATGGAAACTGAGCTGAGGGGAAATGTGGGCCTGCTGATGAATGGGGTGGGGGGCCTGGTGACACAGGGCACAGAAAAAAAGTGAGGTGTGGAATGAATGCCTTCTTAACTTCAGCTTTTATTAATAAGATCAATTTCAAAAATTTGATATTTTTCAATTTTTTGAAAATTAAATTTGGAAAATTTTGAAATTTTATTTTTTTTCCTCCAGACCCCGGAGACCAATAGGAAAGTCTGGAGCAAGGTGGTAGAGGATCAGATCTGAAAATGCCAAAACAAACTGGACATACATAAGACCATGGTGGGATGCACTTGGCAGTGCAAAAGAGAGGTGGCTGATATATTCCAGCCTACCTTCCAAAGGATCCCTCTGTCCCAGTGTTTGAGACAGTTTTGGTTCAGGGCACAGAGCACTGAGCACCTTGGCAGTTTTATCAGCTGGTAGCAAAGCCCTGTTACATATTTTACCTGTTTGTTCAATTGATCCTTATTGGTTTGCTTTGGCACTTAGGCAAAAAGTTAAAACCTAAAAATGTTGATGTGGTTGCTTAAGTGAATCCAGCAAACACAAGAGCCAGTCTCAGAAGGAAAACATACAAGCATGTTAAAATAGCAACGCAGCCTCAGATGAGTCATATTCATTGAATTTTAGAACAATTTTTGTTGGAGTGGACCTCCAGAGGTCAGTTAGCCCATCCATCTGCTCAAAACATGTCTAATCAGATCAAGGGATGCTTGTCAACTCCTCATGCATTACACTCTGTGTTTGCTAAAGCCTTTCCCACCCCTCTCAGTACATAACCAAGGAGAAGACAGCTACTACTCCTATTATTTACAAGGGGGACCTGGAAGAAACAGTTTGTCTGATCAGAGCTGTCAATGAAACACGAACTCTCCCCGTGGGTTTTTGAATAATTTTAATGTCAGGCTGTTCTGGATCAGCCTTCCAGAGAGAGCACAGGATGAAGCTCAGCATGGAGCAGGTACAGTGGCACTGGAGATGCTCTCCAGCCCTACATCCACTTGCTCACCATCAGGCCACAACACTGCCCCCAGGACAAGGTCAGAGACTGCTGGTGGCCAGGGAAGGCAATCTCTGAAAGGAAACCCAGACATAAGACCTTTATCTGATCAGAGCATCTCCCTTAGGTGCTGTTCTCCACCAAATGGGATCCCAGGGCATAAAGGGATGAAGAACAACCAACACTGGGATCACACTCAGCAATTCAATCTCCATCTGCTGCAGAAGAACCCAGGGCCATTATCCTGTGCTGTCAAAGCTGTTAATGAGATATTTGGCTTCACTGGTAACGTGCCAGCCTGCTTCAAAGACAGATAGCAAAAAGAATGGATCAGGACAGGGGAAACAATGACCCAGATGTCTAACAGTGTCTTGCAAACCATGACAAAAAAAGATAAGAGCAAAGAGCTCATAAAGAATCTTTCCGATTCACAAACCTCAGCAAAAAATTTGGCCGCCCTCATTTGAATTTTTGACTACAAAAGAGAAGAAATGTGGCATTCACATTTTCTGAAAAATTCCCTTCACCCAGGATTTTTCTCCTGGGAAGCTGAGAAGCCTCAGAGAAAAAGGAAAGCCATTCTTATCTCATTTGCTTCTCCTGTGTTTTGCTCCTTTGGAATGTGTTTGGAGATTGTTTACCCACAGGTGATTGTTTCATTGGATTCTGCTGTGAGTTGTTTCTACTCATTGGCCAATCAGGGCCAAGCTGTGTCGAGACTCTGGAAAGAGTCATGAGTTTCATTATTATCTTTTTTTAGCATTTTGTAAGTATCTTTTCTGTATTCTTTAGTATAGTATAGTATAGTATAGTATAGTATAGTATAGTATAGTATAGTATAGTATAGTATAGTATAGTACAGTATTATTTAATATAATGTAGTATCAGAAAGTAATAAATTAGCCTTCTGAGAACATGGAATCAGATTCATTGTTCCTCCCTGCCATGAGGGTCCCTGCAAATACAATAAAGAAATAAGTTCAAATTTTAAAAAGAAATGTTAAAAAATCCTGTTCTTGGCCATGACATAGGGACCACCAGATAAGAACAAAGCGATGCTTTTAAACTTCATCTGTTTCAAGATACAGAAGAAAGAGGGGTTCTGAAAAGAGAGAAAAATCCTTCAGAGTTCTGGAACAGATGCCTTATAGAGTAAAATGTATTCCAGAGCTCTTCCTTTATTTATCAATGTAAGTTATCAAAGTTACTGAGAAGTGTGAATTCTTCCATCTTAAGGAAAAAAAAACCCAAAACCACAATACCATTCAGCACTGAAATCTGAACATATCTAAAAGGAATACAAATCAGTCACTCAGGAACTTCCCTCAGGACACAGCAGAATCACTGTCACTGTAAGTCTACAGCCAGCTGGGCAAAGGATCCATCCTAACTAAATCAGGAGTTGGGGGCCAGATAGAGAAACCACTAGGTAAAGTTTCAAGGCTTGAATTTATTATAGAAGGGGATGATGCAGAGCCATAAGGAGCTGATCCAGCTTTAAGATCTAGGAATGATGGAGTCCTGCTTTCATTTTGGCAGCAGACAATGTCTTGGATGCAAGTCCCCAGAACTCCACTGCATACACTACATCTGAGCTGAGTAAGTGGGAACACCAGCTGAGGATACAGCTTATGGGATGGAAATTTACAGAAATGAAACTAATTAGCAGCTTCCCAAGCTCAGCAGTATTCATCTGACTCTGCAGCACTGAGTATGCTGAGAACACTTTGGCTATAATTATGCAGCCCTGTTCACTGCTCCACTGCCCAGACCAAGGTTTATAGAGTGACAGGAAATTTTTGGTTGTTAACCCTGGCTGTTAGTTACTGCTTTTACTTCACCTTTTCCCAGTCACAGCTGATGTTTATGTTTCCTACATGCTTTATGAGGGTTTCACAGTAGCTTTTTAGGCACAGTTTCCATCTGGCAGCGTTGCAAGAGAGCCATTGTCCTTCTTGCTTGGTAGGATTCTTCATCTCAAAGGCAGATTCAGAACTGCAAGCTGGGGAGGTCAGCTCAGATTTCCCTTCCTCACGCCAGCCTTGCTGGGCAAGCCAAGGCAGTTCAGTTTCTTCCACATATTCCAGTGTGACTGACACTTCTCTTGGATCCAGGCACCTTTTTCCTGTCACCCAGCAGTTTTACAAGGTGATCTTCAAGGCATCCAGAACTGCTTCATCATTGCTTTGTAAAAGGACACTTATCTTTTATTATCATGTGCTGATTGTATTGCAAACAGGCATTACCCTCACATTATCAGCTGCCTCTGATTTATCACCAGATTTATTATAGTTCCATAATGGGGTCAGATTTATGCTTTCATTTACTTTTATGTCTTAAAGAGACCAGCACAGGTTACATTTATCTTCTTTTCCTGATATTTTACTGAAAGCCACTTCTTTGCTGCTTTCTAACCAGAGTTCAGCACAGGTTACATTTATCTTCTTTTCCTGATATTTTACTTCTTTGCTGCTTTCTAACCAGAGTTATCTTTCAAACAATCAAAATCCTCTTGCCACACAGAGAGAAAAATGGTAACTGACACTTTCAAACAAAATTTTGACTTCATTCAGTACAGTATATGCCACAGAAACAGTGCTTTCTACACTAAGTACATTTGCCAAGAGACAAAAAGAGAAAAAGAGTGAAATAAGGAAATCTTCCAGTCACTACCACCCTACAGCCTTCTTAATTAACCAGACTCTTAATAACATGAATACCTCTGAATCAGCAGCTATTTTTTTCACACAGAAATCCTTACACATCTAAATGTGACAAGTGAAACCCGGCATTGATCCAGGTGGGGTTTTCAGAGCACATCTTAATTTATCATCTCGTGTAGCTCCTGGGCATGAAGTGCACCAGGAACCTCTGCCTACTCTGCTATCCAGAGTATCAGCTGGAACCTTTACAAGCTAGGAATGGAAATGGAAGCACAAAGCAGCAGAGGCACAAGCCCCTTCCTGGATTAAGCAGAGCTCTGTCAGAAAAGAATATTTGAGTGCTGCATCTAAGAACTCTGTGCACCATCAGGTCAGGTATAGGCAGCCAAGTTATCCATCTCTCACTAAGTTATCCTTCACACTGCCCTTGGTAACATAGGCTATTGCAAATAGACTAATTTTCATTAAAATATTGGAAATTTGTCCACATTGCATTTCCAAAATGGAGAATGCCTTGATTTAAGCTTTTCTCTGGCTACAAACATTTCAGCATATATTTTCAAGTAGTTTTCTCCCTATTTCCCTAGAGACTTCTCACTTGAGAAACATTAAATGCCTCCTCATTCTGCTTCCCATATCATCCAGATCTTTTTCATATTGCCATGGTTTCAAACTGAGAGGATAGAATTAGAGTAGGTATAAGAAAGTTTTAGACAATGCTGGTGTGAAACGCTGGAACATCAGTGAAGTGTAAATGCCCAGAAATCACTGGAAATATTCATGGTCATGTTGGACAGGGCTCTGAGTGACCTGGTCTACCTGGAGATGTCCTTGCTCACTGCCAAGCAGTTGGACTGATGGCATTTAAAAGGTTCAGTCCACCTCAAACTGCTCTACAATTCTGTCACCCAACATTTCTCCCTTTTGCTAGATGGGTTCAGATCCTCCCGGAGTCAAAAGGAGTCAAAAGGAGTCAAAAGGCTCGCAGCCTGCTAGAGAATGGAGCACATTTCAGTTTTTTGAGAAGCACCAGGGCAGCAGCACTCGGGCCCTAATTTAGCCCAGGATCCTGCTTGGCCTGGCTGCTGTACACACTGCCCACCTGCACGTCATGGCCCAATGATAAGAGATGCCTCTGCCCAAATTAAGGTGCAAAAGAGACCACATGCCAAAGTCAAACCTCACCTCTGTGGCAGGGCAGGTTTTAGCAGAACAGACATGTTCTGAACACACAAAAGCTCCCTGCCACTGAAGTGTGGTTCATAACACCACCAGGACACAACTGGGACAATCCACCCCAGGTGGACACCCCAGCCAGAGCAATCAGGACAACCTTTCTGAATCAGCTGGCAGTGGCCCAAGCTGTTTACAACACCATGGCAAAACTCTTCTCCATCTCACATTTCAGTCAGTATCGAGACACTTCAGATATTTTTACAAAATCTTTTCTCACTTTGTTTTATTTCCTCCTGCTAAACAGAGCTTGGATTACTTAAAATCAATATCACAAAAAAAGGTAAATATTACACCTTTCTTCAGCTGGACTGAGCAATCCTTTGCCCTATTTCAAGGTGACAGGGAATCCCAAATTTTCCTCTCTGAAGTGCTCAAGCAGGTACCCAACAGTGCTTACTCACTTTGGTTTTTTATAAACTTTTGCATGGAATATTGCAACAGACATGGACAAGCTGTGCTTTATGAGGGAAGGATGAAGCATGCAGTGTTATTCCAACTCTCTTTTGAAGCTCTCTGCTGCCCAAAGCACAGTATGGAGGCATAGCACCCATGCAGGGCTCACTATCTTCACTCAAGGCAGCTCTGGATTTGGTCCACTGACCTCTTCTAGTGTCAATTTATGGTGTAATGACTGTCTCTGTGCAATATCCTGCTCTACAGCCTAGGAAATTCAATCTGTCTCTCAACACTCCTGTATTTTCAGTCTTCTCCGTCCCACAGAGATGTGCACATCCACATCTGAGTGTACAAGCTGTCACCTCTCGCCTTTCTTCTTGAAAAAACAGCAGCTCAGTTCTTCCTCATTTCTGTCTTGGGCTGGCTAGCAGAGGATTTTTGCTCCATTTTTTTTTCTTCCTTTCTGTGTTTTTTCTTTCTGTTTTTTTTTTTCTTCCTTTCTGTTTCTTCCTTTCATTTGTTTGCTTGTTGAAATATGTTTTGCATGAGCAAGCCGAGGTTAAGCATTGTGAGAAGTCATGGCATGGCTGGAAAAGAACTGCCCATGGGAAAGGAACAGAAGTATGGAAGTATGGCTATTACAGTGACTGCTGATGTTGGTGAGCACAGTTCGGGAAAGCAGAATGATTCCCTGGCTTCTTCAGAAAAATTTGAAGGTGCTGAGTTTGCTAACACAGGTTAATAGGAAGATGGGTTTTGGTGAGACAACATCCTTCCATGAAATAAAAAAGGGGATGGTAAAATACAACCCTGCTTACAGAAACTCAGCAAAACCCAGATCAAGTCAGAAGCCAAGAAGCAGGGAGACATTACTGGCAAGAATAAAACCCAGTCCTGCACTTCTCAGTGTGCAGGAGCTCAATGCTTTTGGTAGTCCAGAAATGGGAAGGCACCAGGACGTGGCAGTTTCCCAGCACCCCATTAAACCAGGCTGTTCCTCAGAGCCTGCCAGCTGCAGGAGTGAGCACAAATGAGCAAGGCAGACACAGGATTGTGTGGGGTTCTGCAGCTCTTTTGTCTTTCACTGACAGTCCTGCAGCCTGTTTCTCTCCCAGACCTGCAGCCTCTCTCTAAAAGTCCCACAGCAGGCTTGTCCAGAGCCTCAGAGGCAGGATTTTACATCTCAGTTTTCTGTGTGGGTGTTCCTAATGACTTCGAATATTCTAATGTTATGGGAAGTTCCAGAACCACCCCATCTTCCCTCCTTTGATTTACCCCTTATTTTGTATCTCTTGGTTTACATTAACACAAAAGAAAGTCTTTGTGAATAATAGTCACAATAAATATAAACTATTTATGCCATTAGCATTTCCTGCAGGGTCAGCCATGCCTGCACCAGTCTCCTGCTGCACACACTACAGAGTCAGCACCCAAAGGCAGAGGAAGGACACCAAGACAGCTTTCATCCCAGGGCTGGGGGAAAGAGATGGAGCACGGTCAGGTTGGGGAGACTGGGGTGCAGGGCTGGACAGTTGTTGCTAAAACACTCAGTGAAGCACTTGGGCAGCAGGAAAGTGTCAATGCCAGCGACTTTCACTGGCTAATTCCCTGCCACCAGCCAACAAGGGGATTAAAATTCAACAGCAGACCTCAGCTCTGCCTTTCTTTGTTATCTGTATGAACAGCCTTTCAACAGCTGGTGACAGAGGCTGAGAAAGCCTCACTGTGGTCCAAGGGGCAGCAGGGAGGCAACAGGAGGAAGCGAGACAAAAAACTCAAGAAACCTCAGTGAAGCACTTGGGCAGCAGGAAAGTGTCAATGCCAGCGACTTTCACTGGCTAATTCCCTGCCACCAGCCAACAAGGGGATTAAAATTCAACAGCAGACCTCAGCTCTGCCTTTCTTTGTTATCTGTATGAACAGCCTTTCAACAGCTGGTGACAGAGGCTGAGAAAGCCTCACTGTGGTCCAAGGGGCAGCAGGGAGGCAACAGGAGGAAGTGAGACAAAGAAAAATAAAATAAAATAAAGACAAATAGTGATCAAGAAGAACAGGAGCTGGAGCGGAACTGTAAACCAAAACCAAAACAAAACAAAAACCACCCAAAAACCCCCACAAATAATGATCAAGAAGAGCAGGAGCTGGAGAGGAACTGTTTCCTCTCCTTGAAAGATGATGCTCAGGAGCACAAACAGTTCCTCTGACAAAGAAGAACAGGAGCTGGAGCGGAACTGTTTGTGCTCCTGAGCATCATCTTGCCTGATGTCCAGACTGTGCTGTGTCAAACACAGAGGGGTGAGACTCGATGAGGAAAGGGATTCTGAAGCCCAGGCTGACAGAGAGATGTGGAACACTGATATCCAGCTCAGCCCAGGCCTGACAGAGCACCCTGCTTTCCTGAGTCCACTCCTGTGAGGAGCCCTCATCTCCAAATGCCTTAGAAACTCCAGGAACTGAAGGGAAAGAGCAGCAGAGCCCACCAGGCCAAAGGGAAACACTGCTGGGCTTTGGAGAGGGCTGGAAGTGTATTTGCCCCCACCTGGAAGAGGCTGAAGGACTTCCATCTTCTCCTCCCTTTCCTACCTTCAAAACCTTGCCTGGGTAATGGCTGATTAAACACTGCAAACTGCATTATTTAAGACACTGTTGCTGTGATACAAAGAGAAGTTCTTTCAGAGCCAATACCTGACAAAAACAAGCATCCAGAGATACTTAGAGCTCTTGGATAAGGAATTTAAATTGGTCGGGAAGAGGCTCTGAAAGCCAAAAAATCAATGACAGTGTCCATTTCAAGAAGCACCTCCATGGAGAACTGTGTTTTTCCTCACATGACCAGCTCCATTGACCTAAAGCACACTGAATTATGTTTTGATTTTAGTAAGGAAAGCTAACTTTGCTTATTATTTGTGTTTTCTTGAAATAATGGAGGATACCCAAAAGTGGGAGATACATATATAAACATTATATATGTGTATATATATATATATATATATATATATATAATTTGTTGTTTATTATGTATGCTTCAGAGAGCACTGTGCCAGTAGTTTGTGAAAAAATGACATAATAATCTTTTACGTACCAGATACTTCAAGGTGAACCAACTAAAGAATCTGCAAAGATTGCTGAAGGATTTATGATCCAAAATCCTTGCCAGGTCTGAAGGACAAATTCTTCCTTGATGTTAGGACAGGTTTACTTAGTCCTGTGTGACCAGCTCTCCTTTCCTTCACCACAAGTTAAGAAAACACAGAAGACTATTTAAATCATAAGTTTTCTTTGGGTAGTGACTGTCCCATCTTGAGTATGCACAACACTTATGACCCAGCTGCTAAATGCTAGTTTTGATTTGGGTCCAATAGAGAGGGTTTGGGGAAAAGGAATATTAATGGCACATTCACAATAAATTAGCTAGGCCAGACTCTGAGAAGGGCCTGTAGCTCTCTCTTCATGGGTAATCTTTCTCACCAGAGCTCTCTCCTCTGTCTCTTCTCTCTTTTAACAGTTTTAATTTTTGGAGCTACAAAGTATTTTTTTTCCTGCTGAGTGCTGGGTTAACAAATGCAGGAAGCATATATTAGCAGTATTCTTTGGAGACCACCTACAGCAGTGAGATGAACAATGGGCCCTGAACCATGACTAATTTGTAGCCCAGAAATATGTTGTATTTTTTAAATGTAAAACTGTTACTCACACTTAATAGTTTATTTGAACTAAAACCATATTATTATCCCCTCATTATTTTACCTGGTATATTTTAGACAACTTATCTCAGGGTTGCCATAGCTACCTGCTGAGTGCCTTTGACTGGAGTGTTTGCAGTAATCAAAATTAAAGGCTTCTTATAAAAAGAAGTATGCTCTGACTAAAGAGGAACCTGGGCAAAATTGCCCATAATTGTATTCTTTTGCTCAGTGCTGCTGCTGCTTTTGGGTGAGCTTGTGTGGTGGTTTGAAACGCAGCTGGAAAATTAAACCCACTCAAGCTGCTCCCTTTTCCCTGCCTCTTGCAATAATGGGGGAACACTAGAAGATTGAGAGTTGGAATAACAATTTACTGAAAATGGCAATAGCCACAATAATATTAATAACAAAGAGTGTACAAAAGAGAGAAAGGGTTTTGCTTACAGAAGGGTACTCACCACCGAACAAACAAAACCAAACACACTTCAGTGTTAACTACAATCCTCAGTCTCCCCCACAAATGTCACATGAAAATAAAAGTTTGGAAAGGACTCTGGAAGTCTGTAGGCTAACCTGCAGCTCGAAGTGGGTCCAGCCAGGATTAGAACCTGTCCAGACAGATGTCAGAGATATCCAAGGACAGAGAGGTGTGAAGAAACCCGTGCCTGGCACTTCTGTGGCATCCAGTGTAAGGCACTGGTCACAAACTGAAACACAGGAAATTGTGTTTGAACACAGCAAGCACTTAGGAGTGACCAGGCCCTGGCAGAGGTTGTGGAGTCCCCAGCCTTGGCAGCTGTGCCACCAGGTGTAGCTGGCCCTACATGAGCAAGGGGGCTGCATGGCTCCAGTGGTCCCATCCAACCCCAACCACTGTGAAATTCACAATCAGGGATGCAATCCCTCCCTTGAAAGGCAGGCAGGACAGACCCAGTGAGACCTTCAGTTTAAAGACAAATGTCATCAAAGACAGGGGGAGTCCCCACTGAACTTCTTATCAGCACCTCCTCCAACAGCTCTCTCCAAAACTCAATCCCTCCACCATGCCTAAGCTGCCCTAAGCCACAGTCCCAAACCCTCAGGAAGTGCAGGATGCATCCAAGCTCTGCCACGGCACCTCTGGGTGGCACAAGGTAGTCCCTGGCCCTCCCCTGTTCCTCTCTTCCCACTTTGGGTAGCAGACTGGACACGTCTCTGAGCTCTGATCAGATGGCAAGGACTTGTGGGGACAGGGAGAACTGCCCCAAGTCCCCCAAAGCAGGGACACGTGAAGTAGCTCAGCTCTCCACAGTGTTTCAGGATACCTCAGTATGCCTCTAAATACTTTACTTTTGCAAAGAAGTGAGAGCAAGTAACTTAATACTTTTGTAAAGAAACCATTTTCAATTAAATGGTTTTAATTTAGGGCATTTCATGCCCTGCTGGAACCATCCAAATGAACCGCAAGCAGTTAGATAATTAAAATGAAGGTCACTACAAGTACCTACTAAGCAGCCAACCTGACAAAGTATTTAAGTACAGAAGAGCTGGATAGTGCAATTAAAACAGTTTGCAAAAACAGAGCTTTGTTGGGTTAGGGAGAAAGTTTTATAAACAAATCAACAAGGCAACAGGTTGCATTCAGGAGAGAGACTGGTTTTCAACTGTGGCTAAAAGCAGCTCTAGGATGGAGTGGATGTGAATGTTATCAGCTTGTCCCCCGCTCTGCACCACCTGTTGGCAAGCATCCCTGTCTAGGGCATACCTTAGAGAGTTGTGGCCTCTGCAGAGGAGGAAGCAGGCTCCAGAAACCTACTGTAATCCAGAGCAGGAGATGTGAAAACTTTCCTTTATTTTAGCAGATAAAACATCCCTGCAAACAGTAACAGCAGCCAGCTGGCAATGTAGGAACACAGGGAAAAGTGAGTGGGGAGCTTGAAATATTCAACAGGTCCCTTGGCAGAGAACTGGACCCAGGACTACACAGCCTCCCCCTGCCTCTTTCTGGAAGGTGTGTAGAAAGGAGCCAATTGTCCTTTGCCTCCATTCATTCAGCTTTCTGGAAACGAGAAACAAGGAAACAATAAAAAAACCCACAAACCCAAACCTCTGCACATTGTGCTGTTACAGGGCCTGACACATTAATAAGGCAGGAAAACAATTTCTGCTCTAAAAATATGGAATTGATTTGCTTCACACCCACATAACAACCCGTGTGCCTGAAGCAAACCAGCTTCAAAAAGTCATTCCTCCTGTGCAGAGTTTAGCACCCTGAGTCACTTCTCCAGAACTGCAATCCTCTGATGTCCTGGTCTCCAGACTGCCTGCATTTCCACTCTCCTCAGGCTTCTTAGATTACTTGCTCTAAAATTAATCTGAACTAAATTACTCCTTGAAATGAACTTTTTTGGGAAAGTTAAATGTCAGCCTTTCCTAGTGCCCACTTCAGCACAGATTTTAGGAGGAATTATTGGCTCCCAGCGCTGGTGTAAAAAGCCAATAATGCTCATTAGGTTATCCACTGCCACAGCTGAGGGATTGTCCCAGTGAGAAAACCCTGGCACGTTGCCCAGGTGTTGTAGAGGTCCCTGTCCAAGGTACATTTTGATCCTAATGGCTGGACAAAAGCCACCCCCCTGGCTCCCATACAAGCACAAACCAAGTGTGAAACCCAAGGCAGTGCCCTCACACTCTCCTTGAGCTGGGTGACCAATGCACAAGACTTAACCCTGAACACTCACAGCTTTACTAAGGGGACCCACAGATCTGTTTCATTATTTTGCAGCTTTTTTTGCAAAAAGATGGTTACCCCTTGCACAGAGGATAAGAAGAATCATTGGTGGCTCTTTCTGCTCCCTATTTGATCAAAAAGCCCATGGCCACTCACACATGAATTTGCGCTCTGCAGAGACATGTCTAGAATTGCAAACCAGCTCCTACTTTACCTGTGACACACCAAGTTCAGTGGTACCCAGCTCAACAGAAAGTTCAACTCATGCCCTTTAAGACAAAGGAACTTGCACTTTTATCCTCTGACCAAGCCCTACCCTCTCACTGACCCCACTGAATGGAGGACAGATAGAAACTCCCACCGAGCCTCCCAGCACTGCTGCCATAAACCATCCCTCTCTGGATCACAGCAGTGATTCCATGCTTAGCAGACACACCTGGGAAGAGCATAGCCCACTTGCCTGACATGATAGGATTGTGTCCAAAGACTGACAAAGCTGCAGGAGATGGACTTTCAGACAAGATCAGAGACACAATTTGTCCCATCATGACGAGAAGCTGCACTGCCACGGCTCTCACCCCCACCACTGGCACCATGGAAAATCCAATCAGCCGGGGCAGGAAGCTGACTGCAACAGGCACTGAAAGGGATTCATCCTTAGGAAGGGGATGAGTGGAGAAGTCCTGAGAACTCATTTTGCAGCTGAAAGGTGCCTGATGTGTGTCTGGTGCCAATAGGAGCAAGAGAGGTTGGAGTGGCCTGCTTAGCCCTGTGTTCCAGGTTAATGGCTCATTCAGCTGCTGAACCAAAATTCATGCTGTGCAGAAGCTGCAGTGGCTCCCAACAGCTGGAGGGTACAGGATAGACTGGGTAGATGGGTAGAAAACAATCCCATTTCTATCCCATGCCTACACCTCCCTAGACTACTGGAGCCACTGCTGAGGGACCAGGAAAGCAACATCGCACAGCTACTGCTGTCTGTCACTGGAAGGAAGAATGTAATTCCACAGCTCCCACCAACTCCTGCACCCTGTGCTGGACTTGCCCAAATGGCCAGAAAAAATCAGGGCATTAATCTTCCCCATCACATAAATATAAGGTAAATATTCTCTCAGACCCAAAAGAAATAGAAGCAACCAGTGCAACAAGTCCTGAGGGAGAAGAGAGAGCATTGCTAGATGGTTGCTGAAGGAGCAGAATTAGCAAAGTACTGAAGGCCTTAAAGCCAGAGGCTTGAAAGGGAGAACAGCTTAACACAACCCCTCTGAGCCACCCCTGGCAGCAATAGACTGATGGGGAGTGGTTTTGGGAGGTTTCATCCATGGCTTTTCTGAAACCAGTCTCCCTCCTGCTGACATCTTTGCTTTAAGGGCTGCAGTGCTGCCCCTTCACACTCGTCTATATCCCATCCCAGCTAAGCTCTGGACAGCCTCCAGGAGATGGGTTGCTTGGCTTTGCTTGTTGTGTCTCACATTTACAACTGCTGTTCTCTCCAGCATCCCTTCATACACAAATGTAGCTATGATATTTTATGAAAAATCCTTTGCTAGGATTTTTCCCTCCTGAGGAGCTGAAGAGCCTCAGGAGAGAAATTTAAACAATAACTGTGTGCTGCTGTGGAATGCAATAGGTGCATCTTCCATTGGTCCATGTGGATTGTTTTCACTTGAGGACCAATCACAGCCACCTGTGTCGAGGCTGTGAGCAGTCACAAGATTTTGTTATGCATTCTGTTCTTGTTCTTTGTAGCCTTCTGATCAATTTTTTTTCTCTATTCTTTTAGTATAGTTTTAATGTAGTATTTTAATATTATATATATCATAATATAATAAACCAGCCTTCTGAAAATGGAGTCAAGCCTCGTGTCTCCACACATGGGGTGTTCACAACACACAAAACCTTCACATTGTGCTCCAGACCCGTAAATGTGTCTCAACAGACAAATTCAGCACTGGCAGCCTGTTCTCCAGCACCCCTGTGCTGCTCTGCACCTCTCCTTAAAAGGATTTTTTTTTTTTACTGTACAAGTGAAGCTTGAAGAAAGGAACTTTCCTAACAGAACTTCTCCATGCAAGTTTTCTCAGTGAAACACAAAGCATAGCTCGTGTTCCTGTGTGTGAGCATGAAAATTGCTGCACTAGGTTTTAAATCTTTTGATCAAAGCAGTTTTTCCAGCATGGACTGTATAATGAACATCAGTATAAAAGCAGGTCTATTAAGAAGTTGTCTTCAATGTCTTTGTGTCAAAAAAGAAAAACAAATCTGCAATTTTTCTACCTTTCCCATCCCATGTTGCATTTCAGCACTTTCAAAATTTGCCTTTTTTATTTTTTTTTTATTTTTGCATAGTCTTCTTTCAGGCCTGTGGTCACTGGAAGAAATGAAGAAAACACAGTGTAAGGAGATTTTCTTACAGCTTTGATAACACACTATGCAGCCAAATACTGAGCTGAAGAAGAGAACAACAGAACCAAAAATCAATGCATTAATTGAACCTCAGGCAAAATTCAGTCATACAGTGTTCTGTACAGGAGTACTTCATAAAAGTAAATCAAACAACACTCAGTGGGAAAAAACAGGTTTGTTCATCTCACCAAAGTATATACCTTAGATTCACAAAGAAAAGTTCTCTTCACAGTTCAGAAATCACCCAGGTTAGCCCTGAGCACTGAGAGCACAAATCAAGTTCTCTCTGCTCCCAGGGCACACACTCTTCAAACAGTTCTATCTAGAGGTTAACACACAAAGCAACCTTGCACATTTTTCTTGGGGCACCATCACAAGTACGGAAAAAAATGCTTTGGAGTGAAACAGACTGCAACTAAAATCAGGAAAAAAACAACTTTGGTAAGCTGCCAAGTGACATCCCTGTCACAGTGATCTAGAGTACATTTGTTTTCCAGCAATACCACAACTGTAACCCCATCATCTGTCATTCCAACCCTTGGCTTTCAAGGACAGCCACACATCAAAGCAACCAACAGACACGGTGGTGGAGGAAGAAATACTGAGCTACAAAGAGATGGTAGACAAGCACATTTTCCTGGGACATTTTTCTGGGAGCTGAGGCTGCTCAGCTCAATACAATTTGACCCAGTAAGACCATGATCTGCAGTTCATAAACCACGTAAATGAGTTTCACAACCTTGCTCATCCATTCCAAATCTGCCTTTTGTGTCACAGGGGCTCCCAGGGTGTCCTTGTCCCTTTGACCTCACCCAAACACAGCTGTGTGTCAGGCACCATGGAAATGGGCCCCTTCCTACCCCCAGCTCAGCAAGCAGCCCCTCCCTGGGCTCCATGGGCAGCCAAAGCTTCAAAGTCTTTATTGTAAATAAATTATTCTGTACCTGTCACAGGTGAAAAGGAGAACAGAGGTTCAGGGGAAAAAAAAAAGTAGTCTTTAGTGAGCAATAATTTGAATTAGCTAAATATTGTGACAGACAATCTGCATAAACACAAAGTGGTTTTTTGTGTATTCAAACATCAGCTGCTAGAAAACAACAAAGCTTTATTTTCTACACAGGAGGAAGAATAGATAAACTTCTGCATTCTGTTAAGTACCTCCATTATAGCATGAAAATAGCACAGCAAGAGTGAGTGTTTGTTTAAAACATCTTAACTGCAACAGAACACCCAAACCTTCTTATTTGATAATGGAAATGGTTTGGGTATGATTATCCATTTCAAACATATTTATGTCATAGTTCAGAGAAAGGCAAAACTAATGTTAGAGCAAAAGAATCTTCAATGTACAATTATCTTGATTCTTGGAGCAAAGAATATTCCTCTTAAGTCTACCACCTGGGGTTTAAATTTCACATTTGCTTTACAATTTTATTTTTTAAACAGGCTACCTCACAGGTATTGGGGGGGCTGCATCAAAGAGATTTCATAGCTCCTAGGTGTAATGCTCAGTAGCTGTTTTTCTTCCACTAATTCACCAAGCCTGATTCTCTGGGGGCTCACAAGTGATGTCTTCAAGGACCATCGAGAATTTTGGGAGCTTTTTGGTCTGATCAGCCTGCTAGTCCCATTGCCATATTTCTCTCAGTTTAACTTACATCCCTCCTCTTGCTAACATTTCTCAGTGGTCAGTGGGAAGGAAGCAGAATTTAAAAAAACAAGTGACAAATCTCACAACAGCAACAGCCACACAGAAAACTCGCAATTTTCCTACACTTTGCAACCTGCTATTTCCCCTCCTCATTTTCACAAACTTCCCAAGCCTATTTGTTGACATCCTTACAGGGATCCAATGCTCTCTGTGAGCAGATGGTGCCAAGATCAGGAATCTTACACATGCACAGTTACATCAAGCACTGTCTGACCAGAAGCTGTTCCCAGAGATATCATTTGCTTTCTTGGAATAAGCAGCAAACCCAGCTTCAGAGATTTTAGGCTCTTGTATAGCCTGTAGCATTGTTTAGGCAAGAAGAAGAAAATGCATAAGCCAGATTTTCTTGGATTTTGCTGACAGGGTGTATCTCAACAACTTTATTCAAAGTTTTAGAGAGAAAGCAGTTTATCTGCGAATCCCAAGGCTGCTGTTCCATTCAGTCCCCTGCCCTGAGAGTACAAGCTGGCTTTCTCCTCTCGTTATTGCCAGAGGGATACATATTGCCTGTCCTCTACTTCCTTCCCAAGTTCTGTCCTCTCTCCCTCCTCTCTCCAAAACACAGAGAACATAATGATCTGCTCCATCCTTAGGTCCCACACTTTCTTCCAGCCTGGCCCTTGGACAGCAGCTTTCACACAATCAGCCATCAGGGTGCAGGAAAAAATGTCATGGCTCCTTCAGCTGCCCTGTGTGAAAGGTACCCACAGGACACATCAACAGCAGCAAGGTCCATGTTTGTACCTGGAAGAAAACTCTTCTGTTCATGGCCCAGCACAGCAGAGATGTCTCTAAAACAGGCTCAACTGGAAGCTGAATTAATTCAGCACACCCCAACCAGGAATGAATCTGTAGATATCAGGGAAGTCCCTCCTTTGTTAACACAGCTTTGGATGGGACTGCAACTTTCCCCATCAAACACCAGCTCAGGCTCTGCATTTGCCCACATTTTTGCACTGAAGTCAACAAATGTAATGACTTTTGGTCCAGGCAGAAGAAAACTACCTCAGTCTGTTGCCTCATTGCAGTTCATGCCTTACCAGTGAAGCAACTACAACCCCATTTTGTTTGACCTGATGAGCTCTGACCAAAGTTTTGGATGCCAGATAAATGTCTTGGCATGGGTTTTGTTGGCTGCACTGAAATGGAAGGGATGAGACAGTGTTGAAGCTCCATGCAGAGGGACCTACACAGACAGGAGGGGGTTAGAGGAGGAAGAACCTCTGCTTTCCAGGGTGCCATTTGAGTCTTCCTTCTGCTCCATGATTCCTGTGCCCCTGAACTCCTGAATGAGGGAAGTTTTCCATCTCTGCCACCTAAGTTTGTGCTTTGTGATACAGAATCAAAAATTGGGCTGCACCACTGTAGCAGAAGGTGCAAACTGATGCAGCATTTTGCAAAGAAGAGCAGATAGAAGGAATCCAGAAATTCTGCTGGGGACAGTGTGTGTGTGCTTAGCACTGGTTGTGATGCAGCAGAGTCCAGCAGCAGCTGCCCCAGCACAGGCTTAACTCCTCTGGGAGGTTGGAGCTGGGGAAGGAGTCTTCCTGCTTGAAGGAAGAAGTTGTTGGAGAAGTGCAGGTGGAGATGGGAAGTTTGCACAGCATCAGATGTTATAGGAAAGAGAACAGAATCTTCTCCAAGACTCCAAACACCTAACAACACAGCAGGAAGAAAATTCAGAGCCTGTACTCAGTGAGTTGGGGGAAAAAAAAGACTCCTGTGATAACAACACAGCAGGAAGAAAATTCAGAGCCTGTTGGGAAAAAATTCAGAGCCTGTGGGGTTGGGAAAAAAAAGACTTGTGGTGGAAAAGTCTGTAAGTTGCTGACTTCAGGCACCAGGGGGAAAGTTGCTGCTCCACTTTCAGGTCAGCAACTACAGAATAGATTTAGTGCCATGATGTCAGATGAGGGGCTGGGAGTTGTTTTCTGAGCAGTGTTGGAGGCAAATGAGCCTAAATCATATGGTGGCACCAGAAGAGAGAGGAAGTGAGTGCTGAGTAACAGCAATGGGCATCTCCCTGCTGGGGAAAAAGCACTCACATATTCTTTTTTTAAATTGATGTCTCTGAAGGGCTTGAGCACCAATCCATGCAGCATGGGGAACAAACAGGAGGCATCAGGAGCCTTGTGCATTCCAGGGTTATGAACTCAATTGGATCACTGTCACACAGCCTGCAGGCTGATGTGCCTGGAGGGCTTTGATGGATGGATATGGTTCTTCAGGCAGAACTGGCCAGAAGAGCAAGGACGGTTAACAGCTGGGCACAGTGATCTCAAAGGTCTTTTCCAAACGAAACAATTCTATAATTCCACAATAGGGAGATTCCTTTACAGTGAGAAAGAAGAGGAATGTATGAAGCTTTATTTTCAGGTGGATGATGAATCAGCTAAGAGCTAGGGGGTCATGCCCTGAGCACCCTGTTCTGGTTTACAGTGCTTTGGGACTTGGCATAGTGTTCAGAGATGCACATTTGTGTAGGACAAAGGCCCTAGGCAGAAATCAAAGCTTCACCCCACATACAGCAAATGTGAATTTTAACCTCCTTTTTTCCCCTTGCCCATAGGATTTTTCACTTATTTGACTCCTGTCTGTTCAGAAAGGGAGAAAATTAAAGTTGAAAGAGAGGACTTCAGGGGACTCATTAACTATCCAAGCCTAGGCACAGAGTTCTGCAAATGATGGACAATAGATGTTAAATTAATCTCAGCATGTTCCTACACAATACAAAGGTGAGGCTGAGCATGTCATCCTTAAAAACCATGTCATGTTCAAACAATACTGTCCATTTATTACACAAATCACACACAGGCTTACAATTTTACAAAGGCTTTCAGAAGTAATTTTTTGTGGAATTTCCTGAGTGTCTCCTTTACCTACCTGGTGTCATCATGTGGCTAATGGGCCATAAGAGTTATTGAAAGGTTGTTCTTTGGTGCTTCAGGCTTGTCTTTTACGTGTGTAGTGTGTATATTTTGCAGGAAGCACATTACAGCAAAGCTAACTCTCCTCATGTAGAATGAAGCAGAGGACAAATCCAGATGATGCTCAAGTACAGACAAATCCAGGGATGTTCAAGTAAGTATCTTCAACTAATGTTCTTTGGACAAAATAGACCAAATATCCCAATACAGACAAATTATATAAATTTCACATAATTTGGCAGGGAATTTGCCCTTGAAAAAATGAATCAAGATGGACAGATGGCCTTTGAATCCATGAGAGGCAGGGAAGGGGAGCTAATCAGAGTTATTTGGCACACAAATATCTACAACATTCACTACCCTGAGAAAAGACAGGCTTGCACATCAGTACCTTCAGGTTCAACAGGCCCTACCTAAAGTGCCAGAGGCTGGGAAGGACTTTCAAAGAGAAATAACTTTTTGTGCTCCTCCTTTTTTCTGGGCACTATCAGAAAGACGAGGCCTGGTCCACAAGAGCTCCCTTTTCCCTTTTTTAACAAAGACAGTCCAGCAGAACCTGAATGAGAAGGGCAGAGCTCATCCAGTGAGAGCAACCACAGACAGCAGTCATCACTGAACATTTCTGTGCTGATGAGAAAGGCTCAAGGTCAAGCAGGGAAATGAGGTCAGTATCAGCAGGTACAGGACCAGGCACAGACCTACCTTAAGCACAGCTCAAGAAAAGACCAAGAGAAAGAGTCTGAACTTAGGGCACCTTTAAGACAAAGGTTTTTTTCCCAATAGCATGATTCCAGGTTACATCTGCACTGTGTTGGAGCCACTCCTGAGAACAGCCATGGTCCCAGGATGGGGGCAGAGTGTGCAGAGCCCATTTTGTTTGCTCAGGTCCTAGCAGCACCAGAGGAAAAAGAAAGTAATGACACAGATAATTTTAACTATTGAACAGATAGGAATCAGAATGACTTAGCAGAGCTTAAGAGTGAACCCAGATCTCCTGAATCCTCATTCTGTGTCTGGCCCAGGAACTCTGCCACAACACTCAGTCATCTTCTACACCTCAGGAAAAAAATATTGTTCTTAAGAGAAGTTCAGGGAAAAGATTCATTTGTCTTGTCCCACATCTTCCCAGGTGGATGAAGTTATCCTTCTTCAAATAGGAAAAATGATACTTTGAGAGTGCTTTGATGCTCCTTTCATTAATAACGGAGCAGGAAAAAAAGATGTGTGAGAACTGCAGAGAGAGAAGTCTGCAGGGCTGAAAGGACTAATTGGAGACAGATGGTCAGATACAGGCTCTCAGAAGCATGAAGATCAGCTAAGAACATCTGAAAATCTCTTGAAATTCTGAAAGAGGAAAATCACATGTTTTAGTTCCGTGAATCCAGCTGCAGTCTTCAGTAATAAAACCCAATGCAGCTCAGTAAACATGAATGTGGTCACAACTGGCACAAGACCACAGACTTTATGCTGACGTACCTGTAGATGCTCTCAGTAAGAAACCTGTGAGAGATTCAGCTCCTCTTATTATTCACTGCTTCACCCCACCATTGCCATCTTTGCATGTTTATAACATCTGCCTCATCTTCCTTCACTTTCTCCTCTCAAGAACTCTGTTATCCCTCCCTGTGACCACCACCCCCACTGCCTGATTCAAGGGGTCTGCCTGACATTTACACCACTGCTCATTGCAAAAAGACTGACAACAGGCCAGAGTTGACTCCCCCTCCACCAAGCATGTGAAGAATTTCCCAAGTGGATCAAGACTTGACTTCATAGGCTGTGTGTGTGCAGGATTTGATAGACCCAGTCAGTGACCCCATATCCTCCCTGTCACCCTTTTGGTCTCAAGAACAAGCAGAAATGCTGGATTGAGGGAACCCCGTGGTCTGAGACAGAAGACATGGATGGGACATATGACTTATGGCTCCAGAGGAAGATCTGATCTGCCTTCTCATCACTCAGCCATGCTGCTGATCCACACAGACAACACCCCTGTGGGAATGACATTGAACAGCTTCCTACAAGGGACCCCAAAATGAACGATCCTCACTTGCACCGAGTCTCTGAGCCAGTGCAGGGGAGGGCTGCAAGTGTTCCAGCAGGAAATGTGGGAGAGGTGTGGGGATGCCTGTCCCCGGTGTGGTGCCCAGATTCAGGGGAGCTCTGCCTCCCTGGCAATGGCCTGACATCCCCCTGTCAGCAGGAGCCCAGGGATCTCAGACCTTCCCTGCTGCAAGCAGCACTGATCTTTCATGCTGCAAATGGGGCCATCAATCTCTGGCTAATGCAGCTTGTTAAAACAGCAGCCATCACTTTGATGAAGCAGCACAGTGAGAATGTCGTTTCCTAGCTGCCACTTTTAGGGAGATAAGCCCAGAGATCCCAGATAACTAAGATGTTACAGGAAACTTAAAACGACAAACCTCACCTCACTATCTCTGTCCACTCTCAGTTTTGTTTTGTTTTTTTCCTTTTCCTTATATTCCTTTGGATGCTCTCTACACATGCTATAGTCACTCCTTCTTTCTCACATGTTTAATAGAGGGGACTTTTACACCATCTACAGAATCTATTATGTTCCCAAGTCAAATACATCCCAGTGGAATTGTAACTTTTTGTGGCATATAAAACACACCGTGTGAAGTCCCAAATATGAGAAAGATTGCTTCAAGGAAATAGTACCACAGCACAGATGGGGGTAAGTCAGAGCAGAAGATATTTGGACACAGAGATAGAGTTGATCTTTCTTTACAGGGACATTGTGCCTGCCCTGTTTGGTGCTAATGCCTCTCCCATTCAATGTTTCTCTCTCCTTTTTGCCTTTTGTTTGAGGCTCCCTGCTATCAGGCTTCCAATACAGTGGATTTCTTCCCAAACACTGGTTATTTTTGAAGCTGCTGATGTGACACAGCTCTAAACTTTTTCCTTTTGGGGTGGGGGTTAATCATTGAAATTCAAATCTTTGCTATTAAAATCCATCAGACAACAAATGAATCAAGGTAATGAGACAAGACTGTCACTTTGTGGGAAATCAATGTCATGGTGTTTTAGGAGCAAATTCCACTTCACAGTCACATTAAAAGAACGAATCTATCTAGGCCTCTCATTTCAGTGTTGATTTTGAGACACGCACCATCAAACACCAGCTATGCAGCTTGTGCAGAATATGAATGCAAGCACACATCTTATGTTTGGAAGAGATGGTAGATGGTGCTAGACAGACTGAACTTCCCAAGACTTTTGGATGAAGACTTCCTATTTTTTGTAGCTTATCAGTCACATTCAAAGTTTTCAGTAGAAATAAATAGTCAGTGTTAAATGTGGTTACACAGGTCAGTGTTGTTATCTTGTCCCACAACCATAGCAAGATGCTGAATCCCTGTTGGAAGAGCCTGCTCTGCAGAATCCTGCAGTTCTTGTAAGAAATTCCGCAGGAAAGCCATTATGATACCCTAAAACAGAGTCCTGGTGAGGAACAGCATTTTCTAAAGCTCATTCTAGGAAGCATGCTGTGAGCAGAAGTGTGATCCCACGGGCTTGAAGACCCAAGGGGTTTTTCCTCACCAGCCTCTTTGCCAGGTTTCCAGCTCCTGGGTGCCTCTACACAGCAAAGCCTGTATCTTAAAGATACAGATGCTTACAGAACACAGAACAACCCAAAGAACAAAGAACAGTGCCTTTACTGGTCCTCACACCACCAGCAGCACTCACATGAACAATATCAGCAGCCCCACCTAACTGCAGTCTACCTTGGCAGCAGAGTTCCTTCCTCCTCTGCTACTGAGGCGCAAGGGGTTCTTCCTCACCAGCCTCTTTGCCAGGTTTCCAGCTCCTGGGTGCCTCCACACAGCAAAGCCTGTATCTTAAAGATATAGATGCTCACAGAACACAGAACAACCCAAAGAACAAAGAACAGTGCCTTTACTGGCCCTCACACCACCAGCAGCGCTCACATGAAAAAATCAGAAGTCTAATTGCAGTCTACCTTGGTAGCACAGAGTTCCTTCCTCCTCTGCTACAGAGGCAAGCACAAATATCCTTTAGAAGCCCAGAACAGAGGGACAGGTCTCCTTTTGGGTTTGTTGTTATCGCTGTAGTTGCTTTGCTTGTTTTGTTTTTCCAAGCCAAATATTAAATAGATCTTCTCCTTTGTCTCAGGGTTTGGTTTTTGCAAGTCACCTTTGAAGTGAAGGTTTTAGAGATGGGTGTCTGCTCCCTACCCACCTGGAAACCTGCAGCCAGGCACATCAGATGGGCTGCAAAAAAACCACAAAAGCTGTGGTGATTACTAGCCACGGGGAGTCCTGTTATGGGGGTCTAACAGCTTGGGTCAGGAATGGCAGCAGCACCAAGCATGAGGCTGCCCATTCCCTGCAGGAATACAACAAGGGAATCTGGGTCTCCAGGCTCTCACACAGACAAAATACCTGAAGCTTCCTGCTAAGGAAGCTTTGCTTTAGCCGCTTTTGGAAAATATTTGTTGGCTGGGGACTACTGCCATAAGCCCAAAGATGGTAAAACATTCAGAAGGACTGGAGGGCAGTTCTTTCTTGTGCAACACCAGCTGTGTTTACTGAGAAATACAGAAACTCAGTGTTTACTGAGAAATACAGGTACCCCTCTGCAGTGAAATTTTGGGCCCATGCTTTGAATTAATCTCTTTGCAGAATGTGCAGAATGGTTTTAAAAACAAACCCAAACACCAAGGCAAGGGTTCAGTATCATTGCAGGAAAACCTCAAGGAAATTTTTCCCCGGCAAGACCTCCTGAGTGCTCTCTGCTTAGGCACAGAAAGCAGGTAAACACATGTCATCAAAGTGGGTGTGTGCCTTAGGACTGAACTCCAGGTGGAGTCCTGATCCTGTAAATTGTATCATATAAGAAGACTGCCATCCCTGGCCAGAGCCCATTGCAGGATCAGGGGCTCTTTGCACAACAAGATGAGATTTCAGGGAGCAGACCCGGAGCTGTGGTGACTATCTGTGTCACAGTTTGAGGACCCAGAGACAGAACAACCAGAGAAAGAACAACCTCTCTGCTCCAACAAATTGCTCTCAATGCCAACAGTCTGAGGACCAGCCCAACCCCATGTACCTTCTTAATTCTAAATTATGCTGGTTATTTTCCCGTGCTGGCTCTGTCCGTGTGGCACCTTGTGGCACTGTCGCTGTGCCTGCTGTCATCAGGAGCTGCAAGTTTGTCACCTCTTGTTGATTCCCCGACTTCTGGGACTCAGGCTGAGCCCTCCCAGGGGGCTCCCCTGTCGGGAGAGACCCTCCTGGAGCTGTCTTGTGTCAGGAAAGAGAGACACACTGGGTTTTTTCAGTCTTCAGGTTCTTGTTTTTTATTAACTTATCTAGAGTTTTGCATGCTGTCCACACCAGGTTCAGCGCACTGGAAAAGCACCTCAAGTCTTCAGGTTCTTGTTTTTTATTAACTTATCTAGAGTTTTGCATGCTGTCCACAGCAGGTTCAGCGCACTGGAAAAGCACCACAAAAATGGCTAACTATCTCTTGTTGCAAGGTCTTTTAAAGCTAGACAATCCAATTAAAAACTGACACCTAGATTATTTCCCCTTTTAACCCAATAACTCATCTCCGGAATCCTGCAATGTGGATTTTTCCACCCAATTACAAAATGCCACCCAAACCCATGAAGAAGAAAGAAGAAGCATGAAGAAGAAACCCAGGATGACACCCTGTGCCTCCATCTTGCTTCCATCCACAACATACTAAAAATCCCAAAACCTGAATTTCTCACCCAAGTGATACACCTACACTACTCTATAATCTATTTCACACTTTTGTGGATTCTAGTCTATCTTGAAGTCTAGGAAACTTTCTCCATGAATGAGGGTCAAAGCCAGTGCTGCCCTGGGGGTCAGGACACCCCAGAGCAGACAGAGAAGTATTCCCAGTGCCCTGGTTTTCCATGCCTGCCCATGCAGAGCTGCTGATGACAGCAATTCCTTCTTTTCTGATGCTGCTGTTCCTGCAGCCGCTTGCAGCCCAATGCTTTGGCCAAGCAGTGCTCCTTTCCTGGCTGCCCAAACAGAGCAGCACCCGCTGAGGAACCCCCAGGAGTTTCCCTAAATTTGATTTGTGGACAGCAGTGACCCACAGCTGCTTGCTGAGCTGAAGGTCTGCATCCATCTCCCTCACAGGCTGCTCTGCAATGTCTCCATGCTCAGCTCTGCTCTGGAAAACTCCTGTCCATCCTCTTCCATACTCATCTGAGGTGTGGTCTGCATGTAGCCCAGCATGTGCTTTACTTCAGAAATGTTTGAATTAATTGCTCTGTGTCACTCACACCTCAGCAGCCTGACTTCCAAATTCAAAGTGAAAGCTTAAGACATGAGTCAGGACGCTGTTTTCCTCTTCCATGCTCTTTCCAGGGAGAGAAAGGCAGGCATCTTTCAAGAACAAGCCACAGGGAAGGTATGAATAAAGAGAAACTTCTCCTCCCCCTTCAATCGGGCTGCTCAAGGCAAGGCTTTACCCAATTACAAAATGCCACCCAAACCCGAAGAAGAGGAAGAAGAAGCATGAAGAAGAAACCCAGGATGACACCCTGTGTTCTCCATCTTGCTTCCATCCACAACATACTAAAAATCCCAAAATCTAAATTTCTCACCCAGGTGATACACCTACACTACTCTATAATCTATTTCACACTTTTGTGGATTCTAGTCTATCTTGAAGTCTGGGAAACTTTCTCCATGAATGAGGGTCAAAGCCAGTGCTGCCCTGGGGGTCAGGACACCCCAGAGCAGACAGAGAAGTATTCCCAGTGCCCTGGTTTTCCATGCCTGCCCATGCAGAGCTGCTGATGACAGCAATTCCTTCTTTTCTGATGCTGCTGTTCCTGCAGCCGCTTGCAGCCCAATGCTTTGGCCAAGCAGTGCTCCTTTCCTGGCTGCCCAAACAGAGCAGCACCCACTGAGGAACCCCCAGGAGTTTCCCTAAATTTGATTTGTGGACAGCAGTGACCCACAGCTGCTTGCTGAGCTGAAGGTCTGCATCCATCTCCCTCACAGGCTGCTCTGCAATGTCTCCATGCTCAGCTCTGCTCTGGAAAACTCCTGTCCATCCTCTTCCATACTCATCTGAGGTGTGGTCTGCATGTAGTCCAGCATGTGCTTTACTTCAGAAATGTTTGAATTAATTGCTCTGTGTCACTCACACCTCAGCAGCCTGACTTCCAAATTCAAAGTGAAAGCTTAAGACATGAGTCAGGATGCTGTTTTCCTCTTCCATTATCTTTCCAGGGAGAGAAAGGCAGGCATCTTGCAAGAACAAGCCACAGGGAAGGTATGAATAAAGAGAAACTTCTGCTCTCCCTTCAATCGGGCTGCTCAGGGCAAGGCTTTACAAATAAGCACCAGAACAAGTCTGGGTTTAGTATTTTAGCACCAGGAACATCCCTGGGGTTGTGGCCCCATTCTGTTCCAGGAAATAAGTGTCTTTTCAGACCTATCTACTAATGAGATAGAGTAGTCTAAGAGGCACCATTATACCCATTTTCTCAGCCAGTGGAAACAGCACTTTGCCCTTGTTATAAAGCTCATTTATGGCCCAAGTGAGCAGGAAGAGAATTTAAATTCTCCTTCCCTTGGTTAAGCGCTGTTCTTGAAAAGCTGGGTTCACTGTTTGAGGGCAGCATAGGACTTAAACAGGAATTCCTTGCATTCCTCACTTCCTGGCTTCCTGAACCCTACAGGAATCTATCTTGTCTGCAGCAGGCAGCATGCACAGGACACGGTGCATGGACACCTTCAATCGGGCTGCTCAAGGCAAGGCTTTACAAATAAGCACCAGAACAAGTCTGGGTTTAGTATTTTAGCACCAGGAACATCCCTGGGGTTGTGGCCCCATTCTGTTCCAGGAAATAAGTGTCTTTTCAGACCTATCTACTAATGAGATAGAGTAGTCTAAGAGGCACCATTATACCCATTTTCTCAGCCAGTGGAAACAGCACTTTGCCCTTGTTATAAAGCTCATTTATGGCCCAAGTGAGCAGGATGAGAATTTAAATTCTCCTTCCCTTGGTTAAGCGCTGTTCTTGAAAAGCTGGGTTCACTGTTTGAGGGCAGCATAGGACTTAAACAGGAATTCCTTGCATTCCTCACTTCCTGGCTTCCTGAACCCTACAGGAATCTATCTTGTCTGCAGCAGGCAGCATGCACAAAACATGGTGGCACACACAGGTAGTGCTGTCCCATGGTTTGGCACAGGACAAGTGACAGTCCCAGGCAGCTCGACACGTGGGACTTGCACGGTCCTGTGTGTCCCTGCACAGGAACCCCTGCAGGGATGGGGTTACATGATTTACAAATAAACACCTATTTGAATTTCAGTGACCCCAATATGTACCTAACCACTGGCATTTTAATGGGCACTGTATAGTTAGTGAGTAAAAATAACTTTAGGTCTATTACCATGAAAATGGGAAGGGACTTTACTGTCTGGTGATTAAAATCTTATCCCTTTTGATAGCATACAGAATCAAGAAACAGGCATTTTTGCTTAGGGTATAGAACTAAATTGCACAAGCAGTAACTGTGCTTTATCTCTTGGTAATGCACAATAAAAGATTCAGATCTAACTTTATAAAAGGCAGCAGTAATCAAAAGCCAGCACAGACTCTTATCAAACATTTCAAACATGTTAATATTTATTGACCATGCCACTGGTGCCTCTTTTTTTTTTTTTTTTTTTTTGAGATGTGTTACTTATTCTAATAGTCTGATGGTAAAATGGAGATGAAAATGTAGACAAAAATTACCCAGAGTTTCTCTTGAAGTTTGCTCAATGTCACTACGAAAAAGATCTGTGTGTACCACGTGTATACAGGTCAGAGTCAGTTTTGAGGGTTCATTATTCCCAGTGCAGATCGATCAAAATATGAAAAAGAAAAGTGCAAAAGAGAAGGTAAAATTACAACAAGAGTGTTCCCAGAGCTGTGCTCATTTTGAATCAGGAAACCACACCAGTAATATCCCATTCCAAAGGCTACAACCACTCCTGCAGCGTTGGATGAGAAGGGGAAGGTCTGGCTGGGTTGGACCCACTGTTCATCAACAAGGCTGAAACAGCCCCTGCACCTGGCCTTCCAGGATCCAAGTGCCATTCCATCTGTGCTTCCCAAGGCATGGAGTGCTGCCATTCTGACACCACCAACACAACAAGGACATGAAACTGTTGGAGGAGGCCAAGATGCTCCTAGGACTGGAACACCTCTCCTGTGAAGACAGACTGAGAGGGCTGGCATTGTTCAGCCTGGAGAAGAGAAGGCTCCAGGAAAATCTTCTAGCAGCCTTCCAGTACTGAAAGAGGGCCTGCAAGAGATCTGAAGGACTTTTGAGAAGGGGCATGTAGTGACAAGACCAGGAGGAATAGCTTTAAATGGGAAGAAAGTAGGTTTATCTAAACTTACCTTTGGCAGGTTTCTCTAAACCTACCTACCTTGTTGGGCAGAAATACTTTCCAGGGAGGATGGTGAGACACTGGCACAGGTTGCCCAGAGCAGCTGGGATTCCCATCCTTGGAAGTGTTAAGGCCAGGCTGGAAGGGGCTTTAAGCAGCCTGGACTAGTGGAATGCATCCCTGTCCAAGGTTAGAACTAGTTGATCTTTAATGTCCCTTCAGACCCAAACCATTCTGTGATTCCATGATAACAACATTTCTGTGAAACCACCTAATTTAAACCTTCTCAAATGCAATTTTACTTTTATTAAGCAAAGCTTTGCACACTGATGGAAAGAGTCCAGAGCTTGCATTCATAAAGTTAAGTTATTGCTACCAATAAAAATAAATAGATGGCAATTACTGAGGAATTACATTTAGAGGAAAAACGACTGAATTTATTACCCCTCTGAATATGTGCAGCACAATATGCAGCAAAACAGAAGTTTGAGGAGAAGGAGTGGGCAAAGAAACTTCTCTTTAATGGTGAAGCCAAGCTCACACAATATCTGAAATCTGGAGCTGTATGTTAAGAGGGCCTCTAGGTTCAGCACTCATGTGCAGATAACAGCAAGTGCTTCAGTGAGGGGTGTAATGCAAAAGGAGCAGAGACAGCTCTGCATTAAATGAGAACACTAGGCTGAGAAAAATCCTATTAGAGAGATGCCTTCTGTTAAACTTTATCCTCTACAGCCAACAGGTTTTAGTCAAAACCCACTGATGTTCTTCCCACTGATGCACCCAAGCTCTGGCCACCAAGCCTCATTGGAGGTCAGAGCCCTTTCCTTTGCCTATGGAGTGTAATTCATGTGGAACTCACTTGAAAAGTGGACAAGGTTATCAAGCCCAAAAGTACTTCCAAGGGTGTGTATGTGCCTGCACTTCAGGAGGAAAAAATCAAGTTTCTGGTGTAAAAGCATGACTGCAGCTTTTATCAGCTTTTCTGCCTGTGGGCACTGTGCTGTAATAGGAATGAGAAGCAAGCAGAGGATGCTCCCACACAGTACAGCCCAGACCATTCTCAGATTAATAGTGACAGATTCCAACACACATTCTTCTAACACAATATTGCTAAAATAGAAACTTTTTTTAAAGAGCATTTAAGAGATGGGAAATTTTGAATGATAGTTCCCACAAGTTACCTCTGACTGTACTCTCAGAAAACCACATCTAACTGCTGTGGAAATATGAGGTACATTTTTCTCTAAAGTGATAATAGTTTCCTGGTTAGGAAGTGGCAGTGCAATAGCTTACAAAAGATGTTCTGAAACAGCTTCCAGATGATGTCCTTGGAAAATGAAGAACTGTCCAAAACCAAAATTTACACAGATTATTTTACATAAGCTGTCTCAAGAGCAGAGACCCTTGCTCCCACCCAACTCACCCAGGGATGCAGCTATGGGGTGGACTGGTGTGCAGGGCTTTGGTTTATTTGTGAAATGCCTGGTTTCAGCTCGGCTCCCTCACTTAGCCCTGTGAGGAACTCATCCTTTCTCTTCCAGACATATTCAGCCAGAGGTGGGCTCTGTCCTAGAAGCATCACTGAGGGGGTGCAGCACTTGCCACACACAGACTGATTGCTTGGTCCCCTTGTATCTAATGTCCCTGCATGAATGTCCCAGAATTCTCTTGCCATTGTGCTGGCAGACTGTTAAAGACATCTCCCTTTAATTTAAAGACTCACATTGATGGAGAACTCAGTCCCTTGGCAATCAGGCTGATTGCTCTCTCTCTTGAAAATCTACATTATATTTCTACATTGATTCTTGCTGACTTCAATTTCCAGTCACTGGGTATTACATCCTCTCCTATTAAGGAGCCCTCTAACACCTCTTGTCCCTGGGCAGTCATTTCATCAGGTTCTTTGTGACACACTAAATAGGCTGGCAGCCTTATTTAGGCACCACAATACAGCTGGTCCCAGCCCTGACCCTGCTCCTCCTGCTCCGTAGTTCTTTAATTCCAGGATAATATCTGGCTCCTATTTGCCCAAGACTAGAGCAAAAAGGGACATCAGCACTGTTGCAATAGGGACAGAGTGGCCAGGAAGTCCCCCATGAGCCTTCTTGTGAAGATTCTAGACTTTTCAGGATTTTTTTTGTTTGTTTGTTTGTTTGGGCTGGGTTCTTTTAAGAGGGAGAGAGACTCAGGTGTTTTGTGAACACAGATCCATTTAGCTGATACAGGGGCAGGTGAGAACTGATTTTCATGAGGGAAACCTGTGAATGCTGCTGTAGGTGCTTGTCTAGTCCAGAACAATGCTCATGGGAGACCTACACCCCTCACCTTGCCACAGACAGAATGTGAAGAGTGCCTTTGGGATCATCACTATTACTCTTCTGACCACAACGCTACTGATATACTGGGACAATTTTCTCATGCTGTGTATGAAGCCAAAGTCTTGAAGAAAGGTATCCTTCAGGAAATGTGGATTCCTGGACCTGGAAAGGTAGGACAGCTTCTTCATGTACCTGATGGAAAACCTATATTTGGCTCAGGCTGCCTAATACCAGCCTAACCCCAAAGTGCCCCAAGACATCTCTGTTTGTTCCTGAACTCAAGAGCTTGAGGCTCTGTTCACAAGGCTCCCCATCATGCTGTGCTGACTTGGGGTTTGGGGCCAGGGTCTGCAGCAGCAGGATCAGGATGTTCCCATAGGCATGGAGCAGCTTGCTAAGGACAATGTGCTCCCTTGTTACAGCCTGCAGTGGTACAGCAGGCTCCAGATTTCTTTCTCTGTGGGCTTATCTGCACCCACTTTATGCACATTCAACCTTCCTGACTTTCCAAACACTGTCAGAATGACCTTTTGGCTGAGGTATGCTCCAATTCTTCCTCCAGCAGTGGGTACCCTCCAGACATCCTCTCTGCCCCATGGAACCAACCTCTGGCTTCTCTAAATCAGCACGTTCCCCCATTCCTACTCACAGCTTCATTCAGATTCTCTCAGGGTTTTCTTGCAGCTGGGCTTTGTGCAGTCTGACCCTCTCTGTGGAAAACTCCCTGAAAGCAAAACCATCCCTGCTCCTGCCGCAGCAGCACAGCTCACAGCCTGCCCACTGGAGGACCAAAACCCTTCAAAAGAGGGCGAGCTGGAGAGAGACCCTGACTCTGTGGGGAGAAAGAGGAGGCATGGGCATGGGAAACATTCATCCTTCATGCTCAGAGCCCTGATGCAGGCACTCTTGCAGACACAGCCAGTCCTGGCTTGGTTTCCCAGCTGAGTGTGGAGAAAGGCCTTTCCTCCTCATTTTCCAGACCATATGAGGAGTACTTGCTGGTTGTCAGATTGCCTGATTCTAGGGTCAGGCTGATCCCAGTGCCCCAGCCAGTTCCCCTTTTCCAGGGAAAGCCCACACCCACCAGGCTGACTATTCTTCCTAACTGGAGCCAGTGGTTCCTGTCTTCCCTGTGTCCCTTTTTCCTTCCTTGGCATTGCTGGTGGCAGTGACGTGCAGCCTTCTCTGGCCCAGGAGGGCAGGTTCCCTGTCAGTGCTCCCAGCCAGGATGGAACAAGGCTTGGCTGCACTCCTGGATGAGCTGAGCCAGAGATGGGTGTCACTGCCAGCCCCAGCACACATTTACTCCAGCCCCTGACACAGCCACACAGACATTTGTAGATGGCCTGGACATTGATGGGGGAAGGTTTTTGTGCCTAATCCAATGTCAGTACAACCAGCAGTTGTTGATGTGTCCATCCTTTCTGCAGCTGCTGTTAACAGACCCCAGGCCTCTGGGCAGGTCTCTGTGGGACAGGACTGCCACACAAGGCATCCCACCAGTTTGACAGCTGGCTACTCACTTCCAAAACCTCCTCATTAGTAGATGGTGTCAATGCACAACAAAACAAGCCCAAATCAAAGAAAAAATGGGTTTTTTTCATATGCAAGAGCCTTGCATTCAGAACTCTGTTGTTTATCCCATTTAAACTGATCTGCAGATGACTGACAATGAAAAAGAATCAAATGGGAGCTGACTTACAAGTCACAAGCCCTGTAAATGAACAGAAAGTCTTCTTTACTCACTGGCATTCTTGGAGAGTTTAGCAGTGTGGTCCTAGAGCTGAGGTTGGGCAGACACCTCAAGGTACTAGAGGTGATTTACTGTCACATTCACATTTTCTGAAAAATCCCTTCACCCAGGATTTTTCTCCTGGGAAGCTGAGAAGCCTCAGAGAAAAAGGAAAACAATATGATCTCATTTGCTTCTCCTGTGTTTTGCTGCTTTGGAATGTGGTTGGAGATTGTTTACCCATAGGTGATTGTTTCGTTGGTTTTTGCTGTGAGTTGTTTTCATTCATTGGCCAATCAGGGTCAAGCTGTGTCAGGACTCTGGAGAGAGTCACGAGTTTCATTATTATCTTTTTAGCCTTCTGTAAGTACCCTTTCTGTATTCTTTTGCATAGTTTAGTGTAGTATTCTATAACATAATATAGTATCATAAAATAATGAATTAGCCTTCTGAGAACATGGAGTCAGATGCATCAATCTTTCCTGCCACGAGGGTCCCTGCAAATACAATAATTTACCACTTGACACTAATTCTATCTAAAGGAAGTGCTAGGATGGAAACTGCATTTATGTCCACAGGAGTTCAAGTTCAGCTCAGCTCCAAGTGCTTTTCTGAAAGATACAGTTCCCATTCCACACCTGGGAAACCAGGGGAGGAAAATTAACTTCTTTCTAATGGATCCAAAAAATGTCTCACCTTCTGTGCCAATCTCTGACTGCTCCAAGGTCCTGTCCAAGGTCTCCTGGCCACTTTTATTCCTCAAGAGGAATGCACAGGACACACAAGGCTGCAATTCCCCTCTCCTCTGGCTCATTTATTGTGCTCACATGATGATGCTGGGCTGCCTAGCAAGAAGGAGGAGAAGAGCAGCCTCCTTGAGTGTCCAGGGAATTTTTCTCACACCTCATTAGGGTCCATTTTAAATTTTCCCAGCTCTTTCCATGTCACACAGAAAATCTGCAGGGCCTCACTTCACCCCACTGCATTACTCATCCTGGCGATGGGTTTCCTCTGGCAGCTTGTGACAAAGCAATTCTGTTCTGTGGGGGAAAGCTCTTTCTGACTGAGAGAGCTGCTCACTGATCTCTGTCCAAACTCTAAGTCTGATATCCCATTGTCTCAGAGAGGTCAGCAGTCTGAAGAAACAGAAATAAATAGGAATACCTGATCACTGCAGCTGCTTGGGAGGGTCAGCTTCAAGGAAGTCTGTTCTCCTCCTGCATCTCTGCTCCCACTGCCAGAGAGAACTCCTTACTTTTCAGCTGTCACCTCCAGGCACAGCCCAGAAAAGCCCATTTGAAGGACTGCAGGGCAGCACCACTGACACACAGCTTCCCACTCCACCAGTCTTACACAGAAAACACATCTTTGAGCTAGAGCAAGAAGCCTGGTCATGGGCTCAGGGGGAAGTGATGGAGCTTGGCTGCACCTAGGGCACACACTGCAAAATGAGGTACTACTAAATGTGCTGGAAAACCAAGACAGCCCCAGAGGGAGATCAAAGTTAACACACAGCTTGACCCTTTTCCATACCCTGCACACAGCATGTGTTAGAACAGCTCCCCTGATGCACTGCAGCAGCCCTGTTTAATGGCAGCACAATCCAAAGCACTCTCATTGCTCTGGCTGTGTACTGCTCGTGGAAAACAGAAAAAAAAATTAATCTAAGGTGCCTGAAAGAGCTCATTTCACAGCAATGTATTTTGACATTGCAACAAAACATCTACAGAAAATTCCCAAGCAGTGTCTCTAGCATGGCTAAATTCATTCTGCCCATATACAACAGCCAGCTGCACTTGCTCATTCCAAGAGAAGTGCAGAAATCTCACAGGACCTCGAGACAAGGTGAAAAGACATCCCATTGTTCTCTGACCACCACTGCACAGCTCACAGAGTGCTCTGAAGCAGGCAGGCTTAGTGGCATTTCTGGATCCTTTTATAAAACTTAAGTACAGCTATTCCACCCTTGTTAACTACCTGGATTTCTTCAGAGGCACTGACAAAGCAGGGGATGTTCATAACTGCTCTCTCAGGTGGAGCTGGTTTTGAGAAGTCCCTTTTTTCTGCAGACAAGGGCTTTGAAGCTTTCACTTCGTGCCTGTGATCAAAAACCTCCTCAGCCTTTCAGCAGGAGCAGAAGGACAGGGATTCCAATGGCTAAGAAACAGCAATTTTGCAGTCAGGGAAAAATCATTAAGCCCTGATTGATTCTTCACTTTTTTCGCTAGAGAACCACATTTTTTCAGCAATGGATTTCAGCAGGTAGCAATGGTGTGGCTGTTCAGCCTCTGCCCAGACTACAGGGAGAAGCAGAGTGGCTGGGAATGGAGGGGGGATTTCATTTGCTGCCCTCAGCCTGGGCACCACGTGTGCCTAAAGCAGCGACAGCAATCACACAGTTCTGCTTGGTTTAAATTTTGTTGAGGACCTGATTTTCTGCTCTCTACAGGGCACCATTCTCCAACACCATCCTCACAGCCCAGGGAGCATTTTGTGCGTGCTGGTGTTGCCCCCTGTGTATGGAAGCACATCTCAGCCCTCCTTTGGATCTGCTGGTGGTTGCTCCTCATGGATTGAGGAACCAGGGAAGAGCTGGCAGTGCTGGCGAGAGGGAGCACAGCACAAGCAGACTGGGGCTGTCAGATCCAAGTCTCTCCAGCACTGAGTAGCTGGGTGCCTGCCAGGCAGAGGAGCTCCTCTGAGCTGTGGGAGGGATTTTCAAACACAGATAGAGAGCACAGCTTTTTCTCCCCTCACGCTCAGAGACCTGCAGCACGCACTGCATTGCAGACACCCTGCATTGCTGTGCCAGTGCCTCTGTGTCTTGCACTTGCTTTTTCATGGCTTGTGCTAGGACTGATCCTGAATACCCAAAACCCAGCGTTCATCTGATCCTTGGCAGCTGCCATCCTGAGGCAGCCCCTCACTGCCACCCCTGCAAGGCCACCTGGATGGGGTTTTAGCAGCTCCAACCCCTGCAGCTCCCCTAAGGGTCCCTTTCCAATGTGATAAGACCCATTTAACCAGGTTGGTTCCCAAAGAGGGCCCCAGTCAGCTGGCTGAGCCAATGCTTCCAGGCATTTGGGCTCTTCAGTTGGAGAGGGAAGGGATGGGAGGTTTGTTCATGTCAAAATTGATAAAACAGCCACAAGGTAAAACATGGAGGGGTCTTCATATATATCACAGCCCTCTGCAGTGCAATCCATAGGCCATCTCTCACAGCAGCTGACAGTGCTGCTGGCAGATAAACTAAATAATGGCACTGTTGTGTCCCCTACCTCTGCCTCAGCCAAGTTATTTCTTCTTCACATCTCTCCTCCAGAAATGTATGGTAACCAGATTATCCTCAAGCCTCCCAGACTGCTTTAATATTGATAGAAATTCAGAAGTTATTGCAGGTAAGAAAACAAAAAAATAGATGCAACTGCATGAGCCTCAATCCCCTTGGAAAGTCCCAGTTCTTTATGCAGTGGAGGCACAGGGGAGTGTGGGTGAGCTACAAAGCACCTGGCAGGAAAGGCAAGTAGACAAATTCTCTGCTTGGAGGTCAAGTTACCAATTTCTCCCGTGTATCCTCTTGTCACTGCAAACACAGACACATATTCCCAAATGTGGACACGAGCACTGACCCAATGCTCCTTCCCCTTGTGCTCACCAAACTTGCTCAGCCACACCCCTGCTCAGAAGGGTGTCAAGTATCCTGTGGCTTGCCAGGGTGGTTTTCCACTTTCAAAAGCTGGGCTGGGGAGGTGTTCCTGTTGTAGGAAGGTAGAGGAGCAGCTGAGTCCTCAACTGCATTCCTTATCCTGGTGCCTCTTCCTTGAACTATCCTTTCTCTGGACCTCAGCATATTTTGCCCTTGCAAAGTGCAGCTCTCCAGTATGGAGTATCTTGCTCAAACTCTTCACTGAAGCAACACCAATGAGATTAGCTGCCCTAGAGATCTGATGAAAGCCCTGAAAATGTTAAAAAGTTTTAAAGGAGAAAACCCACAACTATTGACAGTGGTAAATGCATCTTAATTAAAGCCTTGGAATGCAAAATTCAAACACACTCCAGTCATCCTCCAGCTCCCTGCAAAAGTTAATGAGATTAGTTTTTCTTACAGTCCCCACTGATCCACAAAGTACAAAAAGGGAGTCAGAACTGAAAATGAAATATTGTGGGTGCAGGGCTAGATGCTGATTGCATTTACAGGAGTATAATTGCAACAGGATCCCTTGCAGATCCTGCTGGCATTGCTCCAGGAAGCATGGTAGGAACTGCTGGGTTGTGCTGCAGGGACAAATATCTAGCCCTAAATAACTGAAGCAAAAAGTGATGATGAGGAAGTCCACATCATGTTCCAAATTAAAATCAAATATCAGGTACGGTGACTTTTCTACTTCTTCATTCCAAAGGAGGATAAAATTACATCCTTGATTTATGAATAATAGAAGTTTGGTTGGGTTTTTTTTATTTTAATCTAAAGAGTCCCCAGAGCTGCACTGTTGCCAAAGCCTCTTGTAACTCAGGCCAACTGTGAGAGGGAGAATGCAACAACCCTGAAAATTCCCTTGCAGAAAACAGAGCAGCCTTGGTATCCCAAGGCTTGCAATAAACATCCCTTACTCACACCAGAAAAAAAAAAAAAAAAAAAAAAAACAAAAAAAAAACAACACACAAAAAAAAACCACACGAGGCTTCTTCATGTGTGCAAGTCTTTCAAGATCTATATAATCCATCTTAATGCAGCAAGATCACAAGTTTGATTTAGGCTGGGTCAGGGCTAGCTGTTTGCTTAAAGCAAGCGCTCTGTTTACCCTGGGATAATCTGTGAGTGTTTCTGTGCCCACTTAGGCTCATCCTCTCCCTCTTCAGGATGCCTGCTCACACACTGGGAAATTCAGTGAGTGAAATCGACTCCACAAAGTGCCCCACATGCCCTGGGCTGGTGTAGAGGAGATCTACACATGCTTTCCAGGGAAAGGGGATGAAATTCCTGCCAGTGACCCTCGGGGAGCTCCAATGATGAGAGTATCTGGGGTTGGGTGCCAGACAAAACATCGCGCTGCTTCACTTCTGCAGATGGATTTGGAGCACAGAGCAGTATCCCAGGAAGTGACACCTTCTTGGAATGAGACTTTGCAAAGGGACAACCATCACAGTCTCCAGCCACTGGTTTATTCCACAGCGCAAAATTTCCCAAAGGAAAAAAAACAGGTATGTGTACATTGTGGCCTTGGAGGAGTTTGATCTGTTTGGCTCTTACTGGGGAAGGGGTTTGGTGGGATTTTTGGTGTCATGTTCTTTGTGGTTTTTTACATAATACCACTTAGCACTGTTAATACTACTGCTCATTAGTGAGCACTCTGTTATTTCCTAGGAGTAAAGAGCTAGAGAAGCTTTCTCAACAAAATCATAAAAGGGGCACTAGAAAAAGTTGATATGGAAGAGCTGTACTTGATCAACTTTTATGGAAAGGAGACAGGAAAAAATGTGTCACCTGAAGACACATGCTGCTTTTTTGAAATTGCTGTCTGGCTTTATTATAGAATCATAGAATGGTTTGGGATGAAAGGGACTTTAAAGGTCACCCAGTTCTAACCCCCTGCCACAGGCAGGGACACATTCTACCAGGACAGGTTGCTTAAAGCCCCATCCAACCTGGGCTTGAACACTTCCAGGGATGGTGCATTCACAATGCTCCTGAGCAACCTGTGCCAATGCCTCACCACCCTCACAGTAAAGAATTTCTTCACAATATCTAATCCAAAACTGCCTTCAGTCAGTTTAAAGCCATTTCCTGTGCATCTGTCACTGCATCAAAAATCTCTCTCCTAGCTCTCTTTTAGGCCCCCTTTAGGTACTTGAAGACTGCTATAGGGTACTCTAAACATTTTGCCAAAACTCATTGATTTTTGAAAAATGCCAGTAAAGGGCTTTTTAGTTATTTTGACCCCTTGAGAACATCCTGATAGTATTTTTCCCATGCCTCTACCTTAGAGTAAATGAAAACCCATAAGCCCTTTTAAGAGTCTCATCAAGCAATTTTTGGAGCCTCACAGGGTCCCAACCACCTCCTTCTTGCACGTTAGAGCACCTGACTGTAGGCTGAAAAGGATATTCACCAGAACCTGTCAGTGAGGTAGCAAATGTAGAGAACAGCTCTTCAGGAGAAAGGGGGGAGCTGAGGACACCTGATGGAGTCCCTGCCTGTGTCGCAGTCATGGGTCAACCTGCCACGAGAGCTCAAAAAAGATAAAAGGAGGGAGAGTAACTAAAATCCCCTCAATATAGTCCTGCTCATTCTGTGTCAATGTTTTCCACAGGCTTAGGAGTCTGATTCAGCAGCCTATGCAAGAAGGACTGATGACCAGCCTGACACACCATGCTTGCCCCATTCTTTCTCTGTGGGACATTTGAAAAAAGGATTTATCTAATCCCTTCCTACAACAAAATATTAAGAATATTTTCCTCCAGCCCTTTATACACCACCTGCTGTGCCCTGCATTAGGACTTTACCTGAGGCCATAAGATGCCTCTGCTCAAAAAGGGGCATTGCTGGGGCAAGTGAAAAGCAGCCATCACCTTCCTGCTCACCTGAAACATATGCACGCACACAGAGTGAGGTCCACCCCTCTCAGCCCTTCAGTGAGACAACACTTCATCTCCCAGTCTCCTGAATCTGTAGGCTGGTTATTTCAGCTGCACCACCAAGTCTGGCAGCCAAGCCCTTTCCCTGGTCTTTCAAGCTACTCAGCAAGGGCCAACACTGCCTAGAGAGGATCTTCTAGAAACCAAGGACTAGCACTGGGTAAAGATAAAGCCCTAGCCTTGCTAGGGGGAGGAAGTTTTTAAAGGAGGGAGAAATGGGGAGGAGGTTTTAGAAGCATCTGGTGGGAAAAAAATCAACACGTTGCAATCTGCTTATTTGTTCACTGCAGCCAGGGAGGGAGCAGCCACAGGATTGCTCTCTCATACTGCAGGAACAAGGTCCCCAAAGCAATCCTCAAGGAGGAAAGCACAAGAGAGGGCCTCTTAATACAACATTCAACTCATATCTGCAAAACCAGCCCTTGTTTGCTTAATAACAGATGGTTGCCAGTTAATTTTGAGCAACAAAAGAGTCTAACTCTATTGCCCAACAGAAGGAGCTGGAGGAGGGCTGACTTTTCCATCTCTCTCTTCACATTTCCAAATCCAGGAGCAAGGATGATTATGACTGCTGATCTGAATATGATTGCTCTGGTCCTAAGCATCTCTCACTAGAGCAGCAAGAGTTGTCTGCTCAGACTGTGAGATCACACACTCGTGGCCTCTGGGTATTGTAGGTGCCTGGCCAAGTTGTGCTGTGCCTCTGCTCCCACACAGCCTGGCTGTTTCAGGAATGCTGGTATGCCTAGAGCCCTGCAGTGCTATTTGACCCTCTGAGCCAAGTCTGCCTTGTGCCTGGAATGGGGCCATCACCTTACACAAAGTCTAATTTTTAGGAAATGGCACTCAAGCCAGGGATGAAAAGGCTGCAGAGAGAAAATCAGAATTACAGGTACCTCACACCAGAAGAGTCTCTGGGGTTTGGAAATAGAGTACTGCAAACTATTCCAGACACTAAAAGTGATTTCAGACCCGTGTGTTTGCCAAGCAGTGACCACCTTGAACAGGAATGAAAGCACACAAAGAAAACCAAATCCTAGCCTTAAGGAATCTGAGTCCCTAGAGGAAAATGGTGGGATAAAGGTCTCCCACAAGGGCTCAGTAGATTTTATACCCACTTTGCTCTGGTATGAATAATTTTCAACAGTTGCAACTGGTGAACAAGGTAAAATGCCCAGTACCCCTTGGTGAAAACTGGGGGGAAAATATAACCTATAACCTATCCCCTGCTTATAACACATGGGATATTGAGTCTGCCTGTCTCCAACACCTGTCCAGCTTGCTCATCTCTCCAGGTAATGCACTTCAGAGGCCTGGCCATGTGTGACACTGCTGGATCTCCCAGGCACTGGAGTCAGGAACAAGGGCTCTTGGACTAAGAACAGTATCCGATGTCAACACCCCCACCACTGCAACACCTGACTTTCCAAGAGGTGTGAGAGCAGATTTTCAAGCAAGATGCTGGGGAGCAGCAAGAAGAGTCCAAGGCAGCAACTTGCTCTCAACCTGGCAGAGTGTGCCAGTTGCTAGGTGAGCTCAGGAAAAATCTGGTCCCTGTAGCTGTTGGGTTGGCATTGATGGCACAGGAAAAAGCATGGCATTTCTGAGGAAGAGGACAGCTGGCTTTGTGGGCAAACCTGCTCTGCCTGGAGCTTCATTTCTGCCTGCAGACAGGTCCTGCATGGCCCTCCTCAATCACCTGTGGATGCCAGTGCCTTAAACCCCTGTGAAAAGTTTTACCATGAGCTGAGCACTGGGTAAGACGTGCTGGCCTGAGAAATACCTTCGGTGCAAGGCTGAATGGTCGCAAGCTTCTGTGACTGTCGAGTCCCACCCTTGCTGCAGTGGGAAAACACCATCCCACAGAGAACAGTCTTGGGACCTACAAGTGGATTCTGGGCTGTTGGCTGAAAAAACACCACAACACTTGCCCAGCACTGGCTGCACACCCATAGTGCCAACACAGATCAGAGTTATGGCACAGGAGAGCTCATCACCTCCACAGCAGACAGAAAGCCACCTGCTGAACATCCATTCCTCTCCAACACATGGCCTGGGTCTCTCAGCTCCCACCTGCAAGAAAATATGGGGGTTTTTAATTAAGGTAGCTGGGGTATCAGCCAGGAAGAGAGATGCATTTGGACATCCTTGGGTTGAGGAGAGATGTGGAATTGAGTCTCTCCTTTGCAGGTCAAGGTGTATGTAAATCCCTGAGCACTGTTACAAGTGGGTGCAGCAATTAACACCTGTGAGAAGGATGTGACAGTATGAGTAGGATGTGCATAAGCAACATGTGAGATAAATTTTTGTCACCTTCTATGCTGATGATGGCATGTAATTCTGGTTTGTTTTAGGGTGTTTTTATTTTTTTGTTTTTTGTTTTGTTTTGTTTTGTTTTTTTTTTAATACACTTTGGATCATCAAGCTGCCCCTGCAAACTGGCTTAAGTACATAGCCCATGCTCTGTGCAGCTGGCTGTGGGTGAGAGAGCTGTCTGTGGAAAAAAAGCTAGAGGTGATAATGAGCTTGACTTTCACAGCAGATTTAGTACAACCTCTGTGTGCACAAGCACACCCAGGCTCAGTGCCTGCAGGCACACAGGTCACCTCCTGCACCGGCAGTCCTTGGCATTAGCAGTGGCTGGATGGCACCTTCTCCAGGATTGGGGATTTTTTCCTCTTCTTTGATTTCAGAATTGGGAAAATGGAGAGGAAGGGGAAATGTAAAAGGGGGTGAAATAATGACATCAACTGTAAGCTCTGAGCTTCTTTTAAATGATTGAAAAATAAGCAATGCATGGGGAAAGAGCTACACAATCAAGTAAAAATATACAGTAAATGGATTTATGGACTGCTCTAACGTGAAAGGTCATGGGTTAACCCCCCAGACTCCCCAATTTCCATTTCCTGCATACCTTGCTTCTCCACTCCATGACCTTGGTAATCACAGAATTATTTGGGTTGGAAGGGACCTTAAAGACCATCTGCTTCCAACTGCCCCGCCACAGACAGGGACAGCTTCCACTGGACCAGGTTGCTCAAAGCCCCAGCTAGCCTGGACTTAAAACTTCCAGGATTTAAACATGTGCCAGTGTCTTACCACCCTTTGAGTGAAGAATTTCTTCCTAACATCTGAATACTTCTAACACAAAAACATCAAGATGCCATCAAAGGTTTAAGGGTGTGGTGTAAGATAAGATATGCAAATTAAGAGCAGCAGGACTCTCTAGCCAGTGTTTGACATGTTATCAAAACTATACTGCAGTCTGAGCAACGTGACCTATCTTTATAAGCAGTTTCAAAGTTGGTCCTTTCATAAACCAGGAGTTACAACAGAGACATTGAAATAATATTTGTGATACTCTGGCTTCTAAGTAATTTTGAGCTCTGCTTTCACTTCTGTTAGCATCTCTTTATGTCACTTCATTTCCTAGGACTATTTCACCATTTCAGACATGTAAACAAAAAATACTTTTTAACAGATGGGAGCAGAGACCTTCTGAAGTACAAATGCATTGGACAAGTACAAGGGTTTAGCATTGGTTCAGAGGGCTGAAGCTCCCACCCTTTCATGCCCCTGATGTGTTTTACCCTGGTGTTTTGTGTTGTTTCAGGTACACTTGTTACACCACCCCACTCAACCATAAGACCTGGCTTCCCTGTCCCAGTGAACACCAACAGCCCCGAGGTCCGCAAGGCCGCTCGCTTTGGGGTCTACAGGTACAACAACAGCTCCAATGACCTCTTCCTGTTTAAGGAATCACAGATAAAGAAAGCCATGGTACAGGTAAGAGCAGCAGGCTCCTGATGGCTCTCCAAATCATCTTCTAACTGACCCTCCTGTGGCATATCCAAGGCACAAAATCCCTGATCTTCCTCAGGACTGCTAAAGCTGTCCCCTATAGCACTGCTACACAGGAGGACTCTGTGTAGGTGACACACAGTTCTCAGCTGTAGCACTTGATTCCTAGCCAAAGTTTGGGCGTCTCTTTCCCCTGACCCACTTTAAGCGTCTCTTTCCCCTGCCCCACTTTAAAGGAGGAAACTGCTTTCTCTAGATAGTCAGAGGGCTGAAGTACATGCTTCACGTGGAAATCAGGGATCACCCCAGCCTGGACAGCTGTCACTTCCAGGGGGAAAAAAAGCCTACAACAGGTATGTGTTCAATTTATTTGGGGTGCCCAGGAACTGCAGGGGATTCTTGGTCATCTCTAGCTGTAGAATCCCTTTTAGACCAGCTCTGCCATGTCTCCATATGTGCACAAGCCTCTCCTCTGCAGAGCCAGCTGGGGTGAGGCCAGGTTATCGCCTTTCATGCATCCGGGGCCAGCTCCTGTCTGCAGGGAGCTGAACCAGACACATCCACCCAGCCCATATTCCTGGGTGACTGAGGAGAGTGTGCAGAAATAGAGTAGGTGCTCAAGAGATTTCCTGGGTGGGAAACACTTTACACAGGCTTTCCCACTAGACAGGATTACTTAGCAAACAGTACTTTTCCTAGGATAAAGTGGGCAGGCAAAAGGATGCTGTATTCTCCTGCCCCATCACAGCCTGCAATGCTGAGATCAACCAGCAGACACCTGAACTTTCTCACCTATTCCCCTTTTATTCACAGATGCTGAGATGCTATTTTGAGGTCTGGATAACACCCTGGACACACAAAGTGCATATCCCTGTTGCCCAATGTCACCAAGACCTTTCCCCATGAGAGCCTGACTTACAGAGGACCTCCCACCATGAGTTTTTCCTTGCCTGGACTGCCTAGGTCAATACTGAAGTGGGGAACAGCTGTCCAGAACTGCACAGAGCTTTTTTCTCAAACCACATGGTTGTTTTCTTCCTTGAGAAAGAAACTCAAAAGACAAGGCCTGCCTTGACTGAATGTCTTGCTATCCAGTTGTGTATCTGTTTTTCCAAAACTAAACTGCACATGAACATGTGTTGTCATTCATTTGCCATCCATCCTCTGGCTGAATTTCCAAGCACTCCCAGGAAGCTCTGTTGCACTTGTTTTGTGATGAACTTTCACAAAGCCATGATGGAAACAAGTCTAAACCACAGCACATGTGAATACAACACCTAGCAAAGCTTGACAACAGAGGGGTGATTTGCCTGGGTATACACACACACACACACACACAAGTTTTAAGATTTTCCAGTGCCAGGGAAATGGTCAGACACAC